>NC_134320.1:27323031-28033865 GCF_964195595.1 Calonectris borealis
TGCCAAAACTGTGACTTTTACAATGGGAAAAGCAATTTCTTGTTCCTTAACTTCGTTCTCTAGATAAATTAAATTATTTGGACTACATTTTTTTTTTTTGTAGAATAAGAATCTAAAATAGAATACAAGTTTCTGACCAGATGGTTGAATTTTGGTAAAATTGTAAGCAGGTGAAAATAGTCTTCTTGGTATCCTGCATAACGAACTAATTCTTACAGCGTTTCAGACCGCAGCTTTCTAGTTCTTGTGATGATTTCTACTTGGCAGAAAGGATGTCTCTAAATCAGGAGAGACCATTTAGACTAAAATCTTCCACTATACTCACTCTTTCTTTGCTTGGAGATAGAGAACAATGGCAAAAAAAGAAGGAAGCTTCTTGCTATTTAATTCAGTCTAATAGGCTATAAATACATTTTTGCCTCAACTAAAGAAGCAGAATGAAAGGCTTCTGGTAAAACTGATTCTTCATCAACTATCTTGTATCCCACTGCTATTTGGAAAAGCACCTGCACAGAAACACCTGTAGAAATCCCCTGGAGTGGTTTTAAAGCACTTTAATTGCTGATGAAGGCTTTCATTTCAGGATCTGCATTGATGCAAGGTTACAGTCGCAAAGTTTTAAACATCATTTTCTCGGGGGTTGCACAAAGTTGCAGTCATTTTGCAAAACTGATTTTTTTTCACCTTCTATGTTGAACTTGATGAGCTCAGTAAAATACGAAATGCAAAAAAAAGCTTGATGCCTAGCTTGCAAAATGAGCAGTTCAATACTCTTTTAAAGTTAGTTGTTTTTATGATATTTCAACCATTATTTTCAGTGTTATTTCTCTTTCTCTTGCTTCTGTTTTTTTATGCCAATATAAAAAATACGATCCCCCATAGCTTAGATTTGATTATAGTAATACAAGAAAATGTTTCAGTTCTTCCTGGTTGGATGAAATTTTTCTGGCAGGTCTTCAGCAAATGCAATCCCTGCTGGTATAGCTGTATAGGCATTTATATTTAGTAATCACTTGCGACCATAAATTGTAATTTGGGACCCAGATTTTTCTGCACTGTTAACTGGTAATGGGTAAGTATTTTCATGCATTTTTAAACATTTTTTAACATTTTCTAATTTAATATTCAGCTCATCTATGTTAATAGTTACAACCAATTAGCATAAAAATTGGGTTAAATCTTGACAAACCTATTTTTTTTTTTAGTAATTCATTCAAATATATTTTGCTTTGTTCTATTAGCTAAATCATGCCTTTTGTCAAATAGAGATATTAGTGTCGTGCCAAATATTAATGTCTTCTAGATATGGCCATGTGGACATGCTAGTCATAATTATTGCTTGTCTTTGTGTCTGTGCTTGTGTCTTCCAGGATTTATGAAATACATCACCTTTACAATAAGCTTCAGCCTCCTATTTGTTAAAACTAACAGAAGTGTTATAAAATAAGTGCTTTGTCTGTCGCTAATTTTCAGTTTAATTTACCCACTAATCTTAATTCTTCTCCTAAAAAGGGCATGAATAATAATTGGCTTTCTAGCACAATTAAGATTCAGAGTTTGTATCTGTGCATATGCAATTTAAGTGCTAATGCATTTCCTTTTACTAGAGTAATAACTCTTCTTTTTCTCATTATTTTTAATATATTTACTAAACATTTTTGGGTGCATATATGCAGTCGTCTAAACAACCAGAATAAATATTCTGGGTGGAGTAGCCATCCCAATGAATTCTCTGGAAATATTTTTACAGAGTCACAGAAGGGCTGAGGTTGGAGGTGCCTCTGGAGACCATGCAGTCCAACCTCTGCTGGAAATGGGGCAGCTGGAGCAGGTTGCTCAAGAACATGTCCAGTTGGGCTTTGGCTCTTTCCAAGGATGGAGAATCCATAGCCTCTCCGGGCAACCTGCTTCGGTGTTTGACCACCCTCACTGTGAAAAAAAGTTTTTTCTTATTGTTAAATGGACTTTCCTGTATTTCGGTTTGTGCCCATCACCTCTTGGCCATTCAGTGGTCACCACTGAGAAGAGCCTGGCGCCATCATTTGTGTTTGTACGCATGGATAAGATCCCTCTGAGCCTTCTCTTCGTTGGGCTGAACAGCTCTCTTAGCCTCTCCTTCTACAACGGATGCTTCAATCCCTTAGTCATCTTCGTGTCCCTTCACTGGACTCACTCCAGTATGTCCCTGTCTCTGCTATACTGGGGAGCCCAGCACTGGACCCAGCACTCCAGATGCATTTCACCAGTGCTGAGCAGAGGAGAAGGATCACCTCTCTCGACCTGCTGGCAACGTTCTCCCTGATCCAGCCCAGTGTGCTGTTGACCTTCTTTGCTGCTAGGGCACGTTGCTGGCTCATGTTCAGCTTGTTGTCCACCAGAACCCCCAGGTCCTTCTTCAACCAGCTTTCCAGCTGGTTAGCTCCCAGTGTGTACTGGTGCATGGGATTGTTCCTCCCCAGGTGCAGGACTTTGCAGTTCCCTTTGTTGAACTTCATGAGGTTCCTGTTGGCCCATTTCTCCAGCATGTCCAGGTCCCTCAAACTGGCAGCACATCCATCTGGTGTATCAACTAATCCTCCCGGTTTTGTATCATCTGCAAAGTTGCTGAGGGTGCACTCTGTCCCATCATCCAGGTTCATTGATGAGAATATACTTGATTTCCTTGCGAGCAGGATTTCACTTCATGGCTGTATGAATCGAAGTGTTTGATTGTTTTCATCAATAATAATAGTTTGAACAGCGGTTAGCCAAAACTCACAAGAAGAATATGTGTTTTGACTTGATATACATGCTATTTTGAATACTTTCAAATCAATGCAGTGTATATTAAAGGGATTAAACTTGAGTTGCACGATAGACTTCAGGATAATTATAAACAGAAATTGTTGAGTGGGTATATTCATAAGGAGAACCATGCATTTCGGTATAATCAACTGTAAGTCTATATATCTAATATTGCACAGTGTAGGTCATAGAAGATTTAGGGGCTACATGAACTGTACATGAGATCTCAAGGCAATGGTGAGCCTATAAGCATAATGCAAATGGTTAATAAAAGCAAGGAACTGGTTTTGGTATTAGTGAATCTTTCTGCACGGTGCGTTGCCTTGCTGTGATGATTACCCCTAAAGAACAAAGTTGGAAAACAGGAGTGTTCAAAGGAGAACCCTATGAATGCTTGAAAAGATTAGAAAGCATGCACGATAATGTGACATGTAATAATGTGCCATTCAATGAGCTCCATCTGCTGAGTTTATCAATGAGAAGATAATGTGGTGATTTGATAAATTTGCATGTATTTACATGAGAAAAAGGAATGTAGGTGAGCAGACATTTTACTTGATTCAGTGGCTGAAAGTCATAGATAATAGCAGATTCAGACTGGAAATAATGTGAACATTTTCTGTTGTATGTGAATTTATCCTCTTAACATTAAGGATAATTAACTTCCAAAGGGCTATGGAAGATTCTCTGTCTCTGAAACAGAGTCGAATATTTTTCAAAATGACTTATTCATTCAAACAATGAGACAGGGAAGTCCTGCGGTCCTGATTCAAGATGCCAAACAAGATAATCATAATGCTCCCCCTTGCCTTGATAAAATTAATCTTTTAATTAGATGTCCAGATTCCAGCGCACTCCTTGTAGCTCTGCCAATTGCAGTGAAATCTCTGACAAATCAGTCTCTGTGCTTTGTTTCTTTCCTCATCTGTAGAATGAGTGACTGCTTGGCTATATCACATGGAACATGTTTTTGTTAATTTTAATTAATTAATTAAAATTAGTTATTTTAAAAAATGACTTGTACAAGTATTTCACTAACCACTCCCTCATTGGAAGATGGAAAATAATTGTTTTGCATTTATTCTCACCTCTTCTGATCCATGTCCTAGATTAACGAGTACCATGCCAACATTTTGCGTGTATGCTCCCTGCAATGTCACACATTTCTATATGACTAATGTTGGGGGGAGTGGGAGGGAGAACAGAACATGTAATTTTTACATTACAAATTTTGTTGACTTGCTTCTCCTTCTAGGACATTTAAATAAGTCTATTTAAGAAGCGAGTGACAAGTGCTGTCTTAGGGAAGAAACTAAAATGCATAATTTAAAGCCATAAATCATCATCATTTTTTATTTTTATCCTTTCTGTTTGGTGATACGGTTATTTGGGTTGCTTGTAGCCATAAATCCACATATAGGCTGTGTCAAAGAAGAGCAAGCTCTCCGTGCTCAAAGCATAAAGTCAGAGCAAAGCTCCACAACAGATGGCCTTTTCTTTCCATTTCATGGACACCAGTTCTCACTGGGCAATTCATTATTTTCTACAGTTGAAGCAGCTGTGGATTACTGTAATTACGGATTTAATATATCTCTGACAATACAGTGTGAATACTAATTCGAACTTTATACATCTCCTTGGAATCAGGTTAATTTTCTCATGATTATATAGCTTCTGATTAACTAAAGATGTTTGTGAGGGTAATATTTTTCCTGCTACGGAAATAAATTGTGCATGGATTGCAAAATAATAGTGTTTTCAGTGTTCAGTCTTGTTGGAAGTCCTAGGGGAGAATTTCTGAGTTCCCCAATTCTTTTCAGATATCATGCTTTTGCTAATAACTTTGTTTTAAATTGTGAGTTTGGCTTTCCTAGGATACATATTGATCAATAGTAAATTATTTACTTGAATATTTATTTTGGAGAAAAAAGACACTTTTTAATAGAAATAATAGGCTAAGTGTACCAAAAGTTTGTATTACAGGAAAACTCTACTAACGGGTTTCTTTTGGCATGTTTGTTCTTTAAATAATTCCGTGCTTTAGAGGGCAAAATGTTTGTCTTGGTGCCATTTGCAGATCTTGTATTATCCTCTTGAGAGTAGATTATGTTTTGCTATCATATGTTTTCCTTCTGAATAACTATTCATAGCTTCATGTCCTTATTCCAAGAGGTTTGCCTCAGCAAAATCCCACTGACTTCCGTGGAGTTATTTGTGGTTCATGCTGATGAAGGAGAGGCATCCGATCTTAAATGCTGGGTGTGAGACGTGAGAGTCAGGGCTGATGTACATACATCTCTCGGAAATCAGTTGAAGTGGCACATGTGGGCCTGGAGGCAGGATTTTTGTATCTACTTCAATCAACACCAGCCTTTCCTGCATTGCAGTGTGAATAGGTTGAGAAGGTGGTTTGTCTGCAGTAAGTTTAGCTCTCAAGGAGGCAGGAACCCAAAGAATATTCTTTAACCATTTCCTTCCTATAGTAAGCACCCAACAAAGCATCAGGATGCCGAGAAACGACTCTTAAAGTTCTACGACTGATTTGCGAATACAGTAAAATGGGAACACATGCTCCATATGCTGCACGGTGTTCGAAAGCAGCGTGGCTGGGCAGGGGGAATGTGCTCGTAAAGTTGTCCTGGTTTACCCCTGGAAGCAGGGACATCTCTGTACCAGAGTGAAATGGTCAGGGAGAGATTGACTTTCAGGTCTTTTATTTAATCTGAGATGTGATTTCTTTAACCTAGCAATCTGGTTTTTTTTTTTTTTTTTTTTGTACTGTACTTTTTTGAAATAAACAGGAAAGCTTTATAGCATTACTACAAAAAATCAGTAATGGACTCTCTGGAATACATTTCTTGTCCACAACCTTATTATGCCATGGTTTTTACCATCGTACTGGGAGATATCTAATAAGTTAAGTGCACTGTTCTTAGAATAATGAATCGTGTGGTTTGGGGTTTTTTTTTAAAGATGTGAGTCCAGAAACCTGCATATAAAAGTATTTTTGCTAAGGAGCGCTAGTCTAAAATGTGGAATGTGAAATTCTGAGTGGGATCATTATGTATTTCCAATAGCACCTCTAGCTGAAATCTTTGTGTGGCGGCAAATGAAGGTCGGATGGTGGCAATGACAGGCTTCCACACCCCGCATCCGCTTCCCGGGAGCACCAAACACACATGGCAGGTCCGAGGGGACTCTGGAGATGCATCTTAAGCCTGGGAGATTCTCTGAAATGCTTAATCTGCGTGAGATTCAGCATCCTAATTTACATGGAAGGCTATTTCTCTGAGATCCCCTAAGGCTTAAGAGAATAGCATGAAAGATTTGTCTGTGCTGATGATGTGATCAGTGGTACTAAGACTTTTAAGCACGGGCGTGTTTGCTGGAATGAGCAAGGGAGCATTTGCTCCCCAGACTGCAGTTGATAGGAACTGAATTAGCAGGTCTCCTTACATCCTGAGAGAACCACTTTGCTCTCTGCGCCTTATAAATCTTGGTGCTTTCGCATGCGTAGAAATCATTTGATCTTTTATCCCATTTTTTAGGCATCAAAGTTAAATTGACTAGTCTGTAATTCTCTCCCTTTATACTATTTTAAAAGTAGCCCCGACATTTGCCCTCTCCGAATAGCGTCTTGCCATCCTCTGTGAATTTTCAAAGACAGAGGTCATTAAATGATTGTTTCAGCCCATTACCTACGTATACCTGAATGAATTTCATCTGGCCCAGCCATCTGGAAAATATCTAATCTCTATAAGCACTTTCCAACATGTTCTTTCCCTATTCTGTCGGGAGATTTTGGTTATTTGCCTCTGATATTAGCTGCCAGTTGAATGCAGCAAGGTAAAGATAGTGAGTACTGTAGCAAAAAAAGACATTAAATACTTCAGCTTTTATGGCATCATCTGTCAATAGCTTTTCTACTCTGCTGAGCAGTAGAGCAACATTTTGCCTGGGTTTTTTCTTATTACAAATGGACTTGTTGAACCTTTTCTTGCTACCTTTGCTAGCTCCAAGTCATTTTTTTCTTTAGTCTCCATTTGTTTCTCGGTGCTTGTTATTCTTTTAAACTCACATGGTATTCTGACTGTGTGTATGTCCTTCCTGAGTTTGAGATCTTATGATCTTGAGCAGCTTATGACTTAGGTGCGTTAATTCCTAGGTTTTTTCTGCATTGGGATAGTTTTCACTCACATCATTTCCCTAAGGAAATGTTTACTCCCCATACCTTCTTTTCTTCTTTGACTTGCAGCTGTTGGTCCTTTTGTACTGTCAAGCCTCAGAGATCTTCAAGTGTCGTTCTTTTAAAGTCCTTTGTCTTTATTATGTTGTTTTCTTCCTGAAGAATTAATCGTCACCTTCATGCAAGTTGTCTTTTGCCTTCCTTATCTTAGGGGGCTTCTCAGTGCTGGAACATCCCGCACCCAAACTGTGGTCTTTGCTACTATCACCAACACACTCCGAGGTTGCTGGACAACCTGTGCTCTGAGATACATTTCCTATAACATATCTGAGTAGTTGCAGTACTTCATTACATCTTGTGCTTTGGCTGATTATTCCAGTTCCTGGTTAAAAAAACCCAACCTCTCTATTTTTTGTTCGGTGTCTGGTGGACCTGGGTTGTGGTAGTGCCCTCTGCTTCTCTTTTTTACGTGATGACTTTCAGCAGGTCTGTCTCCCTTTTACAGACTGGACCTAGAAAAGCAAATATTCTCTTGATGTGCAGGGCACTTCTTTATTTCCATAGCCTCCTTTCTCAATAAGTTATATCATCTGTATTAACAATCTAATCCTGTGAATTATTTACTGAGCCCCTCCTATTGCCCAATTGTATTACAGTTTTGATACTGTACTAATTTTCTTCCAGCTCCTCCTCCACCATTCCTGTAGAGATGTCTAATAGGTTCCACAGGTCAATCCCACTTTACTCTTCATTGTGTTTCCTTCCCATGAGATTATCATGGCCAACACTGTCTTCCACAGGGTTTACACCCTTGTTCATTTCTTGTACCTACCTCAGGCTTTTATTTGTCAAACTCACTTGATCCTACTTAAAAAATTATTTCCCTGAGGTAAACCAGGAGGTGAACAAAGTTGAAATTCCTCTTTTTCATAAGGTAAACTCTGTTCTGGCCGGCAGTTCATGGTGTATCATCTCTAAAGAAGGAAACTTCTTGTAGTGACCCACGTGTCTTTGAAGGGGAGGGAAACATGTGAAAAGGAGAGGCAGCAAGATGCGACAGAGGAATCTTGATGGTTTTTTAAATCCTTCAGTGCTATTACATGCTATGCCAGCCATACCACACTCTAAAATAGATCCTATATTTTCCCATAGTCTCTGGATGTTTGCAGTAGCCGGGCAGGCAGAATGAATTGTCTCAAAAATATTAAGATCATAAATTTGTGGTTTCCCTCCTCTCCCTGTAAATCACAAGAATCAGTGCAGAGTGCGGGTCTGAGACAGTAAAGTCTCTATCTTCCATTTTTTAAATTGGAAATCTGTGTTTAGCTAATTAGATCCTTCAGTTGCTTGATGTGCCAGTGTGCTCGTCTTGCCATAGCTCTTGTTTGCAGTCCTTGTTTTTCCTGGGGTCGTGGAGCTGCTTAACACTTGCCCTCTTAATTAACGGGGTCACTTCTTGCATGTTTACACGTGTGCCTATGGAGGTGTATCTTCTCTGTGTGCCAGCATTTGGGTGAAGAGCCGCGTAATTCGGGAGCTGGCCCCGATGCTCTGCAGTCCTGCTCTTCCTACCAAACCCCACCGCGGGGCAAACAGCAAGCAGATTCCCAGGGCATCACCACTTGGAGAGGGTTTTCCACTGCCCGGTGTTCATCCGATGATAACACAGTTTAATGAGACACGCTTGAGTGTTTCAAGTGCCAGAAATACGCAAGATCACTGTGTTTGCGTTGGTGAAAACCTGAATTTTAAAGGTCGAGCAGGTTGGTAAAGCCATGGCTATGGCTTTGCATTGAGCTGTAGCAGCCTGCAGAGCGTGATTAGGATGAGCAGGGATGCAACTGTCCCTTACGGGTGTGGTGGTCTTCCACACGCCAAATGCTCTACTGGGAGTTGAAAGCCTTTCCGAAATCACCCAATATAACTCTGTAAGGAGAATGCTTTGTCAAGCCGCCACCTGACTTTTGAAGCAGTTTCATAAAGAAGCCTTTAATTAACCATTTTAGACCTTTACTTACCCACATACAAGGGAGGTCCCAGAAGGATATGCTTCAGAAAAGCAGAGCAAATTTTAACAGGCAGTTAGCATAATTTATAAAAAGAAAATTTACTTTGGATATCTGTTTCTCATCAATTAAAAGATGTGGGCAAATTCGGTAGTTACAGAAGGATGGCTGGCTGCATTTGAGGTTCAGGTTACCACACAGCTGAGCATTTCCTGATGTGATTTTTATGTAGGGTGGTTTTTTTAGTGAATAGAGAAAAATGTGATTTTTTGTGAATAAGCTCTGCGAGTATATTTCATTGTATGTAGATTTTTTAAAATTTATTCTATATATATGAAATATTAGTTTTCCATGGTAGGATGAAATACCCTAAAATCGATTAAGGTATTAAAGTCAATCCTTTATTTAATTTGGAGAAGGGTGCTTCAGACTGAGAACAGATTCACAGGGGATGCTGCAGTTTCAATTTTATGAAAGAAATTGATAAATTCCTGCCAGAAAATAGGAGGTTATTGTGACCGAGAGGGGTAACAGTTCAGCAATGTGCATTTCTGTTATGTTGTTGTTTTGAAGCAGTGATCTGTGGAACGGTGCCTGCATGAGGAGGACCACCGCTTCTTTGCGTTTCTCACTGCTGGAGTGCCTACGGCTCCGAGTTGCTTTCTCGTAGGGATGGTGATGAGGAATACTGACCAGCAAATGTTGTACAATTAGTTGTACCTGTAACTAATGGCTGTGGTCGGGTGTTTTCCAGGAGCAGCTAGGTTTGTAATTCCTTCCTGTGGGAGTAAGAGGGACCGTACAGAGGAAAGGAGGATAAAGCTATTTTGAAGCCTCAAAGTAGTGAAATGGGTTTTTTCCCCTAACTTCTGCCTGTGACACAAATACATATATTAATGAAAATAGATTTCATGAGAGCGGGGGGACCCCAGCGCTGGCTGGAGGAGGAGCGGGTGGCTGGCATGGTGGGATGCTCTGCCGGCAGGCTGCCGGTGAGCGGCATCCCGGCAAACGGGTCTCTGGGCTGCAGTCTGCACGGAGGGAGTTTCTGGTCTACTCAGAAGTGGAATATTGTGGTCTGCGTGGTGAGAATTGCGGTAAGATGGAAGAGCATGAAAATGGTGGAAGTCTTTCTTTTTAAAATGTTGTTTAATTTTTATTCACGCAGTACAGTTAGCTTCTTGGTTTCTTTAATACCAAGCACGTGCATAAACACATGCACTCACACCCTCACACTTTTTTAATATTCCAGGTACTGGAAGTGACTTTTAAAAACCGAGATAAAATTACTTTTGTAGTGAATAGAATATAATACTACCTGTCTCATCGCTGCAGTGCAGCTAGGGATGCAATTACTCAGATGTGGCTGATCACCTTCCTTGCTAGAAAAGGAGAGGAGTTTGTATCGGTTCCATCATTGCTTTACGGTTGAAATCGCTAATGACATCTAGATGTAATGTGAAAGGCAGTGGACTAAGCAAGAGTGTTGGGTTTTGCTTCTCATCAAGGTGAAAAAAACCCCACCTGTGAGATCACACTTGAAGTCCTTGGCCTCGATGCCTGTGGAAAAACTTGGCGGTTGGACTGCACGTGGCTCACCCCGCTGTCCATTGTGCCGATCACGGCTGATGGTCCCGATGGTCTTCCCATCTGCTTGTACCCATCTGTCTCTTGACTTTTACTTGGGCTGCAAGATCTTTGGGACAAGATGCGTATTTTTCCTTACGTGTTTACAGCCAGTAGAATGCAAATATCCACTCGGCTGGCACAAGACCTATTTCAGAAAATGAATATGTATAAATTCTTCTTTTGTTTTCTGCTCTTTAGAATTGCTGCCTCAGGGAGAGCACAGAAATACCCCCCCACAGAGTAAAACCTCTTCTGAAAGGAAACATTAAACACAAGCGCCTGAACTTAGACTAAAATAATGAGTATACAGTGTATCTTTTGGCCTTCCCTTGGAAGAAAACCACTATTAAAATGTAACATTAAATATTCTGTACTCATGTGGAGAGTTCTTTTAGTTTTCCTGGAATAATTTCATTCATCTCACATGGCTTAGCTTGCAGAAAAATTGAACACAACTTCAGTGATATTTTAAGGTTGCAATTTAATCAGCAGTTGACTTTGGAAAACTAAATACAAACCCAGGAAGAGCCTGTTGCTGAGTAGAGGTAACTTCTGGTCAGTTCCAGGCCTGAAACAATATAACCTTGCTATCATTTATTTTTCTCTTTTGTCTTGAGGTTGGCAGGAGAGCTGGAGCACTGGGCAGCAGCCTTTGCTACATCTTACTTTTCCAGTTGTGTTTATACCAGAGATGGAAAGCCAAAAAAAAACCCAAACCCATGTCAGAAAGAGGACTTTCTATTGTCTCTTATAGTGGGAATGTAATACTTGCAGGAGAGGGATGCTATGCTTAAAAACCAGAAAGCTGGTTTGTGTTTGGATCTCCCCAGGGTGTCTGAGCCCAAGCCACGAGGGAGAGAGCTGTTCCAGTGGTGGCAGAGGACCAACACCTCTCCAGAGGCAGATGCTCTTATTATTTACTACCATTTACATTTGCGCACAAGGCTCCATAATGTCGGTACAACCATGCCACCTTGTGTTAATTTCTGTTTGCTTATGGCCTTGAGCAGTCAGAGAAAAAAATTTAAAAGGATCTTCTGTGTGTGGATGCATGTGTATATATATGTCATTTTTTTAATGCTGTTAAACGTTCGCTTCTATCTCCCTGTCTGAGCCTGGTTGTGTATCAATAGCAGGTGAAGTGATTCCACTCTGTCACTTTGTACTTTAAAATATAGAATAAAGACATTATATTTCATAGTTATAGTTTCAAAATATGTTAACAATGAAGAAACAGAGCTATTGTGGTATGTATGTGTCTAGTCCAGCATGGGTAACTCTTTCTGGACTGCCATAAACTCCCTGCTTCAGAGTGGGTTATGCCTCAGCTCAGGGAATTTGGGTCCATTATACCCCTGACTCCCTGGAAGTTTTGGGCAGGCAGGGGTCATTTGGGCAGAGAAATGACCTGTGAATTTTGCACCATGGAGTTAGTAGCATTAGGAGTGTTTTATTGTGAGGAGCTACATTTGACAATGTTTTAAAATTTAAAAAAAAAAATTCCTATGGATATGCATAAAGCTTTTCAAAAGAAAATGTATTAATTAAACCTTTGCCTCTTTTCTACATAGTCGGCAGCAGAATATGTGAAGTCCCGCCTGCCTGAAGTCCTAAAACAACATCTTCAAGACTATGAGAAGGACAAGGAGAACAGTGTGCTGTCTTACCAAACCATCCTGGAACAGCAGATTTTATCAATTGATCGAGAAATGCTGGAAAAATTGACTGTATCGTATGATGAAGCAGGTATATTTGTGTTTCTTTCTAAGTTACATTTTACTGAAAAAAAATTGCTCACTTTCAGTCTTTCTGCTGAATACTAGTGCTTGTGCTGGCAAATTGAACTTTGTCCTCAAAGGTATGAGGTGACTCAGTGAAACATTTCTTTCTCCTAAAATCAAGTTGAGATAGAAAATTTTCCACTTCAGTGATTGAATACTAACTAGCTGAAAGGACAGTTATTTTTCTAACAGTAATGCACTGATGTTGATTGATCCAGCCATGCCTCTTTATTGTCTCTGCAAGTGGTGCGACCTGGTTTCTGCTGGTTTCTCCTTCACTGCTAACTTATTTTGGGGCTCACATAGCTAAGAGTGTACTGGATAATTACAGAATCTGATTTTCAAATGTGACATGATGCATGTGGATAGCCAAAACCAGCTGATGTGTAGAGTGTTGGACACATTTTAACAGTGCAGTTACAGGAGTTTTCAGTTTTGATATTTACATCTTAATAATTTGGAGGTTTTCTTAGTTATAGCTAATACTTTTTACTAGCATTTTGTTCCAAAGTAATTAGAAATGTCTGCCAGCTTTTGGATCTGTCACAGAGTTGTCCTGATGCATGGTCGTCTTTACAGTTACAGAAGAAAAAAGAGATGCTGTTGATGTTTTTCGCTGATCTTCCAAAATAGCCACTAATATCTGCTATGTGCCCACTCCCCTGAATCTTACCAAGTTTCTCGGTGTTTAAATACCTTGCAAAGAAAGAATCAAACAAAAAGAGCAGTTCATTATTTTACTGCTGAATTAGTACTCACGGCCGCGAGCGGCCTGGCAGTGCGTACGGAGGTCTGTGCAGGCGAGCCATGTGTTTCCACTCCAGGTGTGTGCATGCCTGGCTCGCCGCGCTCCCCCCAGTAGCACATCTCTCGGCATCCTTCATTTCTTAGCTTTATCTGAAAGATGCGGCACTCTGTTTCTCCCCTTTAACCACTCGTGGCTGGGAGCTACAACACACCACCTCCTTTCATCTGCAGCCCTACCAACCAGCCTCGGGCAGCCTTGTAGTACAAAAAGAGAGTTTATACTTTGTACGTCCTCATTTGGGGGTTTTTCTTAATCCCTGGTGGCACTTCCTTGTTCCATTATTCCCCTCACCGTACCTGACACTGTGGTGCCCTTGGGGAACCATGCTGAGCTCAGCTCCAGGTTTTCCTTCCAGCTGTTTTAGGCAGAAGCCTAGGCCTTGTAACTGGGTTTTTCATCCCATTTAGATGGTATTTGCCAGACACCATCCCGAGTGGATCACTGTTTTGGTTGCATCTGATTTGATGGTACTCTGCTAAAATCACCATCTTCTGAGTTTCTCGGCACTAGCCCAGCTCTGGAAAACCAAGCACTGACAAGCTGGTTTATTTTGTCCTATTACTTTGTACTCACGCTGCAGTGCCCTGAAGTACTTAAAATGCTCAAACCACTTATCAACTTTGTTCAGACTCCTACTCAGACTCCCACTCACTAGCAATACGATTCTCTTAAGCTACTTTGGTCTCGAAGGCGCTTGAGCAACTTAAAATGCCATTTGCAGATTGTGCGTTCTGGGTACTTATAGGGCTGTGAACTTCAGTAACTTCAAGTAATTACAATGCTCTATTATCAATTATATTCACGCGCTCACCCAATAAATAAGCCTGATTCTCTCAGACTGCTTTGATCTCGAATGCTCTTGAGCCCCGTACTGTGCCATTTGCAGACTACACATGTCATGTACTTAAGGAGTCATATGAGTTTTCGAAGGACAGCAGAGTTAAAATGAGGGCGCGGGATATTTGTTTAATCACATATGGCCTGTTTTTAATGATGCATAAAAAATAAGCTTCGAAAGTTGTTGCTTTCTGTTGCTTCTGTTTATCTTTTTTAACGCAGAATTTACCACTCCAATGAATCATGTAAATCTCTTCCCTGGTTTGGTCGCTTCATCTCTCCAGTCATTTTGATTGATAGGAGTTTGTTAGGAAGGAAAAAATGCAGTGGAGGAAATTACTGACTCCTGCAGAAGAAAAAGCAAGCGTTTTCCTTTATTGAAAACTGCATGTTTGTACAGAGAAAATAAAGATTAAAACTGCTTGAAACACACATTTGGGGATTTATATCATGCAATAAAACAATTGTGGAAATGAGAAGCCGCATAAATGACTAGTTTAGAAAAGTCCCAGCATATACACACATTCAGAATGGAGAGAGAGTGCAGCTTGCTGTAAATAAAAAGCCAGAATTTCAGCTTCCCAATCAGGTAGAGACACCTCTAGAGATTAAAACACAGAGATGGAGCCCTCTCGTCATTCTAATCATGTCACTTGTTTACTACAAAAGCAGAAATGGTGCTACCTGCTCTTGAAGTAAGATCTGATTGTGAGCAAAGCACAGAAAATGGGCAGTTAAACATAATTGCAGCAGCTGTTCGTGATCCCGAGCGCTCCAGCTATTCAGCACTTGAGCAGTTGTGTTGGTGACATTTTTCTTTTATTAGTGTTTTTCCATACCAAAGTCAATTTAATGAGAAGATCAAGCTGCTGGTGGTACATACAAAATGAAGAAAGCAATCTTTAAAAATCAAAATGGTGAAAATAAAAGCAATTGTGATGTAAGGGGAAAATACAACTTTGTCTGGTGGGAGACTACGTGAGACATCAGCGAAACCCATCCCAGAGAGCACTGTCAAGGGTTTAATTTCTGTAATCATGAGCAGTTGGAGTTCTGCTACGCGTCAGCCAGGGAAACTAGAAAGTTAAGTGTTTAAGGTACGTGATCCAAGGGGCCAGTAGCCGACTATAGGAGGGTGCTGCATGTAGAGGAGCGCTTCCACAGCAAGGGAGCAGACCTTTTCCATCCGGGAAACCTTTCCCCTCCCTCTTGGAAGGGCCATTTTCCGAGGGTTCGCAGAGTGCTCGCCCCCAGCTAACTCCCCTCGCCCCAGGGATGTCTCCCAAAGCGGGTAGAATTCAGCTGCATCCATTTGCCAGAATAAAACAGAACTGCACTAAAATGGCTTGGGCTTCTGGTACAATTTTGCATGTTAATTTGGCCTTTCTAGCAGCATGCAATATTATAATGTGCAGCTTCGATGGACTCAACATCCTAATGCCTCTTTTTGTAAATCTTTTCCCTTTAGGAAATCAGTATATCAGAGCTACCGAATCAAATGAATTCATCTAAAAATAGTAAAATGTTGACAAGATTTTTAGTGAAGTTTGACTAAGGAAGCTTTATAAAATGAAAGCAGGCCAAAAGTGACAGATGGGTACAAATCCGCTCATAATCTTTAAATCCCTTAGTTTAAAAAGTGGCATTCTTGACTAGCTAAGGCTGGGTTAATTTTGTGCAAGAATGTTTTTTCCTGCTGAAGCTTTATTGGATGTTAATCCTATTCCTTCAATTTATAGCATCTCTAAACATCTGGGGTGGTCAGTGACTACTCTGTACAAATACAAGTTTATGATATTTAAAGGCACTTTGGCATTTAACTCTGGTGTGCCAGGTAGCTAAAGCCTGCTAGGAGATTCTGGTGGTGTTTTTGTATTGTAGTCAATAGGTTTTTCTTTAATGGATGGCCCCTCTCCCCCAGAGTCCTGTAGAAATTGAGTTTCATTATTGTGCGACAAAAAAGATTAATTTCATTTTTCCCTGCTGTGAAGCAGTCATGAAAGATATTCATATTTAGGCACTGTATCCAGAGCCAGATGTCAGCCCAAAACATGTTTCCTTAGCTAATATTTGCCAGGGTGCCCCGTGTTTCCTGGAGCCATGGGGGTGGGTGCTCCTCCACGTGTCCTCCCAGGGGGGACCAAAAGCTCATGCCTGGCCGGACCCTGCGCGCCTCTCCCTGCGGATGCAGTTTGTGTTAGATTTCATTTGAAAACCTTCAGATACAGTTGATGTTCACCATTGCTTGAGATGGTCGCTGTCAGTACCGTGCTGTTTCTTAAAGTGAATTTTTATGCTAGCATTCCACGTCCCAAATTGCCTGAATACTCTGACTTTAGCAACAAAATTTATTTTCTGCTGAGATAAAATGTGGCCATTAGCACCACAACATACTGCACTTTGTCTCCGGATGAGACGGGGGTTTGTACTCTGCCTTTCCCACCCATGCCCGAGTGGTGTGCTCTCCCGGGGCATCAGACGGGCCTTCAAAGCAGGTGATGCATCATCCTCACTCCTCACTCCCGGCACGATTTAGTATATAATGAATGGATGAGGAATTAAATCAACTCCTTGTATTCAGCCTGTATTTCTGTGCTCCACAGAAGACTGGGTCTGGTTTCTCTAGTAGCTGCAGCTGTGAAAACCGGCTCTGAGCGTAAATCCAAGGCTCAGACCTTCATTCCAACTGCAGGACCGCAACCCGGCGTAGATCCAGTCCCATGAGCAGTTGCTGTTTCTGGCAAAAGTACAGAAAAGCAAAAATATCCAAGATTAAACTTCAGCCCAAGAGGCTGGCAAATCCATCTGCTTCATGCAAACGTCCATGCTACTGTGGTCGCACTGGGAAAAGGTTAACTTTAATCATCGAGGGGCTAATGCTGCCCCTTTTTCAATTACAGTGCTCCCTTTCGGGCAGGTGTTTTCCTCAGAGAAAGTGACTACAAGGAGAAAATGAGAAAATTAAAGCAGCAAAATGGCACCACAAATATATCCTATAATTTGGGATTATAAATACCTTGCTGGGGAAAATCCTTTTTTCCCACTGCAAAGACTTTACCAGGTAAAGTCATCACTATGTTACATCGCAGTGAAGATAAAGTAAGTTATCTTTGCTGTGATGTTTATCTTAAGGTGGCTCCTGCACAGCAATAACCCATTAAAAATGCAGAAAGGGATCTGTTGGGTTTGTTATGTACGCCTTCTTTAAAATAAATAAAAAAAGTATTGTCTTATAATGCACACTCATGCTTGGACCATGCTTTTGGTATGAGTTTGACTGGTCCTTTTCACAGAGGGCTTGGTCTTTGGGGAAATATGGGAACACACTTTCAATAGGGGTGACTCATCAGGTGTTTAAATCCTTGTCCTGACAAGGAGCCTCAGGAATATTTCTCTTCCAGTCTTGGCTACAGCCATTACCAGTAAGGCAGGGTAGGGGCATGCTCTACTGACAGCACTGGGAAGAGCAGACATCTGTAATCTCACAATTATACAGTGATAATGGTCCTGCAAGAACACGTAACGCTGCCAAATATGAAATGACCTGAGCCTAAAAAATGGGTGGAAAGCTTTCTGTAAGTTTTTAGAAGGGATTTAAAGAGCAGGAAGGAAAGTCATGCGCTCAACACGATAAAAACAACAGTTGCAAAGGCAATGGGTTGCACAGAATATGCAAGAACAAAAACAGAAGAGCTGTAAAGAAGCTGTGAGGAAAAGAAAAGCCAGAAATGATACCTTTTTCTGAAGGAAAAACATGTACAGGCAAAGCATGGTCATAGTAAACGATGTGTTTCTAGTATCTCGAGGGATGTTGCTGGGTAGGCTTTCTGTGTGCTGTGGTGCGCACCCCTTGACAGGGGGGTAGCAATCCAATAAATTTATTTTCTGATGTGTAGCAAACACGTCGACACAGCAGATCTGTAACTAACAGCTCTCGAATGTGTCAGGGCAATGTTCATGGCTGTGCTGGAGGCTTCCTTCTGACAAGGAGAGAACCAGAGTGGCCTGCAGGCCACCGCGAGTGGTGGCTTTCTCTCCAGCTCAGGTTCGGTTTTTAAATGATTTTTAGGTATTTGATCTCAAGAACATGATCTAAAACAACTCCCTTCTCTGGGTCTTCGGTTGCTGCACTGAGAACTCAGCATTGTGCTTTTTCCAAATAATACTCTTTTTACTCTTTTTTTTTTTACTCTTTATAGCCAGATGATTACTACTGAATTTATTTAAACTCTGCCTTACACACAATGCTTTCTTTGGCATATTTAATTTCTTTTACACATTAAAGCTACATGTTAAACTTGGTCACTGCCAACCAGTGCTCTGTTTTTCTGTGGAGGACCAATACCTACAGCAGAAATCACAGGGCGGTCACCAAGGGTAGAATTTGTCTCTCTTCCCTTTCAATATCTGAATTGTAGACATGCAATTTTGGACAACTTTTCTAGAGCTCTTCAATAGTCATGGAACGAAGCTCTTCAATAGTCATTTCTAGTGTGATTCATGGGTTTATTTTAAGCATCTACTTTAGTATGTGAAGAGTCATATCCTAAACGTGCCTGCTCTTTTCCGCTGGCTGTGAATTAACTTTTGCTCACAGGTAAAATACAGGTAGACAGGCTTAGCTGGGAGCTGAACGCCAGCCTAAGGGTCTCTGTAGGTGTACACATAAAACCATTTAAGTTACATTTCAGGGTATAGCTTCAATGCAAACCGTGTAATTTCTCTCCAATTTCCTACGTTGTGGTCTTCCAGCTTTCTAGAATATTGGCAATATTTGTAAACAACAGACATGTATTTAAGCCAGCCCAAGCGTGATGTATTCTTTGGCTCCATTAAAATAAATTTTTATTATTCATGTAATTACAACCTTTCAGCAGAAGCTCGGAGCAGAAATAGCACTTTGACAGGTGCCTACTTGTCTGTGAAATATTCTTCACTTCCTCATCAATTTTTGAAGTAGGTCTTTAGCTATTTAAATTTGTCAGCTAGCAGTCGATTTTTCAGAACTGACATAAACACTAACAATACTTGGTTTGGGGTATTTGGTAAACATATTAATATATTTGGTAAAACAAAAAAAATGTATTTTTATGTATTTGGTGAAACCTCCGTGCAGTGTAGGTGCAATGGTGGCTCTACAGGGCTGTGTCAGTAAGTTAGGGATTTTTTTTATTAATCACATGACGTGTTCTGTTCTTACTGAAGCATATGTAACTATTTTCAGTCTTACTGTATAAATGCCATGTACTCTTCACTTCGGTATTTACACATTTGTAGCAATTTAAAAAAATAATTTTAAAATCTACTATTACCAAAGTCCCGCAGAAAGAGAAGAACCCAACACAGCCCTGCAAAGTGCTGAGATTCAGAAGTGTAATAGAAAATGTTTTTTAAACCATTTAATGGTTTTAATACTAATTCTTACTAACTGAGCATTTCCTTTCTGTGTACTTATCGATTAAGTCTGGAAAACATCTTAAATGCACAAACTTATTTTTAGGTGGTTACTTAATTCAGTCGTAACTTGTGGCAGAGTCAGTTCAGGTTTGTGCTCAGGGGAGGAGTGGTTTGAGGTCTCCTACATTTGGGAAAGGTTGCTCCTCCGCACTGCAAGAGTGCTTTTGAAGGGGTTTTTCAGCAATGCTGCATTGTCACCACCTGATTGCCGTCTTTCCTGTTTGTATCTTTGGCCTAAACGAAAGACTTAAAAAGTCTGCAGAGTTAAAACCGCTATTTGAGGTTTATTTTGCATAAGTTTTTGTTAGATTTCATTTGAAAACCTTTAGATTCAGTTGACGTGCACCATCGCTTGAGATGGTTGCTGTCAGTACCATAGCGTTCTTCCTCAATTTCAGATGCACGTGTTGCATGAGTAGACAGATGTGGGCATGGATTTATCTTATTTTTTTTATTATTATTTATTAAAAAGATATCAGACAGAGATAGCATTTGAAGACACAGCTCGCTGGAAATTCAGTGCAGGCAGCGAGAACATCTGTTCCAGGCCTCTGGAAGAAAGCTGTCCATCTCGGCGGAGGTTTGTCACCTGCTGATGGATGCAGAGATAAATGCCTGAAGGGTCTTGTGAGTAGCAGTGAAGGCAGCAAAGTTAGTTCTGCCTACAAACCTGACAGACCATTTGGAGATTCTTATTAAATTTTCCTGCATCATTACCCAGACAAGCATAAACAGCATTGCTGTAGCAAGGTGGAGTGGCACAAAATCATCATCAGATACACCTTAGCAAAACTCTTCATTACACCCGCAATTGCTAAATTTCAGTATTGAAATGAGTATCTTCAGTCTCGCTGCTCCTAGCTTTGCCATATCATGTATGAAAAGCTAATATTTGGGTTCTTCTGAAAACATTTTAAGAGGAGAATCATTGAGAAGAAAATGTATTGTAATAACGTCAAGAGCATGCACATGATTTATGGTCTAAGGGCGCTACTGTGTTTCTGGAGATCGCTTGCACTCTTGCACGCATCTTTGTGTCATCTGTCCTTGCGCTCTCCCCATTTGCAGCAGCATTCAGCTCGTGCTAAGCCCTGCTTTGCATGCACAACTGCATTGCATGCCACAATCAATCACTCTTAGCCTTTTCCATTATTTCCCAGTGTTTGAATTATACATGGGGAGATGTAGGAGGAAAAAGGAGCAGGAACAAAAGGAGGCTTTCTGTTCTCAAGTGAAGCTTTCTTAAAAACCCTATCCATAATCTGTAACAACCCATTAAGGTAAAAAAGTTGGTCATAAACAAGCAAAACTGGCTCTTCCTTGTGCTATAACACCTGTCTAACAGTGGCAGTTGCCGAGTGTCAGCAATATCGGTGTTTTTCCTCCCTCCGTGTGCATCTTTTCCAGGCAGCTCTGGGATTATCAGCTGCAGCTGCTGTCTGCCAGCGGCTTGGGCATATCTTTAGAAAGGTGTTCACCTGGGCTCCGTCTGCCAGTTGAATTTTCTGGTCTCGTACAAAAGTTCCCCGCAAACTGTGCTGTTTTCATTCAGCCACATGCTGGGAGGATGATTTCTGAGGTGACAGCTCTGCCCCAAAAAAATGGACATTCAGCAGATGTGGAGGTTTTTCATTTGCAAATGGGCAAATTAGGGTTTGATAGAGAGAGCTGTAAGTTACAACTGGAAAATACAGAAGGAAAAAAGTACAGTCCGAGTGACTGTTGGCCGGGCATTGGAAGATGATTAGCCCCAGAGCTTGATTAACCTGAAGAGGGGAAAAGTCACCAGCTTGATTTAAGCTGCCACCCTTTCTCAGGCCAGCCAGCCTCAATTTACAGCTCAGTAAAATCTGCATCAGCAAATTTTGTGTGTTGGATGGTGGAGGGGATGGGGACAGAGTGAGACTCTTGAATTAAATCACAAATCTCCTTAATTGTGTGTGATTCTGGTGCGTTATCACCATCCTTTTTTCCTCCTCCTCTTGCTCTCACTCTTCTGCTAGCACAGGAGATACAAAGTAAGATCGCGATCCCTTGGGACGGGGTACATGTTTGTATTTCTAATTTGGTGATACACCTTGGGCACTGAATAAATAACTCTTAAATACTGCCTTGCTGTACAGCTCTGCCTGTATACTAATAAGTTCCTTATTTGTTCAGGAATTAAGGCGAGTGATCCGTCATGCGCGTGCCTCAGGGCAGCTGGAGAGCGCGGCAGATATTTACAGTGGTCCTTAATGAAATTAGCTGCAGCCTGATAGACGGTCCTGCCACCGATGGGTGTTAGTCCTTCGTGAAACCTGGCCACAGGAGCCGAGGGATAATGTACTCATAATAAAAACCCATTTGTCGGATACAATTGCCAGCCGCAACAGGGATTTTCGAACAGCCCTGTTCAGGCTGAGTGATGCAGGGATGTGCGCAGCATCTGTAAACTAGCCGTTAGTTACACTGTTTGTGAAGGATTTGCTAATTATATGTCTCGAGTTCAGTTTAGTGCCTACCTGCTGACACCTTATTTATAGCCGCTGCTTTAAGTCTGGTATTTATGGCTCAGGCACCTCAGGAAAGTGCAGGTCAATTCCTGGGGTTCAAATGAAATTTTGCAGCCTTGATCCTTTAGTCAGGACTGAGATAAAGCCAGAGATGTCACAGGACTCAGCACAAATTGGATGCTTTTAATTATTTTGGTGGGTTTTTTTTTTTTCCAAGTGGGATTTTCATTTTGCTCCTATTTTTTCCATGTGATTACAGGCCTCGTTACAGTTGAATGTTGCTAATAAAAGCCTGTTGAGCGTCTAGCATAACATTTTCTAACTAGATCAGGTCAGTCGTATTCTTTCCCGGCCTCGTGGGGCAGCGTGTGGAGCAGCGGCATTGCTGACCTTATTGCTGACGCTTAAAATCACTGAGCATCGGCTGTCCCTGTGCCGCCACCGGCAAACTTCTGCTTGGCTTAAATGTAGGGCAGATCCTGCAGCAGGTTGGTCCCAAACTGTGTCCCTCAAAGCCAGTTAGAGTCGTAAACGTAACATCTTTCCTATCTTTGGCACTGTGATTGTGGAGCGGTTTATTTGTCTGACATTGCTAAGAGGATGGAATCCTTTTTTTTTTTCTTTTTTTTTTTTTTGTGTGTGATCAGTTCTGCAGACTATGTTTTACGTTGAAATTTGATATATTTCCATAATGGGAAATGCAAAGCTGTAGAAGATTTCTAATGGATCTGTAGAAGATCTGTCTTACAGATCACAGAACTTGGGACAAATCTTAACAAAGCAGACTACGCATATCTCACTGTAAAACTTTTAGTAGCTTTTGTTTTTAAACTTTTATCCAGCTCTTCCTTAGAAAAGTTAAGATATTGTTATTTTGAGGGAATACCCTTATCTTTCCCAATGAAAAATGTACAACTTCTTCCTGAACACGCTGGGTTCATGTGAGCAGCTTTTGTTAACAGGGACGGGTATTTTGCTGGGCTTGGAAGAGTCGTGATATCCTCCGGCTCCTCTTCTGCCAGCCATTTGACCCGGCAGAAATCCCACCGCTTTGTTCTGAGATTGCTCAGCACAGTTGCCGAGCTAAACAAAACCAAGCTAGTTACTGCCTTGGGTCAGAGTTACTCTGATCTCCTAGGGATGCCGCCAGTTCAAAGGAGATAAATTACTGAAATTGCCCCTAAATCTTAGTTCTGCTGTAGAGGTCTAGGAATTGGGGAAAACATGTTCAACAACAGACTGGGGGGGGCGGGGGGAATTAGGTGTAATTCTTGTTGGAAACTTTTGTTTTTCAGTTTATACAACCTGTGCTTTTCAGCAAGGAAATGCTGCGTGCTTGCCGTCGTTTGAGCTGGGGGCTGCGCTTCGTCTGCTCTGCCTGACATCTGTAAACCTCACGCTAAGCTAGACCCTTCGCTCCTGTTGCTTGGCTCATGTAGCAGCTGGTTAGAGCTATTGTAGGAATACGGTTTGAAATAGCAGTAGCAGGATCCCTATCTGCATATACACTACACTGCATGATCGCCTACAGTCATTTTAGTTTCAGTGCTTCGGGAGCTCCTAAAATCAGAAGAATTCAGACTTTGCAGCGTGTGTGCAAACGCTAGTGTTGCACTGACCACGCAGACTGTGTTTCGTGGGTATCGAAGGCTGACAGGGAAGAGTCAGCCAGACATTTCTTTTCCTCTCATGTACAGACCTTAGCGCAGGCATTTTTTCTTGTCGTATTGCTGCAAGGCTGCACGGGAGGTTTAACTGCTGCAGAACGCCCGAGCCCGTCCGCAAAGGAGATTGCCCGTGTGGTTTTCTGCATTTTAATTAGCCTGGTGACATACAGAAATTTCTAACCAGAAAAAAATAAACCGTTTTCAGCATTTTCCTACTTCTAGCGTATTAAACGCTAGAGCAGGATGTTCAGGTGAAACTAAATATGGGAGCGATGCCAAGAAAGTGACTTTCCAACTGAAATGGAGATTCCCTTTGTATTAAGATTATTTTTCATAAGGACAAGACATTAATCACGTGGTGCTAGGATAGCGTGAAGGTGGGAGCGCTCCCCGTTTCTGCTGCGGTATTGATGAGGCAATGTCAGAGCAGTCTGGAAGATGGAGAGGCTGCCCAAAAGGGTTTCCATTTTTCAGTAATTAACTTTTGTTCCCTGATGCACAAAACTTCCTTCCAGTTCTTGTTTTCCTACCTGGAAAACACTTTTTAGGTATTTTTTACATAGCTGAGTCGGAACATCTACATGAATCTGTTAGTCTGTGAGTATATCCCAAATATGATGAATATAATATGATTAATGGTAAACAGGATTGAGTTATATATACGTACTCATCGATTAGACAGGAAAATAGGGTCTATCTAAATAGAAATACAATATGGTTCTCTGTTTCAAATATAAAATCTTAAAATAGTACTGTATACAGCCAGGTAGGAATTGTTTCATGGTGGAAATTAAGCTACAATCTTATAAAGATTTGAACTAATTTCTATGTATTTCTAAGAATCCAATGGTTCTTTTAATCTATTTTAGAAGAAGGAGTTCTTTTAATTTTATGGGGGAAAAAACATTCTGTTGAGATGATTAAGGAATTATGAGACCGTGAATTTTTGGAATGGTTATTTTTAGGTTCGTGCTGTAAAGAACTGACTTTTGCAGAGGAGTTTTGTTAACTGAAAGAAAGGGCAGGTGCAGCTCATTTGTAGGAACACCACCACTGAGGGCATTCAGGGACAAATGCCTGTACGAGGTGTAGGCTGTTCAGTCCCGTATACCTTGCAAGACATTTGAGGAAAAGGAGGTGGGTACTTTAAAAATGCACATTTATTTTTGAAAGGTATTGTGAGTGATCAGCAGTTCATTTCATTCGCAGGCGGTTAGCCCAGTAATCTGCTGAAATTGTATATTTTGGAGATTGTAATAGCATTTTCTCTAATATGCGTAGCTTCTGCTAAAAGAAATTGCGTAGCTATTTAAACATTTCAATAGCCTATAAAGGAGTAAAGGACGAAGAACTGCTAATGAGCACAATTAGCTGGGCCTTTCACAAAATCTTTGATGAAGGTTGGATGTCATTAGAGAAGCCGAAAACGCACATGAAATGGCGCCTTGGATTAGAAACCAGCCAAGGAGGAGGCGCGCACATCACTGGGATCCAGCAAAAGGTCTATCTCAGCAAAAGGTTTTACAGCGATCCCACCCCAATTACAGGTTCTTGGGATCATTTTTGTTTGCAGAACTGTTGTTTTCAGTACATGATTTGTCCCTCCTTTTCCGTGCAGACACAGTGGTTTGGGGAGCATCAGAGCAAAGAAAGGGCTTCAGCCTCTGCAATTCCTGCAGTTCCTCTCACTGCTGTAGCACGAATGAAATGTGAATGTCTGCTGCTTGGTTTTATCGTTGCTTATCTTATAGATCAGCAGTGGATAATTAGATTTATTTTTATGGCTTTGGATTAGAATTGGTGGGTTACTTGGAGGGCACGTGGAGGCGGCGTTTCATGATCTTGATGGTCTCACACCACTTTTTATCCATACTCCTGGTGACTGGGAAGCAAGAGACTCCCTTACCCTCCCTCATATACTTACTTTCGGTGTTTTTCTCAGTCTTGCCTATTCCACAGGCTATAATCAGAGTTTTATTTGCATTGCCTGAGGGGTATGTGCAGAGCATGTAAAATAGAAATTCAGGAGACACATGGCTGGTCTCGACGGGAGGAGCTGAGGCAGATGGGCGCAGAGGGCAGCTATATTAATGATAAAAATGTCACATATCTGCCCTGAAAACTACTGGAGTCTTATTGTTTAGGATTTAAAGTCCCTGTAAGGCAAGTGGAAATGCATGGTCTATAAATGAGAAAGAACCTGCATGCAGTGTGAGTTGTTAGTGGAGAGTAAATATAAATCTATATTTGAGTTTATCCTGCTTTTTGCACTGTTCTGAGTAAATCTGTTTCCTTCTGGAGATTACTGAAGCTCGAAAATACTAGTTCTTGCTTAACTAATGTGTGAATTCAAGCTTAAGCACTGTTGAAAAAAGATGGGAAGGGGTTTTTTGAGTTGCTTTTTGTTTGTTTTTTGATCAGTCCAGCCAAGTAAGTACCGAATTTCTTGACTTGCAGTCGCTTTTAAGCTGCATTTCTGCTTAAAGGGTATGGCAGACCTCTACTCTCCGGCGGTCAGGCATCACAGGAGTGCTATTGTACACCGTCAGTTTGTGAAAGGGGATCCAGACTTAACAAAAAGCGGTTGTGTGAGTTGATTTAACATGCCTCCCATCCGACTTGGGGTCACGATAAGGCAGGACTGGCCAGAGCTGTTGTTCCAGTGTCAGTTCAATGCCTGGAGAAGGGATCCGGCTGCTTCAAACCTGCTGCTATTTTCAAAGATACTGTCAGTGCAGGGCTCATGCTGTTCACATAGACATTTTCCCCAGCTCTATGTTCTCCTGTGTTCTCCTACAAAACGCAGACTGCGAAAGCTGTGTCCATCAGAGCATGGTGCAGGTCCAGGCACCTGGGATATTCCCTTTCTAATTAAGGTTACTGGGGATCTTCTTTCTCCCTGCAGCTTCACGGTGGCCCCAGCTGGTGCAGCCCACCTCCTCCTTCTGCAGACCATCTCAGAGGCTGCGCATCCTTTGCCTCCTTTGTGCACTTCCAGTCACTGCCTTGTCGTTTTCTGGTCTCTTTGCATGTCTCAGTCTCTCTCTAAAAATTGATTACATTTGGATTTTTTCTTTCTCTTGTCACTTTGCTTTGTTTCCAGAGATGAGATTAGACTAATTTCCTATTGCGCAGACTTCTGTTTAACACAGACGAGCTGTCACAAGCCCTACCTGTGTGGGAATTAATGTAGCTTTTAGCCATCTGGGGCTCAGTGCTTTTAGGCTAAATGCTAAGAGGACAGTGTTGGTCTCTCCAAAGATAATGATGATGGTCTCTGGTTTTGAGGTCATCACTCTGCCAGTTTTCTTCTTTTTCCCTCAGAGTGAAGCTGAGTGAAACTCCACATCAGACGTGTTAGAAAGCTGAGATGAGGCAGCAAAGCGATCTGCTCCTTCTGCCGTGGTGGCACCACGAGGAGCCTGATAGTGCTTTTCACGCTGCCTCACCAACTCGAGGTTTGAGGGCAGCATCATGGGACGTTGGAGTGGGAAATGACCCCTGGGAAACTCATGGGAGAGAGCCTGTGGCAGGGGCCACCCCGTCCAAACCGGGCTGCAGGAGATGGGCAGTGAAAGTGTTGAGATAAATATCTGCAAAGAAAACAGGCTGACCCTTTAGTTGAGAGAAGAGACCCCTCTGGGTGGAGAAGCAGATGCGGAGGTCTGTATGGAAACACCGGTGATGTATATGTTTGCAGATGGGGCTACGCAGGAGCAAGCCTACAGAGGGGACTGGGGGCTGGTCAGACTGGACTTGAGAGAGGAGAGGAGAGGGATGAAGGGGTCTTCAGAGATGCTTGTGGTTAGAGAAGCAAAGGGGAAGACTAGGAGAGAAGAGTGGTGTCTCATCAGCCGAGAAGAAGCGCTGAGCTGGCTGTGCTGGAGGCAGTAAGAGGGATGAGAAAAGCTCGCTGTCTGCCCTGCAGCTGGAAAACACTGTTATGGTCTTGGCGGAAGCCGTTTCGGTGGCGAGCCTGGGGCAGAGGCTGCGTTGGAGGAGGCGTAGCGTGGAGCTGGAGGGAAAGAAACCTCCAGCAGTGACTGCAAATGGCATCTTCAGTGAGCTCACAGGTGAGACAGGAAAGCAGTGATAGCCATAAAAATCAAAGGTAATGATACTTTTGTAGAGAGGGGCATTACAAAGATGCGCTGCAAAAGAAAAGAGCCAGAGAGGCATAGGGACGAGGTGGTAACGAATAAAAAATGTTAAAATCAAGTCACAGGAGTAGGAAGACGGGTCGATGGGAGGCAGCACACCAGCAACCTCGGCACGCGTTGTACAAATGGGGAAGCAATGGTTAAAACGTAGGCGGGGGAAGTCTCGTTTCTCAGTTTTGTCTGAGAAGGAGATCCGTGCGAAGAGCCACAGGAAAGGTGGGGAGGAGTGGGAAAAGCAGTGAGAAGGCACGTGTGGGAAGGACAGTTGTTCAGGAGGAAGAGCCTTGCCGGGGACTTCCGCTGTTTAAAAGCCTGAGATGAGGGCAGGGGGGAGGTTTCTCATGAAGGAGGGACAGGCAAAAGTTCAGGGTCGAAGAGAGCGATGAGGGGGAAGAGGAAAGGAAGAGGTTACATGTGCTGATAGCCTGAAACCTGTGGGGCATGAGAGACTTGGACAACAGAATGAAAACTCGGCAAAGAGGGAGAAAAGAAGCGACGTGGTAAGCACCTGGTGAGATTAACTGCACTTTTGCTAATGGATTAGGATGAGACGAGGGCTCTGGAGGAATTTCAACCAGCTTGGGCCAGCCGGAGCCCAAGAGCTCTGGTCCTCATCCCAAGCTGCCCCGACAGCGGGGATTTGGAGCCAGGCGTCCGCAGGATTTTTTGACGCCGCAGGCGAAGCGCCAGATCTCCAGCGGCTGCAGCGTGAGCTGGATCATGCCTGGGCTCTCTAATGCCTTTTAATGTATTAATCAGGTCTTGTTTGCACTCTGGTGACTTTCCCTCCTTTCGATAAAGCGGTTTTCTGAAAACCGGTAGAGCCGATGCAGCCTTGACTTTTACAAGGTGCCTTGTCTGATACTAAAATACAACACCAATAATCTTACCTGACTTAAAAAAAAAAAAAAACAAAAACCAAAACAAACTATCTCTGCAGCCAGTATAGTACAGGTTTTAAATTTTCTGGTGATTTTCTTTGTAAACTGCTCAGCAGGGTATTATTCAGGCAGCTGCATCAAGGGACCAATATAACATGTGTTCTCAATTTTGGACCCTTTATGTTGGGAATTTTCCGTTGTGCAATTGCATTAAATCTGAGGCGGCAGACAAGAGCACGATGTTTTCTAACTCCACACAAGGTTAAATGACTGAAATAAAAATAGATGGAAAAGAAAACAAAGTAAAATAAGTGTGCTTTCTCATGTAACGGCAGGCAGTAGCGTGAGGTCAGGGACTTAACAATAGCCCAGCCATCAGTCAGGGACCGTGAAACAACTGACCCTTCCTCAATCACTTTGGAAATTATCTTCTGTTTCAGACATTTGTTCCCTTTCATTCACACAGCTCATATAACCAAGACGACTGTGTTCAAAGTTATCATTTTTATATAAATTGTGGTAATAATGACTATATTTGTGAAGCATTTTACTTTCTAAACGCCAGGGCTCTAAGATGTTATTTGCAGTATTTTCCTTACTAGGAAACGTATGATTTTTACTACTGCCTGTAGGAAAAATACATGCTGGGCTGGTGTCATGGGAAGGGGGAAGGCAATCTGCAGAGCAGTAGGGTGGTCTTGCACACAGGAGAGTTGATGAATTTAAAAATGCAAATGTCAGGCCAAGACGACAGCTAGAGGTAAAGCAGGAGCTCTGATCTTCAGAAAGAAGCATCAGTTGGGTGCTGGATCACGGAGCCTTGCAGCCTCGTCTGCGGCGCGTCTCCTGCAGCCCGCTGGGATCCTTCTGGAGTTGGTTTTGGCTCTATATTCCCATCTAACAGGGCTTTCACTTTTGCCCCCGTTTTTACATCTCACAGGTTTTGTTTTCAACCCAAATTGCAAAGGTGGCTGGTTTTTTTCTCGCTGAAGTTTAGACGAAATGTCAGACCAGCTTCAGCAAGTACCAGCCCTCTAGTCTCTTGCAGATTGCCAGCACGATGCTGTTTGAACGTTTGTTAAGGAAAGTTTCATAAATAAAAGCAAGGGAAGGTGCTGTTTATTGCCATGATTTTCTTATTGAAGCAGAGCTTTGTGCATTTGCAGAGTTACTAGCTTTTGTTCAGGTAGAGAATGAGGTGATCTCAAATGCTAAATCCCATTTTGTTCTGCTTAAATGACCAGCTGCACCCCACTACAGTAGTTTGTGTCCTCATTATAATTTTGCTGTCTTTCTGCTTTGGATTACTGGTATTTTCATTACCAAGTCCTCTGGTGTTAGAGCAGGTCTGTTCATCAGGGTATGAAGGCCGGACACCTGCATCCGAAAAGGGTGGGCATCCAGCCGGCAGGTGCCCCTTTCAGCACAGCCTTCTTCACACCCTTCGGTGCAGTCTCGTGTAGCCCGCAGAGGAGGTATTTCTTGAGCAGGCAGCTCATTTTGCCGGGTTCCTCGCGTGATCCTGGTAGACGGGTTCCTGTTTTTAGCTAAGCCATGAAGTTGTGCAGTTAGTAGGGGGTTTTAGCAACAAATGAGAAACTATAGGTCTGCAATGTGTCAGTCAATTGCCAAAAATAATATATATATATGTGTGTGTGTGCCTGTATTGTGAAAAAATAGCTCTAGTTTAGAGCTGTGCAAAACAGACCATTAAGTTAAAAATAAGTCTTCAGAACACAGTGCATCTGAACACAAATTGTTTATTACTGGCTATTTTATTTATACCAGTCGTGGTATAAATACTGTTATGGGAAATGCTGTTCCCATATTGACATGGGAACAGCAAAACATAGTTTTTAATTCTGGGTTTGGACAGCAACGCAACAAGCGGCAGCTATGAAAATTTGGCTTTAAGACCACAGAGCATAGACTTAAACCCTAACATAGCTCCCCAGGAGCAAAACCAGGGTCAGGATGCCACTGGTGGTAGCAGTGCTAGAATGCCCTGTTGCCGGCATTTTCCTTAAAACCGCGTCTTTGTCTGATTAGAACGCACAAGCAGAGAGCGTTGCTTTGTAGCACTGCTGTTGGTTGAGTTTCATCACTGGGGCCCTTCATCAGGCACGCTGGCCCCGAGTGCTTCTTCCAGAGCACCCCAGCTGTGGATGCAGCTTGTTTTTAACAAGTTATCAGATGTAAATTAACAACAGAGGTGAAAACTCAACCATGTGTTTCTCTGGTCTGCCTAAAAGGAAAAGAAAGCAGCCATTAAGTTAATTTTATTTACCATTGAAGGATACTAGAGTACCTTTTGTAAAAATTTTAGCAGCGCCATGTAATCTCAACTGAGTGCCAGGCACGTTCCCTTTTGATGTTTGTTAATGTATATCTAAAAACTTACTTGCCATCTTTCTATTCTAAAATATGAATGAAATTGTGACATCTGGTCCAAAGCCCGTGCAAGGAATATCGGTAATCGGTGGAGTCTAGCTCACACTAGCTAGAAGGCGAAAATATAGAAAAAGCATGGTCTTAATGGGCTCTGCTTTGCTCAACATTCATTCCACTTAAACGAGGAAAATAAAAACGACAGTGTTCTCACTTGAAAAACAGCCAATTTTTCCGATATTTTTCTGCCACCTTAGCCAACAAATACTATGCCTGTTGGACACGGTGGTCAATGACTAATTACATTTTCTGTGTTTTTAAAGGTTAAAGTAATTAAAAATGTCAAATCTTTTTCTCTTTTCAATAAAAAAATAAAAAAACTGACCTTAGTTCTTGAGGGGACGAGGGGAGAGAGCTCTGTTTCACCCATGCACAGTCCAGTGCAGTAATTTCAGTTCACAGAAGCTGCGAGTGGGCTCTGGGGCTAATTTGTACTTTTCTCTCATTACTTTCCTTGGCCATTAGGAGACTGGAATCCACTACTCCCGCTTCAGCCCCTCTCTGCCATTATTAATAGGAAGAACATTTTCCTGCTAATCGTTTTTATATATATATACACACACACACCCCCCCTATATATTTGTTTTGCTTCCCATTCCCTTCTACTTTTTCCAGGTACAACTTGTCTGATCGCACTGTTGTCAGATAAAGAACTCACAGTGGCCAACGTTGGTGATTCGCGAGGAGTCTTGTGTGACAAGGACGGGAATGCTATCCCCTTGTCACACGATCACAAGCCCTACCAACTGAAAGAGAGGAAGAGGATTAAAAGAGCTGGTGAGTCGTAACGGTTTTGCTTTGGATTGAAGGTTCATTTTTCTTCTCTACTCTGTCAATAATATAGACTTTTCCCCTGAGAGAGACTGAAAAGTACCAGACTGAGGCATCAGCAGATAAAATCTTCCATTATTAATACAGCACTTTTCAGTGGGATTTCGTGGTGCAGACAGAGAAGTGGAAGCAGATTGACCTATCGCTTAATGAGCCAGTGTCAGAGTAAGAAGAGCAGCCTTCATCTTCAACAGCCAGTTGACCGTCCCGACCAGTTCCCCTGTGATCTCTGCAGGGAGCAAATTAATAAACAGGAGCAGCAGCATTACAGGCTTCTTCACACCAAACCGTATCACCAGCCTTTATGTGAGAGGCTGGGTCTGAAGCTGAGTCAGGTTTAGTTCCTAAAATAAGCAGAGCATGAATCTAATTCATCAAAGCTATTTTTTGTTCCCATATAGTGACTGCTAATGAGCACAAACATGCAAATTATAGCAGGAGTATAGGGAAAGAATACAAGAAACAGCAACCTTTCCGCAATAAATCTCTCTCACTTTCATCACTTGTCAGTTTAGCGACCTCCTGGGCTAGAAGTTACATTTGGATCATCAAGTTTAATAGCCAATTCCCCATGAGTTTGTCAAAGTCCCTTTTGAACCCGTTTCTGGTTTGGCTCCCGCAGCAGCAAATTATGTGATGAAGAAAAAAAGTTCCTCTTGTTAGCGTTAAACCTACCGATGAGCGTTGCCTCCAGAGATGCGTTGCCTCTCTGCCTCCACGTCTTCGTCTGTAAAGTGGAAATAACAAGTTTTTTCCCTGAGTATAAAACATTTTTAAAACCTACAGGTTATCACTACGCTCACAGCAGCATAAATGCCCAACGTGCGCAATGTGCGCTTTCCTTTCAATTTGCTTTTATCGCCGAGGAGGCCCAAGAGCAGTAGGGATCCTTCCTGCTGCTAGACAGAGAGCCGAGGTCACGCATGTTCCCCAAAGCAGAAGAAAAAGTGTACAGATCCTAAGAAGGAATAGGAAAATCTTGGTCTCACTTTGCTTCAACTCTGTACTTGGGCAATGTATCAATAAAATCTGGAGATTTTTCTGCAAAATTGCTTCCCTCTTAGCCGAGTCCAGGGCCTGTATGCAATTGTTCACTTAGAGAAGGTCTTCACGTAGGAGAAAAAAAATAATTTGGGTGTTTCTTCTGTGTAGAAGTGAGACTTTATAACACAGCAACGTGAAAAATGAACCTGGATTTTTGCAGGTATTTCCAACTTTGGAAGAAATTACTTTAATGGACAGGTAAATGTTACAACTATCTGCAGCTAAACAAGAAATATTCTATCTAGCCTAGTGTCTTAATGAATTAACTTCTCTGTTTCCTATTGCCCCATTATATTATCATGATTGATATGGCCTCATAGTGCTGTTAAAAAGCATACAATCCAGTTTATACTACTGCCGGATACTTCTACATTTTGGAACATCCCTTCTTTACATACAGTAAGTGTAAAATTGAAGCAAAGTGCCCAAACTGAATTATCAAGCCTACGTTGCTACTGTGACAAAAGGACCTGACTTTTTTCCACCATCTAGATTCTTTCTTGTCACGTAGAACTGAAGAAAGTGACAATAACCACATCATTATGTTACATTTTGGTTTTCCAACTTCACATTGCACCGTTGAGCTGCACTGTCCCGTGCCCTATAGGTAGTTATAAAATGACTGCTCGTTGGTGTTAGTAGGATTAGATTTCATTTAAAAGTGAAATCCATATAGCCACGGTTGAGAAAATATCCTTCAAACCTCAGTCTCACATAAATCAATTTGAGGCAGCCTGAAACAGCAGCTCGAAGAATAGCGTGCCTTGCCCTGTGCATTTCAGCGGGGCGTTAACATCGAGTTGACAAGCCTAAACTAATCCGTCATTTTTTGCTGCCACGGTGGACGTTAAGGAGGCTCGCTGCTTGCTGCTCTCGGCGGTCGGCAGATGGGGAATGAATTCAGTCCCTCTCTTTTCCCCACTCCCAGCAATTGCGTACGAAGTCTTCGTCACCCCACAGCCTGAAAAAAAATTCCCATTTATCAGTCGGATGTCTCGAGCAGCTCTCGAAGCCCCAGAAGCCAACGCTCAGGTTTCTCGTGGGAGTTCCTGCGGCGCCGTGAGAGGTCACTGGTACCCAAGCCTGCAGCCAAATGCCAAAAGGAAAGACGGCAGCTAAGAGAGCAGGGCAGGGCCCTCGATTTTGAGCTGAGGTGCTGCATCCTGTGGAATTACCTGCTCCGCAGCGTGGCTGTGTAGTTAACAGCACCGGTCACAGGGTTTTTGTCAAGACGGACTGTTATTTTCAGAAGAGGCTGGCTGATGCACGCTCAGAAGTGCTGCGGTGCCGCTCGTCTCGCAGCTGAATGAGATCGGGGTCCCGCCACTCTGACTCGTTCCTGTGGGATAGAGGAATGCATGTCCTGCGACACAAGGATGCTGGTTTCCCCAGAAAACACAAGGAATCTCCTTCTGATCAGGAGCTTGAGCGATATATATAGTATCAGCGTTAGACAGTGGCCTTGAAACAACCGTGGGTTTGGCTTGTGAAGAGACACTCAGTTGCAGAGGCACAAGGTGACTGTCACGGACAGAAATTTAAGTCATTCACCTTGAACATAATCCTCTGAGCTCAGCTCTTGCTAACATGCAAAATGTTTGTGCGGTTGCCAAAAATCTTCTATTTCTTTAATGCCTTTTCTTCTCTGGTGACAGTCAGTGCTGCAGAATGTTTGCTTTTCCATGAGCATTTATATATATTCTGTATGGATGGCTTTTAAAAGAAAATATTAGAAGTGCCAACAGACACCTCAGCAAACCACAGGAATTCGACCTGCGCCGTAGGCAGTTCCAGGTGCCACGCGAGAATGGCACCGAAAAGTCACTTTGTATGCGTAAGCACAGCCTGCAGCGAGTCAGCAGCATCCGCTATCTCCTCTGCAAGTACAGTGACGGGTGCAGGCATTGCTGTCCTCTAATTGTGTGTAAAATGCCTACTTAAAACTGCCTTTCTTAATTGCATTTTGCTTCCCCTGTCATTCCAGTACGTACACATGATTACACTCCAGCTACTATAGTCCTAATCACGGACTCCTTACGAAGCCCCTCCCTGTGCTGGTGAGTTGGTGGCAGTGCAAGATTCAGCTGAGGCCCACAACGAGGACTTGCAGGAGGCTCACCAGGCCTTCCTTTTTTTGACTGTGGAAGGAAACGTCTTCATAATGGAAAGTCCCTGGAAGGATTCATGAAAACACCCAGCTAAAAAGTTTTGTTTCTGCTGGTTTTAACACAAATCAAATTTCAAGCTTTAAGCAACAGTCATTAAATGAAATGTAGTTTCACCTGAAAGCAGAAGGAATTTACAGATTAGATCAGCCAACCAGGAATGGAAATGCTATCGTAAGATTTAGGTGGCTAGGTGACTGACAAATAACATATAGGCTGAAGCGCAGAGCTGAAAACATTCTGATAACTACAAAGAACAAAGACATTTATAAGAACACCAAAGCGGACAGCTTGCAGATATAAAAGACAACAGTTCACCTAAATTTGTCATACATTTTCATGTTCCATGTTTGCAAATTATTTGTCCTCAAACGACTTTTCCTTCATGTTAAGATGACAGGAATATTGCTGTGAAACAGTGCAGGCAGTGGCACACAGATGCATGCACAGGAATTGAAGGAGCCTAAATTTTACTGTTTGACATTGAACTGTGTAGTTCCCTCCCTGGCACAACCAGACTGTGTAACAGCCAGGTGCTGGCTGTGTCAGAGTCATCGATTTCCGTGCAAAACGTATCTCACTATAAGCAACCCCTAAACAAAATCTATATTTTCAACTAGAAGTACCCTTAATCCTGGTGATGGTAAAATCAATCAGGCAGATGCCACATTGCATTTTTCTGACTTGAAGTAAAATTTTGTGATCGGTTTGTTCACAGCAGTTTTTTGGTCCTTTTTGACACAGCTCATTCAAGGCAGTTTGATAGAAGAGCCTATAAATGTTTTTGCACTTGCTTCTTTGCTTTATGCCTTAAAAGTGAGATGTGCGTCCTACTGCAGGGTGTTTTCAGTGTTGTTTCTTTCATAGATCTTCTGAAATGGGGAAAACGTGAACTACACAGAAAAAGGAGAGGTTTACGACACAAGAATGTAAAGATTTGCTTTCAGTATTTTTGCCTTAACATTGCCGTAAGGCTTTCTGAACAGTCAGTCGTGTAGTACAGGAATACCGGTGTTCAGTTGTCGGTCTCAGTGGGGGAGTGGAGAGCATGAAGCTGCTTCGTTTGAAAGCAGAGCCATTCCTGACTTCTCTGCTTCAGCTGTTTCAACAGCACTAGCAGCCACAATCCAGCTCTTCCCTGCAGCGCTCTGAGATTTTCTTACGGCATCTCCTGCTTTTTGAGATACGTAACATCTGTATACCTCAGGATACTGCAGGGTGAATTTTTGGGTGAGTCTGGCAGAAAGCCAGAGAAATGCTTTAACTTTAAAAAGAACTGCTTTAAGTGTTGGTGTTTCTCTCCAGGTGGTTTTATCAGCTTTAACGGCTCCTGGCGTGTTCAGGGGATCCTGGCCATGTCCCGCTCGTTAGGAGATTACCCTCTGAAGAACCTGAATGTTGTCATTCCTGACCCTGATATTCTTACCTTTGACCTGGACAAACTGCAGCCAGAGTTCATGATCTTGGCGTCGGATGGCCTGTGGGATGCTTTCAGCAACGAGGAAGCTGTCCGATTCATCAAGGAACGCCTGGATGAACCACACTTCGGTGCAAAGAGTATAGTTCTACAGTCCTTTTACAGAGGATGCCCTGATAACATAACAGTGATGGTGGTCAAGTTCAGGAATAGCAGCAAAACAGAAGAACAGTAATTACCAGTGGTTCTCTGCCTCACTCTGAACTTAAAACAAACTCTTACATTTTAAACATAGTAGAAAGCTCTAGTAAATACCATTAAGATTCTACACAAAAGGAACAGATCCCTCTGGTCTTTGTTCTTTGCTTAACAAAAGGAGCAATACAACAAATACATTCTGAGCGATTATAAGAATTAAGTTTGTTCACATGTACCTGTCTCCTGTGACCTTGCTGCTCCTTAGAAACTAACTGTAATCTTCCATTTCAGAATTTTCTTTCCAAATCCTGTGTAGACTTTTCATTTGGTTCCTTACCTCTCATTTCTAATACTCAAAGGGTCAGGGCAGTGCTGCCGCTTAATAGCAAGTGATAGGAATGATGCTGCTTTTCACCCGTAGGTGTGACTCTTCAGAACGATGCTTTCGTGTTTCTCATCTCTTTTCTTTTTTAATCTGCAGTGATAAGGTTGTATAGGAAAAGGTTTGCGATTATTGGCCTGTTACTGATACGAAAGAGGAAGAGGAGCCAACTGCTAGCCTGCTACCACAGAACTGGCTCTCTCGCTTTGTTTACCCCCCGCCCTTAAATAAATCCCGCCAAGCATGTGATTAGGTATAGTTACTGAATTACCTGAAGCCACGTTTATTCAGTCTGTGCATTACTCGAATAACATTTCTTCTATGCCATACTGTATTCAAACCAACTAATGTTAAACTTCAGCAAAATACTCTGAGGTCCGACACCTTCTATATCAAAAAATAGCTCTGTTGTGATACAAGAATGTCTGTCATTCACCGAGACTCTCCCTTAAGTTAGTTTTTTGGCATGGACTTTTCATAGGCATGTAAAGAAAGAGATGCAAGATAAAATTAATTTCGTTAGTGACTGTTTGGAAAACTAACCAAAACAGGGCATTCCTTAGAGCTACCTAGATGGAAGTCAAGCCTCTTAAAGACTTCCTTGTACCACTGCAGATTAATTTGGTGTTAATCCAGGGGAAGACCACTTTAGAACCGGTTTTTGGTATAATGTATAAATGCCAGGCAGTGTCATTGCACTGTAGAGATGAAAGCTTGTGTTAAATCTAGATAAAAATACGTTTAGATCTAACTTTCAGTATTTAATTGTATTTCGGAATCTGTGACTACTGTAAGTTTAAACGACGACAGTCTGAGTTTGCTCTACATCTGATAACTTAGCGGGCTGCTGCATGATGGAGAGGCAGCAGTGGCAGAGTGACCGGCAACGCGTGTTCGAGGAGCAGAGCAGGGCCCGAGCCGGAGGTTAGTATTTTGGACGGCTTGCTTACCCGTACCGTGTCTTAGAACAATCCTGGGGATTCCTTCCCTGCAAAACGTGGTCCTGGATGATCTGCTGAAGTCTCTTGCCTTCAAGGTTGTCAGTATTTGGGTCCTGAGGTGAATGGGGGACATACTGCATTAACTAACTTTGTCTGTTTCTTGGATAAAGATACAGTATTACTTAGTTAAAAAGCTACCTGTTTCTCATCAGCCACCTATAGCCCTTTCTGGGCAAGTGGCTTGCTGGTCCCTAAAATACTGTGATGTGTTGTGGTTGTGCTACGCGGGTGCGATGCCTCTCAAGACAAAAATGAAAGAGCACAAATTCTGCTCTCTGCTGGAGAAGGAATTCCCATCTTAGTCTTTTCATTTTTGTTCCCAGGTTATCTCTTCCCTAACAAACTTCCCTCCTTTAGTTTGTTCGGAGATAACCACAGCTCTGGATCTGTTGCTATTACCACTGCTATTCAAATTGATTACATGTCCTTTAGCAGCCTCTTCTCCCAGACGCCCCTTGACTCTGACAAGTGAAAAGCAGAGGTATAGAGGCGTCCAGCATCCTCTGAAACCAGCAGGCACCCGGCCTGCACTGGTCCTTCCCTGGAGGATGGGCGGTTTCGGACTTTTTAAATCTCTTGAACAGTGCATTCAGTGAATTTTAAATGCAACTTTGCAGTTAAATTGAGCAGTTAACAGGAAATGTTAATAATTGCAGAGCGCTTCAGTTATTTTACTTTGAAAAGGTATTTGAGGTCAGAACGCTGTGAAATGAAAACCTTGTGTGATATTTTCACGGGAGTGCTTCATCATGTACTCATAATGCTACAGCAGCAGTATCGAAACTGTGCTCCCGGCAGAGCTCGTGGTGCATGTGGTGTTTGCCTTTCCTTTCTCCTTCACAGATGATGTTTCCGTTGTACCGGCTTGTCTTTGTAGGACACTGCCTGGATGTTTGTCAAAACAGCTGCCCAGGGAAAAGAAGAATTAGTCCCAGCAGCCTACAGAACTCTAAAGCAGCGGGACGCTTTATAGCAGAGACACCACTACTAATCCTTCACAGGCATTCGAGAAATGGTCAGCTCCAAGAAAAACGTTAGAGACTAACGCCACTTGAGCGAAAAGCTCGTGGCAGCCGCTAAGCCTCCTGCAGCTCACGTTCTCGAGGTTAGCGAGCATTGCTGAGGGATGCCCGACCTTCTCCTGAGCACAGCTCGCTTGCTGGTTGCTCCGGCACTCGAGATAGACAGGGAAATGAGGTGCGGGAATCTTACCCGTTCACAGACTCCCAAAGCAGCCGTGAGGACAGTGGGAGGGTGGCTCGCTCTGGAAGTAAGCCATGCTCACAGGATTTAGGAAAACACATAGCGCAGTGCAACACAGAACTGTTCTGCAGACTTGTCTGGGTCTTTATGGCAGGATTCATTTACTCCGTCACTCACAGGCCCATCCAGTCCGTTACCGGCCCTATTTCAACCTTCGAGTGTCTGCAGTTGCAACAATAGTTGTTTTAGCACCTTCAATTTTCTGTGCAACACTCCCACTTTTGTAGTAGCTCTTTCCTGGCCAAAGACATTCACGCCAATGACCTCTGGTAAGGCTGTTGACTTTTATTACTTTAAAAAACTAGTGACAGCTACTTGAGGTTTAAAGATGAAGGACTAATGGAGATGACAGGCTTTGTGCAGTCTTCCACATACATGTGCAGTGCCTCCCTGAGCTCCCTGTTAGACGTCTGCTAAGAAGTTTTTAATCCTGTTCTAGACATCTGTAACTTTCCAGTTATGCATATTTGTGCCAAATTCTGTCATGATACATACAGCTGTTGTATGACAAGATTAAGTACATATTGCTTGTGCAACCTAAACGATATAGAATCTGACCCTCCACTGCCTTAATAATATATCTTACATCCAGGAGGAGTTCCCAGACACTGTAGCCAGAAGTACGCCCAGGTGGGCTCAGCAGTGTGGCAGAATGTGCTACAGCATCGGGGAGGCAGTCCTCAGTCCTGCTTTCCTGCCTGGGCACCTCTCCAAAAAAAGGGAGATGGGTTTTGGTTAAAGTGGCTGGCACACATCTGAGAGCTCCCTCTTGCCATTCGTGTTCACGGCAGTTTTTTGTTGCTTAAGCCCGAGGGGCTCCACTGGTGACATCTGTTCATCGAGTACGAGCATCACACGGCAGAAAACTGATCTATTAAGTTGCTGCCACAGAGCATCTTTCCTATGGTCCAGGATGAAAAAATGTACCTTGTAATTAGTCATCTGACCCAGTGCTTGAAAGAATTTGGGCTCTTCCCAGTGGTAGTACAAGCTAACAGTTTAACTCACGTAGTACATTTTAAAGGTACTACCATTTAGCTTTTCATTCTGATTATAGCCTACCACGTAGTTTATCATTCTGATGACATACTAGCGGGGTTTTAGAAGGGCTGTTCCTTCCTGTAACGGGGATCCCCCGTCGAGGTGCTGGCCTGGTTAGCTGTGGTCACAGCTCCGTCTAGTGGCTGGCCTGGCCTACGCACGGTACCAAGTTAAAGTCAATTCCTTAAAGTTCATAGCTGCTCTCTTAGCCCGTGTGAGAAATGTGTGACTTAACGTCTCCCCGGTGCAGAAGGTCAATGCAGCCCGTTCTCTCAGGCTGAATTTTACAGCAGCGCTGAAGCAGCGCGGGCTGAACGCGTGCATCCCCAGACACGCCGAGGAACGCAGCTGCTCAGCTGCTAAACACGTGCGTGAAGGTTTGGCACACCAGGACCCTGCCCTGCATCCCCTGCCAGCTCACCCCCCTGCGTGGGTGTCTTCGCAATGCTGGTGAACGCATTTTAAACACTTCTTTGTGGGATCCAAATGTTGGGCAGCAGCGCGGCTTACGCAGAGCGCAGCGATCCAGCTTAGGAGAGTCCAGAATTCATCGCTAGCCTCAGGGGCGGCAGGAGACGCTGTGTTGTTTCCTATAAAATGTACACCTCTTCTGTCGTGGTGACATCCAGCACTAGCGGTCTGGGCATACCGGTCCTGTCTCACGCGAGAGGGATGGTCGCAGGCGACACTGTGAGGACTGCGTCAGCGCCGCAATCCTGACGTTTCTAAACATACAAAATTTGAAATGAATGAGCCTGTTTTACTGAATAGAATGTCTGGATAAATACAAATACAGTAAATGCCCTCTGCCATCACAAAGGATTGTCTACTGACTTGTGAACACAAGGTCAGTACCAAAACTACTGCTAGTGCCACTACAGTATGATACAACTTACATAAGGTAGAATTAAAAAAAAAAAGGTGTGAAGTTTTTAGCTTACAGAAGTTAGTACTAAAGCACTGCATCAGCTTGAAGTAACTGTGTTTGCTACATAAACACTAATGCTGCATCTTGAAAATAAGGGAGTTTTGTTCAGCTGCCTCTCAGAATATATGACATCCTTGCTTTAAATAATAAATGTATTGCTCATCTATCTAATACTCATTTTACACAGAGAAACATTTAGTAAGTGATTATACAAAAGAAAAAAACCCTCACCAGCCTTTCAGTTTCTAAAGTAGGTTTTTAGGCCTCCATCCTGAAATCGGGCTGTAGAAAATCGCAAGGTTAAAATTTAGAACGTTCCGCTGAAGTTTGGCAACTGTATAGACCAGAGCTGCTGCCCCGCAGTGTTGTCAATGCATTCATAAATTATCTTTCTAAACCTGAGGACTCATATCTAAAAAGATATCAATCTGAATTTTAAGTCACTTTTATTTATATACTGCTGACACTATATAAGGCTTAGGTAAGCAGCTGTTTTACATACAGTTTTCCCTTACATAAAGTTCTAGGTATCAGTTGTCTCTAGTTATATATGATAGTCTAGATGCCCTGTTAAGCAAAACGTGTGTAGTCAAAGCAGTTGAAGCCTATATAACACCATAAATAGTGTTATATTTTGATGTGAGCAGTCAAAAGCACTTCTTGAAGTTTTGAAACCCACTTTTACGAGTAGGTCAGTTCCTGTGGCCGGTCTGCTCAGTCTTAAGGGAGAACTCCGCATTAGTTGAACAATAGGGAAATAAAGCTTTTTTTCTGCGTTTGAAAGACCAACCCTGTATTCCTTTAAGCCTGTGGAGACGCATCAGTCCTTCTAGGGACACAGATGCTCAGAAATCTGCTTCAGCCTGTACTCCGCCAAGTTAATTAAATGAATAACCGGTTATAGCGTTTTGGAAATCTAAACGCGGGACTGCCAAGCCCTGCTCTCCAGGAATCCCTACACTGTATTCAGGGGTGTGAGAGCAATAGAGATGAAACTGTGCTTTATCCGCACTTGCTTTCATCTTGGGAACAAGGAGAGTCGTGAAGTCAAGCTGTGTGGGCTGACTCCTGTGCCTCTGCAGATGCGCTCCGCTGGCTTCATCGGGTGTTGATGACAGGGGCCTCACACCAGAATGCCACAGTCCAGCTGTGAGTATGAAATTTTCTCCTTCTGGTAAGAAAAACTTAGTTATGTTAAAAACATAAATTCATTTGGAACAAAGTTCCATTCTGTGCTGAATCTACCCTGCTCTTTGGTAAACCATTCCTATATGCATAAGCTAGGTACAAAACATAAGCAGTGGTCAGCAATACTGGTTTTACAAATGAAATCCATTTTTATAGATTTCAAACCCATCTACCTTTAACATGGCAAATGGTATCAATCGCCTGTTAACTACAAAGTTAACAGGAGCAGCATCTGGAAAAACATCATTAAAACCCGTACTGTGACTATTACATTGCGCGACTGTAAAACCACGTCTACCCAGGGTATTTGGAAATGCTCTCTAAGAAACGATCGAGACAGACGCGTTACGAAAATGAACCGCACATTTAGAACTCTGCGAGGGCAGGTCAGAGCTTTACTAACAAAAATCCTACACAACACACAAGACAACAAAATCGCAATGTTTAAGCAATCCGTCTTGGTTAAAGACAGCTTCCATTTAGTACAACAGGGCTGCGTTATCGTAGATAAGAGCCTCTTCAGGCTTCCGCTTGTAACGTTTTTTCAGTCGGGAGCCAGAAGTGTTTTTAAGATTTTTATCTTTATTGCAAGCTCAGGGGAGACTGCACTTTACTCCTAGGTGGAGGACCACCGCAGGCAAAGCATCACCGAGGAGCAGCTAGGACGTCAGGCTGAGCCCCGTCCCGGCGGGGATGGACGCGACGCCTGCGCACCGTCGCCTCTCGCACTGTAAAAAAAACCTCATGCAGATAATTCGGATCAATGCGGCCTGGAAAATTAACGTGCCACACAGCAGCTGTCAGAAGGCGAGAGGAAAACAGAGCTCAGATACATAAACCATCTCAAGAGAGGTCGCTTGGGGTAAACTTTGTGTTTTTAAGTCCTTGTTTTATAGGAGGAAAACGAAGTCCCAAAGTCCCATAACTGCAGGTGAGACAAACTATACTGTACCGCAGGTGGTGCTTCCTCGTATGAGTTGCAGGTCGCTACTGCCTTTAGCTAACAGTCACGTAACAGCAGCATTTCAGAGACTGCACTTTCTTTAGTCCTGTGAAAGAAAGTGGCTTTGTGATTTTTGGAAACCCAATATATAGGTAGAGGAGGGGTTGGGTTTCGTTTTGTTTTACAATTTTAGGTTTCCTTGAAATGTGGACATACGGAAAAAAAATAATAAACAAACCCAACCATCTGCTTAGCTTCATTTTAACTTTGTTTTCTTTCCTTCCTACACGGAGTACTTGCATTTTGATACGGTTTACAGCTTAACATGCTGTTAAAACCCGACAAGCTTAATTTAACAGAGACTGCAGAAAGCTTTACATCTCTTTCCCCACCACCTCTGTCTTAAGCAAACTGCAGAGTACTTAATAAATGACCCAAATGGGACACGCTGGTCACAAAAACGGAGATGAACGAAAATCTGAAAAACAGGGAGCTAAGCTCTGCCTCCCAAACTCCTTCAACATACCCAACACAACCGACAGACACCTATCAGGAACTCAGTGTCACGTTGTTTGGTTAACCTTCAATCAGGTTCTAGTTTAAATTTGAAAGGAATACGGAAAAATTACATTCTTTATTGTGCATCCAGGCATTCCTGAGTTAGTTACAATGAACTTGCATTGAAACATTTTAGCAGTAACTACAAAACGTAAGACAAAACTTAGGAAAACATTCCAAACCATCTGTGTCCTGTTAATACTGAACTGATCATAGAAAATAATGCCCCTAAGTTTGCAGAACATAGTGTTTCATGGTTGATTTTGAACGTTTGTTCTAGAATGCACACAAAACATGTAAGCATTTTGACTTTTTAACTCTTCTGAAATAGTTTACAGGCAACCCAGGCTTGAAATTTTACATTGTAAACCCCTTTCGCTATCCACCCAGCCGTAGTTTCCAACATCTTTGACCAATGGATTATTACTAGGCTTTTCAAGTCAGAAAGCCCCACAATTTTCATATCAAAATCGCAAGTGCTTGGAGTTCTGATTTAATACAGCTTTCTGAAACACTTGCCTGCAGGAGAAAAAGAATCTTAGGACTTGGGAAGATCTTAGCCTGTGGTTTAGGCTTCGTTTTTAGTACAATATTGTGGGCAGATGCAATAAAACTTGGACCCACCACTGACTTTAATGCTTACATTAGTTCACAGTCTCAAGCTTTTTTTACCTCTTGCACGGCTGCTCACACTAGAAACTTCCCTGATATTTGCTTTAAGCAGAAACATTAGCTTAGTTAAGAATTTTTATGGTCTTTTAAGCAATAATAAGGTCAGACTCAAAATACAAATCAGATTTGGAAATGAGTTTTTTTAAAAAAACAGGAGCAGGAATATTTTACCGTGTAAATTTCTTGCAGAATGATGTCACTTTAGATTACAATTTCAGGTGGCACAAACAGATCACTGTGTATAAACGCACATTTGTGAAAGCAAACCCCTTGTAATCCATTATCAGTGTTATCGTTCTGGGGCACAAATACAAAAAATACCTTGCTTGGTGACCGTTGCATTTTTATTGCAGTCCTGCACAGCCATTTCTCCGTGATACTCGCTTCTTACTCTCTCAACAGGAGCACTGTCTGCTCTATCTATCCCGTTTCTGAAGATTGCATCGTCTTTCATAAGTACATTTTTTTGAAAAAGCAATACAAACTGCTGTAGTATCAGTGTTCTTGTGACAAATAATTTATTTGTTAACATGCCAGGCTTATAAAAAAAAAGGAAGGTTTTTTTTAAGATGTATAAACAATCGAAGAACAAGTTAAACATTTCTCACGGAGCTCTCAGGGTCTGACCGCAGGACTACAACAATCAAATAACAGATCCTAAAACCATAGGAACAGCTGTAGTTTTACCTGTTTCTAGAAATACAATAGCATTCTTCCCTCAGTTATGCAATACTGTATCTTTAGCTATTTAGTTTAACAAAAAAATCTATTTTTGAAAAACTTTGACCTTCTTAACATACATTCTTAGAACACTGACATCTGAAATACTTGTCTAGAGAGTATTCTCCCCAAGACCTCATTTTTGTATCTAAAAAAAATAACACGTCTTATAATTCCATCAAAAAACCATGTGCAGTTGTTGGAAAGATAGCAAAATTCAGTACTGACCATAATCACAATGTAACAAAAAAACTGGTGAAACCTCAAACTTGGTACTAGAGGTTTCTGCACCTCTTCTAATTTGTCTCTAAGAGACGATCTGAAAGACAGCCAAATGTAAATATATCATAACATCTTAGCTGTAGTACAAATAAGGTGGCAGTGCTCTGTCATTCTCGATGTACAGGATGTAACTATAGTATCTTCACTGTGTAGTGGGTGTGTCAAGAATAATTATGTTAATGCAACTGCAGATTCTGTATTGTTGTCTATTAGAAGTGTAAACTACTGAAAACTTGGCCTTGCTGATATGAATAAAGTGATTAAAATATCCATCTTTACAGATACAGTAGAGTTGGTCTTCTTTAAGAAATACGAATCTTAGAATTCCTTACTTTTTTCATGTTAAAATTTGAAGAAAGAAAACTATTTTACAAACATATAAAGTCACAATATAAATGCATGTCTTAATCTTCCCTGCATGGTTCCAAAACCCTCGGGATGCGTAAGTACACCTGTTTCTGTGCATAGATGTGGGTTTTGATTATCCCGATATGTTACAGACATCTAGTAACTAAACTGCACATGAACTCTACTGCATCTAGCCCTCTAGTAGTCCGTGAATGTTATCAAAGACACCAAAGCAACTCTATTTTATAGGTATATAGATATACCTAGATATACACACACAAAGTGCATCACGTTTTCAGAACTTCCCATGGGCTGCTGCAGACCGCACAAGAGCCACGGGCTTGTAACGCTCTCCGAAGGATTACGGAGGTGATATGTCTAAATAAGAAGGTGTAACGCGCTCCGAAGGATTAGGGAGGTGATATGTCTAAATAAGAAGGTGTAACGCGCTCCGAAGGATTACGGAGGTGATATGTCTAAATAAGAAGGTGTAACGCTCTCCGAAGGATTACGGAGGTGATACATTGAAAGAAGGAGGTCGTTGTTAGTTTCATGCTGGGCAGAGAACAAATACTTGAGAGTGGCAAAGGATGATGCAGTTGCAAAAACAATTTAAAAAATCCAGGTGGGAATTTGGGAAGCACCTTCAAAGCTACTTTCTTGGCATAAACATTATTTCTCGTGACATTTCATACATTCCAGAAGACTCAGGTAGAAATCCCGTGGTTACAGCAGACCCCGTGGAGAAGTGTCAGAACGAGACATGACAGGGTATTCCAAAGTATCCTGCATGCGTAGGATAGATACATGGAAAAGCGCTTTGTGAACGCCTAATATTTTTATTTAAGCATGTTAGAATGTCCCAGAGAAATGCTGCCATTGCAGTTTTGCCCCGGCAGCACAGCCCTACTTCAGTTGAGTCACCTCTATAACTGTGTTTTTGTTTTGTTTGCCGTGGACTTTAGACATTTTTACACCAAATAGGTTTAAGTTTATATATTAATACAGAATCAAAGGCAAGTCACTGAAGTGTTCGATAACAAACCCTGCCAAAACCTGATTATTTCACTTGATGTAATGCCATGTACTGCAATCAAATGTCTATACTTACAGATATCAAAATTAATTTTATAAAGAAAAAATTGTTTATCTTCTGGAATACTGATGTTCACTTTCAGTATATTTAAGCAAATTCCAACATAAACATCCTCAAATTTAATAGGTTTGATATGACTCATCAGTTCATAAACCCTCAGAGCCAGTTTTCCATCCAATATATACCCCATCCCACTGCAATATGGAGGATACAACTTGAACGGATATTCATCATAAGAGATGTATGTTTTTTTGTAAAAGCCTCTGTAGGCAAAGTTATCTATAAGAGGATAACCAGTAAAAACATTTTCTGAGGAATTCAGCTTCAGAAGAAATTTTACCAAGTTAGCGGTGTTGATGAAGACATCGGCATCAGTCTTCATGAGGAATCTCGCATTTGGACAGAACTCAGTGACCCACCTAAACGCCATGATGGTTTTCAAGGTGAGATTGTCGTAAGTGTCCATAAAATCTTGGCGAATTATGTCACCGTAGAGGATGCTTTCATCTTCTACCGACAGTGCTGCGGCATTGTCTTCTCTTTGAGTGTCCTGACCTAGCAAGAACAGGGTTAGAATGCGACGTCCCCACCAGAAGTTTTGAGATCCCCACGTTATCCTGATGGCCTGCCTTGACTTCACATCCTTCGGACGCGAAGACACCAGGATGACTAGAAACGGATTTGTGTCTTTGCATTTCAAGCGCTCCCGCAGCGTGAAGAGGTAGCGTTGCTTGTAAATCGGTTCGTATTCATAGAAATACATGAGGTTTGTATGCTCAATCACGGTGTTGGGGAAAAAAGTTACGTACCACATTGTTACGACAGAAAATACAAGGAGAAACAAAAAAATCCATTTTAATGTTCTCATATACATGACACTAACTGGAACTGGGCAATGACTAATTTGCAGAAGTGCGTCAGTGACCTTCAAAATCTGTACCACAAGTTCTGAAGCATGTTTCTTGCTGAAAAAGAAGTGAAAAAGTAGTATTCAGAATGCTATTATTCAAATATTATCTTTTTCTTACCTTGTCTAAGTGTCAGTTGAAAGCATGCTATAATAGAATGAAGACAAAACCAAGACTCACTGGTCCAGCTGTTGTACACCACGAATCAATGCTGTATCCCCGAAACAAGCACGAGCAGAACACTGAGCTGATACTGAGCATGGTATGGATTGAAACCTCATAGCTTTCACCTTGGAAACTTCCCCTACACAAACGTGATCACTGCAAAAGATCACACGTCAAGCATTGTGATCCCAGAGATCTCAGCACAATGTCTTCGACTCAAATCTCAAGGAAGGAATACCGTGCACAAGATCTAATGGCTACAAAGTGCTCAGCAAATTGATGTTCAAAGGCTGCAAAAATTTGTCATTTATTTCAAAGAAAGGAAGTCCTACTAGTTTTTATAAGCTGGAGCAAATCAGCTGAGAAAGCAGGTAAAAAGAGAAGTACAAGCAAATATTTCATCCCTCATTTACGGGTTGAGCAGCTACTCGTTCTGAATTGACGGAATAGGTGATGGGGGGAGAAGGAGAAAACCAACATCCTTACGAGCTGCAGACATGCAAACACAAACGTATCTCGACAGACTGAGCTCTTACACTGCCCAAAGAAACAGCTACTCCCACAACACGCAACATTATACAAATCATTTCTTTTCTAGTATGTGCTAATTAAATCAAGTGATCTAATAAAGGGGCATTGCAATCAATTTTGTCATAGCAGCTTTACAGTTCACCTAATGGGAGCAGCAGAGAATCCACTGCAGCAGATGAGCTTCAAATCTTGAAAGAAGTTTTGCAAATTCTTCTAGCATTTTCCATTTAAACAAACAAGACACTACAAAATCCTCCTGCTACTTCCATCTATTTAAGTTTTAAAGAAGAGAGGATCCCATCTGCATTATTTTTACAAAACGTCTACAAAAATGCGACAGATTCGCTCAGCTCCATCAGGCATGCCACACAAACCGAAAACAGCAATCGGCGCAAGAGATGAAGACGAACCGAAGACACGCATCTTGGTCTGGAGTCCAATCTACACGGACAGCTACTTACAAACCCCCGTGAGCCCATGCTGAAGGTATTACTACAGCGTCAGGACCAGATATTCAAAGCAAAATTTAAAAATAGAATCTGAGTCCTCTACCCTTGAGCTTGCCTTTACTGTATTTCTTTAAAACTACATACGCTGTGAACATATATTAGATACCTTTAAGCCAAAGTAATTACGATGTCTTACTGTGGGAGTTCCAAACGATTTCTAATGTTTGCAGTAATAATATTTACCCTGCACTGTAAAGTATCCACAAAGACACAGAAAGGACGATGGAAGGTTCAATTTCACAGTGCAATTAATTACTACTTAACTTGTCTTCGAAATGATCACCGCAGGGCTTGTAAATGTTTTATATTTAAAAAAAAATAAATTCAAAGCCCAACACAGCACGCTAGAATTTAGGTGAATTTCATTTGCCAGAGCCCACCTGCCTTGTATTTCTGTGTATGATATGACTTTAATTTAATGATCCTTTAAAGGAAGCATTTAGAGCCCATTTCACTAACGATGCATAGCGCATCACTTAAAATGTATTAAAGCAGTTTTATACGAATAGCTATTTAAATAGAAGAATTTCAGACTGGTCCCTCTCAAAGCTGTGTTACTCCAAAAATACTGCGTGGCTAACGGGGGTCAATCCTTCACTAAAGGTACCTCACGTAACTGCAGATGAACAAGGGGGTTTTATTAAGAACTTCCTAACGTGACTGATGGTCTTTCCTAGCTTATAAAAACATAGAACCTCAGAAGTTTTATGTTGATTCACTTCTTTTTCTCCACAAGGATTAAACATATGCAAGTATAACAGAATAGAAGTTTGGCAAGTGCAGAGGAAACTATCACTGGGACTGTTCAAACTGCATTTAGGGAAGTTGATGATAACCGCAAAAAATTTAGGTTTGCCAATCTGGTATTTACCTCCTGGCTTTATGGGAAGAAAAAAAAAAATAAAAATGCTCAATTCTTCTCTCTTTATATATACCAACCTGACTTTCAGTGAACAATATGAAAAATACATACTGGAAGAAAATAACCTAAGTTATATATCAATGCTTATGTATTTGATTTTATATAAATAACATTTCTCAGGGTTTGATGATCAATTTAAAGGAAAAGCATATCAAAGTTTGATCAGTTCTTGACTACCTAATGGAAAAAAAATCTGATTATAAGGATTTTGATTCTTTATGGACAGTAAAGCCTGATTACATGACATTTTGAACAACAGAATCAGAGACCAATGCCTGATCTGCTACGTAATGAAAAATCTGGGAAAACAAATCATCAGTTCAGGTCCTTTGCCCGCACTATGCGAAACACACTCATAAAGCTACCGTATCCTCATGAAAAGCCTGCACCGCAGGGCTTCCAGGAGGAGCACTGTAAAAGGCTGTTTTGCTGCGTGACTCCTGAGGAGCTAGGAAGCCCAGTCCCCACAAACCCTGCCGTTCTCTTCCCTGAGGTCACATTCCTCCAGTGACAGGCTAAACTGTTTGCAAGCTAGCACAGGTTCACCAAAACACGGCTTTTATAGTGGCCTACACTCCCCAAAACATGAGACAGCTATTTCTGCAGCGCTGAGAATTCAAAATACAGGCAGTCATCCTCCAACACCATTAAGCGCAGAACTCTGACTTCAAACGCAAGCAGGAAAGAATCAAAGGGCAAATCAAAGGGGAAACCCTAACCACGGCCCTCGACAGGTAAATGCCCTTCTCCTCCTATTTCAAATGCTTAACCCAAAGTATCGAGGTTGAAGAAGCGAGGGCTGAAAGCCACGCTGGCACTTTTGCTCGGAGGTGGTGCAGTTGCAGACCTTCCAGCTACGCCCAGGACAGGTTCTCCGCCACCTCCAGACTTTATTTGCCGCCAGTTTTTGCCTTCCAGCTGTACCGCGGCGGCACGGGATATGCAGCAGGAGCAATACCAGGTCAAGAACTGCTCCTTTCCAGGGAAATACTTTCATGTGCTTCCAAGCTCGCAGCTTGCTGGCACGACACGACACAGCCTGAGATTATCCGGACAGATAAAAATGATCAACTCTAAAACAAATGTAAGAAAACATGTACTAAGCATGCTCTACAGTAATTTTGGATACATTTCTCACACTCTGCTATAGCTAGGTAATTATTGAGTGCAGACACTTCACAGGAAAAAGGTGGCAAATTCTCATATTAAAGTCTAATAATTACAATAACCAATGGATAGTCCAATTTAAAGATTAAAAAATACCGTATTTATAATGTTAGATGCATAAAAAAAAAAAAATTTTTTTTAAAGCTAACAGCAGAAATAATTTGGAAATATATTACTGTTCCCGGCTTCTCATTTTCTTCATATGGCTTACTACCACTAGAAACTAGAGGAATTTTTGCAAGATCCTGGGCTATGATGATCTAATATAACAATACTTTAAAAGTTATTTTAAATAACCTTTAACAATGACTTGATGTCACCTCAGATTGCCCAAGCCATCTTAGTTCTCCGTTCCAGGCAACTTTTCGCAACGCAGAGATGAATTAAGAGGTAACAGCCCAAAAGGCAGAATTAATTAAGAGGAAAGCTACTGCCCCCTGCTGAAACCATATAAAAATTTAAAGCCATTTAACTGTTTTCTATTAAACAAAGGAAAACACGGTGACAGAGTTGTTTTGTATTGATACACGAGGTTTTCCCGCTCACGCAGCTTCCAGAGCCCGCTCTTTCCCCCAGCACACCCGCAAGGCGCTTCGCCCGGGGCGGCTGCACCCCCTCCCTCGCTGTCCCGACACCGCCGCCTCACGACATGCCGGGGGGGCCGTCCCCTCCCGACCCGCCGTCACGGCGTTAAATGGCGGCGCCGCCGCGGAGCCCGCCCGCGCGCCCCCTCAGGCAGGTCGCGGCCCGCCGCGGGGAGCCGCGCCGTCCTCCCTCCCTCCCTCCCTCCCCGCCGTTACCGTGCCGCCGTTACCGTGCCGCCGTTACCGTGCCGCCGTTACCGTGCCGCCGTTACCGTGCCGCCGTTACCGTGCCGCCGCCGCCTCCCGCCCGCCAGCCGGGCAGGGCAGGGCAGGCCGTCGCGCTTCCCGCGCGTAGCGGCCCCGTCTCCTCACGGCAAGGGCCGCGGGCCCCGCTCGGAAAGGCTGGCCGCGCCCTGGGGAAGCAAGGGGCGGCGGGCCGCGGCGGGCACCGGGAAATGCCCGCCTCCTCCTCCTCCGCCCGCTCGCAGGGGCCGCAGCGGGCGGCAGGGCCCCTGCAGGGCCTGCGGCAGGAGGGCGCAGCAAACGGCGCTCCTGGCCTCTCGGCCGCCCCCCGGGGCACGGCCTGGCGCCGGGGTTGTGCCGGGCAGTCCGCGTAGGGCTCCAGCTGGTTCCTTCTTTTAAAAATCACAGCATAGGTAGGTGTGAGGTGAAAGTCTACGGATTCCAGGAGGAAGCGACAGGCGTTTTCAAATTGAGCTTGCTCTCTTGCTCAGCTACTAGAATTGATCATGGCGAGGATTCACCCCCCAGCCTCCCTGAATTATTACATTAATTACATTTTGTAACGTTACAGAAGCATGCAGCCGTGGTGGAATATCCTGCTTGGACAACTTGGGAACCTACATAGTTTACGTAAACCTACATCGTTTACGAAAGGATTATTGTGCAAAGTTTGGAGTTCAGAATAATTAACGGTAAATCAGCTGTCCCAGTTTTGTTTTATTACTCTGGGTTTTTTAAACGGAACATATAGGCAAACCCTACACAAGAAAGATAGCCTCACCCCGGCAAAGCAAATACACCTTTGGACAAATCAAAGGTAGGTTTCTCATTCTAACGTGCAAATGTAGATTTGGAACCGGCAAGCAGAAGGCTGTATCTTGTGCAGCTGTACCTTGTGCAGCTGACTCCGGCTCTGGTTTGATCTCATGGTATATACACTGCAAAGCAACGCGGGAAATCATTACTGGAAGTGGCTCATCACAAAATCTTGCTCTGAACCAAACTCACGTTTGACTCAGGTGCAGTTCAAAACTGCAAAACCATGGAGTCTTCAGAAGCTAGCTGTTCTGTCCTGGAAATAAATTTAATTAGCTTGTAAAAAGTCAGTCATTGCTTAATCACTTATTTAAAGTGATAGTGTGATGTAATAAAATAACAGTTGAGACCGTAAATATCGAATACAGTTGGAGCAAACATACAGAGCAGACAACTGCGAGTAATCTTTAAATCACAGCACCACCCAGGGACACAGACCATCCATCCACTCTGTCACTGCTCGCACAGAAGGGAGGTTTTGCCCTTGATCAAGATAACCATATTTCAAGGAAATGGCATGCTATTTTGCAGGGAATTATGATTCATTTGACTGTGTTAACAACGTGTTTTGCATCATTTCCTGTCTCCTCATCTTTATACTCATTCATATACATTATTTAAAAAGAAATGCAAACACTTTCTTCCCTGGTTTAATACATCATGACCTGCTCCTGAAAAAAATCCTACACATAATCTATACATGTCATTAAATATGAAAAATGTACAACAGTGAGTATGTCACTGTCATCTTTTGTTGCTCCCAATTAGTTCTGGTATAACCCTTTTAGCTTCAAGACAAACCAGATTATAACTTGTCTGTCAAGACTGAGGTTTATTTTACGCAACATGTGTAATATCTGAGCAACCAATGTCGTAATTATCAAAATGATTACCCTGTTTGGTAATTTGGCCATTTGGCCAGAAGACCTTTGCATCTTTTTGCTCATTATGTACTTCTGAAGCAAAGACACATGGTAATAACTAATACTGGTGCATCTGGGTATAGGGGCAAGTAAGTATTGCAATACTCGGTATGCATTGGACCAGCCCAACGTAGGTCTACTAACTGTCAAAAAATGGAGACTCAATATAAATTAAATAATATTAGACTAAGTTTTCTATCTCCTTTTTTTATTCTGCTCATTAGAATGCTGGCAAAAATTGATCTTTTGATCGAGACTCAGTTATTTCCTTCCTTCTTGTTCCTTTCTTGAAGGAACTCTTGATCGTAGATCAGTGGGCAACAACAGAATAGAGCATAATGAAGCTAATAGACATTGTTAATCTCAGGTAGCTGAACCTCAGTAATGCCCAGATCATAAGATCTATAGTCAGTCTCCACCATGCAGAGTGCAGTTAGACGTGTTCATACAGACATAACTCACCGAGTTTACAACTCAGACGGCGTAATCACAGCAGCCAACTTCATGCATGAGTGGGCAGCAGTAACTGACGGAGTCTGAGGCAGCCTGTTAGAGCAGAGCACATTTTTAAGTGGAGTTCTCTTATGGTTTGATTGAGTCCATGTGCCCATGTAAACTCACATTAGAAACCACTCGAGATTAATTTGTTGCCGAGAGATGAGATGCACCGATAAACCAGGTACTTTGTCATTTTGTGGATTGATAAGTATGGACAAACCTTAAGATTTGCCCTCCTCGCTGGCTGTGTTTATATTTCGTTTCTTTTCCAAAAAGGATGCGGTTGCAGTAATAAAGGGATTTATCTCTGGGCAGACAGCTAGCAGTTCCCTGGACCATGGGATTAGGCAGTATAACCAGGCTGCTGCTGGTTCACTACACACAATTTTACAATGTAAAGAGTTCTTAAATGGTCATGTAAGTGTGGTTTGTTGTTCAAACATGTTTGAAGACTGTAACCTTTGCGCTTGTGAACCAATGGGTACGTTACTCATAGTTGTTCCACCCACAGGCTTGGCACTGAACATTACACCTTCATAAATACTGTTTGCATATTATCAAGTTGATAAAAGCCAGCATGTATTTGTACAGGGCTTTTATTTACTTTTCATAGCGCAAAGCTGCTTCTTCCCATTCCTCTTCCTTACTCTTTGTGCTTCATCTCACGGAGGAAGAAAGACGTTTTACTGACAAAAACTGGCTTCACGGAAGACGGTGAATTCCAGCTTTAAAGGCTTACTAGAGAACAGCACTGCACAAATGGGCCTCCAGAACACCAAACACTCCAAAGTCAAGCAAGCTAATATACTGATGTTAGGACTTGATTCTGCGGGAAAATCTACGCTGTTGTACAAGTTCAAGTACGATGATGTTTTTCTAACAATTCCAACAATTGGCTTTAACGTTGATATGATTGAAACCGGGAAAGATTTTACATTGACGATTTGGGATGTTGGAGGACAACAGAAAATGAGACAGGTTTGGTGCAATTTCCTGGAAAACGCAGACGGACTGCTGTATGTTGTGGACAGCTCTGATAAGCAACGTCTGGAAGAATCAAAGAAGGAATTTGAACTCATTTTAAAGAATGAATTTATAAAAAGCGTTCCAGTCGTCGTGCTAGCGAACAAGCAGGATTTGCCTGGAGCTTTGAACGCTGAGGAAGTAACCAGGAGATTCAACATGAAGAAGTACTGCAGTGACAGAAATTGGTATGTACAACCCTGTTGTGCTATCACAGGAGAAGGTTTGTCAGAAGCTCTCCAAAGACTAACCGCGTTTGCAAAACACTACAGCAGATCAAAGGACACTTCTACAATCTTTAAGGAAATGGAAACACTTTAAGAATTTCCATCATCAAATTCTGGTGAACTTTAATCAATATATTTTGTTGGACAGACTAAATCTGAAAACACTGGATTCTGGAGAACTTTTATAAGTAAATATTTATAAAGAACTTCGACAATATTAAATTATACTTATACCTGCAGATGCTTCTGAGATACTACTCTGCAGCATTTTATTAGTGATCGTATACTTGGGGTTATTCAGCCCAGAAGTGTGGCTGTTGAATGATGAAAAAGGTGGCGTTGAGCTTCTGAATTTAGCAAGTGGAAACAAAATAGGTGAGCAGTGCTTAAAATGCTTAAATCAAGTTATTTTTCAAGATGTAAAATAGCCGTCATTTGTTCAGCAAGAAAAGCAAGAGATAAAATGTTGTTTCGTAATAAATGCTCCGTGGATCTATTTCTCATGTAAAAATATAGTTATTTTAGAGCTTAAACTCTTAGTTATGTACAAGAGAACCTACAAATCTGAAATACTTGTTGGATATTATTGCATTCTAGAACCAATTATTCCAAACAGATTTTAACAAGCAGGATCTGCTCCTCATCAAGCCACAGACAAAGCTGAGATCCAGTGCTGTGTGTAAGGTGCAGGTCTGATGTCCCTTTGTTACAGATTTCCATGTACCGATTTCTTTGTTCCTGCACTGTTGCTATCCTTGGCCAAAGCAGAGCAATGGAAGCCAGCCTGGCATCAGTCCAGCGAAGCACTGATCCCCATTGGTTTTGGGGTGGGGGATAAAAGGGGGAGGAATGGGGGGATTGGCTCCTCGGTCGTTTTTTTATAGATCTTGATGCATCCTGTCCTGCCTGTACTGAAGCCACCTGAAATTTTGTTACTGATAAATTTAGGTTTGTTTAAATTTGACGTAAGTGGCACAAAATTGCTAATCCTATTACTACAGTTTGTAGAAAAAAATTTCAAATGAAATTTCTGTTCAGATTTCCTGATTGCTGAAGGAGTGAATTAGTATTCTGAATGCCATTAAAGCAACGAAGGATTGGTAACTAAAAGACTAATTGAACTGTATCAACGATTAAAACAGTTTAAACACTAAGGCTGAAAAGTTAATAGGGTGTACTCTTTTAAAAGCAAGAGAAAGAGACCATGTAATTATTGGTTATACAGTCAAGAAAACCCAGCCCAATTATTTCTGCCTTCTTGAGCAATGTCTGCAGACGTAGGATGCTCCAGTGGTTAGGAGGCTTGCTTAGATAGCTGGATTTTTTTCTCCTACATCTACCACAGTCTTTGACCAAGGGCAAGTCATTTAATGACTCTGTGCCTCTACAGTCCCTTGGCAAAATGAACTTCCCAGTTACGCACTCTGAAAAAGTTGCGGCAAGGGTCAGCTTGTGACCCTTTCTCCTGCGACAAAATGATTATGCCAAGTAATTCACGTAAGAAATTTACATTTAGTTCTTACTAATAAACAGGCAGGAATTTCAAGTTATAGAAGGGTGAAGCAGCAAGAAAAGCACCCAGACGTATCCTGTTGTCTCATGCATATATTATTCAAAGGCAAAAAATCATCAGGTGAATTTGCTGAAATAGTAAACAAAGGAAGGTTTCTCAACAGAAGCTGTTATTAATACTGACAGTAATTACCACGGGCTAAATCCTGAGTCATGTTGAGACTACATTTCTAAAAGGAGAGCAAGTATTTAGACTTGTCATTGCCTGGTCTGATGATTTAGGTTCAATATAAAATATCATCTTCTGTCCCAAAAAAAGATTTTTAGAAGTCTACAACTTTTAAATAATGGGAGCATTATTTTTCTAAAGCCAACAATTCAATGTTAAAAAATGTAGCATTTCAGATCAATACATTTATAAATATTTGCATGCATATGTTACATATTGAATTCTCCCACTAGTTTATTCTAATCATGTGCCTATTATAAATCTGAATCTAGTTCCCTGGCCTCAGGACTTCCTCAGGGAATAATACTCCTTGAGAGATTTAATGAGAGTGCACCACGGTCTCTAATTAGACAAGAAACAAGTTCTGAAGGGAGAAATAAAGTAGTATAATAGACCAGCTCATATAGCTAAAAAAGAGAAGAAGCTTTCAGGCACACAGTCCCTTCTCCAGGTTATCAAATTAGATTAAATGATACTCACATTGACTTGAAGAAAATGTTTTACATATGCTTCAAAGGAAATAAACTCTATTCCATTTACTTTACGGAATACCAAGTATTTAAAAATTGATTTTTCTAAGAGCTTCTTTTCCTGAAGAAGTGAAGCCGTGCCCATTTTATCTGCCCATGGAGACCCCTACCTTTTTGAATAATTTTTAAGCTTTAAAACAAGTATCAGTCAAGTTAGATACAGGCGCAGGTTCTCAAAGGAATTATATGCCTGAAAGTTTAATTAAAAAAATCAGTGAGATAGAGAAAAGTGACCATACTGGTGCCCCCAGTGAAGGCAAGGCTGATAAGGTACAAAAGACTAATCCCCGAAGAGATAAATGTTCCATTTTAGCCGCAAGAGAGCCTACGAGAGGACATCAATCCACAGAGCCCAGACTTAATTAGTTCCCCTGCTCTTGGAGCTAGTTGGTCTCTTCCAATACTGCATGAGTAAATAGTGTAGTTGGGGGCTTCTTTAGGATGAGGAGATAGAGGATATAGAAGCCACTGCTTAAAATGCCCTGTCTACACCTGGAGTAAAGAATCTCCCCGACTGCTCACCGTGTTTTGGGAAAAGGCGCGGTACGTGGGCAGGAAGCCGCAGAGGAAGTGGAGCTTCTGGCTCAGCTCTGGAAGAACGCAGAGCGGAGCACCGCGCTGCCCGCTTTGCAGCCGGTGCGGCTCGCTTCCCCAGCCCACAGCAGACGGGGGGTCGTTCCGCGGAAGGTCAGTTGTCAGAGGGAGGAGGCAGCAGGGCCCCCTGCGCCGCTCACCGCAGCATCCGTGCCTTCTGCCTCACGCACATGCTCACCCCTGGGCACTGTCTGGTCCCTATTGGAAGCCTGGAAATTGTTTGGTATCCGATCCATCATGTGTTATGTGCTGAAATCAATAGCAAGGAAGTCACAGAGGCGTTTTACAGCTTCATCCTGCTATGGAGAGTTTTAGATCTTTTGACTGCCTGGCTGAACAATATAATGAGCAGAATTGTCTTTATGTTTAAGAGCACAACAAAGTGGAATTCTGCTTGTGCTAAAAATACAATCCACACTATCATAAGCATAATGTATTCCTGGATAAGTTTTGTTTTATTTCATTATTTAGAATTTATATAGGTTACTCACTAACAACAGTTTTAGGGTTTTTGAAGGGTTCGGGGTGCTTTGAGAAGGTAAAAAATCAGAAGAGTGCTGCCCCCCTTGGCAGGGAACCAGTGTCTATGAAAGAAAAGTTTGCATGGGATGAAAGGTCTTAAAGTCCTTGGTCCCCCCCTCGGCTGTTTATATTGCTTCAGGTTTTGGAACTTTTTTCATTAGCTTTCCGAGTAAATCATACCCTGATCACCCTGGTGTTTCTTGCATTTTTCTTGATGCGTATTGGCAGTCTTGTGCAACTGCAATGAAGTGGTAGAAGCATTACAACTATACGGTGGCTAAAGTGCACACGTCCTTCAGTGTCTGCTAATATTTCTTACACAAAGTTTGCTGTACCTGCTCATTTCTGCTGACAGAACAGTCATCCATGAAAAAATAAATGGTACATATCTGAGACTGTGAAACACAAAGGGTAGGATCTGGGAAACCTGAGGCATGTGTATCCTGTGCCCTCTCAAGGAGATTATCCACTGGGACGTGTTTGGATGTGACAATTTAAAAGCTGACAAATCCAGAGTATGGGAAACTGTCATTTTGACCATTCATTGATAAGATTACTGTGCTATAAAATCACGATTAGCTTTCCGAGTTTTGAAATAGCTTCATGGAGCTCATTGAACATAGTTCCAGTGGGATGAAATGCTATTTTAAGGGAAGGTGTGGAGCAGCATAAAAAAACATTGCAAATTTGGATAATAACACTCCCTCTTTCTTTGCCTGGGAGACAACTCTCCCAATAATTGAATACTCTGCAGAATCAAAGGGAAGTGTAGTGTACACAAAATGCAGAACAAGGCTTTTTCAACATCAGGTAATGTAGAGCTGGGCGAGTTACTCAAAATGTCTCTGTTGCCATCTCCTCCTCATTTCTGACAAGTTAACTGAAACAATCAAAGGAAAGACTTTCATGTATCAAACAAGTTCTAAGACTACTGCATAGGAAGACAATACTTTGAAGCACTGTATGCATATTAAACTGCTTAAAGCAGGTTTTCTTGCCAAAGTAAATGACCCATGCTGAGTTCTGTGCTGCTACAATTAGACTTCTTCCACTTATAACTAGCTCAAGTATTCCTATTCAGCACAGGCATAAGGATTCTGGACATATATCTCATCAGATCACACAGGCTAGATTATACAAGTCTCTAATTTAGGATGTAAACTCTTGAGGGTGGAGGCCCTACTTACAAAGCACACACCATACTGCAGCTACAATTTGCAAATACAAAATCATAAAACAGTAAGAAGTCCAAACACATCTTATTTTGAACGCATTAGCTTGTGTTTCAGTTTCTACAATATTCTGTTCTTTAGCTATGATAAATGTTCTTGGAGCACTCCCACTCATCCATGACGTGTTTGCAGTGTAACTGTACCACATCTGGCACTAAGTTGGGCTGCCATCAAGAGACACCTCCCCTCACCCTCTGTCACCTCTGCGTCCCCCTCCCCAGCTACGTATTTACACTTGGAGGTCTCTGTGCAGCAGAGCTTTCTCACTTCCCTTGTCTTTCACCAATTATCAAAATGGTGATGACAGTTTTTGTGGTCTTTCTATTAGATTTTCATTGAGTGTTTTTGTGCTTGCTCTCATGCTGCTCCTTATACTTGGAATTACCCAAACACACATACAAAATCATTTCATTGTTTTGTTTCACATCCTTCCTTAAAGCACTCCTTTCCCATGATGTATGCAAAAATCCTGACAATAGCTGTTAGGGTTTTACGACGAGGCCCTGGCCCATATCTTTTGATGATTATTCTTTTATTATTTCCTTGTTCTCCCCACATTTATTCATCTGTTCCCTTTTAGCCTTAGAATGTGCTTTCTTTGGTGCAAAGATCATCTTTTTCTTCTGTTTCATGTACTGCCTGACCAACGGAGAAGAGTTTCTAGACCTTATACTACTGCCATAAGTAGCCCGAATCTCATGGAGTATCTGCTAAAATAAGTAGTTTTGTGAGTTTAAATAAATCATCTAGGTCTGAAACCTGAGCTATGTGTATTCTTTCTTTTTAGCAAATGTAGTTGGGAACTGCAGCAACAACTTCATTGATCCAAACAAAGGCTAATCTCCTTTACAATTGTGCTTGGCTGTTAAAGGATAACTGTGCCTTCATCAATAGTTTTCAGTTACTTTATCTAACACATACACATTAATCACTAAAGAATGCTAGCCTCAACTTTTTCTTAACTGATCCATAATTCTGAAAAGTTCTGTTTTAGTTTAGGACCATCACAGATTCATGTGAAAATCCCTCATATCATTTGGATGCAAAACAAAATGTAAAGGTATTCTGTAAACAGCTTAACATGATAAATGAACACCAGTCTCCTCAACAGTTGGGTCTCATGCCCAGGCCTCCACTGCTGGGTGTTACCATTTCATGTATTCACAACACAGTGCAATGGCTTTTGACTAAATTCACGTTTTTTTCCTTTGTTCAGTATGTATGGTTCAATGAGAATGTAAGATTCGATATACCTAAAATGTATATAGCTGTTCACAATATGAATGCTTATGTACTCATCAGTTATTTACACATGTTGCAGACCAACATGAGTGCATACAAATCCAGCTTGAATTACTCTGTTTTATCTAAAAAGGTAAAACAAAGTAAGAAATAGTTTGCTACAGAAAGAATATATAAGGAGTTAAGCAGCAGGGGAAGTGAGAGAAGATAAGCTAAAGAAATACAATGGAAAAGGATAGAGAAAAGAAAAATAGCTGAGAAACATTCTCAGGGCAAACATAGTACTAAGTGTATGCAGATACACAAAGCAATAGAAAGCAAAAAAAAATTATGTTCCATCCATCAACCCTTCAGTGGTTTTTGCATTCCCCTCTTGTGATAATAGCGTGTTAAGAAGCCTTCCCTTATTTTAAAACAAACATTTAATATAGGCAAGCATTCCTACTTGTGCTCACATATGTATTCACGTGTATTCTGAATATATACTACATACTAAAGGCAACTATTTAATTGATTTTAGTAACATTAGGCCCCAAAGATAATGTACCCTTAGAGAAAATATTATGCAAATAACTGGCTCCTTATAGTAACTCTAAACAATATTAATCCTGAATATGAATAATTAAAAATTATAACATCTTATTAAAATCAAATGTTGTGGAAATCAAATAGTCGTTTCAAATAGCTCTTCCATTTAACCTACATAGGAAGACATTCATATTTCTTAGCTATCACCTGCTTACTAACAGCTATACATTGAGCCTTTCCTTTTTGAAGATTAAGACTTTCCAGTGAGTCATTTGGTTCATTGACCATTTAAAATAATAACTTACTGCCTACGCTAATGGGAAAATTTGTATACACTGGTCTTTCTCATGTGCTACTAAAAAGCCCCTACCAAATATTATGGAAAACCCAAGCCAAATACTAGAAAATCTTTACCTAAATTGAGTAATATTACAAAAACACTTGTATTAAGTTTAGCATTTCCGCACTGAGACATCTTGTGGCGTGTAAGACATACTGCAGTTAATAAAAACGAAACTATCTGGTTGTGAATTCAAATGGTGACAACATGAGCTTGAGAACTCTCTGTTCTGAGAGGTTTAAACCACACAGCTAAAAATCTTGTACATCACTTTTTCAAACAAAAACTGTCTACTTACAACATTGATGGGACTTATTTTCAGATATTAAGTATTTACAAACCTGATAGTAACAATTTGTTAAATTAAACTTTCTGTACTTTAGGTAAAATCCACATTTGCTTTCATTGCACATTAAGATTACGGTTTCAAAAGTACAGCATCTTGTGGAACAGAAATTTCATAAAAGTGAGTGATGTCCAAAGAGCTGTTTCTTTAAAGAAGTGTGTCAAAACAAATAAATGCATTTACTTTAACATTGTTTTTATCTGATCAAAAAAATGCTGTTCTGAGTCACTTTTAAAAACAAAATTTTCCAATTCAACTTGAACCTCTATGGAATTAAATTTTTTTTTTAAATTATCAGAAGATTTCTCTAAAGATAAATTATTTTGAAAAAATTATTTGACAGATTTCTCTGAGGAAAACTTAATTCCTATTATTCTGTTCATTTGTACTTCAGTCTTTGATTTAAAAAAAAAGGCAAAGATTTTCTAAATGACCCATAGTTAAATGAGTACTTGTGGCTCCTCTGCTAAAATTGTTGAGCTAATAAATACAGACAGTATCACACACTGAGGGAGTACCTCACTGTGAAGAAGGTACCACGGCAGTACAGCCTCTGACCTAAATTTTTTCTTTTGTGGCTCATCTCATCCTTTCGCAGCATTTCCAACCCCCTAGGTTGACTGTACCACCAGAGAGGAAAAGGAGAGAAACAACAGCACCCAGCTGCCAGAACTGCCTCTGAAACAGGGAGACCCTCCTTACGCAATTATTTACATCAGTACCACAGGACCTCCGTCTATATGCTTTTTCTTCTGCTTTGGAGGTCTTGGTATTACCAGCCTCACTAACTGTAATTAAAACCCCATTAAGTATGTTAGCAATGTAATTCAAACACGCAACAAATTGTATTAAGTTTTTCATACTTCCTTCACAAGGTTCTGATTTATTTACAGCATGTAAATGCTGAGAGGATTAAAAATTGTGTTTATATCTCATGGGAATCCCTCCTGCAATCTGCTCTATAGAAGGCATAGTGATTTTCATATTATGGGTAGCTTAAGATGAATAATGAGCCATGGTTAACAAAACAAGAAGCCTGACATTTACTTGAAACATCTTTTGAAGTTAATGAGAATTGAACATAACTCTGGAAAAAACTTGCTGTAATATTCGACTGTTAAGTCAGCCGTCCATGGTACTATTTCATGTTAGTAACTTCAAGATTAATTCTGTAACGGCACTCATCCTGACCTGCTGCCCCCTCTGACTGTAGCCAAACTTACCTGCCCAGCAAGAGAATCCTTGTGCCGTCACGCCCATGGCCGTGCACCTACAAGCCCCAAATGGCTGTGATGGTGGGTTCTCTTGCCACCAGCATGGGAAGCACCCGTTCTTTCCTTCCTTTTCCTGCCTCTTGGTTGTAGACGTTGGTTTATCCTACGGGAAAAAAACAAGCAGACAACAGTCATTTCAACATTCAATAAGCATAACCCAGTAATATAGATGTCCAAAGCTTAACAACCCATTAGTGTGCAACACATGCTCCTGATTAAAGTGTGCTCCAGTCAGCACTAACAGCATCGTAAGCAGGAACAATCAATAGTGGGCTGAGTGGATCCAAATGAAAACTAGCTCGTTACTATGGGAAAGGTACTTCGGGGGAACACGTGCTGCGCTGGAGAGGAGCCCAGGGGAGGTAACTTCTCTGGGGACCCCCTTGCTTCTCTTCCTGGCTGGCCACTGGGAGAGTTTTCCCTTTCCCTTCTTCTTTCTCTCTTTTTGCTTTTTATTTTTAACAAAAAGCAATTTTTACCATTAGACTGAAATGTACGCTATCAGCTATGGCTCAAGAGTAAATCTTTAGGCAGGTAAGTCTGTCTCAACATGCCAGCTTTACATCAGTTTTCTACTTCCTAGGTTGCGGGCAAGTCTTACTCAGAGTCTACTCAAATGTAGTATACTGCAGAAAATACTCTGTCGATCATGACAGCATGCAGGATAGCCAGACTGCCGTTCTCCCAGTCTGTCTTCACTCCTCAACAGTTTCACCCCCACCCCGCTCCCTTCTCCATGCCAGCAGCACTCTTCTCCTGCAGGAACACTACAAAATTCCGTCTCTCTCTCACAGGCTCAGACTGTCACGATGGAGAAAGGACAACAGTTAGTCCATACTTTATTAGATTATAATTATGTGTTCCTAAACTGGAATTGCCATTAACCTTAAAATGGTTTTTTTTCACATTAAGTTGGGAGTGATTTATAAGAGCCCTGAATACCAGTTCATAACTAAAAGGAGATTTTAATATAAAAAGAAGTAATGAACATTAAAAGAAAGGGTTGATCTAGGTGATCTGACAGAGGCGTAGAGTTCCTGAAGCTACTAAAATGCTATATATTTCAGGAAAATTATGTGGCCATTATTCCCCCCAAAAAGAAAAGCTGAAACAGAAATACTGCCCTTTATCAGACATCAGAAATTCAGGGAGAGCTCTGTCAGAGATCCTTACGAGAATGGGCCTTGTTAGTGCTGCTGCTCAGAAGTACTCATTTTCTTCATTACACTGGAACAAAGAGATATGCATACTTGGTGTATTTTCACAACTCTACTCAATATCAATCCTTCAGCCTTTCGAAATTCCTTATTCAGTTATGTATTCCAGTTTCCTTGCAAAATTAGCCTGACACACAGCATTGACAATAGCAATCTGCATCTGGATATTTACATTTTTGTTGCATAAAAGATGCATCTTGGATTTGGTGCCATTTTATATGCTAAATTCTGCTCACTGGCAGTGTTAACAGTGAGAAGTAAGATAGCTTAAATTTCAGATGATCCCGTAAATGTCTCTAGCTTTGTGATCCTATTAGTGTTTCTATGTACAACGTAAAACACGTATTACCTAACACGTCATACTAGCATTTAATTATCTAAGCATATTATATATATTAATTTTTAAAATACATCTCTCAGGATTATCCTTCCATTTGACAACCTGAGGAACTAAGGATATGAGGGCAAGTGACTTCCCCTTCTGCAGACAGTCCAGTGGAACAGAATCCAGAATATTGGAGTTCCCAGGCCTACCAGCAGATACTAAGTTTTCCTTCTAGAAATATTATCGAACTCACCCAAAACAAGCAGCTGTGACAGAAAAGTTTTCTGTCACTGTCTTACCATCAGGGGTGCTACCAAAGAATGACTTTGTTCTAGGGACTTCTTAAGAAGGAATTTTTTTAGCATGGGAACAATATATCCCTGAATCTTGCAGGGAACACTGAAATGGCTCATTTCACTAACCATTTCCTCACTTTTTATCTCAAATGACAATTTCTTCCCTTGCCTTTATTAGGAAATTGTTCTGTTTGAAAGGTAGAGCAGCTAGGACAAAGGCAGGAAATTGCAGCTCCACAGTCTGCTGATTCGTGATCGATTCCTGTTCTTCTTGGGCTACTTGGAGCTGATGGATTTTGTGATCAACTCTGGCTCCAGTACCAAGAAACGGTTTTGGCAATGGACATTTCATGATCTGTAAATTTGTCTTCAAATGGTCTGATATAATGCATTAAAAACTGAATGTATACAGGCTGAACTGTAGAAGACTCCACCAATGTAAATTAAAAGCAATCCCAAAATCAAAGGTTGTATTAAATAAAAAGTTATATTAAAACAGAATAACTGAGATCAGAAGTAGGCTCATGTACTATTTCAGAGATAGCTTTGAAACTCTGATCATAAATTTTAACAGGACTGCCTCCTGCTTAGCGTTTGCAGTCATGTGGGAGCCCTAAGTTTATTTTCTAATCGCAGGAGCAGATGTTCAGCTGATGTGAATCAGCAAACGGCCACTGAAGCCAGAGGAACCACCTTTAATTTGCACCATCTGGGGATCTGTTTTGCAGTCTCTCCTTTTGAAGAAACAGAATATTGTGCATTATCTTATAACTAATCACACGGTAGCTTCCAAAAAATGAAAAAGAAAAATATCTAGAGCTCTTTAACTAGAAAAAAGTGCTCATTATGTGGTGTTTCAAATTCAAACAGGCCTTGTGGGAGGAGATCCTTAAGGCCTGTAATGCTCAGGCTGTAAGTAAGCACAGGAAAGCAAGCCTGGCGAGGGACAGTTAAATGAGTGAGAGCACTAAAACTAAATTGGCCTAGTGACATCAACAGGCCTTTGGCTTCATTAACATCTGATACGGGCCGGCACTGAAACCTAGATCAAGAACATCTCTCAGTAATTTTAGTGTCTTCTACAACATGATTAAAATGGAAACGCATTGAATCCTACTATGTTTTGGACATTTTAGGATATTTTAGGCTGATTTTCTTTTTTAATTCTGTGTAGTTCGTTACTCTGAGAAACTGTGTTGCTATAAAGTGAGATTTTAAGTACCACTCCAACTAAAGAGTATTTTTTTTTTCAAGTGAGGAGGGAAGCAGGGCAGAAGGCTGGATGTAATTTGAGAGTTAGTAATTTATCTGAGAAGATAGCAGTATTAACATGTCTTTCTAGCTCAGAAGGAATGATGTGCATCCATGCCAGATGTATCATCAATGCATGGTCCATCATACTGCTGGTTTTGCATGCCTCTAGACAACAAAAAGTGTAAAGGACATGTCAGCAGTGATAGCAGGATTTGTTGTAGATGCTGCAGATACTTAGTGTACAGCCCTTTATTACGGCACGGCGTACAACTGGGGCAAAGCATATTTGAGCAACTAATTAAGAATCGGCTAACAAAGTAATTGCTCAGGAAGGAATTTCAACTTTGTGTGAACATTTTCTGAGAGAGAAAAAATTACTGTCTGGCTCAAGCAGTTCAAATGGGTAAAATAAGAAAACAGCAGGAGAGAATGTAGAGGCTTAGGCAAAATCAAGCACTGTACTAAAAGGTGACATCCTAGAGGTAGCAGCTGCTTAATGGCATATCTGAAAAAATTATTCTAACACACTGACATAAGAGAAGACTAAATGCAAAAATAGCGTTCAGAGAGTAGAAATCAAATTTTCTCCTAGATTTAACCTTAAAAATGTGCTGTCTTTTGCAAAAGCGTATCTTTGAGTTACCTCCCCTCGAAGCAGCCTGTGGTTGTTGTTACTTCAGTGGGGGAAGTCTGAAATGCAAGCGCGGCATTTGCTGCTCACGACCTGTTGCCGCGTGGTGTGGGGTTTGCACTAGCTCATGCTAAGGCTTCTGTGCTGACTTGCCTCTGGGATCGTTATGCCTCCACCTGCCCGCTCTTCAGCAGAAAATATCTCTCAGCACCTCGAGTTCTTTCTAGAAAAGGCTTTTCATGCTGAGGAGCTACAGCAGAGCACTTCGGGGAAAAGTGAAAACGAGTGCAAAAAAACTTGAGTTGCTTAATGGAGTCCAAGAAAACCATGGTGCTTCACTTGAATTGGGCCTGTTCAATCTTATGTAGGTTACTTTTTGTAATAATGTCCCTTTTAAAATAAAGTTCCTGTTCTCTGAAGCTCAATTTTGTATATTTACTATTTATGTGTGACAGTTTTTTATGTCTTTTTCACCTGGTGCAATATTCACAGCTGACCTCAGTTTAAGTTTAGGTATTATTTGATATGGCTGTTTCAATGTCCAGCAAGTAACAGTTGGATTCCAGACTTGGAGACGCTCTGTGTAAAATGGAAACAAATAGCTGTGTTTGCATACCAGATGAAAGATTATCATAAAATATCCTACCAGCGGTCCAGTGGTCTACTTTTTTGTTAATACTAGCTATTCCATTTTGATAAACCCCAGGATTAATGAGAATTTTTCTATGTTCAACACAAATCTCAGCTTTACATAATATTCTGTTTCTTATGCTACGGAGATAGGTTTACTTGCTATGAAAAGCCATTTGCAGTAACTCATTTTACCTAAATATATGTTTAGGGCAAAATATATTAGTAAAAGATTTCAGATCAATTTACATTATTACTCGAAAGAGATTTTCAAGATAACTTGATAATTACACATTTTCTAATCGCATAATCAAGTGCAAAGTTCACAAATTATAAACACGTTACCTGTTTGTAAATGTAAACTATTTGTAACACAAATCTATCTAGCTGTGTATACATATACACAGGTAAAGAGACAACAGTGGCTAAAAGCCATTTCAAACATACACATTCTGCCTTTTTTCCTTTTTTTTTTTTTTTCTTTTTCAGAGATCCAAATGATCTCTGAAATAAGAATGGCCTGTCTGTGATGTAGCTGCTTGGCAAGCCAGATTTTTCATATGACTGTGCATAATGCCCATGCGCTTTCTGTATCAGAAACTTTGAAAAGTGACAAAATTGGCTCCTTACATCAACTGGAAACTTTTATTGTGGAGAAGAATTCCTTCTTGCCAAATGGCATCTCCTTTCTAGCACCTATACATCGCCAGACAGCTCAAATCCTACACAAATCATAACCACCTCAAGCTACTCTAACTTTATATTCAGGTGCCAGGAGCAAATAATTTAGAACCACTCCTTAATGAGAGGTTAAGGCAGCTCTCAGTATCTTTCCTGTTATTGCTTGAAGGATCGGAAGGTGACCAGAACCTAATTCACATCTTTATATTTGCATTACTATTATTTCCAATCTGAGAAATATGCAAAAATATAAAAAGATACAGAGCTTTGTACTGTAATATCACGTGAAGTTTGAACATTATCATACCAAGAGAATTTGTATTATATGCATAATTTATTATGTTGTAGGCACCTACATTTAGCCAAAACATATCCTTCTAGGAGAAACTAATTTAGAATCAAAATATCCATTTGTTTGTTGTTGTTTTTTTTAAAGACAGCCCAATGCCACAAGATCAAGAATTCAGAAAAGAACTGGTCTATTCTCCAAAATTGGTCTTCCGAGTGTTGGGAGATTTGCACTGCAGACCTGAGGTAAAATCAAACCAATACAAAAATAACATGGTAATTGTTCCTCTGAGAGCTAAACAGATTAATTAGACTACAGTTAAACAAAATGCACTTGATTCATCTCTGATTATGTCTTCACTGAAGTCACACTATAAATTATTCTTCAGATGATACCAGATCAAAAGTACAGATCAAAGACTATTGAAGGATAGTCTTTCTCCAAACATACATAATTTAGTAAGAGCGAAGCATGTTCTTAGATTTCATATGAAGGTACACAGTAGGAAAACTATGCACGCCAGAATGGTATGTTAGATTTGATGATGCGGCAATGTGATTCTAAGACAGGTCTGGATTTGAAGGAAGATTCTCCAAGGAGCACTACCTCGGTGATTCTCAGTTATTTTCAAATGGTTACTCATAAAATTACACAATTATTGCTCAGTCCCTTGTCTCTGTCAATCTTTTTCCAAGAACACAGAGGGAAGGTCAACAGAGAGATGACTTCATTAAAAGGTCATTGTTACTAGTTAGGGCATTGAGTCAGTTCTGGTCGCTAGAGAATGTGCTGGCTTTCCGATTCCATCTTTCCCAAACCACATGCTCGTAATCAGTCACTGCTAAGTGTGGCGACAGTGGGAGGTGGCAGAGGTGGGATGAGCATATATACGTTTGGGTTAGCAAAGACATGGAAAAGGTAGCTACGAAAAGAGCAGTGATGGAGCAAAATGTTTTTTCTTTCCTTTCATAAACTTCTGGGTTGGGTCTTAGACACCATATATTTTTTACCTTCACAGCCTGACTAGTTATAATCTCAAGACTTGGTCAGAAATGTAACACGCTAGTACTAATGTACTAGAGTCCAATTTCATTATTAATAACCACGTTCTGCTAAGACAGAGCCTCAGTTGTGCTTTAAGAGACTGATTCACAAAGAAACCTCTTTGGGGCCACAAAATTTTAATACTCATTCTGCAAAAATGTTTCTCAGGGAGGGTAAAATTGTTCCTCAAAGGAAGCAACACTACAACTAACCAGCAAATTATTGATAGATCTGTAAATACTTTTTAATTTTGAGACCAATGGCTTCATGCCATTATGCAGTAACTTTTCAATACTTTTATTTATATTTTTAGAAAAAATTGCAAAGCAATTTTACTTGTTAAAATTTTCATATTTCCTCCAATCAATGCATAATTTCCTCAGAAGGAGCTGAACTTTAAATGTACAACTAAATGAGCCAGCCAGAATAACAGATTCATAGTGCTGCACCCTGAATTTTCACATCTCTTGTAATAGTTATTAGTTAAACCTTTGTTATTTTTAGGTATCTCTTTCTGGATTTCACATCCTTATTATGTAAAAAGCTGTGGTTCAGCAAAAAGTATTAGAGCATGGTTGCCAGTGTAATACTATTTCCATCGTATCAACTATGTGATTACAATAGCTATGCTCAGCTAGGGCAATTTCAAAGATGACAGAGAATAAAAAATATGAACGATTTTGCATGTCCCTGTGAAACATACCACACGATCTTTAATCACAAAAGGAAGCAGTATTAAAATACGCCTGAAAATTAAATCAAAAGTAGGGAGTTTTACTTCAGTTAATTCAAACCATTCAGATGTAAATACAGGGTTATAAAATAAACTCAACGTAACAAAAGCCATAGCAAATATAAGAGATTTCCAATTTGGTAGCGCAAAATATTTTACCTGCTGATCATTTCCTCAAACAGTAAGTGCAGAAGCTAAAAGCAATGAGAAACTACCTGATAATTCTATTCAACCGATTTAAAATTGAACATGCTTATAGAATTTCTTGTTTTCCAGGCTTCACACATTTCTACTTTTTATGTATTTTAATATTTTTCTTGTTCCTTTACTAAAGACTTCCTTCTGAAATGACAGCATCAATGTGAAATACATTAGTTTTGAAACAGTGAGGTATGATATTGGCATGGTTGTACTATTATAATATCCTGTTTTCTTAAGGCACCTGTGCTGTGACACCAACCAAAATGAGTAAGAGCGCTAACTAAAAAGATGCTCTTTTTTCTTTTTCTCTGTGTAAAGTATTGCCAAATGGACAAACTGCATTACTTTTAAAAACGTAAATAGCCATGTCAAGAAAATGACATGTATATCCAGTCTGCAATGTGAAGGGGTTGCTGTACCTACACTAGCTTTGAACAAAACAGTTTCCATATTGGTGGACAAGTTGCTATGCTTATATGGAATACCATCAGGACTAATTAACCCTGACTAATTTACCCTACCCATATTGCTGTGACATCACTACTACATTTATGCAACAGATGTGGCTGTGGTGACTTGGACTTCTGCCGCTTTCAGTCTTGATGAGAACTCCTTCTACCTAGAACAGAGCCTCATCCTCTGAGAAATCTCCCGGAGATACAACACACAGTGGCCCATAGTCTGAACGATCATTTTCGTGTTTTCACAAAAAACTAAATCAAGTTCTCTTTTCTGATATTTATAAATCTCTGAGTGACTTGGTTTACACACTTGGGAGACAGCATCTCCCATCATGGCTTTGACTTTCCTCGTCAAGTCATCGCGGAAAAGTATCATAAGGCCACTGATGAAACGGGAGCTCTATCAACACACAGGACTTAACAGAGAGGAATACCTACAACCTCTGACTTAATTTTCCAATCATTAAGAGTGAGTACAAACTACATGCAGGATCAGGGAAGTATACATTCCAGTGAGTGCTTCTAGTTACGCACAGAGGTACTACATTGTGGATCAAGTTATAGAAGTAGGAAAAAATTTACCATCCCCTCTGCTCTGCAAGTGTATCGATCTATTTCTTCCAATACTCTTTACCTCATTTCAATAAAAATGACGCAGGTTAGCTTAAACTGTTTGGATAGCAGCTTTTTTTTCTAATATTCTGGAAGACTGGAAGGAACAGGTACTACTGTGAGCATATCTTCCTCACAAGTTAAGGTTGAGTCCCAAGCGTCACAGGCATTGCCAAGTGAGTTTTGAGAAGAAAAAACACTGGGTATTTTGTAAATAAACGACTTTTTTTTTTTTCTGGCAATTGTTGATCTCTCTATCTTTCCAGAAACTTTCTGTAGTCTAATCACCTGTATCACAGAAAAGCTATAGAAGTGGGAGATTTCTTTTGTATTTCTGAAGAGTCACTGTCAAGAAGCAATAGTTTATCAGATGTGAGTTCCTGATAAATAATCTTTTTATAGTTAGGATTTACCTGAATAAAGACAGGGACATATTCTGATAGCCACAGTATTTTGTGTAAACAAAACGTCTCGGGCTATGTTCAAACGAAGCACATCTATGGAATTTTCATGGCATCATGCCCTTTGCTGGTATGTTCAATGCAAATTCAGGAATGACCTTTTGCAGTTCACCACAGTTTGTGTTAACACATGGGAATGTTGCTTGTTATAAAGCACCCTGGAAGGAAGCCTTAAGTCCCAGAAGGGAGTTTACAAACGTATGTAACACTGATGACGTGAGAAACGTATCTGGTGAAAGCTCGTAATTCGTTTGGAAACAGTGTCCACCTACATCACCTGACAACGAATTACAGCAGTTACTACTGGCCAAAATCCACCGCCACTAAAACTGGCTGTCATCATCAAACTGGTAAGACGTCGGCCTGGAAAAAACTCTGAGATAGCAGAGTCCAAAAGATGACAGCAACCTATTTTGGACTCAAATAAGCCAATGTGGCCTCTTTTCATCACGCTAAGAAACTAGAAAGATCCACGAAATCTGACATTACTGAAAAATAGTTTTGTTCCCAATGCTGATCATCTCTATCAGAAATATTCCCACTAAGCCTTGCTCGTGAACTTGGTCCACAGTTGCTGTGCAGCATAAATGACCATATTGCCCAATACAGCCAAATCCTGCAGACACATCTGCATACACGATGTTAATTCTTGAGGAAAGCTTACCCATGTCTCCAAAGAGGCTGCCAAAATACCTGCTGCTCTATCCTGTGCCCTACTTCCTTCTCTTTCCAAAATCAGTTGTGCTTAGGGCCGAAGTCTAGTAAAAGAAAAGTGGTTTGTATTAAAATCTGGCCCATGCCAAACGTGACAGCTGCAGTGGCTCGTTTTGCTCAGTCTTAGTACTAAGGACTTTTCCGAAACTTCACAGGCGTGACACCGCCGAGCGCCGGCGCGGTGCCGGGCCACCGTCCCTCTCTTCTCCCCTCAGGTAGTTCGGGGGGCCGGGCAGCTTCTTCCCGCGCCGCCCCGCACCAGCCCGAGCACCCCGTTCCCTGCCGTCCTGCGGCCGCAAGTGGAACAGTTTCATTAAAAAAAAACCCCAACTTATTTTATTTTTTTAAATGGCATTAAAGTGGCGCGGGGCGATGTCTCCGGTCCCCTGAGGGGAGCGAATACAAAGTCGAGTGGGGCGAAGGATAAGCCGTGGTCGACTTTCGGTTAAGAAAACAGCGGGGGCAGGCGGGCGCAGCCGCCGCGGAAGGCGGGGAGGGCACAGCCGCTCCTCCTCCCGGCCCGGAAAAAACCGCCACCCAAAATGGCGGCGGCGGCTGAGGGGCCCGGCGAAACACCTCGAAGGGCCCGTTCCCCTCCCCCCGCCCCGCGCTCCGTCACCGCGCGCGTCACGTCCCCGCGCAGCTCCCTCCCTCTGCCTCCCCTCTCCTATTGGCCACCGGGCTCGCGCTCCGCAGCCAATCGGCGGGCGCGGCCGGCTGGCCCAGAGCGAGGCTGCCCCTCTTTCCCCTCCCCTCCCCCGCTCGCGCCGTTCCTCGCTACCGGCACGTTCGGGCGCCGGCAGCCGGGGGCAGCGGGCAGCGCCGCCCCGAGCAGGCCGGCAGCGGCGCCTCCTCGCCTCGGCTTCTCGGCTCGGCGACGCGGGCCGCAGCCCAACGGGCGCTGAGGCGTGAGCGGGCTCGGCGGCCGCAGCGGCGCCGGGAAGGGGGACTCCGGCGGGCTCGGGCAGGGGCACGGGCCCGGGAGGAGGCGGAGGAGCCGCGCTCCCTCCCACCTTCCCCCCCCGCCCCGCCATGGCCGACAACGAGAAACTGGACAACCAGCGGCTGAAGAACTTCAAGAACAAAGGCCGCGACCTGGAGGTAACCGCCGCGGCGCCTCGCGGGAGGGGCCGGCCGGCCATGGCGGCGGGAGGGGGCCGCCGCCGTGTGGCGTCTTTTCCTAATCCGCCGGCGAGGGGCCCGCGGCGGGGCCGCGGCCTGCGCTGCCCGCCCCGCCGAGAGGCGGGAGCGCCGCTCCCCGCCGCCCAGCGAGGGAAGGGAAGGGAGGAAGAAGAAGAAGGAGGGGAGGCCGCGCCGTGGGGCCGGGCGCGGCCGGGCCGTTGGGCGCCGCGCGGAGGCGGGAGCGCCGCGGCTGAGGGGGCAACGGCCGCCGCCGCCGGCCCGCCCCGCGCCGCCCGGCCCCGCAGCGCCGCCCGGGGGGCTCCCGCGGGCCCCTCCGCCGCGGGGCGGGGGCGGCCGGCGGGAGCGGCGGGTGGCGGCTCCCCCGTGGGGCAGGCCGGCACCGGCCTGGCGTTCAGGGCGCTGATTTGGCGTGGTGCAGCCCAGCTGCTCGCGTGATATAGGTGTTGCCTCGGTATTTTGCCGTCTACGACAGCCGTCGTGTTTTCGTAGGGCTCTAGCTTAATTTCTTGCTGGCACTTAATAATCACTTTTTGCGCTGAGTAGCCCCGAAAAGCCTGAGTCAGGGATTAGGGCCCAGTTGGGTGTTCTGCTGTGTGTCTCTGTAAGGTACTCAAGTGAATAACTGAGTTAGTTATTGTCTACGCTGTGTAGTAAAGATCATTATTAAAAAAAACAAACCCACTTTTTTTTTTAAACACGGCGAACGTTACTATTTTACTGTTCAGTTAGTTGAGCGTGGAAACAGTTGTGGCTTGTAGTATAGAGCCTCTAAACTTTTTGGTGGCTGGATTACTACATACATTATTTGAGCTGTGGAGGTGCTTCCTCAACACAGCAGAAGAGATAATTAACTCAGGGTTTCCTTAGTAAATATTAAAATTTTAAAATTAGGTATCAACCCTCACCCATAAACACTTGGCCAGGAGTGCTGGTTGGGGAAACCTGTGCATCGTAATATGATCAGTAAAGGGTTCTGATCAAGAAATGGGCTTTGGCATTCTCATTTCTGTTTTTCACTAGCCTCAGTGTGTGTCCCTGTGATTAGCATAATATTCTAACCTTTCATGTGAAGACAATTGTACAGTATTGCTTTTTTAAAAGCAAAAGATGCATTTTGTTGCTGTCATTCATTAGAACATCTGCCAAGTTTCTCATTTGGGTAATTCAGAAGTCCATAACGCCTCGATTTTTAACTTGTCCAAGTATATTGATAAGACAGTTTATTACTCAGTTATGTATAAAGTTTAGTGATGCCAACCATGTGGGAAGTGGGAATAATTACTGCAGTGATTGCTCTGTTTACTAATAGAGTTGTTAGCTTTGTTAGTAACTACTTGCCTTAGATGTTAATTTGTTTTTGTATAAATTGTTTTGTTATCATTGAATAGACAACTGTACAAGAAAGGCATGTTTGGGAAGGTGCACAGTAAAGCATATGCTATCATAGTAAAAAATGAAACTAATGGGAAAATACAGGTTGGAATTCATCTGCGTTTTCTCTCCTTTGGTGCCTACGTACTGAGTTTTAAGGTAAGTCAGCTAAAGTAGGGAAGGTTCAAGATGAACACATGCAAGTAATAAGAACACGTGTGTGTGTATCAGGAAGCAGGTAATCTCTTCAGTATTTTTTGAATTTGCTGATGCACTTAAATGGCCTTCTACACAGTGAAAACACCACTGCTAGGCCATGTTAAATTTTAGATACTGACATCTATCCAACAAATCCTGGAACATATGCTTGGTACCTAAAATAACTACCGTGGATGGCTATTTTTCATACAATAGCTCAAGCTTATGGCTATCATTCTTGCTTGTTAACTGCTTACACATCACATTATTCGTTAGTGTGAGAGATGTTGGTAATGTCTGCTTTATGACAAGTATCCTATGGTAGCAACAGTTGCTAATGAGTATTCAGTTAGTTCATATCACCTGTGTTCCTGTGCTGCTTTTAGCAGAAATATGTTTATTTACTTCACATAGGAAGCCAACATTTGATCTTTATCTCTTTCCCTCCTCCCGCCTCCTTCACTCCTCCCCCTTTTTATCTGCTGAAATTGTGCATTTAGCCACTGTTTTTTTTATTCAAAACCATGATCTTTTTTTCTTTTCTGTGACAGTTTACCTCCATTCGCTATCATCAAACAAATAATAAATCACTCTAGTTTTGGTGAATCCCAAATTAATAGATACTTCTAGAGGCTATGACGGGTTGCCATGTTGCAAATTACAAACTTTTTAAAAATGGTACATACATGATTCCATGCTCAAATCAGTCCATTGACAGTTATATTGCTAGCAGTTGCTGTCACATTGTACTTGCCTTCCAGGTCTTACATCTTCACGGAAGGTTACTGTATATCTTAGAAAAGACAGGAATTTCCTGCATTTTGTCTCCTCAAGTGCTAAGCGTATGTTTAGCTTTTTGGATACTTAATGAATTAAAGTTGGACTTTCATTTTCCAGTCCATATCAATGTGCTTCTAAAAATACAAATTCTGGCCTTGAAAAAGGAAAAAAAGAGAAACCAAAACACACACCTGTTTTACATAAGATGTTTAGCCAAATTCCTTCATATGCTTAAGTATTGGGTAAACATGCATGCATGGACATGTTATATTGTAAACAATTGCTGCCATGTGTTTCAAGATGACAGATTGGTGGCGACACTGGGAATAGAGGGATTCATTGTGACCAGAAATATAAAATACTTCCTTGTCCTTTTTTCTTATTTATAGTACTGCTCAGAGAAATACCGAGTATAATAAACTTTTTAATATCAGAAGAGCTTGTGCTGTGAGAGCAATAATTTGTAGCTAATACTAAGGCAGTATCTCTATGTAGTGCTTAAGATTTCTAGTCTAGTGTGTGCAGCATTCTGTTAAGGTCTTCCAAGATTTAACAGTTGTTAGAGCTGTGGGAAAAAATTTAGTATTGTTACAGCACAAAAAGGAGCTAGCCTTACAGAACTGCAGAAGTGGTCGCACTCATTTTTTAAACATCCAAACCCAAAATCTTACTTAAGTGCTTATCTGGACTCTTTTACAAAACTATGCAAATGCTTATCTACTAGGAAAGCTAGTTAAGGTAACTCTTTTCACCTTGTGTCTTCAATGAGGAACAGGTTTTACTTGGGCTTTTTTTTCTTGCTTGAATAAGAAAGGATGAGCTATTTTTTCTGTTTATTGTGGGTATGGCTGTGATGATACCCAATTTTCTTTCCAACATTTATTTTTCATTGTAGTACCATAGACCTTGGAATTGAATACTAGATCTTTACCATACAAAGACCAGCATAAGTGTGAATTGTTCATCGTGTCTGCGATAGACATAGTTTTATGAACATTTGTTTTTGCGTGATTCTGTTTACTACTGCATGTTAGGGGTCTTGAGTATAGCCTTGCTTCTGGCAAGGTTTGAAAAGAAGATCTGGGGTTTGGGGCGGGTTTTTTTGTTTGCTTCGTTTTGCTTTACCAGGTGATTCAACATTTCATTTTCTGTTGTTCTGTTCATGATTGTTGCCTGCTGCAGCATTCAAATTTGACATTTAGGTTCTTTGAAACAAAATAAAAAATATTTCATGCATATTATTTCTCTGGAAATATTGGAAGAAACTGATGAGTTTCTGCTGGCCTTTTCTTCCCTGACTTGCCTGTGTGGTTGGGTGAGAGATTAAGAATTGCTTTAATAGTGCCAGCGCAGGAGAAGTGTCAAATAGATATTTCTGCTCTGTAATTGAGAGACACGTGATGTGAAATTATGATAATATTGTAATGCAGGATACTTCAAAACGAATGTTGGAGCAGCCATTGAATCTAGATGTTTTGAGATCAGCAATGTCAAAATTGTAAGAGTTGCCAGTAGCGTTCACTGGACTTGTAATACAATATATCTGAGAACACCAAGGAAGCTTCAGGGGAATGTTATGAGATATACTGGATGTTACAGGTAGTTAGAAGCTTTTCAACTTTTTCTGTATCCCACACAAAATAGTTTGCTTGGGATTCAAATATAGAGGAAGTGAAGGAGAGCAGGAATTTCACTCTCTGAGTTAGTTAAAAATAGGTTCTTTTAAGCTGACTTGTAGTTCTGCGGTGAAGCTCATCCATTTTGTCATTTAAAAATCATACTGAGGTATTTGTTTCTATAAGGCATTTTATTTGACATGCACAACTTCTAGGAAGAACTAGAATGACAGCATGTGCAATATCGTATTGATTTTATTTATTTGTAACTGGGGGTCCCATTGTAATTCTGATGGGGAAATAGTTGTTGAGATGTGTTTTCTGGTAGTGTCTTGTAGAGATTGTGTTGGCTTTAAAATCCTATAGCACTTTTATCAGTGATTTTGAGAGTAGCCTTTATTGTTCCAGTCTGCAAATGAGCCAGAATTAGTATAGGAGGGAAATAATTGCTAAAGGAGGGCCTAAATCACTTGATTAAACTGAATGTGAAGAGTATGGATTTTTACCAAATCCAAATATGGAATTGCATGTATCTCTGAGGGGTTCTTTGCTTGTTTTGTTGTTCAGTGCCTTTTATACCTGTGAAGGACGAGACAAAGTTCCTTAGTCATTGTTGTGGTCACTGCACTGGATGTTCTGGGTATAGACTAGTCTTCTCCAACTGTGGTCTGCAGACTGAGTACTTTCTGAGTAGCTAGTGTAGTAAGCAGTTTGTGCACAGGGCTGTAATAAGTAGTATTTAAAAAAAAAAAATTGATAGTGCCATACAGTTCACAAAACATTTTGAAGGTAAATAGTAGTCTGTTTCTGCACACACATACCTGCCCTCCAACTCCCCCTTTTTTTTGTTTGTATTTTGAATCCTAGAGCAGACTAGTGCTAGTGTAGAGTAGCAACTTTCTAGGAAGGAAGGATGGCTCAAGCAGCTCTGCTTTAAAGTAACTGATGCCTTCACACTTCCACAACAGAAACAACATGCCTTTGGAAATTGTTCACTAGAATGGGAGGAATAGGTAAAGCTCTACCATTAGTTGCAAGCTGTCAGACCTTCCTGTTGTAGATGCATAAACAGAGCTACTTGAGTGAAATATTTTTTTAATAGCAAAAAACCCCCATCCCGCAAAACAGTAAAGACAGGCTGTGTGCGTGATGGTCTGAGTTCCTGAGAAGCAGTGATTCAGAGAAGTGGAATCAGGATACGTTAGCTGAGCCTGAGCTCCAGGTGTATGCTAGTGTACTTAGAAAGGGCTAATAGATCTGAGCTGCTCCTGAGTGTGGAGCGTAGAACACTTCTGTATCTGGCGTTGTTGTGAAAAACACTAGAGTGTCTCGGGATCCTGCAAGCGTCAGCTAAAAGAAGATTATAATGATAAACTGAAGGGCTCAGTTATGACTTATGGTCAGAAAATAGCCCTTATGATAAAACTTAAGCTAAATATAATTGAAAAAAAGGAGGATGGAGGGGTAGCAATCATAGGGTGACAGAAATAGATTTGATCATTTGAGTTCCAATGTAGCAAAGAAAGAACAGGATCCAATGACTGAAAGAGCCACATGAATTCATACTGAAGTGATGCATGTTTTTAAATCGGAACACTTTCTAAAGACCAGTCTGAATTCTGTTGCTAGAAACTTTTGAGATTGGTTTCCTGCTCACAGTTGTGTTAGTGCAGGCTGAGAACTGATTCAGAGAAGTCTTAACAATCAAATCAAATCTTCTACAGAACAGAAGGGAGAATCTAGCTTTACAATGCCATCTGCCAAGAAACCATTACACCTAGGTTTCTGCCCTTTGAGCTGTTTGCCAAAAGACAACACAAGTTGATCTTGAGTCTGTTTGTCATTTTAGTTTCTCCAAACTATCTATTCCATTTCTAGGCTGGGGTGATGGCTGTAAAACTCCTTGACAGAGATAACTTCAGATCTTATTTATTGTGCATTTTCCTAGGAGGAAGAGCAGTGACAGGTTGACCAGTAATAACTAGTTTGTCAACCAACTACAGAAAATTATTTTAGTGGAGCCCTATTTTGGTAAATTTTTCTTAAGAGTGACTTAATTGGTTGCTTGTCTTTCATGTGGAGGCTTTTTTGAGCCCAAGGTATGCAGGTCCTCTTCAGAAGCAAGCAGGAATTAAAACCAAGGACCCGTCAGCTTTTGTGTGGAGGGAGAACATTCTTCTTGTTCCAGCAGAGTGTTGATGGAGTTTTTTGAGCCTGATCAACTGCATATATGACTTTTCAAGTCAAGAAAGTTCTAAATGAAATGTCTGAGGCTTTTTCTTGGAGTATTTGTTTTGGTCCTACTCATCTCTCCCCATATCTGTCACGCATGCATGCATATGTGCTTGTCCTGAAGGTATGCTGCCACCTGCGTTGGAATACATTTCGTTTTGGGATCACTAGTACTTGTAACTATTACTTTTTAATATCCTTTACAGCTTAACGTCCCTTTATAGTTGGTGTTCCAGCAATTTGGTCTTCTACTCTTGAAAATCTACATTAGGTCTTGCTCTTGGTTAGCAACAGCTTTTCTGTGACCAGTAATGTCATTATTGAAGTCTTGCAAGAAGAATCCTTCTTGCAGTACAGCTTTACTATAGGTATGCTTATTTTGCTAGGTTGCAGTAACAGTTGTGGATTGGGAAGGCGTTAATTAACAGTCTTGTGAAGTGATCCAGGGGCTTGGTACAATTCTGCAATCTTATTATTAGATATTTTCCTCGTTTTATTTTGTTCTTGAATATGCCAGGTTAGTAGACTTTGGAGAAGCTACACTGAACGCTACATTACAGGCTGAGAGCAAAAGCCTGGAGTAGATATGGCTGTAAAGCTACAGCATCTTTCCGAAGCCCCTAAATGGTGGGTGGCATCCAGCAGTGTATCAGCTTCTCCGGGGAGGCAACAGCACTTTGAGCACAGATAAATGACTACTGAGGGCTTCTTGCCTTCAGCTCCGTTCTTCAGAGTTAGCATTCGTCATTCAGGTGGGATGCATGTCTTCACGGGTGAATCCTAGGCTGCGCTTTTCTGGGCTCAAGTTACCTAGTGCTAACCTGCAGTTGTTAGCATCCTGCAGCCGGGGGAGTTGGCTCCCCAGCGTTGAAGTGATGTGCGCTTCGGAGAGCTGAAGCATGAACTGCGAGGTGACGATGCCAGTAGTCTGTAATCGGATGTTTAACAAATGCATGTGTAGGAAGATAGATGCTAGACAGACTTTTCTCCTTTCAACTTTTCTCCATTTTGTGTTGGTGTAGACACTTGAGTTGGAGCTACTGCAAACATTAAAACTTCATTTATGTATTTATAAGACAGGTGTTATATTAATTCAGAGAATATCTATTGGGCCAGAAAAGTGTTAATTAAAATTTACTGTTAGTTAAGTATATTTTTTTCCTCTCTTTAGAGATGACACCTTTGAGATTCTCACTGTCATTTGAAGAATTCTGAGAGATATTTGAGTCCATAGCACTGGAATAAAGTTTATCTGCATACTATCTGTTGACCTCATGTAGCAGACACTACTTTTTATAGGTTTAAAACTGAAAAAGCCATGAATCTAAGCTGCATTAGACTTGGCTATTAATTCTAATTTTGATTGACCTATTGAATTAACATTCTTTAAAGATGCACATATTTCCTGGAAACTTGCTTTGGTGCTTTTTAGTGTGGGACAGTCTGTACTTTCTTATTATGGCTCTTATCTAGTCATTCCAGGTGCTGCAGCTGCATTAGGTACGCTTGTATACTTTGCATTTTATGTAGCGGGAAACTATCATTGTGTGGGTGTGCTGGGCTTTTTCCCCTCTCTGCCTGTTTTTCTCATGATGAACTGCATTTTGGTCCTCCAGCTATGAAAAGTTGTACCTCCAAAGCAGTGGGGAACCATCCCTTTTCTTCCACTGGCATCCTTTTCTGCCCTTTTCTTTTTCTTGTAACTCCTTCCTTTGAGAGGGTAAACTGTCTTGCTCAGAGCTGGAAATTTGGTCCTGATGAAATAGGCATTCCTTTCGATAAAAACAATTATGCTCCTGAAAGTCAAGCTTTTAATCCTTATCTTCAAAGCTGCTTCTTATTGCTGTTCAGAAGTTCTCTTATTCCTTTTCCTTGTATTCTGTGTTAATGTGGTCCCTTATGCTCTGGAATTTCAAGCTTTCTCTGCGCTTGTGAATGGTTAAGTCACAATACAAATGCAATTGTTTTTAACTTTGCTATTCTTATTCACTGTAAAGTTCAAAGTATAGAATAAAATCACTATAGACTGATTTTTTTTTTCTATTTTCACTTTGCACTGTAGTAACACAAGCAGTAGTAAACCATTTTATGTATATTTATGTTAAATCACAACAATTTACAATTGCTTTTTTTTCTGAATACTCTCAATGGGACCTGTAGAGAAAATGACAAAAAAAAAAAAAATTGCTGTTACAGTTCCAAGGGTTTTATGTGGTTTTCATTTATAAATAATACTTTTGTAACTCAGCTTTGCTTACTAGGTCTCTTAATTTGAACTTGTTTATAAAGCTATTCCACAAGGCACAAACCTAGTACTGTTTCATACAGTAATAGAAGTGTGTGCATATCAGAAATGTGTGAAATCTGTAAACTTATGTATCTGGGAGAAACAAGTAGCATTGTGGAGGTTTGGGTGAACGAGAGCTCAACTTTGTATCTGGAAGGGTACACTTACGGTGCTACACTTGTGTGAGAAGCCTGGTAGGCATTCTTCAAGAAAGGGCCTGGTGTTGTCCAGATCTATTCTGAAGAATGACATTATTGAAATTCTTGCTTTAGCGGTTGTACTTTGTTTAGGTAAAGGATCACCTGCACAGTCTGAATTTCAGCGTCTCTTTCTCAGCATAGCTATATGGTGACAGTTACCTGTTGGTAATGGATTGTGCTCCTTGCCGGTTTCTGGCTGATCAGCCGGTCTGGTGGTGTAGCCCAGGGAGCCAAGTGTCTCTGCCTGGGGAATTGCCCGATTCCCCTGCTGCTCTGAGGAAGTAAGAGATGCCAGTTCTTAGTTAGGTGTGTAGATAGGCAGTTGTGCTTGACTTTACAGTTTTCAAGTTTACTGATACGCCTTTTTATAAAAGTGGCAGTTTTGGCTGTCTCTGGATTTTTGGCTCATGCTCTCTCTATGTGTGTGTGTTAAAAAAGCCTTGCATCGAGAAAAGGTTATAAATGTTGGGCAAACTTAGTATGCTTTCTGTTAGCTTGCCATGGTGTTTATAATGCTTTCGGTGCTGCTGTTTTATGCACAAGTCCTTTCAACGTTGTTGAAAGGCACTTTTGTTAAAAGGCACTTGTTTATTCCCTGATTCTGTATACTCTCTTTCTCTTCAACATGAAGACCTAGGAGATTCTGTTTTACTATGAAATAATACAGGCAGAAATAATAGTTATCTCCATTTCCTGTTGGATTTCTACTTTTATAATGAAAATTAAATCCTGTGTGTACAAGTACTGTAAAGTGCATGAACTTAAAAATAGTTGTGCAAGAACTTTTAAAATTACTTGGTCTGGATTCAGAACATAATGTACTTTGATCTTGATTCTTTTCAGACTATGAGAAGACAAAGAAATGAAGTTGTTGTGGAGTTGAGAAAGGTGAGATGACCTAGCATTATTCTTACCAAATGGGATTTGGCTATGTTGGTACTTCAGTAAAATTTAAGAGTTTTTGTTAAAGGCTTAAAAAAAAAAAAGGTACTGTTGTGTGTTCTTTCTGTAGTCCACCAAGAACACCATTGTTAAACTATCTATTTGTCTTTACTAATTCTGTGAAGGTACTTTGGTGTAGAAGGAAGTTCTAAAGTTACCATACCTGGTACTAGAAGTTTCATATTTTTTGTTCTGAAAAACAGAAGGTTATTTGTAGTCTATTGAAAGGAGTAATTCTTGCTTCTCCAGCTACGTTTTTAATTTTAAAAACTTACAAAAAGTTTATGTGTTTTCCTTTGAAAATCAGGAAAATTGATATTCCTGCTAATCTGTAGACAGAAAGCTATTTTATTTCCCAAAACAGTAGTTCAACACTCAAGTAAGAGTGGAAGAGTATATGTGTGAAGATAACATTGTTTAGAATTGTTGGAACACTAGCTCTTGAGAAAAGTAATCATAACTTGAATTATTTTATTTCTGGGATGAACAGAAAACTAGCCTCTGGGAATTGCCTTGTCTTCTTATAAATAATGACAATTAGGTTGGAATGTCAGTGTTGATGGATGCGTGCACACGAAACTCCCAGCAAAAGTAGTTACTGCTGTAGATAAGTTGGATGGAGGATTTTTCTAGGAGGAAGTGATTTCCAAAATGTGTTTCTCTGTGCAGCCCTTTCCAGCCTCTTAAATGTTGGAAATTTTAACGGTATCAATGAAAGCATGTTTATGATGCTTGTTTAAAACAGAAGCTTCTATTCCCTTCTTAACATCCCCCAAACTCCCAAATCAAAGTTTTAAAGGTATTAAATCATTTTTCTCTTTAAGAACAAAAGAGATGAGCATCTTCTAAAGAGGAGAAATGTTCCCCATGAAGATATCTGTGAAGATTCTGATATAGATGGTGACTTTAGAGTGGTAAGAATTAACTTAACTGTCAAGCATGTCTTTTTTTTATGTTCTTAAAAGATATTTCTAATTTCTAACTGCTTTTGTCTCTGTTTTCTAGCAAAACACTTCTTTGGAGGCAATCGTACAGGTAAAAAAAAATTAATTGTTTGAACATTCTTCATGTTGTGGCGATAAATATGTGAAAAGTCTAAATTCTCTTTTATTTTAGAATGCTTCGAGTGACAACCAGGGTATACAGTTAAGTGCTGTGCAGGCTGCAAGGTAAACACACTTCTCTCAAATACACTATTTTTAATCTTTTTTTATCAAGCCCTTAAATTCAGAAAATGTGTTCTAACTTAACTAGAAAAAGTATCTCATTTACTGATTCTAAAAAAGAAAACTTGATAAACAGAACTTTACCAAAAAAGATCAAAATACCTAGGTCTTTGAAGTAGTCAGGATTTTCATTACGTATAAATAAATACTAGGATTTATCTTAGTGCAATACTTGATGCTTCTCACAAGTAGAGTAAAATATATAATTAGCAGGCCTATAAAGTCTTTAGCTTTAAATACAGAAAGAACTGGCATAATCCTTTTTCTAGTTGTGTCATGGATTAGGCCACTAAAACCACTTTTTGCTTTAAGAGGAATTCTGTGTAGTTGTGTGTATTCAAGAAGTGATCCTAAAATACTCTTATGAACTTGCTTGCATAAATTTAGTATTTAACTGCTATTTCATGAACTTCTGGGGTTTTTTTTGTTGTTGTAGCAGAAAGCTACAACTTTGTATTTGTTTTCCCTCTGTGGTTGAGGGGGTTGATTCAAGTGCAAGGCAAGACTTCCAGATCAAAGAGAAGTCAGGTGAATTGGAAGTCACTTTGACTTTTGGGAGTTAATGTATTTGAAACTGATGGGAAAGAACAGTTTTCTGTGCCCATTTCCATTGGGCAACTTGTCTTCATCAAAAAGTTTCATCAACTCAGGGTAGCATTATGTAGAACACTCTATTTACTATAGCTGATCTAAACCAGGTTAGACTAAAGTACACTGAATTAAGCCTGATTTAAAATGAGATGGGAATGTCCATGTGAATAGGCTGGTATATGAAGAGATGACTATATGTAATCTCTCTTCCCACTGCTAGTAAAAGTTTGGTGCGACAGCGCAAGTTGTCCCCTCCAAGAATCTTCCTTCATTCTCCTTAATTCCTTCGCTGCAAGAAGGTGAAGCTAAAGGGATTAAAAATTGAAACAAATTTATACACGTCTGTTCTTTGCAGTAGTAGTACTTTGACATTATATCCTTAGTAAAGAAGAAACAAGTTTCTGCCTTTCCTGTCAAAGCAGCCAGGATCTGTTTATCTCCCTTGTTGGGTGGAGGAGGAAGAAGCTGCAGGAGGGTGTAACTGAATAACTCTAGTGATCTTTATTTTACTGGCTGGTAGTAAACTTCAAAAGTAGTCAGAGAAAAGATGGCAACTGAAACAGGCAATGAATGTAATGGCTTCAGTTTTTCAATACTTCAGTTTTTCAATAGTTCTGTAATTTCAGTTTTGGGGACTAGTTATTTTCACTGAAATTGGAGAAAACAAATCCTGCTTGGCCTTTGAGAGTATGAGAGAGACACTGGAGAAAAAATTCCCAGCACAGCAGGTAGTGCAGCACTGGAGCAGTTTGTCTAGGGAGGTTGTTGGATCTCCATGCTTGGAGGTTTCCGAAACTCAACTACAGGAAGCCATTACTGACCTGATCTAGTGTCAGCAGTAATCCCACTTTGAGCGGAAGGTTGGACTAAACAACTTCTAGAGATCCTTTCCAGTCATGACTTCTCATTCTGTGATTTGTCTGTTAAGACTTGTGTTTTTTGCTTTTTCCTAAACAGAAAGCTGCTTTCCAGTGATCGCAATCCACCAATTGACGATCTAATAAAATCAGGAATATTACCTATTTTAGTGCACTGTCTTGAAAGAGATGACAAGTGAGTATGTCTAAAACTCGATGTTTAATTGTTGTAAGAATTCTCAGTATTTAGTTAATGTGCCTATAGAGTCTGATTTGAAAACTCATGTTACAATCTTTTTTTTTTCCTTACTTTGCAGTCCTTCTTTACAGTTTGAAGCTGCATGGGCTTTGACAAACATTGCCTCTGGAACCTCTGAACAAACACAGGCCGTAGTTCAATCTAGTAAGTCCAGCAGTATTTGATCATTGATAAAGCACGCACTGTAGCTTCCACAAAAATAAGATGATCTGAATGATACTGTAAAGAACATCCACACTCCTGTTTCTCTCAAGCATGTTCACCAATCCACATGTTAGGGTTGGTCCTTTCGTGCGATAGCCAGGATGGTTGAAATTGAGTTGTCAATCACAGGCACGTCGCTGAAGGACCTGCCCATGAAGTCTCCTGCCAGATGTTCTACCTCTTCTCTGGCAAGCAGCATCACTTGAAGCGCACACCTGCTTTTGTTCTTCATTTTCTCAGATTTTAAATTCGGTTGGGTTTCCTAATGGTGAGTAATCTCTTCTGGAAACTCACACTATTTTAGCAGAGTTGATACCTGCTGGTTTCCAGTTTTCAAACTTCAAAAAAACCCAAACAACCCAACCAGCAAAAAACTTGAGGGAAAAAAACCCAAACAAAAAAAAAAACCTAAAAAACTCCCATGGAGGTTTTCCTGTCTTATTGTGAAGAGGGAGGAAAAGATGTGGACCAAGTCCAGAGGGTGCCTGACATCGAACTCTCTTCCAAAATCAAGTTGAAGAAAAAACGCTGTCCTTCGTATTTTCAGGAATCTGAAGCATGGAAAGGAATTGCTGTTGGATTTGGAATCTGAGTTGCCAAGCAAAGCAAGCTTTCTTCTGTACTCTAAACGTGTCCTGAGTCAAAGTAGTACTTCTGTTGGTAAAGCAGAACTAAGTAGAAGTGTCTGCAGGCTTTTTGAATTGAGTGAATAAAACAGCAGAGTTTCTTGAGACCCATGGAAGAATCAAACATACAGTAAAACAAATTTTTGCCTAAAATTTAAGGAAAAAATCCACAAACCTTACATTATGTGAGATACCAGTAGCTTTAATGGTTGGAATTGGTGTTATATTGCAGTGCATGCTGCTGCTACCATTAAACATGCTGTGCTTCCAACAATGAAAAGACACAATTATGCTTGATCTTTTTTGTGTGTTTTCCCCCACCACAACCATCATATATTGACTTCTTTTAGAACTATTTAGAACTTTTATTCAATGTAGTAAGTACAGTTTCTAAGATGTATGGTGGTGTTTAAGTGTTGAAATACCAGTGTTTGTTGTGTATCTTCCATAACTGACTTTCACTTCAGTGATCAAAGTAGATTGTTTCTTTTTTGTTGTTAGTGCTAAGCAGTTACAGGCTTCTCACAAACTGTATGTTACTGGCTTTATATTTAGAAAAAAATATGTATTTGTAAGAAAGTTCTTAGCACCATCTTCTCTGTTAAATGGCTGGTGTGTTTCAAAAATCTTTAACTGGAAAAATAGGTTAATTCTCCACAGCAGAGGTGAAGGAATTTAAGACAGGTGACTTCGACTTAAAGGATTTTTTTCCATTGAACGTATGTCTTGAGATTGCATTGGTTGCAAGATCAGTTGCCCCTTGCTTTTACGAACTCTCAGCGTTAAGAGCCTGTTAACTTTGATACAGCTTGGATTTGACCATTATAGTATGTATCTTTGCTAATACTTTTAACTTTCCTTTTTCCCATCCTTCTCCTCTTCCTTTCCCAGTTGCATCTTGAATTTTCTTTTGGAAATCTGCCCCACACCTCTGATCTAGAACACTTCTTTTTATTTAAAACTAGCATATCGATGAATTGAAGATGAGTGCCAAATGTAGTCATTATTTCTTTCAGTGATGATCTCTGATTTAGCTAGGTCTGCACTGTATTAGCCAATTTAATAGCTATAACATATGAAAGTGTGATTTATTTCTTGTAATGATTTATTTCAATGAAAAAGATGGTCTATTGTAATCTTTCCAAAAGTACTTATTAATATGCATGTTGGGGATGTTTTTTCTCCTTGCATACAGGCATTGTAAAATACCTTTATTTAGTAGGAAATAAGGAATCTGTTGTGACTTATTTCTCTAGCAAAAAATGTTTTACATTGAGAAAGAGTCTTAACTAAAAATGCCAGCCTCTCTTAAAATATGTCATCTAAAGTAAATGAGTGTTTCTAAACTGTCTTGAGTTTAGTAAATGACTAAACTGTCATTAGCAAATCATGTAAGGAAGCACTTTAGTTCTGGGGATGAAAAAATAAGGATCAGTTATGTAAATGTGGTGCATGTAGAATGTGTTTGAAACATTGGTTTAGCTTTAGTTCTAAATATTGGGATCATTCTCCTGTCTGACACCAACATAGGGTAGAAAAGTAGCTGCCTTGGTAACAGTTGTGGAGTTTTGTGTGTTGCCTTTTGAATCCCTTTCTTACTGCTCGGTCAGTTGGCTTTGGTTTTTTGGCACATAGTGGTAGCATTTGAAAAAATCTTTTGCAGTGATCAGTTGGGTTATTCCGGTATGTTAGATAATGGGGTCTCAAATTGAGTAGAGTCAGAACTTGGTGATATAAAAGCAGACTTCACATTGAGGAATGCATCTGTATTAGCTTTCAGGAGACCAAGATGACTAGATTCATAGAAACAGCTGCTGTTGCTGTACATGTGCCTTCATAATGGTTATCGAAAGGTGCTGAATGCACAGTTGGGAATGTTAGGGAAAAGTACACAGTGACTTGGCGCTTAGTGCATCTGTATCAGCAGCAGGAGTTCTTCTGGTGCAGTTCACCTTGCGTGTGTACTTGTGTATGCTCGATCAACCAGGTTTCCTCTTGGTAGAGCCATAGGTGAAGTTGTGCACTGAAGCGTTGCCTGGAGCTCTGCACTGGCAATGTATACAGAAGATCCCTCAGTAGTTAGCTTTCTGCACATGCCAGGACCAGCAACTGGCACATACTTCACTACTAGTAAAGATGTGATGGGGTATATAGGGTACTATAAATCAGTAGGATTGGAACGAATGAAGCCCCTGTACTTCCCTCCTACCACGTTACCAGTCAATAATGTAGATGTGTACCTACTGACTCTTAAGTTGGCCAGTTTGAATGGGTGAGGTTGGTCTTAAACAGTTACTACTTTGCAATTTGTTCTGATAGAAAACTTAGCTCGGAATTTCTAAATGCAATAAGTGTAACTGAATTTGGAGTCGCGACAAGTTTCAGTAAACTTGTGAGACTTACAAACAAACTAAATGTCAGGTTATTTTAAGAGTTGCTTTCATAATATTCTGAAGTGTGGGCTCTATAAGAAAGTGCAATGAAGGAAGAATTGTTACAGTGTGTTTTATTTCAGTGTCACCCAGGAAGTTACTAAAGTTTTGACCAGTACTTAACCAGGGGAAAAATTTTTCATGCAATACTGAAATTTTATTTAAGAGCTAATTATGTGAACTATTTTGTCTTTTGAGAGATGTATTTCTTAACAATTGCATGGGGTTTTGTTTGTATCTTCCAGATGCTGTGCCACTTTTTCTGAGACTGCTGCATTCACCTCATCAAAATGTTTGTGAGCAAGCTGTGTGGGCTTTAGGAAATATCATAGGTTTGTGTTACTCCTGCCACTAAAAACTTCCTTTTGGTATTGAATGAATAAACTAGGTAGGATTTTGTGTGTTACAACTTGGAGTTGTTCAACTATGAGACACAAGGCAGCTGTTAGACTGGCAGTTCCCTGTTTTCTCTGTTGTGTATCGATGGTGTGCACCCAAAAACACATGCCTACACGCTTTCTTTCCAGGTACAGGAAAGGGAATTACTGGCAAACAGACATGCAGATTGTTAAAATAAAAACTGTTTTGCATTGAGTCCTGAAATTTTGCCTGAGCTTACATACATTGTGTTGAATTCTGGATAAGTTGTGATCATTTGATCTTTTCATTTGTTTTTCCTCTTGTGCAAGCGTTAGCTTTGTGGTTTACAGCCTTGACTATGTTTGTAGTGCTTGAGGACTAATATCAGTTCTGACATACTGAGATTTCTACAATGTGATATTTTAGAAATGCCTAGTCCTTCTTAAGCAAACCAACAAAATCCACAGTGTTGTAACTACCTGAAACTGTTAGTGATATGTGTGTAGTACAAGTCAGATGCTGCTTTCGAGGCAACTGTAGTGATACCTCGGCAGTGATGAAAGTGTGTTTATCTTTGAGATATGAAGATGACAATATCTGTTTTCAGGCAATTTTCAACTACTCTTGGGATGTTTTAATATTGATTATAAACTTTGTGAAGGGATCTTCAGAAATACACTGGGCTATCAAGTAGTCTTGGTGGTTTGACATTGTCTACCACCCCTTTTCCCTTGCCCACCACCATCCCAACCTGTACATCTGCTATAAATTACGGAACACTTTTCTGTTAAGAATGTGGCTGTTTTTAATGAGTAGTTCAAAATGAAGCAATTAGGCAGGCAGCCACTACTAAAGCTTTATATAAGTGTCTTTATGATAGATGTATCTATACAGATATGTATCTCTGTGTATATATATTTATACACATCTTTCCATATTCTTCAACTTTGTATGCATTTTCAATAACTGAAGTTTTAAGTGTGCAGAAATGAGACTTTTTGTGAATGGCATAGGATGATCTTTGTCTTCGTAATTCTTTGATGTCTCAAACAGGTGATGGACCCCAGTGTAGAGATTACGTTATTAGTCTTGGAGTAGTGAAACCGCTGCTGTCCTTCATCAGCCCATCTATTCCCATAACTTTCTTAAGAAATGTTACTTGGGTCATGGTCAATTTGTGCCGTCACAAAGATCCTCCTCCGCCGATGGAAACCATTCAGGAGGTGACTGAATTACTCACTGATCAGTGTAACTGAACTGAAGTTGAGTATCTGTCTGCCTTAAAAATAACTCAGTTGCTTCTTTTTCTCCTTAGATCCTTCCAGCACTCTGTGTTTTAATTCACCACACAGATGTAAATGTAAGTAACACCACTTGGAGCCAGTTTTGCGTTCTGGTATAGTTTTTTTTTTTACCTGAAGTATAAAGCTTGTCATAAAAATAAGTTTGCCATAATGACAGAGTTAACCGTATCTTTTTAACTGCTTATTTTTAAGTATCAGTTATAATTTTTTCCCGGTATTTCTCTGTATCTTTGCATGCTTATTTGCATGTACTTTCCCTACACTGAAAAATAAAATGCAGTTTCAGCTGTATTTCTGTGAACATTCATTTACTGATAAATAGAGGATTTTTTTGACTAGCACTTACATTTGAGGTTGTAATGAAAATCAGTGTAAATGAAAGAAAAATGAGTGTCTGCTGCATATGTAAACTTAGCTTCAGATGTAACTTCTGAGGTGTTAAATATGAATATAGGTTATTTTAATAGTGAAGTGAATGAGAGAGACTTTACTGAAATTATGAAATAGGTCAGCTTTTTGCCTAAACATAAGTCAGAATTGTTTAAGATTAATTCTTTGCTTCCTAGTGAAGTTGTAGCTCAGTTGTCCAAGTCAATGGCAACAGTGCTTTACCAAAATATGTTTAAATATATAAAGTTTGCATAGTAATCATACTGTTTAATTTCTTGTATATAAGTAGGTGAAATTAAGCTTATTTGAGTTTCTTGAAATGGCTGTATTTGTGAATCAGCCAAGAGTTGTCAGCTGAAACAGTGCTCACTCAGGTTTTTTTGTAAGCTGTCACTTGAAATGTTCAGATTTATTGCTGTTTAAATTGGCTTTTCTGTCTGTGGAAAACACACGTGTATGCACACACGCAGAGGAAATTCAGTCTAAATGCTGCTGCACCAGATGTTAAAAAAATTGAAAGCTTATCTTAAATTTTGTGATGGAATGCCAAGAAAAAAATAACTTGATGCCATATGATGTACAGTTCATTGGTTTGAGAGTGACAAATGCCCATAGTTTAACATTTGCTAGGGCTTTATCTTCCTTCCAGGGGTGAGTCTTTCATAATCTCACATTGTCTACTAGTGCTTCATTAAAAGAGCAGATATAATTGAATTGCTTTTATTGTATCCTTCAGAATTTAAGCTGTAGTTAGCAGTTTAGCTGTTTTTTTAATCTCTCTGTGTATTCTTTGGAGCTAGAACAGGTTGAACAGCAGTTGTATTTCAGACTTCTGTAGAGTGGAATGTATGAAGTTTGTAAAACAAAATGGGTTTTTGCTGTATTGCATCAATTCTGCCTTCGCAGTGAGAATTGCTTTACATTTTAATTTTTTTTGTAAGACTTGTGATATTTCTGTACTATTTACAAATAAACGTTTTTACTGTTAGATATTGGTAGATACAGTCTGGGCACTCTCATATCTAACGGATGCTGGCAATGAACAGATCCAGATGGTGATAGACTCCGGAATAGTCCCTCATTTGGTTCCTCTTCTCAGTCATCAAGAAGTTAAAGTGCAAGTAAGTTTGGATAACTTTAAGGAAGTGTTGCTCAAAATGTAATACTAGAGAAAGTAGCTGGTTTCTTTTTATAGTTCATGTTGAAGTTTAAAGAGTACTTTTTTGCTGTGTGGTATAGCATTTGCATAAAACCTTTTGCTTTAACTGTTAGTGTTTGAAAGTATGTGCTCAACTAGAAAAATCTTTGATTAAAAGAACTCTTTAAAGAAAGTGTTTTGTTTCAGACTGCTGCACTGAGAGCTGTAGGAAACATTGTCACTGGTACTGATGAACAGACACAGGTAGTTCTGAATTGTGAAGCTCTTTCACATTTTCCAGCACTTCTGACACATCCCAAAGAAAAAATTAATAAGGTAAGTAACTGCAGAGGTTGCACTCCATTGATAACTTTTTTATATTTGGCTTAGCTGTTTTGGATTCCACATAATGTAGTGTGGTAGAGATTTGAGTAATTGACTACTTATACCAGTTTATGGCAAGAGCAGGCAGAGTACTGAAATTTTTCTTGAAGTTAACGTCCTTAGAAAAATCTCTAAGGAGCTGCAAACTTGCAAACTTGACAAGAATGTTGTTTCCTGATTCTTCTGATTGAATTTTTATGAAATTAAAGCTTTGTCTTATAATTCTGGCTGTTGACTTAAAAGTTAGAGTTCTGGATATGTGAAATGTCACTTTAATTAAACTGGCTCTCTTGGAAGTGATGAAATAGAGATAATTGGATGTCTCTCTGAATGGAGTGTGTGTGATAAATGGAATTTAAATCAAGTCAGACTGGGGGTGGGGTGTGGGGAATGTGTGCGTGCGCGGATGTATAGAAAAGGCTTTAAATGGGGGCACTGATAATGCAGTGCTGATTCCGGAGTGCATCTGAGGCATGTTGTCAAGTTCTGGGGTGCCACTTTACAACATTGCCAATGATTAAAGCCCAAAACAAGCCCACCAGGACAAGCCTAAGCATCCTAAATCTCTAACAGGTTCATTAATGAAAGTGATCCTGTGATCTGATCTGAGAGACTCAGTTGAATCAGAAACTTCAGAATTTCTGAATCTCATGTTGAGAGAAATACTCGTCTAAAAAGTTGTCATGCCAGATAAGTTGAGAAGAAAAGGGAATTGAGAAGGAGTGACGGAGGGTTTCTAGGAAGGAAGAAATTTCTCAACTGTAAGATTACAAAAAGTTGATACTCTGAATATACTTAAAATTGTATGTGAAACTGTGTTCATTATTTCTTGACTAAAGTATAGATTCCCACTTTAAAAGGCTGGGAGGGGACTCTCAATCCTTGTAAGAATCCAGATACAGTCTCTGGCCTAGTTCAAAATCTCAGCTGTTCAGAACTGGGAGGGCCGACTGGGGAGAAGATCTCTTCTTACACACTTTCTTAGGCAGCTGCTCTTGGTTATTGCTGGAAGGAGAGAGTCCTGGGCTTATGGACAGAATGACCATAAAGGGTCATATAACTTTACAGTATGCTTGAAAAGCAAGCATTTAAGTAATAGGTGTTGCATTTTCTTGGTGATTAACACTAAGAGAAACATTATGAAGCAGGTAAAGAACATACTGTCTTCCATCACTCATATCTGGAAAACATGATGCATTTTGGAGCTCATCTGACCATCAGCTGAAAACTGCTGTAGCATTCATTCTCAGTGATGGAATCAGTTATGAGTGCTCACTTGTAGCCTTGTGACTTTTTTGGTCTCCAAATAATTTTTCCTTTTAATCTGTGGATTTGGAGTATTTGGTTGTAACTTGGTAACAAATGAAAGACTGAAGAGTCTTGTGGAGTCCCCTAAGGCGAGACTGTCCACTTCATTACCTGTATGTCTAGTCTACTTACTAGGAGGTCAGCTGTGTACAATCAAACTGATGGAATACTTGATTGTATTTAAGATTGACTAGTGTATGAACTGCAGATCTAAAAATGTGAATGTATAAAATCTTTCTGGATTGGAACTAAAATACGATATAGAAGACTGACTGATGATAATTTCTCACACCCTTTTATTTTGCAGGAAGCAGTGTGGTTCCTATCTAACATCACTGCCGGAAATCAGCAGCAAGTTCAGGCAGTAATAGATGCAAACCTTGTTCCAATGATAATACATCTTCTAGATAAGGTTAGATAACAAGAAGGATTTAAGAGTTTGTTTCCTTAATTGGGGAAAGTGACATTGAATTCCTTGCTTCATGTTTTACATCATACTGTACACGGGGGGACGGGGTAAACTATACCCTTGAGCGTTTTTCGTATGTTGCAAGATAAAGTACATTACTTTTGATATTCTTTTGTGAAGTGCTGTGAGATGATGAGTGCCAAATGTATTGGGGAAGGGAAGCAAATCAGGGGAAGCTCCTTCTCAGGTCCTTCTAAATCTCATTTAAATTCTTTTTCTCACTTTTTAAGCAGTGGGGGTAGAATTCTTTACTCTCATGCAGTGTGAAGAGGTCTGGATGGGAGCAGCATTGAGTTAGTTCCCAGCATTGTGCCAAAGCTTAAGGATTATCCTTTTTTCCCCACATTATCTGGAAACATAAGGAAGTGCTGAACAGTGGCATTTATTAACGTGTTCGTGTTACTAGTGTTTGTCTAGTCTGAGAGTAATACAAGTAATGATCCTGTGACACTAGATTATAGACTGGGGTTGTCCCATCTGCTTTTTTTTTTCCCAAACAAGTAAAACTGCATCAACAAAAAATAGGTGGCCATAGAAAATAACTGTAGCTTTTGTGTGTTCAGAGTTTTTCCCATAGAAAAGCAACATGCTGGATGCATGTGTGGATGTATGCTTCTTTTCAGTAATAAATGAAATTTGAGATGAATGCTTTTATTACCTTTTTTATTAAATAGTAAAGTCAAGTAGTTGCTCACAAACACTTCTGAATGCTATTCCCATGCTTTTTCACGAAGCCTTTCATTGCTTGTTGGTTGCTAGAGGTTGAATGCTAATGGGTCATCGTTTGGAACTTCAAATACCTTTTCAGTTGTTGGGCATTAGTGTCTTTTAAAACATCAGTTTGTGCTCCCAAGGGTCTGCCTTGTGAGAAAGAAGGGTAGCTAAAAGCATGTTTTTAAATGGAACCAGTACAACATTTGTCTTTCAAACATTTCCTACTTTTTGCTTTATTCATTATTTGATTTTTTCTTTCCTGAAGTGTGGAAGGAAGCCAGAAATACCAACCTTACGATGTGTTCAGCCATGACAAAGATGCAATATCTTGCCTCAGTGTAGAGGCTGGGGTTGAGACTGAAGAAATACTTGTCTTTTCGCCTAAGTAACATATAGCTGTTCACAAATAGTTCTGTAAACTGCCAATTTATTGATCAGTGAGGAAAGAGTTGGAGACCTTTCTCTTTAAATTTAGTAAGCAGACTTGAGTTGACTAACTTCAGAGGCAGACAGTTATAGTATGTACAGTGGTTTATCAAAATTGACACTTACTGCTTATCTCTCACTGTAATACATGACAGCTGTTGATAAGGAATGCGAGAAAGTGGAGTGCTACAGTTTTTATTTACTTTGCAAACAAATTTCCCTTCCTCTGGAAGATTGATTTAAAAACATGGTTGCAGGGAAGGGATGAACACTGTCTGTGAGTAGACTCAAACATCTACAGGATTTGTTAGTTACTTTCCCTACTTGGTGAAAACTGATATGGTGATACCATGCAGAATGGACTGTAACAAGTGCAAGCTTTTACGAGAATACTACATAACATAAAGACTGGAATGATTATTTCTATTTATGGTTGTATTTTTAGGGTGACTTTGGTACTCAGAAAGAAGCTGCTTGGGCAATAAGCAACTTAACAATCAGCGGAAGAAAAGACCAAGTAAGTCAAACCTTAAGAAAAGGTCCGTTATCTTTCTCGGGTGCACTTGAGAGAGACATCAGCTGATTGGTTTAGGCTACTTCTGTGCCAGGATTATGAATGTCTGGATTCCTCCCCTGTTCAGTAACTCTTCCCTTCTCCACAAGAGATTTAAGAGTGAACTTCAGTTGTCGTTTCTAGAATGACCTGAGATTAAGAGTGTCAATGGGGATTTGGATGGAAGCTCTTCTGTTAAGATAGCCTCGTAGCTATGAATGGCTGCATTCAGGCTCTGATGAGATTCTTGGTCATTCGACATCTCTATCTTTCTGCTTTTTTCCCCCCTATGGATAAGAGTGTGACAATTATGATAGTAGCCATTGAGTAGAAATATACTAGTTTCTTGTAAGCCCAGAATATTAAACTTGTGGCAGGGTTGGGGTTAGTGGTGTCATTCTTCAAAAATGAGGTTGAAACTCCTTGTCTCGTACTGAAAAATTCACAGTAACTGCTACTTGTGTCTTCTAGACTTGACATATATTTGTAACATAATTCATAAATGTTACCTTTTTATGCTCTAAAACAAGAATTTCTGAAAGTGGCTGCTACAGCATACTCTTACCTTGTTGGGTAACTCTGAGTACTTTGACTTCATTAAACTTGTTTGCATGTGTGCTTGTGGTGCATTGTTTGCTTCTGTCACACTCCTGACTTAATGATTTGCTTTTTTCCCCTTAGGTGGCATACTTAATTCAACAAAATGTAATTCCTCCCTTTTGCAATTTGCTGACAGTAAAAGATGCGCAAGTTGTGCAAGTGGTTCTGGATGGACTAAGTAATATATTAAAAATGGCTGAAGATGAAGCGGAAACCATAGCCAATCTTATAGAAGAGTGTGGAGGTATGATGGTTAATATTTTGATACTGTTTGTTCAGAAATTGATGGCTTGGCTTCCTACCATGTGTATATACTGTTGGCTTTATTGTTTGTTGGCACAGATGTTTTAAGCAAATCTTTTTTAAAAGTGACCTTTTCATGTCTATCAGTTGAATATACTTCACTTTTCCTAACTCATTAAGTTCATCATCAAGTAATATGCGGAGGAGCTGGATAATGGCAATAAATTTTATTAGGTGCCAATTTTCTAATGGTCTGGTGTACTTGACAAATTAGTTTCTGTTAATGTAGGGATGATATGCTTACTTAATCATGTACAAGTCACGTCCAGGTGAATTTGGGGGTAAAAAAAAAACCTATCTATATACAATGGTTGCAGAAATATGATAGCTTTAATTTCCTAGTGGCTTTCAAACTTTCTCTATATTGGTTGCTATTTAAGTTGACTGAAACTCTTCAAGGATGAAAGAACAGTGATATTAAATTTGGGCACAGGTAAAAAACTCTGTGGGATTTCGTTAACACGGAGTTGAATAGTCTTTAAAATACAAAATCTTGGGGGGTGGGGGGGAAGCTTAATGGATTGGATATGGTGGGGGAGGGAGATATGCAGTGTTCATGCCTAAACCTCTGCTTGTCAGAACTTTGAAAATATTTATATGTATGCTCTACTCATATCTGCCAAAAACTTACACAGTACTGGAGCTACTTGCTATGTAATCAAGCTACAGGTCTGTAACTGATGGCATCTGTGCCACCAACAATGTGTGGATTTGGAATGTCACAGCTTGGGGCTACTACACCAGGTGCTGAAAAGGTGTTTTTGTGGGAAGGGAGTATGTCCTAGCGCTTGGCCCTCGCCATATTTCCACAGATTAGCTTAACCACCCATAGTGAGAAGGAAAGTACTGTCATTGCTGGAATAGGCCTTTTAGACAGTTTGGTTTTTTTGTCATGGTACGTATTCCTCAATCTCTAATGTATTTCCTCAAATCTCTAAGAAGCTTTTATGCTTTAAACATGTCAAATGAGTTTAACAGCTTCTTATTCATAGTTGCGCTATTCCTAGATTTGTTTTTAATTACTCTGTATGATGAGGCTTTAAGGAGAGGGAGGTTGTTTTGCCTAAACTTAGTATTTTAACTCTGTTTCCTGTGTATTTATTGTAGGCCTGGAGAAAATTGAACAGCTACAAAATCATGAAAATGAAGACATCTACAAACTGGCTTATGAGATCATTGATCAGTTCTTCTCTTCAGATGATGTAAGTGTGTAATAGCTCTGCAATCTGCTTTTGTAATTGTTTATATTTATAAATACGGTTCAAGATAAAGGCAACGGCTCTAAAGCCTGCTCTGTGACATATTTGGTTGTTCAGTGAAGAATGACCCCTTACTTGAACATGTTGCATATCTTACCATTCTTCATGATGAAGTATCTAAAGAGCTGATGCCTAATTTAAGCCTCATCTCTAGAGATTAAAATACTAGGCTTTGAATAGTTCTCTTAACTGTCAGCTTCTGACTAAGCTTGACATTTCACATTTGATAAGCTCCCTGCTGACTGGGGTGCTGAATCTGAGATTCTGCTTCTTAAGAAAGAAACTATTTTGAATATTTTAGTGATTTCAGAGGTAGGATGTGCTGATCAAAAATGTTGTTTTCAGTTTAAACAAGTAATGTAAATCAAAGGAAGGCTTGTATGCATTTTAAGTCATAAAAGTTAATTGCATATAAAGGAAATGCAGTCATGTCAGCCTGTGTCATGAAGTGAGAGGGTTTTCTACTTGTTTGAAAAACCTTTGGGAGCAGATTACTGGAAAAATGACAGAGCTCAATTGTATTAATGCCCTACTGTCTGCATTGAAGTTTATTTTGTGCTAGAGTTTCACTTTTATATGAACAATAAGCTGTAAGTCTTGTTAAGCAGCTCAAATTTTCCATATACAGCAGGACTTGGAATGTAATCTAGTGTCAATTTGGTAACCTGTGTACTACGTATTTAAATCGAAACTGCAGTTTTGGCTTGATCCTTACTTGATTTAATGGTATTGGTCTTCTCTTAAGAACTGTGACAGTTTATTAAGCTGGCGATAAGGATGATGCATGACTGAGAGTGCTCTCCAGGAGCGAAAACTGCATAAACAAGAGAGGCTATTGGGTGCCATGTAGCCTACCTACTAAATACAAACAAAACATTTCTGCCTAAATTACTTTGTCATTATAGTGCTTTTACTAAATTGGGGGAGCAGAATGGCAAGACTTGATGCAAGGAAGTAGGTTAGGTGAAGAGATAGATGCTCTTTAGGATTGTCTGGCTCCTTGTTAGTGAGGCTTTTGTCTTTCTATTCCTATTCACAATGTTCTCGTTCTGTTGCAGATTGATGAAGATCCTAGCCTTGTTCCAGAAGCAATACAAGGCGGAACATTTGGTTTCAATTCATCTGCCAATGTACCAGCAGAAGGGTTCCAGTTTTAGAGTGGTATTTTGGAAGTTAGGTACAATGCAGCACTGAATAAAAAAAAGGTTTGATCCATCAATCTTGGCTCATGGGATCCGCTGCTGCATTAAATCGGGAAAGAAAATGTGAAGATTTCATTTGGAATCACAGAAAAGCCCAAATGAAGTCAAGATGGCGAGTGGGTGCGAGTGAGAATGAGTGGCAAAATGTAATGAAAAACTTCACACTGAATGCTTATTTAGATTGTTCAAAGAAAAAGGGCTACAGGTCAAAGATCTTCAGTGCCTGAGAAGGAACAATGACTTACTAGAGCAATTGGGGGGAAATGCAGTACTATCATCATCAAGCCTTGTAAGCATAAGAGAATAGGATGCCCATATAAGTCCAAGGAGAATGAGCCCAGGCCTTGCTATGAAGCACCGTGTGAATGGACAACATTGAGTGAATGTCTGGACTCGATGCTGTGGAGCCAGGCTCGTGTTTCAAATACGGGGCTCTTCAGTCCTGAAGCAGGCTCCTAGTCCTGGAGTGGCGTGTGTACGAGAGTATGGTTGTGATGCTGTATGTGAACGCATGCAAGCTTGATTCGCCTTCAGGGGGCTGATAATAAACCTAGTAAATCATCAAAATGAGTTCATAAGTGTTAACTTACACTGGACACAAAAACAAAGACCGGTTTAGCAGCAGACTCTGGTTTACTCCTGCAGCCTGTGTTTCTTTTTTGTTTTTGTTTTTTTTTCCCCCTCTTATTTTTCTTTTAGTTATTTTTAATTTCTTTCCTGTATGGCTTATTAGTTGTTTGTAAAGTCAGAATTTCAGGAAGGCTTCCCTGTGCATTTGCACCAGATGAATGTTTGATGTTATGAAAAGCTTTCCATATCATCAAAACTAATTTGTAGATTTTTGCATGAAAAAAATCATACATTTCCCTTCAAATAGACTGTGTTGCAGTACACAAGTTGCCATAATAGTAGAAAGCAGTAAAATGTGGTAATAAAATCTCATCCTTTTCATTTTCAAAGATAACATGAAGACCTTTGCATGTGGTAATCTACAGCATAGTTCATTTTTAGATTTTGTTGAGTCCTGTAACCAAATGTTTCCGTTGTGGTAGAATACCGTGCTGTGTTTCAATGTTACTTGTTTTCAAACTTTGTTTTCTATGAAAATGATATGGAAACTTCTAAAAATGAAATTTGGTGCATATGTACTGCCGAATAAAGACCGAAAAAGAGGTGTGAATAGATGTACAAATCAAGTCATGGTTTGAACACCTTTAATATGCCTAATCCAATTGTTTTAGACTCTTTTTATCTTAGATGTAGGCAGCCATGAACAATCTATTTTGAGCCACTTTAGAGAGAAAACTTTGTATTTTTAAAACTTGCACAAAAAGGATGCAAGTGTTTTTATAATTGGAGTAATACCTCAGTTTTGAGGTTCTGCACACTAAATTAAAGGTGACGTTACAAATTTGTACAAAATGAACTCTTTATAAGGTGGCTCATTGTAGGAAATGCTGTGCCTTCCCCTTTGAGCACAAGTGTTGCATGAACAACAGTTTGCTATAATAAAACATACCAGATTAGCCACCATTAGCATCTATATCTACCTTGTGTTTTAAAATCAACTGGTAATTCTGAAACACTGTAGAATGGATAAAGATTATTTTGTGATCATAACTCTTTGTTGGACTAGAGTATTTTTGCAGCATTCCTTGTCATCAGAAACATGGTTAAAGTTTAAAACTAGAAGCAGCGGAAACTAGCTTGTGAAATTTATCCAAGTAGAGTGCAGGCTAGGCTGTCTTGGGGAAATAAACATTAAAACTTGCAACAGTGGTGTATTTGGTGTGTCTTTGTATATGCACTCCAGTTTTCATCAAAACCTGAAGAGGATCGTTTGAAGAAAGTTACAGTGAGATTTCTGAATCTCTTTTTTTTTTTTTTTTTTTTACCTACCAGATGTTGGTGTGTTGTGTGGTATGTTATGTAAGCTTCAGGTAAATAACTATTTTCGTATAAATATTAAGAAATAACTAATTTACCTAATTACATAGTATGTATTCACTAAATAAATTAGGGCTTTTTTCATGTAAAATGTAGGGAACCCTTAGAGGAGGTAAAATTCTTAAACTGGTGTTTTTAAGGAAGTTGCAATGCCGTAAGTACAATTATACTTGCTGCTAACTTCACACTAAAATATCTTTGTGAAGGATGTACTGTAGAAAATTGCTTTAGTATTAGAATCCTTTCTTGTTAGGGGTAAACATCTCAAAAAAGCAGATGTTTGTAGCAACTTGTGTGTTTCCGAAACAAACAAAAAAACCCAAAACACTATGGCAAGGCCTGTATTTACTGCCAGTAAATGCCTTTTTTTGGCACTTCCCCTGATGTGATAATTACCTTAAGCCAGTGCTGTTCTAGCTGCAGCTGGTACTTTCTTACATGGCCAGTGGTTGTTGGTTTTGTTTTTTGGTGGTGTTTAAGTGGAAAATTCTCTTCAGCTGCTTCACAGCAGATCCTGTTGGTTTACCAAAATACGGAAAGCTTAAACATTTCAGCATCCACAGGGTGGCAGTATTCGGAGCTCTCGGGGAGCAAAGCTGAAGCCAGTTTGTCCAATGCCTCTTTTCCCAAAAGTTGCAGTTTGAGGTAATGGAATTAATGATGTTGTCGGGGAAAGGGGAGTTGTTTGGGAGGCTTGGGGTACAAACAAGAAATAACTTAAAGACTTACTTTAGGAGTACTAATCAGATTATTAAGACTTCAGAAGAAGTTACAAGTACAACCTCGCATTGCTGCGATGGAAGTCACAGACCAGTCTTCTGCCTATATGTGAAGATGAATAAATTTTAGCCTCTGACTTCATTGAGCAGTGGAATTAGGTCATCAACAGAAGCAACTCGGATGTTTCCCTTTTAACATTAAAGCTGTGACATTGAGTGTATTTCTCAAGCTGTTCAGTAGCAGAACACTGCTCTGTGGTATTTAGATTGTCTGTAACCATGCAGATGGTAACTCTTTGGTCACTGTTCTTCAATTCTAATAAAAATAACCAAAGATGCGGAGGTCAGGTTGTATGTTAATCTACTCTTTCAGGATTTTGAAGTAGAAAATTAGCTTTTCAGCTGAACTTAGGGTAGCAGATACCTAGAAAAAGACGTTTAAAATATTAAAAGGACAAAAGTTAATCCATGGTATAAGCTATTCCAGGTCGGATTTTTATTCCAAGGAGCAGCATTGTTGGACCAAATTGGAATTTTAGGATCTTAGGGTTAGACTAGCAGATTTAACTAGGAGGAGTAGCTCTACAGAGGGAAGAAGGGGAACGAAATCGAAGGGGATAGCTTGGGAGAAGTTGACCCTGTTTCTTTCTCTCCCATGACTGGAAGTGGAATAGCCCCTCATTGTGTGAGGCCTTTCAGCATGGGAGAGCTGTTTGCTGGATGCATGGAGCCTTGGACAGAGACAGACCTTTCGTCTTCCTTCACAGAATGGTATCTTCTGGTGGATCACAAGCATTCCCAGTAAGTTGTCTACTTCTGCTGTTTTGATAGTGGAACAGGCTAGTTTGCCTTAAAAACTAATAATTTCTGGATAGTTTGTTAAGATACCAAGCAACTTAAAAGGCTTTCAAGTAAAATTGAAATGCTGGCTAAGGCAACTTAGCCCTGAGCAAGAGAACCTGATGACTTCTGCGTAACCAGGGCTCTGCTCTTGCACAATTTCAGCAGCATAAGGAAAACAGTGGATGTGCCAGGAAGAAAGAGGGGTGACTGACTTTCTGTGTGAAAGTGAAGAAATCTGTATGTATTTGTAACAACTCTTCCTATCATACGGTCTGATGCATAAATCACCAAATTACTTTTGCTGCTTTATAATTAAGAATGTCTTCATATTAATACTTGTAGACTCTTTGCCACTTTTAACTATAAATGTTTCTTCAGCTCTGCATGTCACCAAATTACTGGCAGGAATGCTGGTCACAAGGCTGGAAACAATTACAAAAGTCCTGCATCTGGATCAAATAGACTTTATGAAAGGAAACTTAGTAGCAGAAAATGTGTAAAGTTTACAAACTCTTCCTAATAGTAAGTTTTAGCTACTGACAGAGTAAAACTCAGAAGGCACACAAAATTAATTGAAAGAGTTAACATTGCTTCAATACCTACAGAAAAGTGATTGGAAACTTAATTTCCATAAAGAAATGCCTATTTTTTTGCTTGTTAAATCCCTTGAAATGGGGGTCCTGTATTTATTCTGCTGGTTTGGTGTGCTCCAAAGCGGAGGAAAAGAGTTTTCTTCAAGCTGTCATATGTAAATACCTTTGATATATTTTTAAATTTCTATAAAACAACACTGAAAGCTACTATTACTAGAAAATGACATGTGGGAAACTTTAAATGCCAGCTATTGGTAAATGCGTTGCAGAAGTTTTGTAATTTGATGGAAAGGCAGATGGTCAGTAGTCAGACTTCGTATCAGCAACACCAGATCATGGTATGAAGCAACTATGTCATTCTTAGAATGGCAGTTTTTCAGATTATTGCTTCATCTTGAATTCTTAATTCTTTTAAGTGCATAAAAATAAACTGGGTATAAAACAACATATGTTCTTATCCTGAATATCAGTTATTTATATTGTAAATTATTGTCAAAAGCTCCCTTGTTTGGTCTTCTGCTTCTGTAGCTTTTTCCTTAAGACCTTCCTGGTGTGGTGAGGCGGGTAGTAGAGGAGAAAGGATTATAACAAATTTTTTTTTTTATTCTGTATTATGTAGTGCATGTACCCCAGAAACAAAACTACTCCCAGGCTGAGTGCCTGTGCTATTTCGACTCTTTCAGGCAGTGTGGTTTACTAGGAGGTCTTCTCTGTTGTTGCAGTGTAGTTAGTATAGATCCTGGAGTAAAGTATCAATACGTTCCCATCCAGCACCACAAAAATCAGAGTACGGATGAGCTGGAGAAGCATCTTTCAAGAAACATAAAATAGATTTAGACCTTTGTGAGCTTGAGGGAGGGGAGTAGTCTGATACCATGGACAGCTACAGACTTGTAGTTTGAAAGATACAGTTATCTCAAATACATTAAAATGAGAAAAAGTACTGATAACTATAGTAATTGGTTCAGCTTTGAAATTAAGGCAAAAATCTGAGTAACTCGTCAGAGTTTTTTCTTAAGTGGCTGTCTGTGCAACCAGTGAAGTTCTGTGCATGGCTGTCATGGTAAAACCCTTGCCTGAGCAATATTGTGACAGTAAAATCTTACTCTATCCTATTGTGTTACTTACCTTCTCACAAGCTTTCAATTATTTTTTTTTTCCTTAACTGTATGCCCAATTTACCTTTCTCATTTAAGTTGTTTGGAATCTGTCACAGATTCGGACTCCTTCGCTCACACTGCACAGTTCATACTCATTTTTCTACTACCTTTGACAAGGTATTTATAATGAACCAGAAGTGTGCACCCAGCACTTTGACTCCTGTGGTGGAAGCAGAGCCTTAGTTTGCAGGTTGGTTGTATTGTGGACCTGAAGAAGGGCCTTCCTCACCTAAAATGTTGTATTTTCTCTAACTGGATCACTTGTTCTAATAATATGTTCAGTTACAAACCTTGACCTGCTCACACATTTATTTTGGCTGTATGGCATTTTTATTTTTTAGCTGCTGTGAGTTTCTGTGTGCTTTGCCACATGATAGCTTTCTAAGCTTTCTAGAATTGTATAAATACAGAAATGCAGATTTTTTTTTTAATGGGGTGAACCTCTGAAGTGTGTTCCAGATTACTTGATTTGTACTGAGACACAAATGATATCTATGTTGCTATGTCTGGTTTATGTTAGTAGACTTGCAGGATACCTATATTGCCCTACCTAAGCATCTTCAAAACATAGTTCTTGTTATGATTTTCATATTTCACCTGACTTAAATTTGCAGAAACATGTTTTAGCAGGTTATTACTGCATCAGACCCTACGAATGCAGTTAGAAGGGGGCTGTCTCTTAAGCTAATGTTTTCAGAATGGCTGTGCCATTAGCACATGGCAGCCTGTCAGCTGTGCAGATTGAACACTGGCCCATTGTCTCATCCATTGCAATTTCTGCCAGATGCAGTAGAAGATACTTATTCCCAAAATTTCATTTGCGAAGATTTGCCACTGTGATGCAGTTAACGTAATGCTAACAACGGAACATCCACATGGTTGCAGCCTCTTCTACAAATTGGGCACAATGGCAGAATAAACCGCATGTGAAGATTTTTATATCTGGCTTAATACTGCTTTTTCTTGTTCAAAGAGTAAATAAAATGTTTGAGATGACATCTCTGTAATAGAAAGTGGATTACTGATCTGTCAGTGAATGCGCACATTCTGTTCATCTCTGACTTCTTACGAAATGCGCTCTTGTCATCTTCACATACCCACAGCAGGTGGTTTAGTAATGACCCATCTGGTATAATGATCCATTATGTGGCATAATCCTCCAGCCAATGGATCCGTTCTCTGAAAAACAAGTTATTTTCTGGGTTAGTTTTCAGCTAGTTCTTTGATGAGCCTGTCTGGCTGCTTGAGCACAAGGGAGAGGGATGAGGCCACCTTTGTGATAGATGCAGACTGGCCCAAGTTGTGAGCCCGCTAGCTGGGTTAGAAGTGGGGGCAGAGGATAAGGAAGGTAATTCACAAACCAAAAGATCTGCAGAAACAAGGGACTCTGGTCTCTGGTACCATCAGCAGGCAGGATGAGCACAACTGGCAGGGATCTGTCCACCTGTAATTAAGGGTAAGGTCATGATTTAAAGAATGGTTTTGACAGAGCAAGCAACTTCTTAAAACCTTTTGACTTCAGCTAAGACAGTCTTCTGGCCTGAAAGGATTAAACTGTAAAGTGCTATAAAGTAAAGTGGGAATTTCCCCAGTTTACCCCAAACTCCTATAAAACTAACAATGTAAGACATACTGATTATTTACGTAGCGAAATAGGAAAATAACAACTAGCAGTAGCTCTGGATTGCTCATGTTTTATCTCATTCCAAGCATAACAAGAAAAAAAAAATATACCTTGCACCTGCAGTCTTGTACTATCCTCTTTGATCTATTCCTGGGAATAGTTTGGGCATGTGAATAAACCAAGTGAATGCTGTTAGCAAAACTTCTACTGTGGGATATATGGAATAGTCAAATGGAATATATAATGAAGGAACACAGCTTGAGAAAGAAATACACCATGTTCGGACTATGTATTTGCAAAACAAGTATGTAAAATTCTCTCTCAATCCTACTGTAACATTACCAATGTGCAGAATTGCCCCAGCATGGAAGGAAAGCCAGAGTAAGAAGTCCATGCTGTTTTAATCTTTAACAACTGCTTTAGGTTCCACAAATCTAAGACAAACCTAAACTGAAATTAGTTATTTAAAGAACCATATCTATTATTTTGGAATTAATTTTAGAATTAAATTATCTCTAATTTTAGACTTAAGCAAGTATTTGGATTTAGGCTTTTTTTTCCCTCACTTTGCTACTGCATCTGTTCTGGAAAGGACATTACCTTCTTCTAGAAGAACACTTTTAAGACATCTAAGTCCTGTTCTCAAGTTAAGAAGGACCTAATGTTTCTCCAAACCATGTTTTTTAAGGAAAGATTTGTTTTTCAACATCTTAAGTCCCTTTTATGGCAAAATAAGAATTTTAGTGAAACTTTCTAATTCATGAGGTTTTCTAGATAAATCTCTTACTGTGTGGTGTCTGGACGGTTGCCTGAGCAGGCCTCGTGAGGCAGTGAATGTAGTCGGTATCTCTGGGAGGAGCTCTTCCCTGTGTCAGTTAGCCTTTTCCTTTATTCATGGGAAACTTCTTTTTCATGTTGTCTTTCCTGTTTTGAAGGAATATGCCTCTTCCATTTTGGAGTCAGCTGTCTTCTGTATCATAAGGAGACCCTGTGACATTTGAGCTTGTATCTGCTTGCTTGGGAGAAAGACCTTCCTCTGTTTGGAGATCAGTTTCCTTGCAGATGAAGCCAACACCTTCCTCTGCTTGGGGTTCAGCTGCTGCTTGCTTGAAGGGCAGATGTTCCTCTCTCCGAGGTTCAATTCCCCCCTGGAGGAAGGCGGCACGTATCGCCTTGGGTAGTCCAGTCTCTCCTTGCAGTGAGGAAGGAAAGCCAAGCACGTTGCTAGTGCCATCTTGTTGATCTGTGGGGCAGGGGTTTGTCTCTTGCCGCTTGATCCTGGCAAGGCAAAGGGCCACAGCAGGTTCGAGCTGTGCCAAGGCAGCGCAGCTCGAGCCGGTTGCAATGACTGCAAGGGTGCAAGCAAGGATACAGAAGAAGCAGCTTGAGCCAAGGGCCAAGGAGAGGCACAAGGGCTGAAGCTGCTGTGCAGTGCAGAGGTTGTGCCATTCTGTCCCGCTTCAGCCCCAGAAGTGGAGCAGCAAGGCCCCGTAGCTGCTGAGGATGGCTAGTGGGGCCCAGAGAGCTGTCAGGTTCACGAGGATGACTCCTGCATGGCCCAGGAGCGGGCAGTGAGAAGAGGTGTCTCTGTGATGAAGGACCTGGGTGGTCCCTAGCATGAAGTTGGTCGATGCACCTGGGACCACGACCCAGCTGGGGTGGGCTGCAGCTGGGCACGTCATCCTGAGGGGTAAGCACTGGGCTACAGCTGCCTCCAGGCTGCCCCTTCGCTGCCTTTTGCCTTTCATGGCCAGTGCAGGTGCTTGGGGCCTGTCGTGGAGCTCGTGGCTGCTTCCATGGAGCTGTGCTGGAGTGGGGCAGCTCCCAGCCCCCAACACCGGAGTCCTTCCTCCCTGCTGTGGGCAGCCTCGCCTCAGCCGGACGGGGTGGTGGACCAGGCAGGCCTGGCTGGGGTAACGCATCCAGAGGTGCTGCGTTCAAGAAGGGAGAGAAGCGATCAGCCCTGCTGTGCCCTGAGGCAAAAACATAACTGTATGCCCAGGGACCCTGTAATCCCAGGCCCCGCAGTCAGGCCCATTCAGAAACAAATGCTCTCCCAAGTACTAGAGCTACAAATAGGTCAAATCCTACACAACATTCGTATTAAAAATCATGCAAATAGGTGAATGTCAACTAAAATATTTTTCTATGGTTCCCCCCTGCCACCTGTCATCGAGAGGAAAAAAATCAGGTATGTTCTTAATCCCTCCTCCTCCCCTGCCTATTTTGGTAGCAAAAATAAGAACAATTTTATCAACCTACCCTAGTCCATGGGGACTATGTTGAAAGCCAGCGCACGCGGAGGCATGATCGTAAGAAACATGTATTAGAAACTGTAATTAGATTCAGGTAGCAACAGTAATCAACAGCCAACAGATTTCTTTTTTTGTTACAAAAATCAGAAACAATGAGAGTTGAAAAATGTATGGTTGTTTTAGAAAACTTGTTTGTTTTGAGGAAGTTGCATTTAGATTGCAGCATCTGTACTGCCACAAGTGGAACTACAGTGATAGAAAGCACTATTTCAACTTGTTAAGGTTGAAAAGTTGAAAAACTTAAACTTGATGGCAAACAAAAAATTTCAATTAAAATTGTCAAATATTCAAAACTAAAGTGGTGTAACTGACATCAAAAGATGAATTTAAGGCTAGTATTATCACAACAACTTCACACAAAAAAGACCAATTACAGCTTGATGTAGTATTGTGCCTATCAGCTGAACTGTGATGGTTAATTTGTTAGAGCATGAGGTTTTTTTATTATTCCTTTGAATTCCTTTTATTATTCTTTTGAATGATGATGTATTATGATTTACATTACAACAACAAATGAATTTAATTTCTTTTTCAAATTCACTGTAAAAGTAACATCTGAGAACAACTTTACAGTTTTAGCTTAGTGCAGTTCGATGAACTGTAAATAAGTGTAGAATAATCTGGAGTATGAGAAAAGTCTACGCAACATTGGGTACTTGACTGATAAAATCCAGAGATTTACCAGTGTCACAGATGTCAGTAACCACAGTCCTAACCCATTCACTTTCTAGTGCAGTCTCGGTTTTTGCTCAGCAAGGTGACAAGCTCTATATTCTTCATTATAATAGCCCCATTTTGATGTATGGCAGTAGCAATTTTGCTTCATTTAAAATACTTTAACTGTCTTCAGTAGCCAAACCAGCTTAAATTGAAACTGAACATTACCACTTACATTTATTTTTATTTCTGTGATTAGTAGTTGGCAGCAGGTCTGTTCCTGCTCCCCCTGAAGCAGATGTCACAAGTTTTTATGTCTCTTGGTTTCCAGCTTCAGGGTGAATTTCTCTCCAAATTGTGAAGAAGAATCAGTTTGGTAAGATGTTGATTACAATAATTGCACAAAAGAGCAGAAAAACCACAGCTGTACACCAAGGTATTTCCACTTTAATGTCATTAATGCCTCGCATTTCATTACTGATGATGATGACATCGAGCGTATCATTCCTGATCAGCAGTTTTCCTGGTTTGTGCCTTTCCCTCCACCTTGAAAATTCAGTCAAGAGTATGATACACAAACCTTAAGCTCCGGCTGGATTCTTAACCGCTGCAGAGGGCCGGTGGCTGAGGGACGGGAGGGAGAAGCGCCGTCCGTCCCCTCGGAGGCGCGGGAGTCGCGGCTCCCTCGGGGCCTGCCCTCAGCATCGCTGTATTTCATGTCACCGTTTCGGTGGGTCCCGGAGCGGGGAGGCGCCTCCCGGGGCGGCCGTTAACGGTCGCCCGCCCGGTTTGAACGCGGCGCCCCGCCCCGCCGCCCGTTTACTTTCGAACGCAGCGGCCGTTGGTCCTCTCGCGCATGCGCGGCGCGGCGGCGCTGAGGCGAGCGGCGGGGCGCGGGCCCGGCGGTTTGAAGGTGGCGGCGGCCTCGCCGTGCGGAGCCCGCCGGCTCCCCGTTAGGAGGGCAGTGGAGCGGCCGTGGGGAGCGGTGTGCGGCGCCGAGGTGGCGGCGGGACGGAGCGCCCAGGTAGGTTACGGGCTGGGCGCCTGGCAGGGAGCGGGGGACCCCGCGTCCCCTGGGCTCCGGCGTTACACCCGCGCCGGGAGGTGTCGGTGAGGGCTTGACCTGGCGGCGGAGCTCGCACGGCCTCCCCGGTGCGCGGCTTTCCGAGGCGAAACTGCCCTGGAAGCGGAGCAGTGTCCAGAATGACCGCTTTCCCCTCCTTCTTCCAGTCAGCCTGCGCGGCTGGGTAGCGCTGGGGTTGCCGGCAGCCGGACCCGCTGGCCTGGGGACCCGCTGCCACCGGGAGACGTCTCAGTCCTCGGGTGTCACACACCTGACTGCTTCTTTCACGGCCTTTAAGGGTGTTTCTGTAACCTCAGCAAGGTTTTGGTGTTAGCGTTGATAATGCAGGCACGGTTCCCATCGTTAGTAGTTGCCGAATTGTGGGAGCTGGCGGAGGGTCTGCGGCAGGCAGGAGCTCTGCAGGTGACAGGTAAGGGTGTTACCTTCCCTATTCTACCTCTCCCACCCAATACTAAGAGGCAAACGACAAGTGAGCGCTCAAGGCCAGAAGCTCTGACAGTTCAAGACGTAATGGATGGAGAGCGGGTCTTGGCAACGGAGTACGAGTATGGAAAGGACACAGCAGGATCGTTGGTTTTGAACGTGGTGACTTGTGTAAGCTTGTTGTAGTAGCAGTAGCCGGTGGAGGGATGTGCAGGAGGAAACTCTCAGGTTGACAGGGAAACTAGATAGACCTCTCAGCTGTGTTCATCTCCTTTCAGGTCATAAAAAACATGTAAAAGTCTGGGATGGTGGTGTAGTAGCTGTGGTGGGACCAGGGGCAGAACATCTCTGGTTGAGAATTGCTGTGATTTGGGCAGGGGATATTTGTGGCATGGGGTAAAGCAGTACAGCTGAAGTGGGCTGGAGTAGAAAGGTTTAAGGTCTAGCTGTTGTTTCTGATTTCTGGTGCCTGGCCTGTTGTTACAACCACCAAACCTGGCAGCTGTGTAGCAGACTCCATTCCTTCTGATGGATTGACAAATTCCAGAGCTGCAGCTCGACCTTCTGGTTTTTTTAGAAAGTTCTGTCACCCTTTACTATGAAGGTGACTTGTAAATGGAAAACACTGCCCATAATGTCATTTAATCTCTTATTTTCACACAACGTAAACTTCAGCTTTTATGCTGGTGCCACAGCAGGACTTCATGGACTGCTATGGGATGAGGAGACAGCATTTCTAACACGGATTTATTTTAAGTGCAGTACAGTATTGAAAGTCAAGTCGAGCGTTCCAGTGTCCTTCAGGAGAGAGCAGATGTCGTTTCTGTCCTGACAGCGGGGGGCCTGGCAGCACCTGGCTCCCAGGGAGGGTCTGCCTTACGTGCCTCTTGTAACTCTTTGTTTAGGCTGTCACGACTGTTACCCAATGCCAAATTCACCTTTTAAAATCCTCCAGAGTAGAATGGGGTGTATCGGCTTGTACAGCTGGCTTTTGCTATAAAGCAGTTAGTTGTTTATCTGCCTAAACACTGACGTATGCTGTATTCCAGATATAATTGTTTCTAAACAATGTCTTGCATAATTAGCTGGATGAGCAGCGGCCTGATTGCTAGGTGAGGAATGCAGTGTTATCAAGGAACACACTACAGTACTTTGATCTGCTTAACCGAAGGCTTTGGCAAATAAACTGTAATACAGGTATGCTGTATTACATGTTTTTACCTTGTCTACAGTATCACTAATTAGAAGAGGATGAAATCATAGCCACTTAGCAGGCCTCCTGTTGCTGGAAGATTTCTGAAACTCACTGTGTACCTGGCACAATTACACTTTTGAGTTTTTAAAATACCTTCTAGTTTGTAATTTGCTTATACTGAGTGACTCTTAAGGTAAATATGTGTGTATACACACACACGTATTTGCTACCACAGTTGTTTGGAACATTTAAGGAAAAGTATCTGCTCTGTGCAGGAAAGCATTTACCAGCTTCCTGCTACTTTTTTTTTTCCTGGAAAACTTTTTTTCTTTCTCTTTGCTTAACTCTGTGACGTTGGGTCTTCTCAGTCTTTTTTCGTTGGTGTTCCCAGTCTCTCTCTTTCTGATAGCCATCTGCTGATTTATTTCCACTGTCGTTCACCTGTAGACTATGTCCTCCGCGCTGCTGCCAGCGCAGGACGAAACTGAATTTTGGGATTTCTACCTTTTCCTTCCCTGGTGCAACTCTGGAGTAGTTGTCTAGAGCAAATTAAAAAAACAGAGGGTGCCTACAGCAAAGATAACGTTAGCGTTCTGAATACTGTTTTGAAATCGATGAATAATAACTCAGAAATGAAGTGCCGTTTCTCCTGGAGGTGCTTGGGAGCACGCCAGCCCCGCGCAGCCCCGGCCCGTGTCTGGAGCTGGGCGGCAGCCTCCGCTGAAAGCAAAAGCTCCTGCCCGAGCACGGCCGGCCTGGCCTTCCAGAGCTGCTCACTAGCAGGCAACTGCTGTCACTCTTTAAATTTCTCCGTTGCCTGGGAAACAGAGCGGTATGTTTCTGTGGAAATGGGAATTTCGGTCCCTCCGGCCAGCGGCTGCGAGGGTTATGAAGCGGCCCTGAAGTGAGCGCAGGCCTCCGGGCCGGTGGGCTTCTCGCTGCCTCAACCTGCGCAGGCGGGTGGCAAGGCGCCTGTTGGGGGGTTACTGCTGCAGAGTTTGAGGTGATTCACAATAGAGCTAAGAAAAATTTTGTACAGTTGCTTCTTTGTTTTTGTGGTAGCAAGCAACTACTTTGCAGTTAAAACAATTTTTTGAAGATTAATTTTATCTTGCCCTTTACATAGCTCAAATAAGCTAGGAAGCTAGGCATGTGTTCTTTATAAAGAAAATTTCCCTCCTGTAAGAGTTCTTTTGAATAGAACTACAGCCCTAGATTTAGGAAAAAATAGTGATTTTAAGCATAGGGGTTTTTTGTAAACTATATTCATTCCATATATAGAAGAGAAAATAATGAACGAGAGTACCTACTAAGGATTCTTTTTTTTTCTAACCATGAGCAAAAACAGCTGATTTTTTTTCTTTTGTTTAAGTGGAAGTGACATTCCCAAGATTCATAATAACTTTTTATTTATGTATATATATATAAAAATAAAACCTTCAGATGTATTTCCTGTGGAAATTAATTCTCAAAAAATAATTTATCTAGACAGTGGAGTAGATTTGTTGTTCAGCTTCCCTTCGTTATTGATACATTTCTTTAGTTTCAGTGTCTGGAACATGACTTACAAATGTGAAATTATTAACGTATGGACCTAAAGAACCTAGTGTTGCCATAGTGTCTGATTGGAAAAGCTGGAAAATAAAGGTCTGTGGCTCCCCAGTAAAAAGGGAGATACCTCATGGTCTTGATATTAGTTCTTTTTAACTAGGAGAATACACTAGTTAGTTATAAATGCTAACACACTTTATCATTCTTCTTTTAAAGGGTAGTTCTTCAGAATTATGTCTCTCTTTAGTAGATTTTCTTCGAACTGTTGTCAAGATCTCTTGAAAAAGTGCAGTTCAAATACGTGAACCAACATTTGATGTTAATCAGCTGAAGAAATGACCTGAAGTGTGTTGGATAGATTTTTTTTTTTTTTTTTAAAAGCTGAATTAATTAGAATTGTTTTCAATATAAAGTTGACTTGCTCAAAAGACAGTACCTCCTTGAATTGAACTTCATTTTTTGGGTGACGATGGCCATTAGATTTTTTTTTTTTTTAATTACTATTCAGTCTGGTTTTATAAGGCAAAAGAAATCTGATCAGACTTTGCTGAACACTTTCTCTTTTGGGTGTACCAGCCTATCTCAATAAAGAGAGATAAGCCAGGCTTATTTCTGTACAACCAGCATAGGTTTCTCTGTTCAGAGCTGATTTAACTCTCAAAGAACCAGGGTCTGAGTATTTAGCTTAGCTCTGTGCCTTTTGCAGGAACAATGCTGCTTCCTTTATTTATTGTAAATTGTTTATTAGTTAGTGCTAAATTTAATCCTTAGTGGCTTTCTTGATTCCAAGTGCAATTTAAGGTTTTATTTTCAAAGGAGAGTATATTTAACAACTCAGTTCCTTTTAAGTAGATTCACTTAAAATAAATCAAACTTCGTTAATCTCATTGTCAATGAGAAATGCTGATAGATCAATGCACAAATATGTTAATGCATTAAAAAGATTAGGAGGGCACATCTGAATAAAATAGCCTCCTTAAAAACATCCCATAGCTAGTTATCTTCCCGACTGAATCAAACAGAGGTTCAGTAGCACTTCGTGCAGCTGCATTAGCCCAGCTGCACGTTACTGTTTTCAGATTTAGAGTTAGACCCTAAACGGAGAGTCTTTGACACCAAATGCTTGGACAATTTCTTTTTGCAGTGTAGCAAAGTCTACAGAGCTGACTAGAACTGATGAAGGGGAGAGGAAAATGTGACACAAAGATAAGGAAAGTTCATACTAATTTCCCTATTTTTTAAACAGAAGAAAAACAGAATTATGATTTATTATGAAAACTGGCATTAGAGTTATTGTTATTTGTGACTTTACAGTGTGATTTCACTAAGCTGGCAAAGAAAAACAAGGCAACATTACCAAGGATGGAAAACGAAAGTTAGGTTTTTAGTTTTGTGCTTGAAGTAACCCAGGAATAACACCATGAGTCTAATTACTGTTAGTGGTATTGTATTTAAGGGGCATTGAGTTAGACTCTCATTTGTGCCAGAACCTAGAGATAGCTTTTAGTAAATTTGACTGTTTAATACTCTACTGACTATTTATATTACAAAAGTAACATTTGAAAAAAGTTAGGGGAGGAAAAGAAGTTTCTGTACTTACTGTTTTATTATTGTGTTGAGAATGTTACTCATAATGCGAGAAAATTTTCATGATTCTTAGGTTATTTAGAAACTTTAGTTCTAACTCTTATCACTCTCTTCTACTGTTTCTCACTGTAAAAAATATCTAGTAGCAGATTGCGCTTTTCCTAGCTTTTTAAGGCAGAAGTTGGATATGGGTGAACACTGTCTAGTCACTTTGATCGTAAGTGCGGATCATAATTTGCTGAAATCTTGAAACCATTGCTCACTTTCGTTCTTTTGTCTTTTTTCCCCTTAGCAATAAATTGGCAATGTTGCGGTCGTTAAATGTCATGCTGAGGCGCTTAGGTCAATAAAACGATTTTAAATGAGTTGATTGTAAAAAGAGATTAAACCACTTTTTCTTTTTGTTTTTCTGTTGTAGGACATGCATCACCTTGAGGAAGAATTAACATGTTCCATTTGCTGTAGCATATTTGAAGATCCACGCGTTCTGCCCTGTTCCCACACGTTTTGTAGGAATTGTCTGGAAGGTGTTATTCAGCTGTCAAGCAACTTTTCCATTTGGAGACCCCTGAGAGTTCCTCTGAAGTGTCCCAACTGTAGGAGTATTGTTGAAATTCCTGCTGCTGGCACCGAATCGTTGCCTATCAACTTTGCATTGAAAGCTATTATTGAAAAATACCAACAGGAAGATCACTCTGATGTTGCAACCTGCAGCGAACACTATAGGCAACCGCTGAACATTTACTGTCTTTTGGATAGAAAATTGGTGTGTGGCCATTGCCTTACAATAGGAAAACACAGCGGTCATCCAATAGATGACCTTCAGAGCGCCTACCTAAAAGAAAAGGAGACTTCTGGAAAGCTTCTCGAGCAGCTAACTGATAAACACTGGACTGATGTGTGTTTGCTTATTGAAAAGCTGAAAGAACAGCAGTCCCAGTGTGAAAGCATTGTTCAGGATGATAAAAAAGTAGTAGTACAGTATTTTAAGAAACTTAGCAATACCCTGGAGCACAAAAAACAAGCTCTGCTGACTGCGCTGGATGAAGTTAACACACACATTTTGGAAGAATATCAGCCTCTCATTGAGAACTTGAAAAAAATAAGAGAAGAACAGCTGGAATTAATGTCACTGAATACATCTATTCAAAAAGAAGAGTCCCCACTTATTTTTCTGGAGAAGGTGGGTGATTTGCATCTACGTATAAAAGCTTTGAAACAGAAGCAACTACCGGATGTTAAACCTGTGGAGATTTATCCGAGGATTGGGCACCTGTTGAAAGATGTGTGGTCTAAAACCGAAATCGGTCAGATCAACAAGATCCTCACTCCAAAAATAAAACTGATTCCGAAAAGGAAGTTCCACAGCAAAGGCAGTGGAAAGGAAGGAAGAGAATCTAAAGAACTCCTCCAGGCTGTAAATCCTTTAGCAGTCCTGCTGCTTTTTATAATAATAGTGGTAACTGTGTTTTTGTTTCACAAACCGGTATCATCAGTTGTAGTCGAAGCTACACGCGCTTATATCTCGGAATTCTTGCTGCTTGTGTATCAAGATGTCTGCACCCATTTGCAAAGTATAGTGGATGTGCTGTGCCATACATTTAATTTACTGATGGAGTTTTTGGGGAGAATTGTTTCTCTTAGACTATTTCAATGATTAGATTAAGAGTTAGCATAGGAATCCACAGGATTTTTTTTTTAATTTCTACTTAAAAGCTGGATTGTTAAAGCTCTACACCTTTCCTTTCTATTTCTATATCCTTCCTTTTTCTGTATTTTATAGATTTCCTCTTAGCTAACTCTTAGTTAACGGAGAAGATTTGCAACAGAGGCTTCCTCCTCTGCTCACACAATAGGGCAGGTTGGTGGGTGTTTGTTTAAACTGGAAGCCTGTCAGAAAGAACGTCTGCCTAAGTAAGCTGTAATCTGGAGTCCTGTTGTAAAAACTCCTTAAACATCTACTACCTGTTGGTTTTTTTTTTTGGTAACATAATTTTAAATTGTTTTTTTAATAAAAGAACTACAATGTTAGAGGTTAAAAGAACCCCTCAGGCTGCAAACTGGCTAGTCCTGGGCGGGTCAGTCGCTAGCTCTGGTGTATATAGAACTCCTATTTTGTGTTTTACTGACCTCTCTCTGAATGTATTTTAACTGATACACCTGTGGTCTTTAAAGTGTGTGCTCATGGCTCAATATTGTTTGTTCCTGGTTACTAGTGGATGACATGATTTTATCTTTCTTTTTTTTTTCAACCTGTGTATAATAACTTTGTGTCTTTCAAATGGTTCTCTCCACCTTCCAGAGCGGTACCTGTAGGACTTCTGGTGAAATACTGCATACAGGTTTTTAGTGCCAGCTCTGCACAAATCAGGTGTTTGTTTAGCCTGGCAGGGAGCTCTCAGCGCTTACTAAAATGAGCTCTGATTTTTTGCTAAATCATTTAATGTGTCGTGACAATAGACACATACTGTTGTAAGTAGCAAAACTCCCATTGAAGTCAGTGGTATAAGGATTTCAAATGTTGTCAAGAGCTCTTAACTTGGCAATGAATGTAAATTTATATTCAACAGAGATCTTTACCTTGACGTAGCATTTTATTCTGCAATCAAATGATCACTAACGCTGTTGGCTACTTCTGATGAGATGCTCCAGTCTAAACCGTGCTCAGGAGCGAAATCCCCAGTGAAAGCTGTTCTGGCCTTCAGTTACTAACGGTCTGATTACAGTAAGTACTGGGACAGCCGTAAAGTGTTGCAGTTACAACAGCAGAACACAGATGAGTTTACGATTCACTAAAATTACAAAAATGAGCATTTGCCATGTCTAATTGTATTTGAGTTGATAAAAATAATAGCATATTCTAGCATAGCAGCATTCCTCTTGTAAAGATCCTAATAACAATATTGATATCCTAATATTTTGCTGTATTGATAAAACACTGAGTCTAGCCAAACAGCCACTGTGCAGCTCCCCTCTCTGCAGCGCAGGGGGCTTGATGGTCTAAGTTTGGCTGAGGTAGGGGCCAGCAGCGCTTCGGAGGAGTTTCTAGACTTTGTACGTATGTTTTCTGTCATCTTTTAGAGTTACAGAGGCAAATCCCCTGGATACCGCTGGTCAGGTTTTGAAATGGTGTTCAGGTGTATCCTGGGACTGCATGCTGTTGTATTTATTTCCCAATAAAATTGGGAATTTGGTTGTGTCTTAAGCCCTGCTAGAAGGCTGTCACTTGGCACGTACGTCTCTCAAAACCTGGTGCTAAGTGTCTGTCCACTACCACGTGAGGCTGCTTTTTTGACTTGCCTTCCTTTTATTTTCCCGACTTTTAAAAACTTAGAGAGTTTATAATGCAGTTTTATTTTTCAAGACTACGGGAATTTATAAAATGCCTTTACCATTGATTGAAACATTTAGTACTTGTACTTACAACAACTATATATTTTAATAAATATGCATACAAATAAAATATATTCTTGCAGTAGGATTGGCTAACACCTCGATTTCCTTACTGCGCAGAACCTTCCCCGTGACCCTAGGCAGCGCCGAGACACGCAGCTGAACGGGTGAGAGGGGACGGAGCAGCAAGTCTCCCTGCAGCAGGAACGCGGGTGCTCAGCAGTGCTCTGTCTCGCCGCTTCATTTTCTCCCAAGTGCCCTGTTTTTTTGCAGTGTGAACTTCAGGAAGATTCTCTGAAAGGGCCTGTCACGAGGTGGGTCGATGTGGATTTCATTGTTTCGTGTTGCCTGCCACAGGCCTCTTTTACTGCTTTTTCTGATTTTTTTCTGCGGAAGCGCAGCACAGGCGTTTTCCGGGGAGTGCTGTGAGCAGCTTTTCATTTTCCCCTTACCCCAACACTCCGTGGGGCCGTACGGCTGAGACAAGCTGCTTCAGCCTGCTCTCTCCTGTCATCGGTGCTGGATACAGGTCCTGTGTGCCGAGTTTCATGTAGCAGATGGAAACTTTTTCAAGAAAATGAAATCTTTTTACTGCATTTCAATTGCGGTGTGAGAGGGTTTTGTACTCCGTCAAACCTACGGTGGGTTTTTTCTCATCTTTTGAACTACCCTGTTTTGAAACCTCATCCTAGAAGTGTAATTCTTACTGCATGCGTTTTTTAGATTAAGCTTTTTTAGAGGAGCAATCTGGTTGAAAAGGATTGTTGTTGCGACGCCTTGGGGGTAGCGCTGTAAGTTTCCAGGCTATACCTTAGATTCCCAACACTTACTGCCAGGCATCCCAGCAGCCCCCCGAGAACGGTGCAGGGTGCCGAGATACCGAGCTGGCTGCTGACAGCGTAACCAGAATATCGCTTTTTAAGGAATGTCTCTTGCAGATGAAAATAACGCTTCTTCCCCCACTCACCTTCCCCAGCAGCTCGTTAGCGCCAGCTCAGAAGTCCCTGTGCTGACCTGTCACCGGCCCCGCTGCAGCTGTCCTTGCTGCCTCTCGGGGTGGGTCACTGTTACTCCTCTGCCTCCCTTGCGCTGTGCCTGGGGCCCTTCACGCAGCGCGTAGCTGGATGTGTAACTTACCGCCTCGGGACTACGGCAACAAAAGCAGGATAAACTAACTCGGGTTTTGTAAAGTGCAAGAGATGGAAACGTAAGCAAGGAGGAACAGCAGAGCAGGATGAGCTGGCAGTCCAGGGCTGCTCCTGGTCAGCTTTCCTACGAACCGCAGCACGGTGATGACTGAGCTTTCGGTTCTTTTTTTCCAGGAAGCATACCAGCACCAAGCAGAGGCACTTCTAGTTCAGGGATCAGTACTAGTGCAAGTGTGCCAGACACTGGCCTGACTTTTGGAGTAAAACACACAATTTCCGTTTTTAAAGTACAAAAAAAGATCAGATTCAAAGCAAAACCTGTACATGAAGTGCTGACAAGATGCTGATGGAAATGGAGACCTAACAGCCAGGTGAGCAGCGGCGCAGGGTAGAGCTGTACGTAACCTCACCTCTGCCCTGGGAACAGTTCAGCCCTTTGCGAAACGATGGTGGGAGTGAGCAGATGGTAATTACTGTGTTAATAAACCCCGCGCGTACAACGTGGCCACGGTCTGAGAGAGAGGGAGGAGTTGTCCCGACGGGAGGGGAGAGGAAAATAACTGAGGAGAAGTTTTCTAAATTGAACCAATTCATTACAAAATGGCTACAAACCTCCGATTCCCAGACCATGCAGCATTACGTACAACATCCTTGTAATAGACATGTAAATTATTTTGTATACTGACTTTACTTACTGGAACTCATATAATAAAATGTTACAGGACACTCTGATGACATTTAAAAGCAATTTGCTTACTTTAATATATACAGTAAAAAACGGGCATTTAAAACCACATGCAGAACCCAAGCATGACTTCAAGCCTGCCCATGGAATATTAAAATGCAGCTAGATACATAATTTGAGAAACAGCTTTTTTTTTTTTTTACTCAGTTCATATAATTAAGGTCTATATAGACTATATAATTAAAAAAATGGAATTTATTGAGGCTGGTTTTATTAACAAGCTCAAATAAACACAAAACTAAAAGAAAAAAATCTCAAATACAAAAGTACATTAGATAAAAGTAAACAGCAGCAATGAGAATGGAAGTTTGTTCCACTCTATTTTTGAGCTATACTGCACCCAAGAGCACCGAGTTCAGCCAGTCCTTTAGATGCGATAACTTTGGGGTTTGTTGCCACACTTTTCGTGGTATTGTGAGTCTTATAAATTCCAATTAATCTGTCTGCGATCTCAAACATGTTGTTTCGCAGGGAGATGATGATAAATTGTGCATTTTTTGTCTGCTCCTGAAACAGAAGTTATTTGTATTAGCCCACAGTATGTCAAAAAGCTCTGTTCTTGTATGATCTCTGTGTGCAGGCTTTAGGAACTAAGGAATACATCACTCTAAGCAGTTCTGTCATTCAACAAATCCGCAGGTGATGAGGCCTCAGAGCTCCTGATGTCATAATCGGTACGTGCACAGCACGCTCCCAGCTTGGCTGTCAGCATGAAGCACTGCCATTTACTTAAGCAGGAGTTTCCTCTTTTTATCTTACTTATTCAAGTGAATTCAATTAAACGTATATAATTTCTTTCCAGAGTTGCAATTCGCCACAGTTTTAACATGAATTCCACAAGATTTCCAAAGGTGGCTATTACTAAGTCGCCTGAATTGCTACAGCAAGGGTCGTTTTAAGAACGAAAAGGAAAGCAAATCTATTTCCATGCACTGGGAACGGGGAAAGCAAGCCCTTTGCCAGGGAGGACAAGGCTGGCCAGAGGTCTCATCACACGCAACAGCGATGCGCCTGCGTGGTCGGAGCTGGTTACGCAGGCAGCCGCTGCGCCATGCCGGGACCCTGCAACCCCCGAGCAGTTAGCAGCGCGTCACCTACCTCTGTTGTAACGAAGCAGCTATAATCGCTTTCAGGGAACATACAGCACACACCATGTGTGCGCTTGTTTTATCTTTATATATAGTTTTATGGGGTTAAAAAGCTTCAGGCTAGATGTAATAAAAATGGGTCAAGTATCAATCACAATCTTTTCTCCTAGGATAGCAGTAATTCAGAAGCTGTATACAAAATATGAGCTACAGCTATATACTGAGCTATAATTAGCATTTACAAGCTAAACTATACTAAGGTTCAAATTTAAGTGTTAGTCCACACTGCAGTTGAAATTAAGCTCCTTGCTCTACCAGATCACATCTGGGTGACGGACCCTCCTTTGTGAAAATACAGGCGTTGTGGGAGCAGAGTTTAAAACTACAGTTGCAGACCGATATCTTCAAAGTGTTTCCCTGATTTTAAGTAGCTAACCATAATCTTCGGCACTTCTAGGGTGTTCCCAAAACTGGTGGTTATACTTTGGATAATTCTGAAAATTCCAAGTTTAAATTAGCAACCAGAACTGTAGCAATGTAAATGTTTGCTTGACTTAAATATGGTGAACGACAGAATTTTTAAAGGCACGAAAGAAAAAAACACACTAATAAAGACACAGATCAAAGAAGCCGATGGGAAACAGCTCGTGTTAATGAAATGGAAGTATAAAGCCAAGGAACCTTGGCTGCACCTGAGAATGAAATGAGCTTGGATACGTGAACTCATTACTAAGAGCTAAGTTACTGTATCTCAGCTGACTACGACTGATTTTTTTGGGGAAAGTATCTATATTTTAAAGAGAAAGTGGTAGCAGCAAGGATACATGGAAATGTGGCACCTTTGGCAAACTCTAGCACTCTTTAGACAGCTTTTGAAACTATACAATCAGGATTTGGAGAGAAAAAAACTTGTAAATCCTCTATTAGTTGCCTCATTTCAGGAAAGCATCAAACTTCACAGCTTAGAAAAAATATGCAGAAAACAACATTCTAAGCACCTTTCTGGAAATCTGCTTAGTACGTAGTTTCCACTTAATTATTTAGAAATACTCTATCATTCCAGATTTTTAAATCTGGCCATAATTGTGTTACCACTTCAGCTTTTCTGGCAGAGGAGAAAATATGTTAGAAAAATTATACTGTAGTAGTTACCATTAAATACTTACATATATGTAAAACGCTACAATAGATACATTTTTGAAGTCAAGTGCTGCATCGATCTCATCCATAAAATAAAGTGGCGTTGGCTTGTAATGATGGAGAGCAAACACTAGAGCCAGTGAACTGAGAGTCTTCTCTCCTCCTGATAAGTTAAATATCTTCTTCCAACTTTTCTTCGGAGGCCGAACACTGGAAGAAATTAGAGTTTGTGACTTATTCCTGTTCATGATGAAAATAAATATGTCGTGGTGAAAAGCAAGTCACAAGAGAGGAGGGAATTCTTGGAAGACACAAAGAAGCTCGATAAAACCATGGATGAGCTGCTTGACACTCTCAGTCCCCCGCAGCTGAGAGGTAGCCAGCTGGATTATTTCTACTGACCGAGGAGTAACTCCTGGGTGGTGCACAGCTACCTGGTCAGCGGATGTGTGCCTGAGCTCAACCTGCTGTAGCACTCAGCTATCCTCTGTAGGAACTTAAGAACTGCTATTTAATTCTCTTTCGAAAGTGCTATTCTACTCTTAAGAAATGAATATACTCTTAGGACCATTCGTGACAGAACAATCTCCAGCTACCAACGTGACTGACACGATTCCCTAAGGCAGAATGAAATGATTTGCGAATGAAGAAACCCTGAGAAATTACTTGAGCAAACTTAAAGCTTTCGAACTGCTGTTAGTTACTTTTTTCTCCAGGAGGAATGAATCTCTTCGTTACCCAATGCTAAAAAGTTGTGGCTTCTGTCAGCATCTTGCCAGTACTTGCCAAGAGAGAGGACTGTCTCAGTTAGCTGATGATCAAGGAAAATTTACTTAAAAAGCAGGTTGAAAAAAGGAATAAAACAATGAAGAATGACAGCAATAATACAAAGTATTTTGACAAACCTAAACATGATTCCCTCAGAGAAGGGATCCAGACTGTCCACAAGTTCTAATTCAGCATCGCCTCCCAAAGTAAGCATCTGGTAGTTTTCCTTCAGTTTATTTGTTATTACATTAAATCCTGCCATAAATTCATTTAGCCTTTGTTTCCTAAGATCTTCAAAAGCTTGTCTGAAGTTGTCTCTCTCATTGGTAATGTCATCCAATTCAGCCACACGTTTCAAGTATAGCTCTTCCTGTAGAAAAAAAACCAAAAGTACAGTTGAACAAGCTGTCTCCTTAATTTAGATTTTAAATCATTTTTCCTACCATTTGAAAAATCATTTTTCCCAGAATGGCTAACAGCCTTGAAACAAAAGAACAAAACCAAACCATCTCTTTTTTTCTCATCTCTATACTCTACGCTGCTGCTGTCTCTATACTGGAAACCCCGTGTTAGAAGAAAAAAAAAAAAAAAAAATCTGTTGAATAGACCAACATTACTGAAGTGAGTATTGTGAGGAGAAGAAAAATCCTAGCATTGTTGTGTATCTGTCTAGACTGTCAAGTCTAGTTGACTGTAAATAAACAAACTTTCACAGGAGAAAGTTGTCTTCCCCTGCCATCGATGGTGTCAAATCTAGGAGGTGTGTGTAAGCTCCTAGATACAACACACACACTTGGCTAAGTACAAGCTAGCAACAGCACAGCCTGCAGAGGAGGAAGGGAGAATTCAAGGGTTCCATTTCAGTTTCCAAGAGAAGGGAACTGAAGAAGAACAGGACCACCTTTCCCTGGCATGCCCACAGATGAGGGATTTTCTTTTCTCACCTAGATAAAGAGTGCATTTTTGCATGCACTTCAAGTGCAGGATCCATTTGAGCCATCACCTGAAGAAAAATGCACAACTGGAAGGTTACCTCCGTACTTCAGAAGCAATGACATGAACTCTGTACAGATTCAAGTACTGGAAAACAATAAAGCTGTACACACAATGCTTACCTTAGATGAAGGGTGTAGTGTGCTATTGCAGAAAGAGGCAATGCAATATCAAAAAGATGAATCCTAATACTACACGATAATAATTAAGCTTACCTTCTTCTTGTATTCCGCAATAGCACCAAGGTTGGGTTTCATTTCATGACACTGGGCTTCCAGGAGAGCTATCTGATTAGTGATAACATCTGGATCCTTGATAGCCTCAAGCTCTTCCTGACTTAGTACTGGAAGTTCTTCAGGTGGCTTATCTTCTATGGGGTGCAGGGATAACTTTGATATCTAAAATTCAAAACCAGTTACTAGAAATCTTTAAAGATAAAATTAGTTATCACATGGACATGTTTCTAAAATAAACGTTTTCTGTATTAGTACATACTGAAGCTTCCAATCTCAAAACATTCAAAGATTCTTCACATAACTCCCTTTAAAAATAAGATGTGAAAAAGACAACAAATATCCTTTTACCCTATTATTCTGTTCCTGAAAATTATATAAATCATTCTTACGTAGGAGATTTCTCTCTAACAGGAGCAGTAGCAGATAACAAGGAAGTTACCTCTACTGATGCCATAGAACTTTAATAACTATATATTAATACTTTGTGCGTTCAAGAGCGAAAAGTTTCTGACAGCAGCTTTGCTTGCTGGGTAGCTGCCCCCATTATCCTCAAATTAACGAGGGTATAAAGGGCACCCTGCACTGCAAGATCACCTGCTGGTCTAGATCCCTACCTCTATTAAAGATTTAAATATGAAGTAGAAAGGACATATAATAAGAAGATAATGTCACTTTATGAGCTCCAGGCACCTAACTGGCCTTTTCTCTCAACGTGCCTCCCTGGACACACACCTGATTTTTGCTGTTTCCATAAACCAGGAAAACCCAAGCAAGACCAACCCCCAGCATTGCCTCTTGTTGACTCTGCACTCAACTAACCTATGGGCCAGAAAAAGTCAGGATTCCATGCAGAATTGGTTCCAGAAGAATTAAAAGCCCTTCCCAGAAGCTGATCAGAGACACTTGAAATTAACACAGCAAATGTCAGACAATGCTTAGAACTAGCTCGTCCAGCAGAACCAGAGCAGTTAAAATGGACGTGCCGGCAAGAAATAAGGTCTGTGTGAAGCTCCCTGTGTGTCCGCCTGAGTGCAGGCTGCCAGCAGTCCTGCTCAGACACAACTCCCAGCCTGAGAAGCTAGGTGTTGTAGCACCTCGTTAGCAATTCCTTGTTCCCACTGGCTCTGATTTCTTCGATGAGCTGGTTCAAGCAGCAATCTCTGAGGAGCAGAGTTTCTTCCTGGCCCCACGGAATTCCTATTGGCCCAATTATCTATAATTGGGGAAAGGCAATTTGATGTACCAAATGGACTGCAAGTTTTAGGTGAAATGCTTTCAAGGAAAAGGTCTTGCCATTTTATAAAGAACAGCTTAGTGGACACAGCACTGAACACAGTTATGCACAACTTGTGTTTTAGTAAGTTATCACTTATTCCTCTTTCCTTCTGTCAACTATGAGGGTGCCTACCCTTTTAAAACACTTTTTAATATGTACAGAGAGGATACACAGGCACAAAAAGTCTCTTGGTTGCCATTTATGGCCTATGTATTTTTCCCTTATTGCTCTTAATTACTTGTAGATAGTGTTATGTCAGTTGTAGTTATCCTACCATTTTTTCATAAATAAAAAAAAACCACTTTAAAAGCTAGAAGCTAAACCATTTAATTCATAACTCATCCATAGCCTTGTATGTGAACCAGAAAATAAAAGACTGAAAGGTCATATTTTTTTAGAGTTGTTTTTTATAGCATAAATACCAATAAACTGTGAGCTGAATATGAATTTTCTCCCAAATTATCTGTTTTCTAACTACATGTTAACGTATTAATCTTTTGAGATCTTATAGTTCAAGTTTTAGGAATGAAACATTTTCCCCACCTCTTTTTGCCAGTATTTAATCTTTGACTGGTGTGCAGAAATATGACTATCAATTTGTTCAATTTTCAGCTTAATATTAAGAGCTTCCTTTTGAAGTGCATGTTCATCATCTTGAATAGTTTTAATCTCCTGGAGTAAACCGCGATGCTCCTCCTGAACTGCTGGCAACGCTTCCTAAACAGAAATGACCAAAAATGTGCATTAATCAGTTGCCTACAAAAATGTTACCACTTTCTCGGGTTATAGATTTGTTTTCACTATATTATTCACAGAGCTTACTCTCCACAATCCTAAGTAAGAATGTAAACAAGTACATATTCTTTTATTTAGATTAACCAGGCTCCTGAATTCTGGAATGACTGAAAATATGCTTGTTGTGGTTTAACCCCAGCCAGCGACTGAGCACCAAACAGCTGCTCGCTCCCCCCACCCCGGTGGGACGGGGGAGAGAATCGGAAGGGTAAAACTGAGAAAACTCGTGGGTTGAGATAAGAACAGTTTAATAATTGGAATAAAATAAAATAAAATATACTAATAATACTAATATTTACTAATAGAATATCCAAAGCAAGTGATGCACGATGCAATTACTCACCACCCACCAACCGATGCCCAGCCTGCCCCCGAGCAGCGGCCCCCCGGCCAGCTTTCCCCTAGTTTATATGCTGAGCATGACGCCATATGGTATGGAATATCCCAGTGGCCGCTTTGGGACAGCTGTCCCGGCTGTGCCCCCTCCCAGCTTCTTGCGCACCCCCAGCCTTCTCAGTCAGTAGAGCATGAGGAGCTGAAAAGTCCTTGACTTAGCGTAAGCACTGCTCAGCAACAACAAAAACATCGGTGTGTTACCAACATTATTCTCATCCTAAATCCAAAACACAGCACTATACCAGCTACTAGCAAGAAAATGAACTCTATCCCAGCTGAAAACAGGACAATGCTGCAGTTTATATTTTCATTCTAGATCTGGATTAAACGAGTCCTACACTCAGATGTTTTTAGCCAAAAGGCAGTTTTAGGAAAGACACTCTCAAAGAAACAGCTTTATTTGGAAGAATTTCAGCTGTCCTGTTTGTTTTCACTCTCTCTCTCGTACGTAAATCTAGATGGGAAACTAACGTCCCACATAACTGGAAAAAAATCTATTTTTAAGCAAGTTTTAAACCCAATAATTTCTTTGGGGAAACTTTGTTTAAGTTTTTTCTTAGCTTCAGAAAATTGGGTCAAGATATATTTCCAAGTAAGTATAAAAAAAATACACCATTCCCATTCCCTGACCATCGTGGAATGCCACTCTGCAGCTGGTACAAGAAAATTTGCATAAGAATAGAATAGAAGGATATAATAAGGATATAACTCATCATTCTGATTTTACCTGAAGACCAGACTGCTTACTAGGACTGTTTTAGCCTAATTCCCCCGCCCGCATTATCTGTATTTAAAGGTCAACTTTGATTAATAATCAAACAAAATTATTAATTTTGTATGAATGCACACACTATATCACGGGATACAGAAAAGAACATTCTTTGCCATTTTACCCCTCTGTGAATTTTTTTGAGGATGAGTAGTAAAGTAACTTCGAAAAAAAGATACTTTAGACCAGCATCATCAAGTCTGAGGCTTAAATGGCAAGGTAGGGGGTTTTTTGTTTGGTTTTTTTTTGGTTTTGTTTTGTTTGGTGTTTTTTTTTTAAATAAATGAAGGTACTGTCAGCTAATGCAATCCCTTGCTAGGCCTGCCTGGAATGTCTAAGGATGAAGGCTAACAGACATCAGCCTTTAGGACGACACTGGCACAACAACTATTATCTAAAATTTCTTTCACAGACTGGATCCTCTATGAAGAAATACACTAAATTAACATGACACTTACTTCTGCTTGCCTGCAGTCATTTATGACTTCAGTAGCTTTGTCTTCTAGCGTAGTCAGCTCTTCTGTCAAGTTTTTAATTTCTTTCTCATTATCTTCAATTTCCTTCTCCGTGCGAAGAACAGACTCTTCAGATTTTTTCAGGTTTCTGCATGGGTACCGAAATGTTTGTATACCTCACATGAGTGCAAATGTGATGTAAGATAATTCAGAAACACAATCTTATTTATCAAGATTGCTCAATAGCTATTGACAACCAAATAGGAAGTGCTTATTTATGCATGAACTCTCACACTCCTGAGATATCCAAGTAAAACAAAGTTGTTGTCCTTAAACATATAGCAGACAGGCCTCATTAAATGACTTAATTTGTTCTTTCAGAGACAGTTTTGACATTTGTTCTGAGTATTCATTATGCATTGTTAAGCTAACATTAAAACAAAACAAAAAAAAAATCACATTTTATTTCCTGACATGTCTCATAATAAAATTAGTCCCTTCAGATTTGAACTGCTCCACTGTATGGCAATTAAGTGCTATTTTGAATCTTTATCCTGAAATACTGCATTTTAGTGATAGGCAAATATTAGCAGAAAAATTATATGTGACTTTTAAACAGCCTATAGAAACCAAAAAAATTTATTTCCCTTTACCTCCTCGATACAAGCAACATTTAGTATTACACATGCAACTGAAAATTAAGATTTTAAGATCAAGGAATTTTTAGCTATGGAAACTACTTAAAACAAGCAAATGTCCTGCAGGCACTGATGCCAACAGATACATTTGAAGGCTAACGTGACTCTCCTTGGTCAGGTTTCACTAAGCTTCCTAGGTCTCCGATCCTTTGCCTGTAAAGCACACTAACAAAGAATATGGTCCTTAATTAAGAACCAGTCTCAGTTGGAGGTAAATCAGTTTAGAGAAAAAGGTTATGACCTTCTCCCTCCAGTTTTCCTCTAGTCATAAAGAAGTGAAAACCATCTTCACCTGACAAATCCCCCATGGAAAGGTCCCACTGTAATCAAACACGAATCGTGGCAATATACAATTACAGCCTAAAGCTTTACCATTGAGCACATTGATGTCTACTATACCTGTCCGCAGTCTTGACTGCCACTTGGGCTTTAGTAACAGCTGAAGTACATTCATCTATTTCTTTGTTGATCTTATCAAGTTTGTCTTGCTGTGCTTTAAGTTTATGATTATTGATCTCAATTATGAGGTTATGTAATCGTTTAACTTCATTTTCTATTTTACCAGCTTTCTCAGCAATGCAATCATAATCTGTCAATAAACAAAATCAAGTTAAGGTCATTATGCTGTCCCTAGGAACACTGGATTGCTGCAATGCATCAAGATTTAAGTGACAAAAAGCTCTGCTCTATTACTATATTGAGAAGTTCTTTATACTGTGAAAAATGTTGTTTGGTTTTTTACTGTGGCAAAAGAAAAACACCACCCACATCTTTCTGACGCTATTATACTACCGAAGCTTTTTTGGTGTAAACCACCAAAAATTTTAATTAGATTACATAATGTACATAGAGTACTTAAATACATGAGATAGTACATTAGAAGCTATTCCAAGATCATTCCTTGCATTTATTTAATGGGAAGATGCTCAAAGGGGTTAAATTGTAAGAACTGGCCACTAACTGTTGCTCCGTAACTGGTATTACTGTGTAGTTACTACACATGCTGAATAAGAAGATAGCCTACTCTAGCTTCAAGGTAGGTAGGTAGGTTTCCTTATTTAGCTTATACTTAACAAAACCATCTTTCAAAAATTAGACAGTGTAGCACCTTAGTACTCTAAGGGCAAAACAAACAAAATCCCACACTAAGTTTGCTACAGATTTATACTTTCCTTTTGGGGACAGAAAGGGTAAAGCAAAGACTTGAAAGGTGGAAGGCAGTCATCTCTCCAGAGGAGAACACAGGTTTGTATCTCTCCATTATTTGGTGGAAATGTTAGAGAAGATACTTTTAAGATCAAACCTTAGGGTGACTGAGGAAGTAAAGCATTCATACTCTCTTGATACTATACTGTTCAAAAGAGGCATAGAGAGAATCTGTAGTAGTATATATTCTCTTTCCTAAAATGCTATGAAAGCAGAATTGTGGGGGAAGGGAATTATGTTTTGCTGTGCTCATATTATTCCCTGAGCAAGAAATACAAAGAAGCAGTCAAGGTTTACTTTACTAAGCTACCAATTACTTCAGAGAAACTGTTATTCAAGTTCTCAGAGTAAACATCTTTCACAAAAAGAACAGGAGTACAGTGTGTCCACAACAGAACACAGGGTATTCGTTTTTATAGAGTCATGTAATAGTTCAGTTAGACCACGGCAAAAGCCTTTACTTGACTTTAATATCATTACCCTCCATATTAACAATTCTTACCCCTAATTAAACTAAGTTTCCCTATGAATCTGTATGTAATACAGCCATAAAAATCTAATCAAATAAACAAAAAAATACTAAAATTAATATTTACTTTAGCTTGACTGAAACATGAACTTGACTCTAGTCTCTAGAAGCACCTTTTATCCCCGCCTTAGAAGGAAAGAGGTTCCAAACCAAGATATGGTACCACACTAGTAACCTGAAAGAACAAAGCCGTAACCATCCACTCCTGTATTAGTGAAAGACTACAATTTTTATCTATAATCCCCTCTCCACAAACGTACCTTTTTTATAACTATTAAGGATTTTTTCCAATTCTTTCTGTTTGTTTTTGTCCGGAGCAGCAGCAATTACGTTTGCTTCAAGTTCCTTAACTTGGGTTTTTAGATGAATTTCTTGTTCAGATAAACTCTGCAGAAAACACAACTGTGTTAGAATCCTGTACTTTAAAAAGGTCCTTGACACTAACAAGGACTATGCTAAGCTGAGGCTAAGAAGTTATCCCCCTACACATTCATGGAGAAGCCAGATATCGCCTCAATAATAAACTTGTTCACCTGGATACTTGCTGTATACTTTTCTAAAGTATTTCTCATTTCCCGAACATCTTGGCGCAGTTTTCTTATGGCTTCTTCAAGTTGTAATTTCTCTTCTTCACACTGTACTGCTCTTTCAGAATCCTTCTGCAGTTGAGATTCCATTTTACTGATCTACACAGAAATGAGATATGATCATTTGCCTAGTGTCACCACTATAAAACAAAGCAAGATCTCATTCATGTGCTCGACAGTCTACGATCTCTTAAAAAATCACGAGAAGAAAGTGGAGCAAAAATGAAAATTTGCTGTAGCAGGACAGAATGTGGAGGCTGACTCTGAGAAGATCAATTATAATAGTAAAAAACAAGAGGAACAAGCATAAGAAAAAGTAAGCTGAAGAATCCTTGTCAAAATGGCTTGTAATGGAGAATTGTTTTAAGGAAATAGAACTAGATTAAGCTTGAAAGACTTAAGTCAGAGTAGTGAAGGCAGAAATCAAAAAACACACAAGCAGAAGCTAGAAGCAATTTTTACTATAGTTAAGATTTGATGCTCATTGGTTTCTGTGGTAATCTGGTGTTAGGAAGACAAGCTTTTGCATGTAGTAACTGGCCAAGCGACCAAGTCTTGCAATTCACCTTTAAGAGCAGAAGGTATAGGGATACATTTCAGATCTCAGCTCATTTCCTGTTTTTACATATAGAGAACTGTCTAACAGACATGGATATGAATATATTTGTTCTACCTGGAGTTGTCCACTATGCTAGACAGGTAGAGAGTCAAAACTCTTGAAAACGGAGAAATTAAGTTATAGCTACCGATCTTTATGGAGCGCCACAGTATCTCTCATGGGCCAAACAAAAACAGTACATAAGCCTGTCTCTTGGAGAGAACAAACAATGAATAAATCTAAAGTGTGAAGACAAGAAATAGCAAAGTCCCTTATTAGTAAGATCTGAGCTGCCTTATATATTTATTGACCCTTTACAAGGCTAGGGCAATAACACTTTGTCCATGAGGTTAGTTCGTTAGTTCTCTACAAGTACAGCATTATCTGAATAGGCTTGACAAAAAAAAGAGTTGTATGTCAAACTCTCCAGGGTTTGCAGAATTTTATCTCTTCTTGGCCAATGCAATCCTATTTTCCAAGCCAAGTGAAAGTGAAAATACAGAAGATAGATGAGAGAAGAATATATTTTAACCTCTCAGTGATAAAACCAAAAAGTGCAGAAACATCAGCAATTACAGCAAAGGTGGTGATATGGTTGTCTCCTCCACCAGAGAAATCAGACAGAGAGCACCTTAAAGTTGAGTTTGTTTTTGAAGTTCTCCAATTTGAAAGTATTTTCACCTAAAAAATACTAACTACTCTTTCTGTGTCCATAGTGGTAAGCAAATATCCAACCCTTGTGTTGGCTTATAGCTCTCATTCCTAAAGAGCAAAAGTTCGTTCTCCCGTAGGGAGAAGACTGATGTCAGGAGCCATGGTTTACTTGACAGTTACACAGGGGAGCTTGTCTTCTTGAAGAGGTATCAACACTTCGATGTTTCGTCTCAGTTATGTTGATCAGCAGATACTAGGCAAAAAGGACACAGTTTCATCCACACTAAATAAAACTACAAACTAACACCTAAAAGAATTCAGAAGAAAAAACAAGCTGTATCTTGATATTCCAAAACACTCTTGAAATACAAATTTGAAGGAAAGCTCTGCCACTCCCTGACAAATCTTAAACGGACAAAATGAAGGACCAAACCTGTCTTTTCTTGCTGCTGAGAGGTTTGTGTGTACTGCTCTGCAGCTCAATATTCCTTATAATCAGTATCTTCCATGTTCTCATCCCTACCTTCAATCAGTTTCCAAGCTATCAAAGGTAGCATTATGAGACTAAAAATTAAATAATAGGTATATGATAGCTGGGCTGTGAACAAACACACTTAAAAGCAATATAACCTATGCTAACCTTGTGAACTTTAAATCATTGTTAATGTATCTTGCATCACAGATTGTTAACTACTCATGCTGATTTAAAGGGACATAGAACAAATGTGTATGAACTGCCAAAACATAAGGAACTTTCATGAAATTCCACTTTTAATTAAGATTATGTACTAACCTCTTCTTCTGAAACATCCATTATGACTGAAGAACCCATTCTGCCCTTCATTATTTTACCCCCCCCACCAGTCATTGTTCCTAAAGTAAAAGAGATGAAAAGAAGTTAGCGAGCTAATTGTGCTTAGATATCATCTATAAAGTGCTTAAAATATAATTGTAAGTTTGCACTTAAATACCTGACTGTTCAATGATTTGTCCTTGCAGTGTTACCACCCTCCATCTTTTATCGTTTTGGAACGCTACTCTGGTGGCTTCTTCCAAGTTATTAGCTACTAGGGTATCACGTAATGCGAAATAAAAAGCCAGGCGAACCTTCTCGTCTTCTACTTTCACCAGATCAAACAACCGAGGAGTATTTTCAGGAGTTGGGATTTTTTGAATTTTTTTTTCCCATACAGCCATCTACATCAAACAAGTAAATAAATGACTGAGAGATTCCTTAGCGTAAATTATGAGGTCATTTCATTATTCTAAGGTATGTTAAGGCTTTAAAGCAAATGCAATTGTACTGCAACTAACAGGAAAGCTTCCTTCCTTGGGGATCTCTACTTACTTCTAGTATAATTAAAAACTCACTGATAACTCCTTGTTCTCTTTCATAGTTTTCATAGTTTACAGTTACTAATTACTTGGATTATTAAGCTTGCTAATTTGTCAAAAAATCAAAATATAAAAATATAAAAGACACTCCAAACATTTGTTGTACACATACAGGTATCTAAAAAGCCTTATAATTCTCTGTAAGTAAACATTATCATTTGCTAGTAGAATATTCTAAGGTACCAACAGCCTATTAAAACATATTATATTTTAGCTTTACCTGTATTAATACATATACAGCATAATATATTAATATATATAATACATATTTATACACGTGCATATTAATACATTATACATATACAGTATTAATACTGTGCACATCAGGGTAAATCAACAATTTGTTTTGCCAAAGTGCTAGTACTTACTTTGTCCAGGGCTATAAATGTGGCAACTCCAATTCCTCTTGCCTTTAAGAAATTCACACATTCCTGTGCAGTATCAATTGTATCAACAACGATGTTGTCCAAGGCACCGCAAGACGATGAAATAGCAACATCATACTTTTCACTGATAGCTCCCAAGTCTCCCTAATAATTGGGGTGGGGGAGAGGCAGAAGTACACTGATTAGCTCGGCATCAATGTTTTGTCTTGGTATTAAGAAAGAAATGACAAAACTTTACACAAAGTGAAATGAGATGAAAACAAATTATAAAACCATTTGCTGTGAAAGAACTTAAACCTTAATTATTTTACAAATTCTAATACCACACCTGTCTTCTCCTGCACACTGCTATTTTTGCATTTCTAATGTATGTGGTTCCACAGTAGAAATTCATATACTTAGAGTTTCAAAAGCAGTGCTTCTGGTAGAGCAATGTGGTAGCATTGGTTTATTTTCTGTAGACAAATATTAAATTTTATATGCCAGCATTTTAGCGAGGCAGTCTGGCCTAATAAAATAATTTCATGTGTTCTGTGTATGGTTCTACCATTGGTCAGCTGGGTAGATACTTCTGCCTGCTGTCCTGTACTGAGTTGAAAAGCGGGTACAGGGGTATTCATCATCTTTGAAAAATTCTTGTGTATCTGCAGATAAAAACAGCATGCACAGCCAACCGTGAGTTATACAAGAACAGATTAACCTCACACTTCTCTCTGTGGCAAGTGATAGCAGAGCATGAGACAAAATACATGCCAGCCGTATTAGTGGTCTGCTGCTGTTTAAACTATATCCTTTTTTAATAAATCTACACATATGCTTTTTAAACACACATACACTAAATAAACTGAGTTTTCTGAAGCAGAGATATTTCTCCTTGGATGAGCAAGTGGGGAAAAAAAGAGAAAGTTGCAGAATACAAAAATAGTACTTTTACATTTACACTAATATGCATGTATTGTTCGGTGCTATTAAAAAAAAAAAGGAATGAAGAACTCTACCTCAGCTGCAAATTTTCAGAACTTTAAATTAACACTGCTTGGAAAGAACTGATAGCACTCAATGTTTTGCTATGACATAGCTTTCTTCGGTCTTCTGAAACAACGATATTGAGCTTTTTGATTTGACATGTATGCAAGTAAAACAAGAGGAAACAAACAGCAAAGAGATCACAAAATTTTATAAATTTTGAAGCAAAAAAAAGAAAATGTGTACAGTTCCACGTTAAGTTACATACAAGTTGTAAGATGTTTTTTTAAGTTTCATAGCAATTCTACCAAGTGTGCAGTTACCAATTGATTCTACCTTCTGCAGCACCAGAAGGTAAAAAACACTACTCCACCATAGGAACATATATGCTGGAGAAGTAATGTTCAAAGGAATCAGAATCACTACAGCTGTCAGTCGTAGCCCAACACACAAGCACAGGCAGGACCAAAGCATGGACAGGTTACAAGACACTGTTAGTATTCCTGGCTTGAGCATGTTCCCACAGAAATTGCAGCTAACTGATTCAGCTTAAAGATCAGCCTACCAAAAATATAAAGCTTTCTCATAGACATTGCCTTTCCTGTGTGACGAGTAGAGGAACCTCAACAATCTTTTTTTAATTTATAGCAAGCCCACAGGATCTGCAACTCTGCTGCCCAAATTAATAGCACCACAGAAGTGAGGAATTCTACATTTCACTCAATTACAGAAACACAACTCTGTTCCTATAAAGTTTAAGACTAAAAGTGTAATAGCCTTTTAAAATTTACCAGTCTTCCATATAGTCCACGAATATTTCCAGATTTCTTCTGCTGAAGCAGAGCCTCAAGCACTTTTCCTCGACTGCGACTTAGTGCTAAAGAACTTTTGGCTTCTTCTACTTTTTGACGCAGATTTCGAACAAGATTCTTAGCACCTGATTCTTCTCTTCCCAGCTTCTCAAGCTCATTCTCTTTCTAATGGTTAAAAGAAGGACATTATCTTAGCCTCGCGAAAACTACTGTTCTGAGGGAGTCTTAGATTCATGATTGTGTAGGCAATGAAACCAGCCACTGAAAAGCAGAATAGCAAAGATTTACCAGAAGAAAGGCTGGTATTTGGATACACTTCGGCTAGTACACTTTGATACAAATATGACAGCTTATGAATTCGTGAATCAGGCTTAGGACAAGGTAGTGGGATTTTTTTTCTTCTTTGGGGAATGAGAGAGGAGCAAGAAGTGAAATCCAAAGAAACATAGAAACATAACCATTTATTTATTTTAACATGTCTCATTAGGATATTTAAACTGATTCCCTTGCAGGGATATATAGGATTTAATTTTCAGTGCTTAATGTTAACATTTGCTTACCCCAAAATAATTTTTAAATCAAATACTTCACCGGTTAACTGAGTATTAGAAGATAGTTTTTAAATGTTATTTTATTGGAGGCAGTTCTGAGTGGAACTTTGGTTTGTGTGTTGCAACGTTGTGTTGTAACTCAAAGAAATTATATATGAAAGCTAAGTCTCACCTCCTTTAATTCCTGTTCAGCTTGGGGTAATTTTACATCTATATCTTTGATAGCAGCTTTCCTTTCCTTAAGGGTTTCTGAAGTAGTCATCAAAGCCTCCTTTGCCTGATTTAACTGAGACACAGCAGTATTGTGTCGGCTGAGATAGATATCAAGCTCTGACTGGGCTACATCCATCTTTGAACGTGCTTCATTCACTGCTTTGCTAAACTCCATAAGCTCTTTCTCTTTGCTCTGCAAAAATGGACAATGTTACAACTAAAACCAGACAACTGTGGGATTTATTACATCAGACACCCTGTATGAAAGAAAAAGAGGAAATGGGCATGTTCTTTTACTAGCTCTCCTGTCAGCAGTAAACAGTTACGTTATCTAGAAGTATATCTTAATTTATTAACATATTCTGTACGGAAATGAAATAAGGCATTTTTCATAATTATAAAGAACATCAGGGAATTATCTTAGAACATTTCTATAGAAGCTTTATATCATTTTCTCAGCTTGAAGTTGGGAGGAGCCCTATACTTTGTGCTAAATTACAGATCAAATGGAGAAAACATGTTTTCAAGTGCAGAAAATAATCCCCCAAATTTACAGGATAAATTGCCAGCCTCCAGGTATTTAGTGATTGGACAGCTAATATCAACAACAATAACCAAGTGTTATAGTTAGTTGTCTATTAATTCAAAGACAGATTACAGCTTGTGAAAAGCTTGGAACATACCATTTCAAAATCTGTTTATTTATTTAAGCAATGTATTGGCTTAAACATTTTGACAGGAGAAAATTAAAGTGTGTTCAAATAATGAAGTGTAGAATTATTCAATATACATATATGAATTATATACTTGATGACAGATGATCATTACAAAAAGCAAACAACTTAATGAGAGCGATTTAGCTCTGATTATAAATTCAAAATTAATTTCCCAGTTAGGCTCCATTGAACTAACACATGAAACGGTGTATTTGTCATATAAAATAGCATTTTACAACCATCTTGTGATCATTTCATTCATAAGCATAAAAGCTATACATCAGTCAATACAGTAAGTATAGTAAGACAAAACAGTTCAAACCTCTTTTTCTTCCTGAAGTCCTTGTGTTTCTTCCTTAAGGCTATCCATAACCTGCTTGAGTTTTTCTTCTTCTTTCTCTTTTGTCTTTTCAAGAAGCTCTTTCTTAGATGTTGCTTCGCTGATAGCTTTTTCACTACTGGAAGGTACATTTTTCAATTCTTCTACCTACGCAAGGAAAAGACTTAACTTCCTCTCCCACTGAAACAAAACAGTTTTGCCTTATCTTTAAACCCTGCCTTTCAAGTGCTATGTGGAAGTCAAAGGAAGCGTAAGCCCTAACGAAGCTCACGTGTTTTTGTAGGATAGGATACACTGTGGCTCTAGCAGAAGGCCCGGATTTTATTTGCAAGGCAGTTCTAGAGCCCATCCAGAAAGAAGCAAGCCATAGCAGTAAAAGAACATAGCTTTACGCATAAGAACTCAAGCCTTTGAATCACAGTGAGGCTTAATTCTTAAATACCTACTTTCAGAAGGCCACTCTTGATACAAAGAGTGATTTAAGATCTATAACAGCTGGCAACAACCAACTTAGTAAAATATATCCATTAAATTAACTAGGGAAACAGGAAAAAAAAAAAAATGTTTTGAAAAGGCAGTAACCGTAAGAACATGGAACTTTCCTGTAATCGCAACAAACATGATACAGAGACGCTTTGCAAGCCATGAGACCTCCCAACAGAGCTAAGAAGCAACAGGAAGGCTTCTGACTTTGTCTTTAGGCAGAAAACAGCCTGGTACTGCTGGCCACAGTCTCCCATAGTAAGGTGTGCAATGAGCAATGGTTTAAGGGAAAATAACGCATTACTTCTTTAAGTGATTTGCAAACAAAATCCCTAGCTGATTTAAATGACATAAAATATCTGATTAAAAAAATTTAAAACATATTTTTCCATCTTCTTTGTTGCACAAAGTACAATTGGTGTCCTTTGCTATTTTATCCCAGCTGCACAAAGATGTTCTCATCTAGAGCAACCAATTACATTTCTTTAAGTAAATCAAGTTGCAGTTCACACTACCTTTTCTTTGTCCTTTTGAAGTTGCTTCTCCAGTTTTTTAGCCTTACTTTTGGCATGTTTTAGATTTTCCCTTATTTTAACATCCTGCAAATCCAACTGAGTAAATTTTTCTTTATTTTCCTCTACGAACGTTGTAATTTTATTGAGTTTCCTAAAGGGAAAAAAAGAAAGAATAATCTATTCTATACTCTATAAAAATAATGTCAGTAGAGCTTAACTTAGCAAGTAAGCATATAGAATTTTAACCAATACTACTCAGTTTTTGTGAAAAACAACATCCAATACTCACTATATTCACAGTATTTTTCCCGCGGAAGTGATGTTTCATCAGAAAAAGATCAACTAACAAAGCAATATTAAACACATTTTCAGAAATTTTATTTTTTATTTGATAGAATTTATAATTCACATCTCTCTCAAATAACTTACTATGATCTCGGAGGATGAGAAGTTTAATATTGCAGTTGGATTGCAGATTAGCACCCAGACAAATCAATTTTAGGCAAACACAACTTATGCATAAGAGATTCATAACATCCATGTACCTCAGCACTATCTAAAAACCTGCAACAGTCTCCCAATTATATTTTGTAGTCAATATAAAAAAGTATGTACTTCAAAATCCATCAAAAATCAGACCTTTTCTTATTGTAATTGTGAATATTACCCAGATTTCTCCAAGAGAAGCAACCTGCAGAACCAAATCAAACCAATGAGAATTTTTTAAAGTTTATTTTTGTGCAAAAGATCATTTAATCCATGCCAGGGAACATTTAGATATACCATAAGTGGCACTGCTCATCAGATAATTTAAGTTTTTGGTGGAAGAACTACTGAAGAACCCAGCTGTGCTCCCTGTGTTTGATCATCTTCCCATGCAACTATCATATACTTCTGCATTCTCAGGTGTTTCCCCCCTGCAATACAACTACCACAGCTTTTTCTGAAAATCATGCTAACTCTAACACCACATACGCAGAACATATAAAACAGTACTCTTAGCCTGCAAGTCTATACCTAAAGTACTTACTTTTCCAGTTCTTTTAAAGCTTTATTCTTGGTTTTCATTTCATCTGCAAGTTTACTACTCTTCTCATTAACATCTTTCGTTTCTTCATTAATTTTTTCTTTCTGCATTTCCAGATCATTTATTCGTTTCTTTAGGTCATAGCTAGAAAAAAACACCCAAACCGACAACTCCACTTTTTTCCATAAAGCTAACGTTCATAACGAATATATATTTCCAATCTTAAGTGTAACAAAGTGATTATGTAAAGTATTAAATCTTAATATCCATTATTGAGTAGCCTTGTCAATTTAATACAAAACAGCAAGGAAATCTAACAACTTAGATACTTCAGATGAAAAAGTCTTTAAGTGATCTACTTTCTCAATTTAAGTATAAAGCTGCAAGAGATTAATTTGCCAGATTACTTTAATTTGTAAAAAGCTGGCAAGCAGGTTTTTGGTTTTGTTTTGTTTTTTTTTGTTGTTGTTGGTGGTGTTTTGTTGTTGTTTTGGGGTTTTTAAAAAAGTTTTTATGAAAATGGTCTCCATTTTCCACATTCAACTAATTTTGAAGGACTGATATGGCTGTTAAGAAATGCAAAATATTTCTAATTAAAGATATGGAAGCAGAGTTTACCACCACCACTACCACATTAAAGCCAAATCAAAACTTTAGAGAAGTACTTACATATAGTATTGACAGATATTATTCTTTTCTTTAAACATTTTGTTTTCCAAACAAAGAAATTCGATGGCTTTATTCCTGTCGGCTTCCAAGGCATCCTTCTCTTTTTCCACCATTTTAACTCTATTTAACTAGACAAGACAGAGAGTCAGAGCTGACTTTACTGCTAGTACTACAGAAGAACAAACCATGAGAAAAACCCCAGACCCTTTATAGCACACATGTCCTCTGGAGAGATGCTCTTCAACAATTAACTCTGCAAGGCACTTTACCACTACAAGCTTTCTGAAATAACAGATCACCATTTCTGCAGCAGAGACTATGCATTTAGGGCAATTCAAACAGTAATTTAAAACTAAAAAGGGGTTCTACAGATGCTAGGAACAGCTCAGGCAAATCAAGGAAGATGTAGGTGAGAAATAAAGAGGAGTTATACATAGACAGTCCATATATGTTATTTTCTATATTTCAACTTTTAGACTAGCCCCTTTTTAAGTTAATTCCTGCAACTACATGTCTTTTGGTTTCCTTCCCAGCCTGCAACATATTAGGATTTACCAAGGACATATCAAGTAAAAAGAACTTTGATATTATTTAGTACTTTTAGAACTCAATACATAAACAAACTGTTATGAAAGCAAGTTCTGCAATAGATCTACATAGCTCAAGTCACAACTAATTTTCTGTATTTTTAAGCCTCCTCATACAGCCGTGTGCATCACCTCACCGATGCTCTGCCTCCCTCTTCCTCTCTCCTTTTCTTAGCCTATGAAAGGTTTCCCTGCTACTTCTCCTATTTGCTATTTAGCAACAGGAGTAAGGCAGATAAAAAGCCCTATCTGGATATATTCAGATAATGATAATCTGTTTCTCTATTCAGTCTGCGAAGCATTTAAGACATGCAGATATGATCAAAGAGCGTTCAGCAGGTAAAATCCTGTGTTCCAACTCAAGCATTCAAATCTTTGGGAATCGAAAGCCAACAGCTTTGTGTTTAAAGAAGGGCAACTAATGTTGACTGCCCATTTCTTTTATAACTGAGAGAAACAGCAGATGCAATAAAGATAACTCAAAATTTCTCTGTACTTCTACTCTTGTAGAGGAGTGCCAAATTTTAACCACGTCTTTATGTTAACTGTTTTTCTAAAAAATCCAACAGTGAAACATTGCAAGTTTATATTTTTTACTTATAATTCAAACAAAACTTTCTGAGACTCACCTTTTCTCCTCTCTGTTCATTTAAAATCTCTACTCTGCGACACAGAGTTTGGATAGGATCTTTTAGTCGTGCAGATCCTATTAAGTCTTCTAAGTACTCAAGCATGCCCTCATCATGTTCAGTCTGGCCTTTCGGTTTCATCATCGCGATTTGCTCAACTTCCCCCTTGGAAAAGAAAAGTTTGATGTTTTCTTTTCTTAATGTTTTTTTTCTGGGGGAAAGAGTTAGTATTCTGAAAAAATACAAACACCTTTGGAATGCAGGTATGTGACCATATTCTAGCATTATAAAAAAAGAACAAAATAATGCAGTAATCAAAACTGACTATTCAGAGTAGAAATATATATGGGAAAACAAAGATCAAAATGAATAGAAGTTTCCTCCAAGGAGTGCATGGTGGTGATGTGCATAAAAAACAGCATCTCTTCTGAAGCCAACATTCAGGTCTAAATATTTTTTCATTTCTCTAAAGATTCAAAATGCATTTCCCCAACCTAAAAAAAGAAGAGGAGAATAAAGCATGCCCTCTAGCTCATGTAGCACTCAATAGTCTTAAGGTAGCTTAATCAGGATTGAAGCCCCTGAAGGGTTCTCTTTAGAAAACAGAAGGTCCATAAAATCATGTCTGATGGATGAACTGGACTTGTAATTCATACAACTGAGACTTCCTTGTTGGAAAAAGAAAAACATTCTTTAAGTATTAGGCTTCCTTCATTTAACTTCCTGTTATGTACAGCATTAACTTTAAATTATTAAGCTGAATAGTAACAATAATTTGATTTTTTCAAAAATAAGAATTAGGAAAGATAAAACTGAGACAATGACAAGGACTGTTTATTTTACTGATGCTATCATTAGCCAACACAAAAAAAAAATCTATTATCAACGTTTTATGCTTAGAACGGAGTAGCACAAAATCTTTCAAAATACAGATTATATTTTGTAAATTACATGGTCACATATCCGAAAGTGAAGACGTGAAATTCAATATACACATATTAAAATAGTATCTGGAGCAAGAACACGTGTGATAGATGCTGCAAAAATTAAATAAAGAGAACACAGAGTAAAAAGTATTCATCCTTCAAAAACCCAGGTAGTTAGGTACATGACAAGAGACAACTGATTTGTAAAACAGATAACCAATACTGCAGAGTACCAATACTGGCCTTCGTGACGGATTTTTAAAACCATACAATAACAAGCTGGATTAAAGTTTTTAATTTAGTTTTAGAACTGACAAGATTTAAAACCAAAACAAAATTTATATTCCAGTATCCAAGCTAGGTATGTAAAAAAAGCCTAAGTCTATATTCACGGAGTGAAAACATAGTTAAGAATTTAGTTGTCATTATTGGCTGCTCGTTGAGCTTGAGCTGCCAGCTAAGTCTCTACAAAAGTATGGATGAGGAAGAACTTCTCAAGAACATAGAGAGGGAGGGGTGATTAATGAGACTGCTGGAGAACCAGAAAGGACAGTCACAGAAGTCAACAAAGGGAGGATTTCTAGGCAAGCATTGTAAATCAGACCTGTAACCAGCTAAGAACGTTGAGGATAAGGTACTCCTGAACGTTAGCTAAGGAAGTTACTAGAATTTTTTGCCAAAGTGATTTTGTTCCATGTACTCAGTATACAATGACACCTAGTGGCCCTACGCTTTTCTTCCAATTAGTAAATACCATTTGGCTGAGTAGAAGGGAAAAAGCGAAGTTTTGCAAATTTTGCAAAATAAGAACTAGTATTTAAGATAAGTCTTTCTTGCACCTAATTCCTTTGTTGGAGTAAAACACAGAGGCAGAGGTTTTGGTTTGTTTTTGTTTTTTTTTTTTTAATTTGAAATTCTAGAAGTTAAATGCATCTAAGCCTTTATTTTCTGTTAATCACTGTTCCTAAAAAGTGTCAGCAAGTTTGACAAGACAAAAAAACCCCAAAACAACCCCACTCTTATTTTTATTTCTTACACTTATCAAGAAGCCAAACAATTAGTTTTCTAATAACTGCGGTTGTATTATATACAATTCCAATTACACATTTGCTCCCTTGCCATGGAAGTATGATTTCTCTACTGAAAACCACCTGTCAGCGAGACACTGCTCATGGGTAGGAAACTGTGTAACCTAAATTTCTGTGGAATTATCTTAAGTTTCTATTTTGTTTCTTCTTGCATTAAAGCATTTCCTCTGTTTACATCCAAGAAAAAACAATCCCAGAAAAGATACTTAATTCAGGTGCTGAGCATCAAGTCTAAGAATTTTCTACACTGCGTGTATATCCCTCAAGTTAGATGCTGCTGTAAATCACAAAACTACCCTGGATTTAACACAAGCACAGGAATTATGGACAAGCAAGGAATGTAAGTCAACTTTTTTGTTGACTAAGTATAATCAACCATCTTTAAGACACAACCATCTAAGAAAGATGATAATGCAGTTGTGAAAGTTCTGCATAGCTCACTAATGTAATATAACTGCAATATATTTAATGATATAGTAAATAACTAATGAAATTTAATCCAATTGTATCTAATTCTATAACCTCATAAATTAAGAAATCAGGGGTTGCGTTGTCTACATGGTAAATAAATACATCACCATACAACCAGGAATTGCTGGTGACTTCAGTTTAGGCCATATATACAATAACATTTTGACAAGTTGAAGTGAATTGAGTACTACTGAGAAGATAATGCACATGAATTGAACTTGTCAGGCTGGCTATTGCCAATTTTATATGCAATTCCTCTTCACCATATGCAAGCAATTTTAGAAATACATATTCTTCTTATGTGAAGAGATGTAAATGAACTACCTACTTAAATTCTTGGATTCTTTTCTTATCAAAGATATAAATGAAAACATTTAGAAACTATAAATAGCTGAATAATAAGAATATTCACGTATTAATATTTATATTATTTACCAAGTTAATATATTAAGACACGTGTTTAGCCCACCCCTAGAGTTAACATATTAAGAAACAAAAAGGTTTCCAGCTATTTTAATTGGCAAAGGAGATTGAAAATGTTGTACCTGCTCTTCTTGCAAGCAGTCATGACAATGATTAACAGGGGAAAAACACATTTTACAACTCTGCATTCTGTTAAAACTTCGATAGTCAATTTAACTCTTTCCTAACTTTTTAACTGTGCTTATTACTTGACCCATTATTTGAATTATGTAAAAAACAAAAAACAAACCCCCCAAAAAACCCCAACCTTGCTCATTTATCTAGTAAAAGATCTTTCGAAATCCGGACAGCATTTCTGAAAGTGAAACTAAGAAGGCAGCAGGCAGACATTTGTTGAAAAGAAAACATGCTTGGGCATGCTTAACATAGCTGTCACACTTAAATTTAAGAAGTTTCAGAACGGACCACCAGGAAATCTCTTTAATTATTTGCCTCAGTTATCTTCCTCTAGTTCACAGGCAGGAATTCATGAGAGAAGAGGGAGTAATGTGTCAAAAAAAAAAAAAAAAAGAGTAAATCCTCTATTTAGTTGAGAAGACAATCAAAATGGATGTTCAAAATGGACGTCAACACTAAGACATTGGTGACACTGGCAGACAGCTAACAAAGAACGAAACATCCACAAAAGTTAAGTAATCACTGTATGAAAACGCATCAAATATCCATTGAGTATTTTGGGAAGGCTCTACATTCAGTGCAAGAACTCTAAACAGAAATTACAAACCCAATTTCAGTTTCCGCATTGTGTGTGAAGTCTTCTACGTCAGACAAGTTATCATTGGGATGCTGGCATATCACTAGTAACATAGGTAGTCAACTCAAACAGTGTATAATGAACACGCATCTAAATGCCTCAGCTTAGTTACCAGAAAACAATTATTGGTACATTCTAATGGAGAACACAAGTTTATCTGTGGAGAAATTTCTAAGCAATAAAGTTAACTGACCGCTGTGACAAATAATGAGAAATCTTGCTTGACAGCAGACTACAAAGTTAAAAAAAAAAAAAAAAGGGTAAGGGCCATTCTCATTTGAAAGCCATTTCTTCTAGTGAAAAGTACAAGGAATAACTTCAAGGAACTTGGAAGCTGGAGATTCTGTTTTCCTTTGCATAGCCGAACTCTTGAGGACGTGAATTATTTCAGTGCCGTGACATTTAAGATACTTTCTAAATTTAAATTTCTGTTGTGCATAAATAAAGAGCAAAAACTTTAAAGCAAATAAATTGTAAAAACCTTCAAATACCAATGCAAGAATTGCTCACATTAAAATTAACCATTTGAAATCAAGGACTTAGTTGAGGAGACTATAAGAGGGTCAGCATAAGCACCGGGTGAAGCAGCAGCACAAAATATGCTAGCCAGGAGTGCCTGGACTTGTTGTGCCTGCTGTGTTCAAGCCCATGAGGATGCAGTAGGCGGATGCCCGTGAAGATGTCCGGTGAACTGACACAAGTTCAGCATCATCTATCACTACTTAATGTTATGAGACTGCCAAGTCAAGGGTCTGTCTATTTTGAGTTCTGTGCATTTCAGGAGAAGTTATACTCGCATCCTAGGAGTATTGTAGGAATGCTGTACATTTAATGCAAGACATCTATTATAGACAGAATTAATCAAATTTCAGTCTCTATGTTGCATGTGCACTCTTCTGTATTCATGTTAGACTAAAATTCTCATTAGGACTAGCACATCTCTAACAATGCAGGCAGCTTACTTAAATAGTCTCACTCCATTGCTGTATGTAACTTCCTAGAGAAAATTTGTGAAAGGCAAGAATTTCACCTCCCATGTAGCCCTCAAAAGGTGGGACAATAAAATGCCTAAACTCTCTATTACTTCATTTCTTAGAGCTACTACTATTTTCTCTAAAACTACACATTAATTTCTAAAAACAGCTGATCCTCAGAACAGAAAGCTTGTAATCTGAAATTATCCAATGTTTTCTGGCATATAAAGATTTGAATTTTAAACAAGGTTATCAAACTGCTTGATAAAGGAAAGTTTTGACCTACTCATTGAGCTGCCCTTCTGCAACCCTTACCACTAGTCTTGAAACAGGATACTGCTTTTCTCTTCTGCAGATAACTCCTGTTTGTTGCTCTTGGCAGACGGTAGCATTATGTTCCAGCAACCTTCCTTTACATTGAGTAGGGTCTGTGGACTGAAGCACTAATTCCAAAGCTAAGAAGTCTGAATGGCATAACGTGCTAATCCCAACGCTGACATTATCCAACCTCAAATGGTGATAAACTGTAGTTGTTGGTGATTTGTGCTGTACACAATAGTAGTTCAGTCTGTGATAATGCTGGAACTGGAATTACGGAGTTTCAGAATACAGCCGTCAGATTCCATTTTAAAATTCTGATATGAAACGAGAGAGGGCTAGCAAAAAGCCTTTGACATTGAAAGATTACTGACAGCAACCTTAAAACTCCTCATGAAGAAAGAAACAATACTTTTTTCTTTGGTTGCGAAAACTTGCCTGCATTATGACTAGTTGTTTCTGTAGAACCTATAGAGAAAGATGTTTGCTTACCAATTACTGCCTCCTCATCCCTGAAAATTTGGGAAAAAATAACTTTTGAAGACAGTGTCTTGCAACACAATGAGTTTTATCAACTAAACTGTTAATACAACATTTGCAGATCTACTTTGTTAGCATTCCACAGAATAATTACAGCAGCAAGTAGGTAAAAACAATTTTCCAGGATTTTGGGTTGTCAATTTCTGGTGTCTTAATCTGAAGCTTTAAAATAAAGTGCTGAAAACCTTGAGATACATTATCATGATCCTATACAACCTAACAAATTGGACTGAGTTTTGAGTGTTAAAACCCACACATCAAGAACACTTTTGAAGCACAGTAAAGCATGGGCACATTGAAACATATTGTAACAAGGGAATTTTGTAGCTTGGAATCCAGTAGATGAAAATGTACTACGCTCTGCAGGGGGGAGTACTGGGTATTTCGGGTGTTTTTTGAGGGGAATTTTCTGTTGCAGTTGTTGTGTTTTAGTTTTTGGAGGCGTTTTTGGTAGTGGAGCTCTTCAACACTAGTCAAATTCAAAAGTGGAGTAATGTAACATCCAACTGAATTGAAATTTACATTCAGTTTTGCTCATGAGGAAGAGTTTTAGAGAAAATACTGCCTAGAAGGTGCAATACTATATATTGGAAAAACCTTCCGTGTTTTTACATATGGCCGAGAAACTTAGTGAGGCATTACCTTAGAGAGAAGGACATCCTATTTGTCTTAGTTTCCCACTTCAACTGTTGCAAGTAGAACACAAGAAATCTTCTGTTCCCTTTGTGGAACTTCCAACATACTTTATCAATTGAATTCAGGCTTAAAAATCACACATTTTGTCGATACTGTAAATTAGACAAATCCTTTAGACAAGCTTTTCTTTTCGTTTACATTTTCTCCACCTTTTTGGTACTGGGCAGGAGGAAAGCCTTCTTACTTCTTCAAGCTGGACAAAGGAAGCCTATTGCAAATAGGGAGCATCTCCTGTAATAGCCTGGATATCTTCCTCTCATAAGAGGTTTCCTCAAGTTTCAACATTTGGATTTACCCCCGCATACTTAGATGTCAAATCTAGCTAGCTGTGGTTCTGCATCAATAGAAGATGATAGCTTCATTTCAGAATTCTTTTGCTACCAGCATTTGGAGTAATGAAAAGTAAAATAAGCCTAGCTACTACAGTCTGTCCAATTTCTAATTCCTGCCTTGTAACAGAAGTGTTACAGTACTTGGAGAGAAAGCTGTCGGCTGGGGTTATGGTCAAAACAGATAGTTTTGTTTCAAGATTACATTAAACTATCGCAAAATTTTAGATATGACGACTGTGGCTATAATATTTGGTATTTTTAAGGCAATCACAGATTTTTTTTTTTAAATTCAGAACAAGATTTTATTTGGTAGCATACTTTTGATAACATACTAGCTTTTAAGGCTTTTTAAACACCCATAAAAGGAAGTTTTGTTATTGAGTCCAAAAATCTTTGAGTGATGGATGGGTATCAGCAGGCTATGTTGTAATCCCAAGCATAACACCTGTTACAGCACAATTGCAATAATCTTGTAACTTCTTAATACTGTCAATATGTATATTCAATTTGCTTACTAAATTAACTGATTAAGTGAATTACAGTTTGCAACTTTACGGTATACATAACTCCATTTCATTTAAGTGATATGCAAATGTAGACAGTGGTCAGAACATGATTTAATTTAACTTTGTCAAGCATCACAAGATTAACAATCTTGTGATAGAATCATAGAATTCTATGATGTTTGTGACAGTATTATTACATATGTACGTATTAAAAAAAATCTAATATAAACACGTTGAATTTTAGATTGAAGTGGTTTAAGCATGAACGTTTGTTCCCAAAAAAGGGCTATTTGAGTTATTAGGAAAATTCATACCACACTGAACTTTGAAACAATAGGGTTTTCTTTATATGCAACAGGTGACCAGCGGAACTTGTCCTTTAAGCACTGAACTGAAGCAAACAGGTGAGTTGTAGCCAGCATATCCAGAATGCTGAAAAAACAGTACCCGCAGTTACAACAGCCACCTCTAACTCAAAGTTTTGTGGAGGATTATAGTAGCCGTAGGCAAAATTTGTTATTGTTCATCCTATTGAAGAAAGTCAATCTTGATCAATACAAATTGTAACTTCAATTCTTTTCCTAACTTTTTAATATGGAAGGTTAGACAGAACTGACCTCGCATAAGGCAAACTTCTCTTAATAAAATAATAATAAAGTTTACCATTTTTAATCTTATTTTATGGAACACAGCTATATTTCAATTTCTTTCAAACAGTGAAGCATTTATCCCAGAGCAAGGGGAATGTGGACAAGAGATTTTGCAAGTATTTCACCAGCCAGCTACAGGAGTTGAAAATACAGCGCACACAACTTCTTAGCATTGTCCACAAAAGGAAGAGCAATGGCTTATGCAGCCAGTAGAATGAAGCCAGTGGCACCATGGATTTGCTTGAAGGAAAAACCACATTAGAACATTTAGAATGTTTACTGTAAATCTGTTTTTCTACAGAGATTTAAAAGATAGAAAATTCAAGACTAATTTTGGGAAATTCCAATAACTGTTTTTCCTTCCTTGGTCTCCTCTTATGAGGAGCGGCTGAGGGAACTGGGACTGTTTAGCCTGGAAAAGAGGAGGCTGAGGGGAGACCTCATCACACTCTACAACTACCTGACAGGAGGTTGTAGAGAGGTGGGGGTCGGTCTCTGCTCCCAAGTAACAAGTGACAGGACGAGAGGAAATGGCCTCAAGTTGCGCCAGGGGAGGTTTAGATTGGACATTAGGAAAAATTTCTTTACTGAAAGAGTGGTCAGGCCTTGGAACACACTGGCCAGGGAAGTGGTGGAGTCCCCATCCCTAGAGGTATTTAAAAGACGTGTAGATGAGGCGCTTAGGGACATGGTGTAGTGGGCATGGTGGTGTTGGGTTGACAGTTGGACTAGGCGATCTTAGAGGTCTTTTCCAACCTAAATGATTCTATTCTAACCCACTTTTGAACACTGACATTAGAACTAGCACTAATACTAAATTCCTACTAATAACGTTCAGGCTCTTTTCTGATGCAGCTCCAATTCAACATGTCTGTTTGACAGAACTTGTAACTGCTGCAGAAGTCAATTAGGAGTAAAATTAAAGGAAAAGTAGTAATGGATATCAACCTGTCTTATCACTTGATAAGTGCTAGCTTAGAAGTTGCATAATTCTTAATTTCTGCATCTGACACTAGTTGCCTCACAAAATTTTTTTTCCTGGATATTTTGTGTAATCAGTTTCTTGATAATATAAAGGCAGCCAAACTGCGTTTTTGTCTCATATAAGCCACTAGGCAGCAATGTGAGATGAGTCTTTCCATTTCCCTATATGCTACTTGCACTGTTTTCAACTCTTCTCCCATTTTTTATTTTTTCTTACATTGTACTAACATGACATTGCTCACACTGTGCTTTTTTTTTTTTTTTTACTTTATCAAAGTGATAGCTCTCACTTTTTAAGTGGGAGTACAGTAAGGAATGGCAAAAATAAGTGTTAAATTTGTGTATCTTCAATTTTCCATAATGGTAATTTCAATTTGACTTATTTTGACAGTGTGCCTATACTCCCTTCTTCATGTAAAGTTTTGACTATGAATTCTGATTTTACATACATGGGCATTGGAAGCCATGTACATAGATAACCAATATTACTGTAACCTTATTCTTCTCCTGGAAACGTGACTGTAATACAGTTCTTGCTGTAAGCCACAACAGGGTTGTGTGGGTTTTTTCCCCAGTTCCGTGTTATTGCTGCTATTACTTAATGCTTGCAGTTATATCTCATTTCTACCCTTCAATTTTACCAGACAGCAAATATACAGGAGGGGAGAAAGTATCAAATACTCCACTTCATGCTTTGCCTTCCAAGAAAAGTGTTATAAGCTAGGTGGGAAATCAAGAAAGTCAAATAAGTAATAAATGCACATACACAAATGTACAAGGCCACTACTGTCCAAAGATGAGGAAAAACTTAGAATTAGCCTGTTATACAACATTCAGTTGTCTGCACAAAACCACTATTCTGCATTCTGGAAATAATTTAAAAGTAGCCTTTGTCAAGCTGTTCGCACATCTGTCTAATTTTAGAAGCTTTCTTAAGGACATTCTTGTATTTAATACAAGAATACAAACTGAGTGCAAATCTAGAGTCACTCTGGAATCTAAGTCAGTTATTGTCAAACTCAACCTACAATGTTTGACTTCAGATTATTGGTATGTTCTAATTAAACTGTTTAACTGATCACTCTCGATTACACACTGCCCCTAGAAAAGTGCTTTTCTCCACTTTCCATATTTCCCTATTTTTCTGAAGAAAGCTTAATAAACATTGGTTACAATGTTATTTTGCAAATTGCAACATAAAAGTCATATGAATTGCCAATGTAAGTTTTCCGATAATGTAAGAGAATTCATCTTGAAACTGCGCATAGACATATTAGCATCTCTTATGCGGCTCTGCATTCACTGCAGCATAAAGTGTAATATTTGAAGAGTCGGTGAAATTGATTCTGTAGTCTATGAATCAGTGTGAGGCTTCTATTTTTACATAATATTTTATTCAAAGAATCTGGTTTTACTTAATTATATTATCACACTTGCTTTAATTCTTGCTATCACTTTAGCTCAGCTGTCCTTGACCTTTCTAGAACAAACCTCTCTTCACCACCAATGTTGGCAGCATAGATCTCCATTTATAATCCCAGTAGAGCTTTTCAGCTTGTGCTCCACTTGGTGCTTTAGCTCAAATGTTGGTGTGCCTCATTAGGAAAGCAGACCTCAACAATTGGGAACTTCTGGCTTATCTCAAAGTGAGAAGAAAATCTGTTCTCCCTCATTTCCTCTCCAATACACTGAAAGAGCGACTCCTACATTATTTCCACAAAGCAGCAGGTGAATAACTTGACTTAACTTCCTTTCTGGCAACATAATCTTGCTATAGGATAAGACGTAGTACATTACAAAATGCCATTCCAATCAGTTACAAAAATACATATATATAAAATCACTGTAGTTGTTTATACTTGCTTAAGATTACATAAGAATATTTAATAAGGTCTATCAAATATATTTAAGTGAAATACTACTGTAATTAGTACAAAGTTTACTTAAAACAGTTTCAATTTGTTTGAAAGAAAGTAGCTTCTAAAGTAAATTGAAATCAACTCACAGAAATCTGCTCCCATGATACCGTCTTTTAGTACAAAATTAATTCAAAGTCTTGTGCCATTTATTACCATTTCTACAGTATTCATTTGCAAAGCTGCTGAATCGGAGTTACCTATGAAACTCCACTTTCCTTTTAAAAAGTTTGTATGAACTATATTTCTCTTACCTTGAAAGATTGCAAAAGCCAATTTCAGCAGATGTTAATGGTTGCTGTCCAGAGCCAGTTTGCTTTGCTCCCCAGACATGCCTACCCTGCGATGTCCAAAACTGACATTCCTTCAAATGCTCCCCATTTATTTAATAATTCCTTAGAGGCAAACCAGCCAGGATAAAGAGGCTGAGATTTTTTTCTGGCCTCAAGGTTAACCTGTTCAGAAGAGTCACTACTGAGCAACAGCAAACACACTTACCTTCTGAGTTTTGCCCAGCCTGGTCAGAGCACAGAACCCACGTAAGTTTTCTGTATATATACACTGATGCTTCAAGTAAGCCTTTCAAGAAAAGCTAAGTAATTTTATTTGTTATTCTTTACAGATATACAAGTTACTGAAGCTGGGGCATTAGGTGTGGAAGACAGAAAAATAGCAGCAAGATGCTAGATTTTACCACAGTGCTTAGCATACTTTTTTTTTAAGTGACAAGATGCATTTTTTCCTGTTGCAGTTTCAGGCTGTGGCAAGCTCATTAGAAATGCACTAAATAGTTGTCTATTCCTAAAGTACTAAAAGCATATAGCAATTTATCAAAAACACGAAATATGTAGTGTTAGAACTCAGGGATCACAAAAAATGACAAACTCCTCCTGTTAAGTGTTGGCAATATCCCATTGTAACCAAAACCATTTTTAAACAAGACTTTTTCAACTAGCTAGTTCAGGCACAGAATTTGTAATACTTCTAGAACTATTCAATTAGTCTTATATATTCTGTTTTTCCACAGATGTTTTTTTTGTAATGTTACTCACGGAAGTCATCAGTAGTTTGATTTTAATATTTTCAGTATGGCATCAGCAGAAGTACCTGTACCATGCTCTACCCAACTTTTACAAAATTCAGTCAGGCCTAATCTTTCAAATTTTATCCTAAAAGGCACCAAAATCTGCTATGCCAGAAAAAGACTGCAAAATAGGGGGTGAAGTGGGGAGAAGAAACTAACAAAATAAAGCAGTCTTCTAAGAAGCAAATGTTTTCCACTGAGTAATGCTAAATATGCTAGCAAGATATAATCAAGTATCTACAGGTTTTGTTACTACATGTAGGATGTGTTCTCTTACAACTTTTTCTTAGTACTAATTGGTGAATATTCTGTCACACACCAAAACCAGCCTTTGATAATCCTTAATTAACATTTTTGCCAAAATCTATACTACAAGTGAAATATTTTAATTACACCCTATTGACATAGTCAAAAATCAGAGATGTATAACTTATTTTAAATGAAAAATTACTCTGACTTGATATCAAGTTAAACTTAGGGTAGTCTATATTAGTTTAGCTATAACAAGAGAAGAGCAAAAGCTAAATAAACCTGTTACTTATCCCTCCAATTTTAAATAACTTAATTTGAAAAACATTAGGAAAAAAGGGGCAACCTTTGTGACAGTAGTTCACAGCCTTAGCTTTCTGACATGGTCTCATTTACTTCTAACCATAATTTTTAGTATTTGGGTTTTGAAGTTCTGCTGTCATTATGTGGAAAACATTGCTACATTTCCCAACTGGAAAGTACTCAACTTTGAATCGCCAAATCAGTAGATTTCACTTTAAAAAGGCGCAAAACCTTATGTGCAAAGAGAAAGGACCTTGCTTCAATCAGAAAGACTAACGAAACACAGAAAAATCTCAGTACAGTTTCTTCTGCCATTCATGATAATACACTACCCACAAAGAGTCTAGTGGAATGAAAGAAAAAAAAATAATGGTGAGAACCATTGCTTTATGCTTTAATATTGGTTATTGCTCCCCCTTATTTCCATTGTACAGGTGGAAAGCATGAAACATAAGCTTTTAGGAAAAGGCATGTTCTCATTGATAACTTCCTGGGAAACAATTAGTGGAGAAGAAAACAAATCACATTTTGGGGAAAATAAATAAAAAAAGCTTAGCAATACTCCCTCCCAAATGTTCCCTTCCCCTCCTCCCAGTGGTAAGAGGGCATGTTCTTTAACACTAAGCTTTAGATATCTCCGCACCATAATTTCTGCCTAGCTTAATCTCTGACTCTGCATTCTTTCCCTCTTAGAAATTTTGCTAAAATGATACTTAAGAACAACCATATAGAAAAAAAGAGTGTATTTCCTACAGTTGTTTTGTTGGAGGTACTTCTCACTCCATCTTGAAACAGAAAATACAGGAATAAAGTGTTGGAGGGAATAATTAATTGGCACGGAGACTTCAAAACAGATATATCCTCTTTTTGTGGGTGTAACTGTAAAAAAGGACTGCACAAAAAGGCTTGAGGAAGTGAAGCAAGCACAGCGACCTAGCTAGAATTTTTTTTCTTTTTTTTTTTTTTTTTTTTTTTTTAAGAGGGGAACTGGAAGCTCCTTTGACAAAAACAGGCCTAAAATAAACTCTATTGAAAAATTTCAGACCTTGGAAGGCTCCCACTGTTCACTAATTTTCTAGGCCATGATCTTTCGGAGTAGATTTGGGACCTGTTAGTAATAGTAGTGACATAATTACAGGTAATTGCAGATATATTTACTCAATTGAATTAATATTTAAATACTTCCATCAAGTACTTTAAGTCAATTTACATTTTAAGTAATTGTTTGGCACACAGCAAAATTCTTCATTATTATTTAAAAATTAGAAAAAATTAGTGTGGTTCTCTTCAGACTGTCTTTTAAACAGCAAACACATGCCAGCAAGCCTTATAATTTTAAGGTCAAACGTGAATATAAATTATATTATATTGACAAATTCTAGGATTATTTTTACAGTATGGGTTGTAAACTGTAGCTTTTAAAAACATAGCTTGAATTGGCTATAAACCTGCCATTCTTTGAGTCCTCTACAGTTGTTAAACAAGTGTAAACAAAAAGTACACTTCATGTGTTTTTTCTTGCACTCAATTTTTATGCATAGTTGATTTTTATATACATACTTCTTCAGTAAAACCACGTCTATATATGAGAGCGGTAGATAACAGTAGAATCATTAAGATTTAAGTTAATATTGATGCACTTTTATCTAAAGTATAAACAAGTTGCTGAATCTCTGCCACGCTTAAGCAGCACAATAATATTGGGGTTTAAGGTTTATTTTACTACACCAATATTTACGTGCTGCTAGGGCGGAACAAGTATGACAACTCTTCTATTCATCCACATGTCAGGAACACAAATTCATTAATACAAAAATTTATGTTAGTATCTTCAACTGTTTCTCTTCCTTAAATTTCTAAAGCAGCAAATAATGATTCGCATCTTTATTAGAGCATGCAAACCATGATGTGCTGCTAGAGTACTTTAAGGCCTCAAATACAAGACTTAAAACCTAGACAGTATTTTTATAACTATAACTGGAAATATAGCTTTACTTAAAATTGTTTTTATTCATACACCAACCTGTAAAATTAAGAACCTGTTATGGTCCAGATCAATGCCATGGCTTCGAAGAAGAATACCGACATCTTTGAATGTCTTTTTCTTTCCATTGATATGGTAGACAGAAGAATTATCTCTATAAGCAGTTCTAGATACACAAAAACTGCTGTTAGGAATGACTTCGTAATCATCTCCTTCCTGTTTTGAGGAAAAACAAAGTCAGAAAAACAATTACTATATCACAGGTTTACCTCATATTTCACAATTAAGCACAGAAGTTTTATCATGTTCAGGTTTTAAGTCAACTGTACTCTGGGGTCTAATAGAAGTGGGAACTGTCTTAAAGCTGCATATCTCACAAAAAAGAGAAAAAAACACCCCAAACTCCCTTGAGAACTGGACAAAAAAATACCCCAAATCATTTAAACTGAATGGCCTTCATAATATGCCTTTCCCAACTCTAATACAAGCTATTGCTTTGAAAATACTTAATTTATTCTCTTTACCACTGCTTCAAATCACAAAGGAAAAGGCCTACTTCAAATTTAAAGTGGCTGTGCTATTCCACCCCTTAAATTTTACATTAGGAAGTCTTGAATGACTTAACTACTGTTTGCATTTTAAACTCTTTTATAGTGCTAGGAAAAGGAGTTACTTTTAGCTGAGTAGTTCTAAAGAGAAACTGTAGAAGATAAAAAAGCAAAACATTAAAGATGTGACAAATATGACATCATCAGCTTCAAAAGATATCTTAGACTTACCTACAAAGCAGCAACTAAAATAAAGCTGGTACTATACTTTAAAAAGCTAAAATTGATGCATGCTTCTTGTAAAGACTTAAACTGGCCTACCACTTTCCCAGATTAACCCCCAAGAGCATAATCAAATTCGTATCTTATATATGCAGAAGTTTTTTAAATCATAAAGTTAGCTCCTAGATGTTAACACAAAGTGAAAAAAAAAAAAGAAGACATCTAATAATTTTTGAATCTGGTTATCATAAATACAAGCAAAAGATATATGTGTATGTATATCAAGTCAAAGAAAAAAAATTTGTCTTTTAAAACAGTTCCTTCAAAGGCTGTATATATTGCCACTTTATTAACACAATTTTTGAAATTTCAGTGTACATTTCCCACTATTTTGACTGACCCCAAACTCAACAGTTGATACTTCAGCTAGAATGTATGCACAAAAATTAAATTTACATGAAGTAATAGAAATAAATTCCTTGCACTTTAATTGCTATAAATCAACAAAAATGTCCAGAAGTTTTTATCAATACATGAAGTGGCAAGCAAAATAAATATTTTTTTTAATTTGCCAACACTTTCTATTTCACTCAAACCAAATATCAGGTTCAAAAATATTTAGTGGTACGATGTGAGGTCCAGAATTTTTGATGAAAAATCTGTTTTAAAATTGCAGGCATGTTTACGGTGTATAAAGTGTAAATAAGAAAGTTTCTTATTTTCTAAATGTAGATAACCTAAAATAGTTTCTAATTGGTTTGAAAAGTTTTGCTTAAATAGGTTTTATTTCTTAATATATATGCTCATATTATAAATTTAAGAATATATACCATGTCTGAATGCAGACTTATGAATTTTTAGGAGTCCTATTAATTTCAGAAATAAGTTTTATTTACTTGAGGTAAAAGAGATGACAATTCTAAAGCAACTTCTTAAAATGATTATTACATATTTCTAAATAGTTCTAAAATAGATATGTACCAGATACTAGTCTTAGAGAAAATAAAAAACAAATCCCTACTAATATTTTAAGAACTGCACTACTCAATAGAGGAATTTTTTAAGCTAATTAACTTTGAATTGATGTTTTACATCCCAGAGGTAAACTATGAAGCTTTCCCCAGCTCGAACTAAAATAATTAAACATTAAAAGTTTTCAAATCCTTAAAGGAAAAAAAAAAGTCTCCACTGTTCTGAATAGAAGCATACATACCTTGTCAATGATCTTTTGGAAGTGGACTTCCACAGAACAACTCTGGATGTCCGTATGTTCGTCAGAATTATGGATCAGCACAGAGAGTTTTTTGGATCTGATTTTTTGTGCTCGATACCCAAACACAAAAAGCATTGAATCAATGACATTGGATTTTCCACTGCCATTTGGCCCAATAATACATGAAAAACGCTGCATAATAGAAGGAAAAAAGTGATATTCAAAGGGAGATAGATCCTTGCCAGTGTACATCACCCATTTAATTTGTGAACAGTTTAAAACACAATTATTCCTAGCGCATAAAACTGCAGACTATTTGATAGCTTAATTTTTACTGCCAAAGGTAAAGCAGTACAACTTACTTAACAAAAAACCCACACCTCAACTCAGCTCAGCTTTTTAAATTTTAACTTGTTAACTCAAAGCGATACTGCATTTAGCAAGCATGTTCGCAAGGAAAGTTTCATGATTAGCCACGTAAGTCTCTTGTGGGCACTAAAAAATATTCTCATTCTTCAAACACACCCCTAAAAGTTCTCCAGTAAACGAAATAAAGAGAAAAGCATGCTTTTTTAAGGCTTACTGACAAATTAAAATTGTACAGTATCAGAAAGTTGCACTTAACTGTTTTCTCTACTGTCCAATAATAAAATTGAGAATATCACTATATAAATAATTATAAAACTTAAATATTTTTCAGTTATTTTGAGGTAAGCTTACATGAAAATACAGGAAGGAATACTAACACACAGCGAAGTCTTACCTTCATTTAAAAAATGCTTAAGGTAAAAGAAAGATACCTTATGAAAAGGTCCCAAGGTTTGCTCCCCTGCATAGGATTTGAAGTTCTGGTTTACAATATGAGTTATCATGAGACGAGGAGCACCAGCTTCATTGGTCATTGCTGGAGGTGGGGGAGGAGAGATGCTACCCAAAATCTCTTCTAAACTTCGATTATCAAGCACCTCATTTGAGACTGCTAAAAACCATCCAAAATAAACAGAAAGGAAAAAAAAGACTATAAGCTCTCAATGACTAGACACCTTTTAAAATGTTCAACTGGAAAAGCAAACATCATTTCTGTATGAACCAAACCTATCCTTTTGCCTATAATTATTAAAATAAGCTAAGTGGAATTAAAATTCTTCTTTCCATGAACTGAATCTTTAAAAAGAGATACTTAAGATGTCCCATCGATTCACTAGTGGGTTTGTTCTTTCATTATGTAATTCTTATTCTAACACACTTTAATAGGCACTCTGCAATTACAATAGCTACAACTGTCACAATAAGCCTACAAATCTGAAACAGGCAAAGTCTTTCTCATTAATAAGTGCAAAGCCACATTTCAAGCGTGCTCACAAGTCACTCTGCAAGATTTGGGGATCGCTGCACAATGCTCTGAAAGCTGTAATGACAGCACAACTACTCTGCAAAGACAGGAAGTTTGTTACGAAAACAAACTGGCCCCCTGGATATCAGCTAGTTGTAAGCAAAGCAGCTTTTCAACAGTTACTAGCAACTTTTTCTTCTAATAGACAGTAGTTTTTGCCACCAATTTCAACATATTAATCCATTTGTCAAATACCTTGCTTTAGTAATTGCATATCTGGCTACCTAAAAAGACACACACTGCTGTTTTTCCAGACATTTTCAGCAAAAACTCAACTCAAGAAAATACACTGCTTCATGAAAAAGAAAGTCAAATCATTTTAAGAGTTAAGTAAATAAACTTGACATTTATTCCATTCCAAGAAATCCCATACCATTGGCTGCATATAAATTTGAAAAATCCTGCTGTTGTACCACAATCTTAAGCACAATGTTACAGATCAGGAATATGAAATAGGCTTTATTAGGAGAAAGTCTACAAATTGCTTTTGCACTTGTACTAAATCACTGGTCCAAACACTTTAACGCTTTGCAAGCCCCCATTTTAAAAGCAGTTTAAACTTGCCAGGAGACAAGGCTTTCAATATTCCTTTCTAAAAGAGAAAAGAGAAAATCCTATCTGGAACAGTTGGTAAATTCAACTGAACATTGTTGCTAAACAGACACTATCATCAAGTTTACACACCATCAGAACCACAATATTCAGACCTACCTTGTGGAGGTACTTCGCCAAGCTGTCTGTCACCTTCGTTTTCCACTTCCATGTCACTGGTGGACCCCTCTAAGGGCTCTCTGCCTTTCCGATGGGCTGCTGTAGAGGTTTTGGTGCTCTTGCTTGGCATGGTCTCTGTTGGTTGTTCCCCTTCCATTCCAAGCAATCAAACTACTTGAAGGGATCTATCTCCTTTGCTAACATAAACAAGAAAACCCCGTGATCCAAGCGTTGAACTACAATCCCCTAAGGAATATACCTACATGTTTGCCCAGATGTTTGACTAATTTAGAAACTAAAGACTAGAGGTATTTGGAAGACAAAAATCCAAATTTGAAACAAAACCTCAAGCTTAGCCTCATAATGATATATTTTAAGATACACCACTCCCCAAAACAACGGACTGACCCTAATCTGTAGAAACTGCACGAATCTACCTACTGAAAACTCATACAGCCATGTTCAATGCAGTTACTCTGCTCGGAGAAAGCAACCGTGATGCTGGGGGCAAAAGAGTTAAAGACACATTCGCAATAACAAACTGAGTAGCCATATGTCTTCTGGAAGCACTCTTTACATACACGTTTCAGACCTGACACGCATTTTACTTTCAACAGTCCATGCTGACTATATATTTTATATGGATAGATAGATAAACAAAAAGACCTGCACAATTATAGCAAAGAATTGACTCTTAAACAGTTTAAATCAACACATTCATTTCGCAAAACATAACACAACCACTACGGCAGCATTCAAAATTTAACAGAGAAAGCAAAACAAAATACCTTAATCTAGTTGTGATGTTAAAGTTAACTGATCAAGAACGAAACATTACAAAAGTCCATCAGCTGGCACTTAAGCACAGCTCCCAAAAAGTATAAATAGAAAGCAACCGATGAGAAGAAAGACGACTGCAGGAGCGAAACTCTCTCCAAAGAGTTTAAATTGCAGCAAGTGGCGAAGTTAGTTCTCAGAAAAACAGACATGAGAAAGTTTACTTCTCACAAGATAAAAAACTGACGTGGTTAGAAAGTCATCTTACAATTGGTGCCAATCATTTGACGTTTTCAGACCTACCCCCAACCCACACTCTCATGAGAGTCCTTCATTTGGGACAATGGGGGAGGGGGGGAAATGAGAGAAAGAACTCATTTTAAGGCAATTTGAGTCTGTGCCCCTGTTAAGAAGTGTTCCGCAATGGCTGTCTCAGACAATTACAGCCTCTCAAAGTACTAGATTTTTTTTTTTTCCATAACTGCTCCACTCCAACAGAATTGTGCAATATAGACCTATTTACCTTACCAACCCTTCCCCCCAGATACTTCAACAGAATGAACAAGCATAACTACTTGACCTCAGCTTTTAAATCGCGATAAATCAGCTGCCACACACTCTCTAACAAATTTAACAAATTCGTGCCCAGCCCCTCCCCTGAGTCAGCTCAAAGGTGTTTGTTAAAAGCATCTCTCGACAATCTCCTGCCAAGTGCCGTTTTTGTTTCGGGGACGGCGAAAAAGAGAGTCAGAGACGGACAGCAAGGCTTCCTTATTAACAGCCGATTAAATTTGATAGCGATAACCCATGTCAGTGAAAAGTTTTTGTTGTTGTTTTTTTTTTTTTAATCCATCCGTTAATCTAAGGAGCCCAACTGCACCCTTGTCACGGTCTTCCCAAGTCGTCATGGACTTTCTTAGGATTTCTCTCTCATACTTCAAGCATAAAAGGAGCAGGCAGAGCTAGTTACAGAAGGGTCCCTGCTTTGTAAGCAGATTAAAACCGGGCCTCTGTCCTACCGAAACGTATTTCGGTACTTCCCCGTCCTAGGTGGGTCTCCGAATCACGGTCCCCAGAGGTCCATAAGGGCACAGCGGGAAACCTTGGTCTTTCTCTCTCGGGCTGTGCAGGACCCTCTCTCATCCCCCCTCCTCAAACCCATCTGCCGACACCAGCCAGGACGGAGATGCCGGGCGCCGTGCCCCGCCGGCACGGGGACCGAGCGGCAGTCGGGCAGCCTAGACCCCTCGGGAAGGGCCCTCGGCGGGGCAGCCCCCGCCCGGCCCCGGAGAGAGGGGCTGCCGCCGCCTTTCGCTCCCTCAGGGCGAGGAGGAAAGGGGAAAAATAAGGCGCGGGGCAGAGCCCGCCGCCCTCCTGCCCTCCCTCTCAGCACCCCCCTCAGTGCCCTGAGGACGTCCCCGCCGCCCTGCTCACAGCGGGTGAAGCCCCCCAACTCCACCTGCCCTCGGGCGAACTGCCGGCGCTTCTGTCCGAAGCCCTGCCCGCCGAGCTACCCCGCGCTACCCGCGGAGCTGGTACCTTCGAGGACTGGCGGCGCCCGGCCCCAGCGAAGCTGCGGGTTGCGGCAGCGCGGGCAGCTCCGGCTCCCGCCGCGGCTCGGCGACTTCCACACTCGAAAATGGCGCCCAAACGGCGAACTCGAACCGAAATTCGTTAGAAAAAGCGCGGTGCATGCTGGGAAGGGAGGGGGCCGGCCTCCCGCGGGTTTGAAAGGAGGAAAAAAAGCCCCGCTCCCGCGCCATCTTGTTTTCCGTTACTGCGCGGACGGGCTGGGCGGGATAAAAAAAAAAAAAAAAAAATTTCCCCCCTCGCTTCGGGGAGCGGGTTTTTTGGGGGAGGGAGGGGAAGGGACTCGCGGTTGAGGGTGACAGCGGGCCCACGGCCGTGCCCGCGCGTCCCGCGTGGAAGGATTTATTTTAATTTTAGAAGTAGGTCAGTGGGCGGCGCTTGGTTGCTCGGCAACGGGCGGCGAGGTTGGTAAGGCCCGAGCGGCGGCATGAACGGGCGCTGTTATTAAAAAAAAAAAAAAGTTAAAAAAAAATTAAATAAAAATTGTGGGGACACGACGGCTTTAAAGCGGTATTAATTGACGGGCGGCACGGTGACGCCACCGGGCCGTGTCACCTGGTCGGGGAGGGCCTGTGAGGTGGCGGTGGGACGAGGAGGAGGAGGAGGAGAAGGAGGAGGAAGAAGAAGAAGAGGAAGTCTCGCGGGAAGTAGCCATAGAGACGGAGCCGCTTGGCCGCGGGGGGGGCGGGCAGCCGCCGCCTTGGCCCTGCCGCTCCTGTGGCGCCGCGGGACGCCGCGGGGACGGGGAGGAAGGCGGGATTAGCGCGGAAGCCGCCGGGGCTTGGGAGCCGGCCGCTGAGGCAGCGGTCCCCGCCGCTCTGCGCTCTTCCTCCCGCTGCCGGTGCAGGTAAAGGCGGACTGGGGTAGGCGGCGGTGGCGATCCCCCTCCCTTCGCCGTCGGGGGAGGCTGCCGGGCGGCAGGTCTGACTCACCGCCGCGGTGGGCGAGAGGGTCGGGAGCTGTGACCCCCCGGCTGGGCGTGGGAGGCGGGCTGGGCGGAGGGGAGGGAGAGCCCCGGGAGACAACCGGGCGGCGAGGTAAGGGCGGGGGAGTGCCGATCCCCGGTTGCGGACGGCCCTGAGGGAAACGGGCACTGGTGATCGCCTAGAGAAAGGGCGGCGGAGGGCGGACGCGGAGGGGGGGCGGATAATCTGCCGCTTGGGAAACTGGAAACTTTGAGGGAAAAGGGTGTGCTGGCACGGCCGGAGAGCGGGCTTTGCTGTCCGTGTGGTGCCTGAGGCTGTCCCTCGGGTTTGGGGAGGGGACGCAGACGGGGCGGGAAGAGCTGTGGTTGCCTCACAGCGGGGAGCGAAAGCCGCCCCGCGGACAGCCGTGCTGTGAGGAGCTAGCTCCTGCCCCGCCACCGCCATCTATGCCCTCTCTTTCCCTCCTGCCGCCTGTCTTTCCCTTCGCTCCCCCCCTGCTCTTGCTCAATCTCCCGCCGCCGTCTCTGCTCCTCATCTCCTTCAGCAGCTCCGGAGGGGAAGCGGCTGAGGGGAAGGAGAGTGCGAGGGACCGGGGCGAGGAGGCGTGGGGCTGCGGTGTGAGGCTGTGGGACCAAGCGGGAGCGGGCGCCTGGGAGAAGCTGAGCCAAACTCACCGTGCCAGAATAACTCCTCGTTATTGCCACATCTCTTTTTAAAACTCCTAGTAAATGCTTTCAGCTAACCTGCTGTTGGACTCGCTGGGGACTTGTGATGTGGAGTGCATGTACTGGGATGGGTAAGGATGTACCTGTTGATGAGAACAGGTGCAGCTGTGCGACATAAGGGTGAACGTTCTGCCATCTAGGTGCACATAAAGAGTGTTTAAGCCGTTTCAAAAATTATAATAAAGTTCTGGCCTTGTCTTTCAAAATAAAATAATAGAATTCTGCAAGAATTTTTTAAGGATTTTATTCTTTGGGCACAGAAAATTATGTTTTAGGACTATTGTCCTTTTAATGCTTCTTAAATTCTGCATAGTAACTGTTTGACACACAGTGATTTTTATAGTGAAAAAATTCCAGAAGATTAGAAGGCCACATTGTGCATCATCATGCTCTCCTAAGAGTATACCGACTGCTCCCACCCTCTTGCTTGCACTTCTTTTGTCCTGAAGGAGAAAAAAGTTTTAACCTGCATCAGTGTCTCTACCCTGTCCAGGCACAGACACACAAAGGCTTTTGCTGTCACAGGAGGGAAGGGGATGAGAAGGTGGGACCCCATTGAATTGCTTATGGAATTACTGTGTTGCAGTAAAGTATCATGGACGTTACAAATAGGGATGGATGAAAGACTAGGACGTTGTATCATTTTGTCACGGCAGGATTATTTTCATAGCATGGCTTTTTCCTCTAAATTTTCTCACAGTGCTCTCGCTAAGCATGAAGTTCCTTGAAAAGTTTGCGATTCCAGGTTTTCCCATGCTACCTTCATGGCTATTTGTCAGCACAAGAGAACTTCAGTGTTTCAACCTATAATGTTTTAGCAAGATGTTCCTAGCTTCACTTGTTCTTTCAATTGTCCAGTGTGTTTATACTAAGCGATCAGATAAATATGGAGTTGGGTACTGTACAAACAGAATTCTCTGAAAACTCAGGTCTCTTTTGGTGCTTATTTTGCCACAATACTAATGTAGTATTACTTATTTCAAAACTTTTTATTTTGGTGTTAGTGTCTTCCTTTTTAATTTTGGCTACTTATATATGTGTTTGCTTTGTTTTATTACAGTCATAACATACTACGTATCTTTTTTTAATGCTCCATCTGAACATCTGAAATGAGACTGAAGACTTCACTTTTAAAGGAACCAAAACATATCCTTTGTCTCAGAAAAAAATGTAGGAAAGCACATTAATGCTGAATAGCCTCTTTTCCAGAAAGGATTTCTTTATCATAAATGTCATAGTAAAGTATTTGCAAATTGCAGGTGGCTTTTTTTTTCCTTTTTCTTTCCTTCACCTTGCATTCAGTGCAGCCTTTAAGGGCAACATTTTAAGAGATGTTGAACACTATTAGAGTAATACCTTCCGTTCAGAAGCTATCAAGGTTTTGCTAGAAAGTTTTGAGTTTTTCTTTCCTTTCTTATTTGTAGTGATAAGTTAAAAGCTTTCCCAGACAGTAAATAGGAGTAGTGATATATCTACTTGCTTGTAATAAGACATGCATGTAGCAGATATAAACAAAATCGTAATTCTCCTACTAAAAATTAGATATGTCAACAATTTATATATGATGTAGTCAATAAACTAACACATTTGAACGACAGTTGGGTGTTTTGCACCTGCATTGCACACAAAGACACTTTTAGAGGTGTAACCCAACATTTCAGCTGTGTTTCAATAAGTATGCATCATAAGAAGAATTATATTTTTACACAATATGGTTTGCTTTATTTTTTGCTGAATTTTTACCAGCTCTTGAAGCAAAAGAGCAAAGAAAAAAATGAAGAATCGTGTTTTCTGTATATAAAACATTGCATGGAATCTTATCAAAATAATCTTCCAGTACTGTTCCTTCAGTTTTGTATAACCTAGATGAGATATTTTGTAAGCTTATTTTTAATAATTAAAATTTTCAGACTTCCTTAATTTAATTAAACATAAAGAATTGGTTAGCTGTGTGGGATGGACTACAGCTGACGAGCTATATTCCTGCAGCGATGATCACCAAATTATGAAATGGAACCTTTTAACTAGTGAGACTACTCGAGTAGTGAAACTTCCAGATGATATTTATCCCATAGATCTTCACTGGTTTCCCAGAAGTATAGGTGGGAAGAAGCAGTCCCATGCCGAGAGCTTTGTTCTAACAAGTTCTGATGGTAAGTCAATTTAAAATATTTATAATTTCATACCACTTTGTGCATATGTCACTCAAATACATGAGAAATTATTTGCAGTTAAATAGTCTGCAATAAAGCAATTTCAAATACCTAAACACCAGTTGCACTGGTGTAAAATTAATAGTTGTTCCAAATTTAATACATTGTATTACTATACTTTTCTCTGATACGTTATCAAACATACCTCTGACAGCAGATATATAATTGTTTTTACATAAGGTCAATTTCTACCATCCTTTTTCAGTTTCATAAACCAGTATCATTGCATGCCTACATGGATACTATATCGCTTATAGTTGTGAAAACTGAAGATGACCAAGTTACTGAAATTGCTTAACCATGATGTTTAATATCAATGTAGTCCATTTCTTGGACGTATTTCAAGAGCATGTCTTGTATCTGGCTTCTGTGGAGTCTTGGATATCCCTCTGAAGCATCTCGTTCTGGCTGTTGTCAGAGATGTAAGGCTAGTATATATGTCCACTATACTGGCAGATGTATATATATATATGTATATCCAGTATGCTGCTATTTGTCCAGTATAGTAGTGTATTAATACTAGACTATATGATCCAATATAGTAGCTACTGTACTCCAGTGCATGGATTCTGTTTTGTGGAAGGGAGGTGGGAGCAAGAAAGTTTGATGGTTGCTTGGGGTTTTTTTATTTCTTCTCCTAAGAGGCTAGGAATTGATTTTGCCCAACTTGCACACAGTCAAATTTTTCTTCCTGCATGAAGGCTGATATAGTCGTACCCCCATTTCAGTGAAGAAATCTTAGGTAACTAGTTTCATTATTATTTTACATTTATTATGAAGCAGTCCATACAGTTCAGGTCAGACTTTGTCTACTTTCTTCTCAGTACTGGAATGGGGATTATGTTCCATGGCATCAGGAATTTTCTGTGCATGTTTCCCTTCCCTTTTCTTCCCTCATCCCTTTTCTTTAAGGAAAAACATTTGCTCTCTCCTTGATCTAATTCTTTGTTTGAACAAAATATAAAAAATAATGGTAAAAAGGAATTTTCTTAACACCCTCCCCTTTATTTCTGCTACAAAGAACCTACCGTGTGGAAACCCTGTAGTTCAAAGGAGAGTGTTTCTTCCTGAACCTACCAGTTTTAAAAAGGGGTTGATCCTTTATGAACTCTGCTGGTTTACATTGACCTTGTTATAAAAATTGTGTTGGGATAAAAGCTCTGCTAAGGAACAAGTCCTTGATGTAGGCTGGGACTGCCTCACTGACAATCCACTGGCAAGATTGGGTTAGTGTGTTAGTTTGTTAATGATTTCTGATACTTTCATGTGTTAAGTCCAAGAACTTGGCATACAGGTGACTCGGAAGAGCTCTCTACAGCTTCCTGAGGACGGGAAGTGGAGAGGGAGGTGGTGATCTCTTTTCCCTGGTATCCAGTGATAGGGCTTGTGGGAATGGTTCAAAGCTGCATCAGGGGAGATTTAGACTGGACATTAGGAAGCATTTCTTTACTGAGAGGGTGGTCAAACACTGGAACAGGCTTCCTAGAATCAATGCCCCAGGCCTGTCAGTGTTTAAGAGGCATTTGGACAATGCCCTTAATACCGTGCTTTAACTTTTGGTCAGCCCTGAATTGGACAGGCAGTTGGACTAGATGATCGTTGTAGGTCCCTTCCAACTGAAATATTCTGTTCTACTCTGTTCTGTTCTACTCTGTTCTACTCTTCTGTTCTACTCTGTTCTACTCTATTCTTCTGTGACTTACTTGCAGAAGCTGGACAGTCCCTACACTCCTAACTTTTTATACCTTTGTGTTTTACTCGGTTGATAATGCTGTTGAAGGTTCCAGAGTAAGTAAATTAAGTTATCCTGCTGGTAGTAGTAATTATGTGCCACAAAGAAGCAGATTGCATCAACATACTAAACTTAGTTTGTATTCTTTTGTCAGCGGTCAAAGATCTTGGTGGTAAAGCTGTATTTCTACACAAATGGTAGTGATGGGAGTTTCTCAACACTGAACTGAAAGCAATATGCTGCTCTAAATCTCTGCCAGCTTTTTCAGGCAGAACAGATCATGGTCAATTGTTGTAGAGAGTTTCCGTCAGGATAATAATGGCCATCTGCCCATGACCCTGTTGATAGCTTTCACAGGGACCTATTGATAGTTTTAATGGGACTGATGGAGAATATCCAGCTAACTTCTGCCCATGTTTTGGCCAGAACCTTGAATTTGTGGGTCTAGTGTGTTTTCTTTGGTGAGGGGAACTTATTGTAGGCTTTTGGCTAGCTTCACAGTGAGCTTGATTGGGAACAGAAGGTTTGTTACTGGGCATTAGCAGCCTGGAGCTGATGCATCCAGCATGGCTTCCTGTACGGATGGAGAGAGGTAATAAGTATTTGAAGAAGGTAGAGGAACTTCATTCCTTGCATGAAATTCTGGAGATTTCTCTGACTTTTGGCAATAGTTGCACTTAAAAATTAGGAGGGCTGAGAGTTCAATTCACAGAGTGGAGGCCAAGATTTCTTCAAGGTATTCAGTACTTCCTAAGGAATAAATGCACTGAACTGACAGAACAAAAGCAGGACATCTTTTGGCTCCCTATCGCTTCCTAGATATACACGGGGAGGGAGGATAAGGAGAGAAGTTTGACCAAGTAGAGTTGTAATTTTTGCAATACTTGGTGCTGAACTTCACTATGAATTTTAGGCAGCTAAGTTTAGTGAATCACAGAATCATAGAATCATGAAGGTTGGAAAAGACCTCTAAGTTCATCAAGTCCAACCGCCAACCCAACACCACCATGCCCACTACACCATGTCCCTAAGCACCTCATCTACACATCTTTTAAATACCTCCAGGGATGGTGACTCCACCACTTCCCTGGGCAGCCTGTTCCAAGGCCTAACCACTCTTTCAATAAAGAAATTTTTCCTAATGTCCAATCTAAATCTCCCCTGGTGCAACTTGAGGCCATTTCTTCTTGTCTTATCGCTTGTTACTTCGGAGAAGAGACCAACCCCCACCTCACTACAACCTCCTGTCAGGTAGTTGTAGAGCGCGATGAGGTCTCCCCTCAGCCTCCTCTTCTCCAGGCTGAACACCCCCAGTTCCCTCAGCCGCTCCCCATCAGACTTGTGCTCCAGGCCCTTCACCAGCTTCGTTGCCCTCCTCTGGACACGCTCCAGCACCTCCATGTCCTTCTTGTGGTGAGGGGCCCAAAACTGAACACAGGATTCGAGGTGCGGCCTCACCACTGCCCAGTACAGGGGCACGGTCACCTCCCTGCTCCTGCTGGCCACACTATTTCTGATACAGGCCAGGATGCCATTGGCCGCCTTGGCCACCTGAGCACACTGCCGGCTCATGTTCAGCCGGCTGTCGACCAGCACCCCCAGGTCCTTTTCCTCCGGGCAGCTTTCCAGCCACTCTTCCCCAAGCTGTAGCGTTGCATGGAGTTGTTGTGGCTGAAGTGCAGGACCCGGCACTTGGCCTTGTTGAACCTCATACAATTGGCCTCGGCCCATCGATCCAGCCTGTCCAGGTCCCTCTGCAGAGCCTTCCTACCCTCCAGCAGATCAACACTCCCGCCCAGCTCGGTGTCGTCTGCAAACTGACTGAGGGAGCACTCGATCCCCTCGTCCAGATCATTGATAAAGATATTGAACAGGACCGGCCCCAGTACTGAGCCCTGGGGAACACCGCTCGTGACCGGCCGCCAACTGGATTTAACTCCGTTGACCACAACTCTCTGGGCCCGGCCATCCAGCCAGTTTTTTACCCAGCGAAGAATGTACCTGTCTAGACCGTGAGCCACCAGCTTCTCTAGGAGAATGCTGTGGGAGACGGTGTCAAAGGCCTTACTGAAGTCCAGGTAGACCACATCCACTGCCTTATTGTATTGCTCGTAGAGCTCTTAGGGTGGAAATGGAAGCCTTTGTGAAAGCTGAAAGGAAGATTCATTTGTGTCAATTAATATTTGCATGCATTATAGTATTATGCTTGGGGGGGGCGGTGTTTACTTAAACAAAGATGTTCTTCAGAACGTCAGTCAGTGATCAATATGAACTGAGCTGATTTCTATGGGATTTGTGTTCTATTCCGTTCAGTGATAAACGGGATGGAGAGATTTCGATAGGTCAGCCGGTGCTCTTAATTCCTTGCTTTTTTCTCCATTCTTTTTCTTTCTCAGTTTTCACATTTTTATTTCTAATGTCCTGTTTCTGTAAAGTTCTAAATTGTACATGTAAATAGTGAGCAAAAGAACAACTGTAGTCAGATCTCCTGTTAATTTATTCAGTCAGTTTTCCAGCGTTATCAAAATAGTATGCTAATATTTCATGTTCTGCTTGAATAATGCTTTGACAGTTGATTGAAGAAATACATAAGGACTACTACTACCTTCATGAAAAAGATGACTTTTAAACCTGCAATTTTTCTCTCTCATTTTTCTGTTTTTTATATCACTAAGATATGTAAGGAAAAACAAATCATATTCATAGATGTGTTTAGAGAGGTTGAAAGTTGATTTTTTTTGCAGAAGTATTCAAAAATTAGCATGTTGCAGGAAGTGTACATTTGGAAATATTTTAGTCTATATGTGAACCTGATGCAAATTTAGGTAAGATATCAGTTCCTAAGTGTAATGTCTAGTAGGTATGAATGCTTGCCCTTCTCCTGTAAGTGGATTAACTGAAACTACAACAAAGAGCTACAGTTTAGGAATAAAGATTCATGAATAACACCATGTATAGGTAGGCCCCAGAATCTTTTCCAGGATGCATTAGGACCTTTGCAAGGCTATCAATGAACTTCTAGAAGCTGGATTACTTTAAGTGACGTAAGTCAATGGCAGAGGTTTAAAGTGGAGGGTTCTTGCAGCTTAGCAGATGATTTTTCTTGCTGCTCAAGATTTTAGTTGTGTGTGACCAGCAAATTCTAAACCAGTCCCTTAATTTTGATCTTCATTTTCCTCAGTAAGACTTTTGTGTTCATTTGCTTATAACTTTTTTTGTCTAAGCTAAAGTTATCATCCTAGGATTCTAGCTAATGTTGAAGTACTTTATAAAGATTTCAGCTTTATAGCTGAAAGACATAGTGAGAGGAAGGTTGGGAAAAAAGCTGTCTCCTCCATAACAGTAAAAAAAAAAATTAAAGATTACTGAATGAGAAAAAAATTCTGCGAAATATGTAAATGATCATGTAGTTATAGCTCTGTTAGAATTCATATGCACTTGAGAGTCGATCAATTCTATGATTGTCCAACTTTTGGAGATCAGCTTGATTAACTTTCACTTTCTTTTAATGCAGCTGTTTCTTGCTTGCATGCAGCATAAACTGTTTTGGCTATCTTTGCCAACTTTATTGCAGTGAGGTTTTTTTTTTTTCTTTTGGGGTGGGGTTTTTTGTTTTTTTTGGGTTTTTTTTTTCTTTTTACAAATGTGTAGGCCCTTCAAATTAATCAGTTCTCAGCACATCCCTAAGGCTTATCATCTTAATGGTGGTGTAACTGGGATAGGTATTGTCTGATGAAAGTCTGCAATCCACTAACTTCCCCCGTTTCCCAAGATGACATATCCTTTAGTTCTTCAAGCCAGTCCGGTGATCGGTCATTAGATAATTTTGTATTGTTCAGTGAGTCGAGTTTGTGTACGGCCCTTGCATTCCTTCTGGACATCTGGGGCCTTTATTGCTATTCCTGTTGTTAATTTGAATGCTACTGTTCTGCTAGCATAGCAAAGTGCAAAGTAGAACTGAGCTTTGCTGGATGAATTGCTATTAAAACTAAACGCTTTATGCTTGTTACAGAGCAGTAGATACTCTGCGGTAGGAAGATAACATGCGATATTGTAGAAGGAAGATAGGATGTAATTTCTGTTTAAGTGAACAGAGTAAATCCCGATTTGTTTATATGTTTATAGAGTGCTAAATGTAAACAAAACTGGATGAAGAAACTGACCTAGAAACTTTTTTTTTTCCTTGAAGTGCTGTTCCCTGAGAAAATGAGACTTCCATGACTGGTGGTGTAGGGGGACTGGCTGGCAGGTAGTCAGTACCTGCCCTCCTTGGTGGGTTTTATGGAAAGAGGCAGCTATGTGGTGGAAGAATGCCAAATTAGTGAACGCCCTCACTGAGGGGGCAGCTGCAGCATGGACTACGGGCAGTCCACGCAGGGAGGAGTTGTTTTGCTTGCCCTCGCTGAAGGGAAACTTTCAGCTGGGGTCCCTTCTTAGGCAGTAGGGAGTCCAGCAACACAAGTTGATTTGGCTTGCTGTTACTTATGGAAATGAGTTATTTTTGCCATAATTAGTTCACAGATCACAAATCCTGAGATCTTCAGGTTTTGTCTTGCACAAGTTAGTACTTTATCTTCTTTCTTGTAGGGATTTTTTACCTAGTTAACTGTTGTTAGGACTAAGGGATAAGCTCTTAGCATTGATAGGTAAACTCATCCTGAACATTCAGTTTCTGGAAGAATGTTCATGAGATGTATTTGCCAAAAAATCATAGGGTTTTTTTGTTTTGGTTTGTTTTTTTTTTTCAGTGAAATCATAATACAAAACAGTGCTAACCTAATTTGTGAAAGAATAAATTGAGATAAAAACTTAATGTAGAAAATTTCCAAGTTTTTATCCCGTAGTGTAACTTAGCACTTTCAATAAAGAGAACTTATGTTGTTGTAAAGAATTTTTTTTTTTGCATATGCAAATGAATTATGGCATTGTAAAGGTGCATGTACAAGTTTTGTTGCTTAATTGCTATTTTCTAAAAACCTTACATTTAAAATTCTATTTAACTGTTACTTTTATAGCATGCCTTACGTGTCAAGCCTGCAATTTCCCTGCAACAGCTAATTCCTCTCTGTGATAAGGATTCCTGGAAATTTGCTGAATCCAATGGAAATGGAGTATAATGTCTTTACAGGGTTGCATTAATTCCTGGTTGAACTCCAGATGTTTGTGAAATTAGAGCAAATGTAAATTTAATCCTCTTGGGTTTTCTTCAAGTTGCATCTCTTGTGGGACATTGTTCTTTTACTTCCTATTTACATTGATCTTGTTGCTGCTTTTTTACAAAGAATATGTTCAGCTTTAAACTGCTTATTAAGCACAAATCGTAAGTGAATAGACCTATTTTTTCAACTTTTTATGTTATTGATAATTTTACATTAGGTCAGCATTTAAAAGTCTATGAAAAGTAATGAACAAAACATACATGTTTTATATTCTGTATTTGAATAGGCTGTTAATCTCCCACTTGAAATTCCTCCAAAATTGGAGAGTCACTTTAAGATTGAGGACAGCTTCTGGCTTTAGTACTTAATAAAAATAAAGGAACAGTATTTTACACGTGAGATGTAAAGTAAGATTAAGTTGAATTAATTCTATCTACTCCAAGCATACAGCTAAAATATTCCCTTTCTTAATTGTGAATAAGGCAGTAAGTTCTAATCTGAAAGCCTTTACTACCTCAGTGTTAAGTTGAAGAACAGAAGGCAGAGACATCCATCGAAACATTGCTTTTAGAGCAACCTCTGTGTGTGAATGCAGTGAAAAAAGCAGTATCTAATGAGTCACATCATCTGACTGTCATCAGCTGTAAATTCACATGTTGGAGAAGTAAAGAAGTTGCAGAAGTAAAGATGATATCTGTGAAAACTTGATTTGGCCCTGTTCTGCATAAGTATTATGGTACAGTTTTTAAATGCATGATCACATTTTTTCCAGCTGAATTCTATCTTAGTGCCTAAGGTAGACCCACTTTTATATGAAACTGTATTCTTTCCTGCTAGGCTACAATTTGCTATGTTTCACTATTTGAAAGATGCCTTGTGAAAGAAGTAAGAGCTTGTGGAGTGGGAAAGGATGCAAAAGATTAGTAAACGAGTTGAATGTTTCCCTATATAACAGGATTTTATCCTGTATTCTGTGATATTGCCCATTGTTTTTCTGATAATGTGACCTAACCGAAGTATGCAGTTGCTTGCCAACTGTCTGTTCTTTCATTTTAATTTATTTTTCCTCTTATGTTTTGAGGGGTTTGCTTACAGAAGTATTGAGGTCTAACGGATTCTACCTGGGTCAGTGGAAGCTATTGTTTCAATTTATAAAATGACACAGAATTCTTTGTATCCTTAAAAAAGTAATTCTGAGTGTTTCAGATTGGATACCAAAAGTTGATGAATGCCTTTGATCTCTGTGTATGTTAGCTCCTGATTTGCAAAGCTCTTTTTTTTTTTTTTTCAGGGGAAACTAGTGGAATATATTCATAATGGTTACGAAAAGCTCAGCCACTTAATGATGAATACTGTAGATGATGGCATGAGAATATTCATAGTCCTATGATCAGAAGAGGTTTAAGTATTCTGCAATGAAAAAGGTCTTGGCTACAGGTTGAACAAGTACACTATGCATCGAAAAAGACAGGCGATCAGAAAATAAAACATTTTTTAATATATTATTTTAAAACCAGAAAAGGCCATTTTGACAATTTAATCAGAGGAAATTGCATTTAACCATGGAATTCCTGCGAATGCAGTTATTGCTTATACACAAAAAATGTGAATCTCACACCTGAGAGATGTTCTATAAAATAAGATGCATTAAGCATATAAAATATATTTTATAATTATAAAAAAACATAATGCATTCAATGTAGAATACCAGTACTGAAAATTTTAGGAAACTAAAAATTAACTGAATGAGGAAGAAATGGTCTTAGTAATAATATTAGTTCTGTAAATTCAGAAAAAAATGGGATTAACTAGCTCTTCAGAGTACTCTGGTAGATATGAATATAAGTGATAAAGAGAAGCAAAAATGTATAGTTCAGTGTATGGTATTTTAAATGGTCTGTTCAAATAAACTGATTTATACAAACCATCCTTCTTCAGTATTAAAAATCTTTTGCTTGGAAATCTTCATTTGGCTGGATGATTGTGCCTTTTTGTTTATGTACTTAAAAGTAAAATGAAGACAAAGTGTGATTGTATTGATTTGAATAATACTATGGAGAGCCCTGATGTATGCTTCATGCTTATTTACTGACAGAGCTACCAGAATGCTTTTTCTTTGTTTTTAGTCTGGCTTTGTTTTCTGTTGTTGGGGTTTATTTTGTGTTGTTTTTTTTTTTTTTTTAAATTGAAGTGCAAAATAAAACACGGGAAATCAGAACACAATAAAAGTTGTTTCAAGCTTCTGGCAGTGCAGGCCACCTAAATTTTGCCATCTTGGCTACTGTGATTTGAATGTGCATTTAATGCAGTGATGTCATGTGTTTTTACCTTCTACGCAGTTCGTAATTAACTCTGTTATCACCTGCATACACATATTAGTCTTGATAATGTGGTCTTTTACTGAAATAGTCAGGTATTTAGTTTCCGGTTCTGGCTCATCAGGTATGTCCTGTTTTATAATTCATATTCCCAAGCAGGATGTTATTAATGGAAAAATTATCCCATCTTAAGGGATAGAGCACTTGCACACACTTAATGTGAGGTATCTGTGTACTGTTTATCTCAAAGAGTTCTGGTCACTTTAGAGATTGCTTATAGTGGCTCACTGTCTGTCCGATTAGATAAAATAATTTAAAAAGAGTTTTGGTTTTAAAGTAGTTAATTTGAATCACTGAACTATTCTAAGCCATGTGTTTGTTCTGCCACATGTTTCCAAGTCCTCCTTTGTCTGCTCTTTGGTCCAGTTTAAATTTGATCTTCCTGGATTTAAGCAACATCCCTCATTTGGAAAGAAAGACTTCCTCATGCTTCTGTTGAAATCATTAATAGCTTTGTTTTTGGCTTCTGTGAATTTCCATAACAGCTCCATAATGCAAGCAGTAATACTTCCTCAGAGTAACGCGCTCACTGATGGTCAGATTGTTCTAGCTTTTCCATTATCCTTTTGGTGCTGAGTGATTTTTCAGATCTTAAAAAAAAAAAACTACAAGGACTCTCATGGGCTGCAGTGTATATACCTCTGTTTGTTAGCTTTCAGACAATGAAATAACATCGGGTAGTTGTGTCCCCAGAGAAACACGCAAACTTTAGAGGGACATAAGAAAAATGAATAGGCAAAACAAAGATTATGCATACCAAAAAGAAAAAAAAAAACAACATTGTAGCTGGTTTACAAGTAGTTCTTCTGCAAGAGCTCATTTGTTTGGGCTAATCATAGCTGTGAACAACATAATTGCATGTTTTGTTCTTTTGTTGTTGTTGGTTTCTTGTCTTGTTTTGTGTATGCATTTTTAACAAAGATAACACCATTACAGTTGTAAATACCGATTCACCAAATTAGATATACTATTTGTATCTTGAACTTTTGTTTAGGGAGGTTCCACTTGATTTCAAAGTTAGGAAGAGTAGAGAAAAGTGTAGAAGCACACTGTGGAGCTGTACTTGCAGGAAGGTGGAATTACGAAGGAACAGCACTGGTTACAGGTAAGCATTCTTAAAGTAATGAAGTGTTTTGAAAACTAAAATAACAGAAGAGCTCCTTCAAAATAAAGCCTTTTGGTTTTTTTTAATATACAAAGTTGACATGCCATGAAGAAATTTAATGGTACAAAAATATAGTATTAAACAAAATTTATGAAAAGTGAGTGCATTCAATAAAATATGTAGAATGTAAGTACTTTATTTTATGGGATAAACACAATAGAATGTTTTGGAAAAATAATTTAATCCTTGACATATGTTTAGAAGATGTAATCCTAAATTTCATTGTTTATATTGTAGTTACATTGAATTTGAATGAATAAAACTGAGTCTATTAAGTGTTCACACACTGATCTAGCTTGAAATCCTAGTGACAATGGGGAGATGGAAACACAAAATCAACAATATAAATGAAGTTAGCTATAATAAGTTACTTTTTTTATGTCTTCATTATCACTGGGGTTATTATCACCTTCTTTAATAGAAGTTAATTTTCCACTATTTGATTAATGCTGTTTTAGAGGAATGTTGTCTATTTTAATTAATAGAAGATCTAGTGAAAACATTTATTTTTTTTAGTGATCCTATTTATTAGATGTTGTCCTATTTACTTGAAAGTAAATGTTTTTAATATCAGTGCTTAGAGGTTTTTGTGGATGTTCTGTACTTCATAAAGGAGAATATTTGATTTTTTTTTCTTATCTGCTACAAAAAAAAGGTTGCTAAGTTGGTACATTTATATCTCTGCACATGACATTTGGGGTTTTTTATCCAGCAAAGTTTACTGAGGCCTCATGAGCATCTTGCATGTTTCTGTGCTTCTCTTTCTTAATTATTAGGAGTGGTGTAGATCCAGCTGCAGTCTAACTCTCTTCTCTACTGAGGCTGGGAGAGTGAGCTCTCAGTGTCTGCATCTTTACATGTCTTTTTGTCCTAAATCTTTTGGTAATTAGTTGCTTTTGGCATTTTTGTCAAAAACTTCTATCTTGATGTTAAGGGGAAGCTAATTAAATTTACTGTGATAGACTTCTCCTTTATGGGATTTCTGTTGGTGTCAGAATTTTCTGCAGCCTCCTGTTGATCTAGCACAGCTGATTTCTTTGGACAAATTCCAACTCAGTCCAGAAGTACTGAAGATAATTTTGGATCTGCTGGTTTCCAGACTCAGTCTGACTCTAAAATGCTGCTTCAAGGAACTCTGTCTGGCATGTTCCTCTGAAATCCCAGAGGGATAGAAATATTGTTCTTTTTAAAGACAGATTTGCCTCAGGAACTTCTCCAAAGAAAAAGCTAAAATTGCCTTTTCAATCTTTTTTTTTTTTTTTTTTTTTGAAAAGACTGCATGACACTTATGGGGAGTATGGGAATTCATCACCATATCCAAACAGTGTACTCGAGAAGATCAACTGCTCTTATACCACAACTATACTTTAAGGAATAGTGAATCATTGATGATACCGTATCAGTTAAAATATTCTTTATGGCTCTATTTTAACAGTATCAGATGTGCACAAATAAGATTTTTAAAATTTCTTTTACACTTTTTAAACACTTAAAAGCTACATCGGCCAGATATAAAAACCTGAAATCTGGTAAGTAAATTACCTTTGAATGGAAGAATGGCATTAAGCTTTTAGGTGCACCTTTTTCCTCATTAATGAAGGCCCAGAGCTGTACTTTTAAAATATGATAGCACACTAGGAAATCTGTGTTCTTAATGCATACATAACTGTGGTGTATAGTGTATAAGAACTTAATCTTTAATAAGTAAACTAAGTTTCTTGGTAACACACAGTAATGTTATAAAATTTAAGCCTTCCAAACAGAGCCTTCAGTTATCTTCAGTTTCACCATTTATCAACTGTGAAGCCTCCAGTTTAATACATAAAATCTGTTCCTACTCTCTTCGGACTCCTCAGAGACTCATTTAATCAGCCTCTGGGCCATTGAACTGTAAATAGATGAAAAGTACTAGCAATGCCGAATAGAAAATACAGAACTTGGGATGCTTAAATAGTGATGGACTTTCTCTTCCCGGGAGCAGCTTCAGATAGGGATTTTCAGGAGAGGAAGAGACTTGTTGATAATAGCAGAAGAACAGTCTTGAATTTTTTTTCCATAATATACTATCTGTTTGCATGTTAGGAAGACTACGTAAGCAATAGTTATCTGTAAGAAGACCTGGACTTATTTTAACTCTAGTGTTTCCTAGATAAATACAAGTGCCATGTTTGTTAGACGTACTATTGCATTTAAGTTGATGATTTCTGTGATAACTTTACAGTTGGTGAAGACGGCCAAGTGAAAATCTGGTCTAAAAGTGGAATGCTGAGATCTACTTTAGCTCAGCAAGGTAAGTTAATTTTCTTAAAGTTCCATGAGAACTTTTTAATTTGGGATATTATGAAATATATTTAATTAACAGACCCTAAATCTAGAAGTAAATGTTTGTTTAAGGATCTTAAGGCCTAGATAAACTGAACTAAAATAAAATTTAAATCGTAGTTGAATACAGGGGTAACTGGATTTTTAATAAAATTATCTTCTTACAAAAAAAAAAATTCTTCAATTTAAAAGTATTATTGCAATGTTTTTAGACAATAGTTTCAGTTCCACCCTAAGGATTCTGAACAGGCTAAAGAATTAAAAATAAAAAAATCCAGCTTTTAATACCAAACCACAGAATCTTATGGTGAAACTGAAAAAAAAAAAAATCTCTAAAAGCATTGCAAGAATGCTTGAAAGATGCGAAATGTGTGTAGGTTAGTTCCTCTGAACTTTAAAATTCTTAACAGCCCTCGGTTCATCTATATATTTAACCCAGTAACTAATTTAGTATATGCAAACAGTCCTACTGAAGTGAAATGATCCCTGTGCTTCAGTTCTTTGTTGAACTGGGGCCATGGAGACCTAAGCTTGGTCTTGGCTTTGTAACTACAGTTTTATGCATACTAGAGCATTCCAGCTGTTTAAGTCAATTTAAAATGACATTATTGTAAAATACAACAGTATAAGCTGCAAATACATATTTATACAGATGATGTTTGATATTTTTAAAATACTGGTTTTTTTAAATCATAATTTCTAACATTTTTGTACTATTTCGGTGAAGATACTGAGCTAGATTTTGTTTTTCAGACTTCATACATTGAGATCATGTGACCTTTTGACATTTTTTAAGAAACCACATGCACCTGGGGTTGTGTTAAATGTCAGACCCTTATCTCTTTCTAAAACAAATTATCTAAATTCTTTCAACCTGTTGAAGGCATTTTAACCACAGGAGTGAATGTAAAATGTATTTCAATTCTGTTAAGGAAGTTCATATTCAGATGTAGTGTTTTTTCATGCTTACAATGTACAAAGATAAGCCAACTGAACTATAATTTTTGGAAAAAAAAAAGTTGAAGCACACACTTCACTATTTCTCACTTGATATGTTTCAAGCTTTTTTATGTTTAACTGTGCTTATCTGAGGTTTGATGAAGCTTACAGAGTAAGAGACATGTTCTAGTTTGAAATATGCAAGCTGAATTTTCATTGATTTCTTAGAGTTTCTGGTACAGTATAAAAGTACAGTTGACTCCCCATGGAATAATTGTCTTTTTGTATTTGTGTTTTAAGCTAAGATCCTGTGAGGCTCAGAAACCCTTTAAACTTTAAATTTATAGGATCAGATTCCCACAGACCCCTCTGTAAGCTACTGACATACCTGGGATCAGGATAGGATTCTGCAGAAATTGTTACGTTGTTTAAGAAAGGTATATCATGTTTGAGCTAGTTTTTCACTTCCTTTATCATCTCTCTGAGAAATGAAAGGATTACCATTGCTAACATTCCACTCTTTGTATTAGAAGTAAATTTTCAGGCTCTTATCTTTGGATGATGGTCCACATGCCTATTCTATCTTCGGATTTTTATTCACTACAAAAACATGAACATACATTTTTCCCTTTTTTAGCTTTTTCAGTACTTATATGGAGGGCTCTGGTTGCATGTCCTTCCATCATGCTGATGCATAGAATAAAGCTAGTGTGACCCTGTAGCCTCTACTGCATTCAGCCTCGAGCTGTAACATTGCTGTTATGGCTGCATTGTTCTTTGAGCCTGATCTCATTTCTTCATCCTTAGATTATCTTAATATTCTTCCTTTTCTTCCTCCTTTTCCTTAAACTGAAATCTTTTAAAAAAAAATGCTGTATTTGCAATCCTTTGAGCTTCTAGTAGACACGGTGTACTGATACATTTTGATGAGGTAATATTTTTTCATGGGTCTCTGGTATATGTTGGTAACCCACATGATTACGCTTAAAGCGGGATTTATCTGTGTATTCTGTGATGTATACATTGCAGCATGACGCTGTGCTGCAAGTGTCTGTGTTCCTTTGGAGAGGCCACAGAACTGTGAAGAATAGGATGTATTGAAGGTCCACATTTGAAAGAAAATGCACAAATTTTTACGGTGCTTTGTAGGCTCTGACACTAAGATTGTTTGGAGTGAAGTCTGCAGCGTTAGTGGTGCCACCTGTGCTAACTGAGTCCTTCGCAGGCCAAACATCTGGTTAGCAGGACCCGTGCTGAGCCCACAGTTGCATAGCCTCTCTTGAAATGTCTGTCTAAAATTGCTACTGCGGAGGTTTGTAAACCACTGGCTCTCTAACCCTCGAAGTCCTCTACGGAGTCAAAGGTATTGGTCAACCTGAAAACGAAGTAGAGTGCAGTTGTGCCTTCCTCACTACAATCAAGATTGTTCTGCAGTGCAATTTCTTTAGCTTATCCCACTAGTGAAGCTGACAGCTTTGCTGATAACTTTACTCTTACTCCATGATCTGAGAATCTTCAGGGAAAGCAAGCAAGCAAGTCTCATGGATCCAGCCTAAGCATTTCATTGCTAGAGCACCTGCTTCGATCCTGGTAACTATTCTGGTGTCCCTAATTCTAGTCAAGACAGGAGTAATTCCTTGCGTGAAAGTCGTATTTTAAATCCACAGGATGACTTTATTTCTTGTGCCATGAAAACTTCCTTTCTTTAAGAGCATTTGGTGAAGGACATCACCGTAACTTTTATGAAAATACACATACATTGTGCCCAACAAGTCAGTGCTGTCCATGTGCTTTTTGATTCTTGATGAAGTCATGACTTCCCATTATAAAAGAATATGACACTTATTTATCATATAAACATCATTATCCACAGACCCATTATAAAAGAATATGACACTTATTTATCATTTAAACATCATTATCCACATTCTACCAGTTTACCTCAGATGGATTTCTAGTTCTTCAGATGATTTCTGTCACCTTTCTTTCAAATTTAATTTGTCATCTAGTACTCTTAAGACCATATCTTTCTTGAGTACTTGTCTTTTGGCCCTGCTGACTTTCTGATGGGCTTCCAGTGACTAGTATGCTGAGTAAGCACCAAGAAGTAATATGAATAATTGGTGTATAGGTTGCCTTTTTGGTTAATGGAAGCAAAATCACAACAGTTGCAATGTAAACAGTTTAATTACAACATGTTTATTGTGAAGTGGAACTTACTTTTAAGGGACAACTGTATTCCTAATGCAGCTCCTATTTTTTGTGCTGCCACAGAGAGACATAAAATTGTCTGAATTAATGTTTCTACTCCTGTGAAAGTAAAAAGTCTCACACAGACTTACTGTTATAATTACCGAAGTATCTGCTGTGGCTGAAAGTGTCAGAGTGACTGCTCTGTCACTCCTGCACTCAACCCTCGCTCTTTCTCTGCTGTATGCATTGGCCACGGGAATGATTCATTGGGGATTAACATCTGCTAGTAGAGCACTGAGATGTGAAGAAGCCCACCCTGTATGCTGAATGCTGATGTTCCTTCTTCAGATCTCACCTTTTCTGCTTTTCTCACTTCTTTTCTCAGAGAGTATTTTTTCCTAAAAACTGTTTATCGCCAATGCAATTCGCTGCAGTTTGCCTGTTCTGCTGAACTTTTCTTTCCACAGCAACGCAATGTGTTGGCAGTCTTTTCCCAACCAAGTTCTTGTTAAGTGCAGAAGGAAATGAGTTAACTTAGCTCCTGCTGTTAAGCCCTGGAAATTGTGGTTAAGTAGTCAGCCATCATAAAAAAGTTAAACATTTGGTTTAAATATAAAAGTCTTCTGATTGTTAAATCAGCATTAGAGCAGGACAAAAATTAGTTTATTTAGAATTTCTGTACAGCTGGTGACAGAATTTATGTCATTTTCAACATAAATTGCTGCCAGTAGGAAAATAGCTAGTGCCAGACTTACTTAATATATGTTGTATGTTTCTATGAGTTGTCTCCTATAATGGTTGACGAGTTAAAAAAAAAAAAAAATTACATCATTCTGTATTTCTAAGTAACATAAAATAAATGCCTACCTAAAAGAAAACATACAAAGTACAAAAATATGCAGGAGCAATGACACCAGGTCTCAGTTTAGAGTTTGAATATTGGAAGCTCAAATCAAGTTTAGTGTGCTGAATTGATGTGGCTGCAATAAAATCAGTTTTTTCTTCAGAAAGAAAATTTGAAGGCTTAAGTGGTAAGATATTAGATGATGTTAGGACAGTTGATATAGCAGTTCAATCGCTTAAGTATCTAAATCTCATCAAAATATTCCCATAAAAAGATATTTCTGAGTCATTTTTTGAAATGGAACTTAATATGCCAGAAGTGTCTTTGAAAATTTTACCCTGTAAGAGTATTTCTTAAGCCTTTTGGGGTTTTTTATTACCATAAATTCTAGATGTACAAAAAATGATTTATTTGCTAAATTTTAATTAATTTGATCAATTAGATACTTAGTTATCAGCTGAAATGTACATGACTCCCTAAGAAGTGCATATCTCTGAGAATTTAGGAGACTTTCTTTCCATTTTCCTCTTCTAAAATTTTGAAGTTGTCAAATACCAACACTGACATTGTAACAGTTGCTCTTTCTGAGTTTTTTTATTTCTCAAACTGAATTTTTGGGGTACCATTCAGCTGTGTTAATGTAAGTGTGCCATTAGTGCCATTTGAGGTTCGTTGGGCTATTCTGCCTAACCTCCAAATCTATTCCAGAAGGAGATGGATCTCCTTCAGGTCCTGCGTTGTATCTGTAAGCTCCACATGGGTGTCTTAGAGTACCCTAGGTACCTTGCATCCCTTAGGTGCTTGTGTTTAGACAATTGAATCATGTCTTCAGAGGCCTCATTTCTGCCAGTGAGAATATTAAGTCTGTTAGAGAAAAACAGATGCCTGAAATAAGCCTTCTCTTTCCGATTTCAGAAGATATGGAAGCACGTTGTACAAAAAGTAAAAAGAATGGTCTGGCAGGGACTTGTTATACAGTCTCCCTCCTTGCAGTTTCGTATGCGCTGTTTCCATGTCTTGTAATGCTGAAACTTGCTGTCCATTGCTACAGGGCTTTTGCTGTGATAGAAATAAATGCTTGGACATGCTGTTAATTTTCTTAGTTTTATTTGCAAGGAAGCAAGTAGCGCAATACTTTGATTCTTCTTCAGGGGAGACTAATCCTGTCAGGTACTATGGAAAATATTTGCATAGTTGGCAAGTCTGATTTTTTTTTTTTTCCCTGGATGCTTTTTCCATGTAATTTTTTACTTTCTTCTATTTTCAAAAGAAGTCATTTGAAAACTGCAAGATAATATGTTTTTAAAATGGAACAGTCAGCTTTATTCTAGATACATCATCCTGAAGTTTTCAATCTGCAAAAAAATGTTTTCAATTAATTCGGAAAAATCTGTGAAGTCTGCGGGCCACTCTTTCTAGTTTTATTTGTTGGCATTTGTTTTGTAAGTTGCTTGTGTATGGGAGTTTGGTTTTTTATATGTGCAGCAAAACAAAAATACATGTTTTGTTAAGAGGCTTAATCATGGAGCCTAAACGCTTTACAAAGAATAATTTAGGTGCAATACAAAGTTTTTTCTACCCATGTTTGTGTTCAGTCTCACCATTGTAGGTGAAAACAGCTATTTTCTGATGTCTATTGATAAGTATTAGGATGATTGTTGTCATGTTGATTTTCTGTATCTCTTAAGTGACAATTGTGAATAAAATTGCATCAGAGTATAAAAGACGAAGTAAATATAAAATGCAGCTATTGCTGTTCATTTTCTGGAGTTGTGTGAAACTGTTCACTTATAAAAAGTTTTACAAATTAATAGCATGGTAAATGGCAATAGAAAATTAGGTTTGAGAAAGATGCAATATTAAAAACACAGTATTAAAATGGTAGGTAGTGGCATGGTGGACCATCTACCTGACTTGCTGGGCTTACTTTTGATACAAATATTTGTTGGTTTTAAATTAGGTATTGGTCAGCATCATAGTCAGCATTGGGTTTAATCATATTGTAGGTATTCTGGCAAACAAGTTTGCAGGGATTTCAAGGTAAACATGAAATGCTTTTGCAGGTATTTGTAGGAAGTGTCTACAAACTAAACAGATAGCGAGAGAGATCTGAAGATTTGACAGCTGAGCATTGAAGGCTGACTTTGTGGACTGATCAGTTGGGAAGGGTTAACATTTTAATACTGAATGAAAAATGCCATGATGTGATAGACCTTAAAAGTAAATTGGCCATGAAGGGCTTTGTTTGATATAAGAGAGAAAATTGTACAAATGGAAAGGGCAACATAAATCTTTGCAGCGTCCCGGTTAGCCATGAGCCAGGGAATCAGTACATCAAGGTGAGAGGGAAGCACCTTAAAGATGAAAGGCAACCCAAAGGTACAAAGGACAATCTCATCTTACTTTGCTCAACTATATCTTGGAATAAATTGGTCAGATTTTTATTTTTATTTTAAGAGTGGGGAAGCAAAAACAATTGGGAGTATATACATGAGGTTCAGTGAAGCCGAAGAAACAAAATTGTCTAGTTAGGAAGATGATTTGACTGGAGAAGAAATCTTATAATAGAAGAAGAAATTTGGTGATTTTAATTTTTCTAGAGGTGGTTTTAGAGAGAGCATGAAATGAAGAAGTAAGTGGTAAATGTAGTTGGAGTCTGCTGGGACAGACCTTGCAATAAAATGGGTAGGTCTTAAAAGTTAAGTGATGCATTGAAAAAATTGATAGGTACAATATGAGTAAAGGAGATACCTATAGCAATAGTAAAGTCATACACATTTTCAGTAACCCAGATCTAGTATTGGACAAGCCATCAATTAATTTGTTTTGCATAGAGCTGATTAGTTCAGAGTTAAATTTAGAACGGTCCCATTGAAAGTGGTAGGTGTTTGCTGGTTTACTCAAGTGAGTGTGCCAGGACTTCACCCTATGTATTTTTAGTTCCTTGAGGAGTGTTGGAAGGGTATGCAGCATGAGCTAAAGTCTTCACAGTTGTCTTTCTGGATTGTGTCTGTCTCTTACTGCTGTTCCTATGGCTGTCTAAAAGATGAAGTGAACCAGAAAACATGGCCGTAAGTGCAGTCAGACAAGTGTGGAGGACAAATGGTTGCCCCTAGTTTGGCTTTCTCCCACTCCTGAATTTTTGATGTATGATTTTAAGTAACCAGTTTGAAGTGGCTATAGCAGTTCTGCATAATTTGATCAGATAAGTTGTAGAAATGTTTTTTTTCTTTCTTTCTATCTACAGGAACACCAGTGTACTCAGTAGCCTGGGGACCTGATTCTGAAAAAGTTCTCTATACTTCAGGGAAGCATCTGATTATTAAACCTCTTCAGCCAAATGCTAAAGTTTTGCAGGTATCATTAATACATTACAGTTGTCTCACACTTCCATGTAAAAACTTTTTTCAGTTATCTAGAGTTTTGCCAAACATAAAGTGTTTGTGCTAAAATTTTCCATGCAGCATCTGTACTGCTCATTCCCCCCCTCCCCGCCTTTTTTAGTTTTTTTGAGAATAAGGAGATTGTTCATTTCTCTAAACTAAAAATTTTTGACAATTTCTGCTATGGATATTCTTCAGGCATGTGATTAAGCATTTTGCTTTTTGTAAATAAAGAAAAAGCAAAAAGATACAGAAGTCTTTCCCTTTTCATTTGTTATGAAAAGGTACAGAAGCAATCGTTTAGAACATGCTCTTAGTGCAGATTGTTATGCTTTAATTCTGCCTTGTTCAGGCCGTATTTAATTTATTTTTCTGCAGAAGAGATGACATCTATGCGTTTTTACTGTGGGGAAGCCTGATACACATTGGAGTGTATGAATGCTAGTAAATGATGAATGGTAAATATTAAAAATAAAAGTTGTCAGACTTGTTGCATCTATGTTTAATTTATTTTTTTCCATTTCAGTGGAAAGCCCATGATGGACTTATTTTAAAAACTGACTGGAACTCAGTTAATGATCTTATTCTTTCTGCAGGTGAAGATTGTAAATATAAGGTGAGTAGTGGTTAACTTTCTAGGGGAGACTAAATGACCAAAAAAGGTATTAGGCATTCTGATGTTTTCTAATTTTAATAATACTTGGAAGCTCAAATTTAAATGAGAAGTCTTTCAGTTTTCAAGAAAAACTTGTTACCCTAAGTTGTATTATTCGTAAATACATCTCGCTCTGACTTGTAGCATAAAATTAGAAATGTTTTTTTTTTAAAATACGGCAGAATAAAATAAAAGTGAAACAAACTCTGAAAGGTAAATATGTAGAAATATAGAAATGATTACTTGAAATAGTATAAGCTATGACACATACTGAAAAAGGTAATGACATATAAAATTAGAGGAGATAAAGCTACTCTTTTCTATTACAGGAGCGTTAGTGAATCCCTTAGGAAATTTTTTGGTTAGAATATTCTGTATCCAAAATGGAAAGTACATATTGTGTTCCTTCCCTTAAGTACGAACTTATTTTTAATTCTATCATATGTTGGTTCTCTAAGTGTACAATGGCTGTGATAAAAATGTACACAATTAAGAAATTAAAAATATAATAATTATTAAAGTGTTAAAATCAAATTACTTCATTCTCTGAATTGGCTTTCTGGTATTCTGTTGGCTTCAATCAGTGAGAAAATCTCTTTGGTCTGGAAATTTGCAGAAGTGCTTTGCATTGTTGGGAGATGAGTGCAAACAGAATAAACCTTGTGGTTATTTTACAGACTTACAGTAATTTGCAGGAAACAAAACTCATTAGTTCGAAATATTTTATACAGAATAAAATAACATTTGCCATAGCAGCAAAGCAAAGTCTGTTGCATTAAACAAACCACTATTGATTAGGAACAACCTTTAATGAAAAGTGAACTATAATACATGTGATTTTTCTAGTTATACAAAAAGGCACTGAAATAACTTAGAGAGTATATTTCTGCAACTTCTGTGATCATGAGGGAAAATGATAGCTCTAGAATAAGTAAAGGTACGCCCAAACTATGTTCATATTGATATATATTTAATTTTTTTGAAAGGTTTGGGACAGTTATGGACGTCTACTGTACAGCTCACAGCCCCATGAATATCCTATAACATCTGTTGCCTGGACTGTGGATGGAGAATTATTTGCTGTGGGGTCTTTTCATACTTTGCGTCTATGTGATAAAACTGGGGTAAGTAACAACTCTGAGAAATAGCAGATGTGGAATTGTACAAATTTATTGATAAGACAGTAAATATTCCTGAGGATATACATGTACAGGTGCGTATTTTTATTAGCAAAAACCAGACATGATTTCCAGCACCTTACTACTGGGTGCATCTGATTAAGATATTGCCGCCGTGATCTGCTTAGCTGCGCTTCTAAATATGTTTTGAGTTGGATAAAATTTTTTTATAACCTTTTGCCTTTCAGGACATTAAATTTTTCTGTGTATTTTTTAGCTTTTTTCCTTAAAAACACAAAGAGTTTACAAGCATCTCTTGTAAGGCAATAATAAAATGCAGTTATTAACCATAAAAAGCAAGGAGTGTGTAACAATAACCTATCTTAAAAAAGGAGGTAGAAGAACAATGTCCTGTGCTTTTATTATTTAGCTTTTTTTCTTAAAAAATACTAGGAGTTGACAAGCACATCTCGTGAGATCACAAAATGCAATTGTCAGGCATTGGAAATGATAGAAAAGCATTAGTAAAGGAGGAGCTAAGAGAACATTCGTGCTTCTACTTCTGATGGCTAGACAGGGCACAGTTTTTCAAGCTAAAGACGTACTTTAATCCTCTCATCTGAGCATCTTTATTACTTCTTAACTGTTGTGAGAGGAAAAAGGCTCCTAAAGGAGATACTTTTGTTTCTCTTCTTTCTTTTCTTTCTTTTCTTTCTTTTTTCTTTTTTTTTCTTTTTTTTCTTTTTTCTTTTTTCTTTTTTCTTTTTTCTTTTTTCTTTTTTCTTTTTTCTTTTTTCTTTTTTCTTTTTTCTTTTTTCTTTTTTCTTTTTTCTTTTTTCTTTTTTCTTTTTTCTTTTTTCTTTTTTCTTTTTTCTTTTTTCTTTTTTCTTTTTTCTTTTCTTTTTTCTTTCCCTCTTTCCCTCTTTCCCTCTTTCCCTCTTTCCCTCTTTCCCTTTATCCCCTTCCCCCCCTTTTCTCCCCCTTTTTTCTCTTTTTTTCCCTTTTTTCCTCCTTTTTTTTTTTTTTCCCCCTAACTTGAAGCTTTACTGCCAGTTTGTTGTTGATGACCTAGGTTTTTTTTCAACTTGGTTTCCAATTAAAATTAATTAAATGCAGTTTCATCTGCCTTCATTGGTATTCTAAGTAAGTTAGCCCAGAGCACAGATTGACCTGATTGTCTCTGTGGATCTCCTGTGGTTCTGCAACTTTTTGTCCAGACTCGTGTTTCATCGAACCTTGCTGGTTTGGGACTTTCATTGTCCCATTCTGTACCTCTTTTCTTGTTGCGTTTGTTGTTCTTTTGCTCAGACTGGGAAAACAGTGTTTGCTGTGGTGTTTTTGGGCATCTTCAGTAGAGCATGGTTCTCCTTACCATGAACTTGGACTATGTGTTTCGGGTATTTTTACATTCGTGAAGAAGAGCCTTTAAAAATTATATGAGAAGAGGCATGCAGGATAAGATCTCTGAGTCTTCGTTTTTTGCTTTCTGTACTGATTCTGGTTTCAGTGATCTTCGCTGACAGAAGTGTAAGCTAGGCATTAAATTTAAAGTAGGGATTGCTTCTATTTTCTGTGCCTTTTCCTGTTACTTGCTTTGAAAAAATCCTAGTGCTACTTAATCTGTATAAGTAAAATTTGATTATAATTATCTTGAAGGAAAACAAAAGTACTCACATGCAATTTTCTTTCAGAAAGAATTAAAAATTTTGAAAAAAGTTGTTTTATTTTGATAAGTACATTTTTAAGGAGATTTTTATTACCTGTGTGTTACAAACACACTAGAAAGTTCAGAAGAGTAAAGTAGTGAGTAGCGTTGGAGCCTGAGGTACGAACTTGTGCAAAAGATTGGGGTACCACTTACATAGGTAAAAAAGATTTTGAAGTAGGTATAAAAGATAACGAAGTAAAGAAGATATTTCCGGTCTCTTTGGTATAAGGCTGGAGAGCAGATTGCAATTTCCATCATTTAATGTTTTTCATCATTGAAATGATTCTTTTAAAAGAAGATATATCTTATTGTTAGATTTATCTGCCTCTGTTTTGTTCAGAATTGGATACTATTTCTCTTTGCAGAAGCAAATGGATAAATTGTCTCTATGCATACAGTCATAACGATTGTGCGCTCATGCCTCAGCTGTTAGCGATGGGACACGCAGGTGGTTGTTAGGTGGCTACGTCACCAGTGGGGACATCTTTCCCTCTCCCTGGCATTCTTCTGGTTGGGTTAATGTTAGGTATTGAGGGTGGGAGTTTGTCATTATCTTTACCAGGTCGGTGCACTGATACGCTTGCTGATACACTGATACACAGACTGTCGGTGTCTGCTGATATACTTGCTGATTCCCTTAGAAGGGTCCTTTAGGATTGCCTCAAAGCTTTTGTTTCTAGTCAAGGTGGATAGGAAGATTTTTATCCGTTTAATATGCCACTTAACTTCACTTACAATGTAATTAAAGCAGTAATCTAACCTGACTGTTGCCTTTCTGTCTCTCCATATAAATATGCTGTTGTAGAAGTGTTTATATACAGATACCATATTTCACTTGATGAAGGCAAACAAGGCATATTTGTATAAAGCAATTTATATTAGTATAATTACATCTGTGTTAGACTACATTATGTAACATATATTGATTTAAACAATCAGACTAACCATTAGTATTTTCTTCTCGAAACAGCACTTTAAACCATGCCCTCTTCTTCCACAACCACTTTCCATCTCCTTTCTGAGTACTGGGATCACTGAGCTATATCAGCAAGTGGTAAACTGAAATAAATATACTTTTGTGGGGGTGAGGCCAACAATCTAAATTGCATTTTGCACTCTATATAGATTTATGCTTAAATGTGGCAAAGACTGGTGCAGCGGAAAAGGAAGAAAAATACTAGATTTCTTTTTCTGCTGTCATGTATGCATACAGCTTTTGTTTCTGATCCCCAGGGCCTTACTGTTTTTCTTGCCTAGTTATTATGTAATATAATTTACTATGGTTCCAACTCCTGCTAGCTGAAAACCAGTAATTTTTTAATCAGCATTTAATATTGAACAGGCTTGTGGACTTTGTTTGAAATTTTAATGCAGATAGGTTTATTTTTTCATAAAATTAAGGGTTTCTTTACCTGGTTTATTACTCCACTCCTAAAGAAACAGACATGTACAGTAGCTAGTGCCAGATGCTTTTGTCTGTTTAGCAGCTAGCAATGATAATTTATTATCTTCAAAAGTCATGATTTTTCATGAAAGTTTCTTTCCTGACATTAAATGTAAATAGTTACTAAAGAGCTAGCTTTGCTAGTATTGAGGGAAAAGGAAGAATGATTCACATACTGCCAGAGTGATGGAGTTTGAAGAGAACCAGACCTGGCTTTTACTGGTGAACATAGACATTTTTATTATGTCTGATGTAATGGAGCTGTATTGGCAAATTACTCCTCAGGGAGCCATCAGGCGATATATATATATCATTAACTCTTCTCTAGCGTATGTGTTCAGTTTGGGGACATAATTAAATTAAATTCTGTTAGTGTATGTTCTTTTCTACTATTCTTCTCTTTCTACCTGGATACTTTTTTCTAGCAGCTTCATATTAAAAAAGAAGACTACGAGTATAATAGTAACTTTTAGAAGTTTTATTTCTTCATTTAAAAAACACTTTTGCTCTGATAGCATTATGTATCTAAAAGAAATTATTATGGCTATCCTACAGAATACCAAACAAAATATATTTAATGTTGACATTTGTTGTCTGCTTTAGTGTCCATGATCATTAATCCTGCAGAGAGTGCTAAGACTAATTTTGAAGTATATATATTGAAATGTAAAGCTGGATGTATTGATAGATAGACTTTAGCCTTCCTGTTGTTCACAGCTTTTCAGAATCTAATCACTTGGATGGAGGGCAGTGCTTAAAAAGTTCATTTATGTAAGCTATTTCCTGTGGTTCTGCATGCTTCCCTTGACATTACTGATCAGGTCAAAATATTTACACAGTAAGAGATGGTAAGAATGACTAAAATTCACTGATTTCCTCCCTCCCCACTCCACTCGCTCATAAGTATCTTAGAAAATGGACCGTACCCATCTGCTCCAAAGACAGGTTGCTTTCCCAGTGCCTTGGAGAGTGTAGAAGGATAATTGATAAAAAACTTTAAAGTGAAGCTTGGTGGTCAAATTAATCCTTTTAGAATTGCCAGCAAAAGCTAGCAAAGATGGACATAAAATTTATGTTTTAATAATGCTGAACGTATTTATGCATTTGTTTTGGGGAGGCCTTTTAGATTTTCTTCCATTAATGATTTCCTTACCCTTAATGGGGATTGATCAGTTTGATTTGATTTTTGGTTGTTGTTATTTTCCAAATTAATTGTGCTCTTCTTGTTAAACATTTTTTCTGGTGATGTTTATCTATAATCTGTTTTCATAAATAAATCAATGTTTGTTTGACTGCTAAATCTTGCCCTTTGATTTACTTCTATCTTGATTTCATCACTATGCTTAGCAAGTGCTTTGTAATGAAAGCAATTCTCTGCATAAATCTGTAAGTTCATGTTTTTAAATGATTATGTACATTCTGCAAACTCTTTTTTATTACAGAATGCATTGTGGCCGCTTTACTAGAATGGTGGTTTGCATATTTGACTGATTCTGTTATACGTGGCTTTTTATATTCCATAGCTTGCTCCATGGAATGTCTAATTTTGCTAGAAATTCTATAAAAAACATTTGGAAAACCTAATAAAATTTAGGGAGTATTGCCTAATATCTGTAGAAAATAAAGGAAAACATTTTGCAAGTGTAACAACTACTCGTCACCCGCCACCCGATTTAAAACAAGTGTGAGTATGGTGCTGTGGCTAAAAAATACTGACCTCTGTGATAACATGTTTCTATTCAGCTTTTTCTCAAAAAGATATAGACTTGAACTTAGTGAAAGCTGCTTACATTAATTTGATGTCCAGGGTTGGTCATATGTTAAATAGTTAACAGTGTTTGTCCTTTTTTCCTTATTTCCTTATTTTTTAAATTGTCGAAAAAGAGAAGTTTCGAAAATAATTTAACTATCTACAGTGAAGCTTTGAAAATAATTTAAGTGTTTAGCATTAAAGCCACGATTTTCATTCAGGACAGTAAATTGTGTGACTATTGTAAAATTAACATAATTTATCCTTTAAATTAACATTAGATATTAGACAAATATAAAAGAGAGAGCAAGATTTTGAAAGTAAATGTATACAGTGCATATGTTTTCATATTATTCTGATAGTGCTGAATTGTCCTAAACTAGAGCGCTATGAAAACCCAAGCAAATCTGTTTTCTCTAGAGTTACAATGAGCTTTGATCCCATTACGTTTAGTTTTAGTCTTGTTTCACAGAGGTATGCATTTGGCAGTGTAACAAAAATAAAGTTTTTTTCCTGCGCTGTCTCTATTTCATCTACCTTTATTAACAGTCATGATCCTGAATTCTTTGCATCTCAATAAAAGAAAAAATATTACAGATAGGTTTCCCATGGAGTTATGTTATTGGCCAATTCTTTCCAAGTTGGCATATTTTAATTTATCAGAATCGTCTAATGTAACTTCTGGAAGAAAATGAAAACGTGTGAATCATCTATGGAAGTAATAATCTATTTAAAGAACTACATCAATGTTTCATTTTCTAAGGTTAAGAATTTATATGGAACAGTTTGTCATCCTATTTTTAGTTCTTGGGTCTAATAATCATGAGAATGTGCTTGATTTCAGGAGAATTTTAGATATCGTCTGCTTGGCTTTGTTCTTCTAATACGCAGCTTAATACCTCACCTGGAGGTCATGGCTTAGTTCTTGATAATTCACATTAATTAGTGGGGTCAAGTCCAACAAATGTTTAAGAAGGCAACAGGAATCCTTTAGTTCTGTACTTCAATAGTCATGTCAAGGATAGTTTCTCCTCTTCAGGTAAATTGCCCTATATTCACATGTAGCTCTGGATTTGCTTACCTCCAGTTACACATGTTGTCTCTGGTTTGTAGAATCTTTTATGGATTCCTGTGTGGTAGGAATTGAAAGCCTAATAAGTCGTCTTAGATTGTAAAATATTGTTATATTTTATACTGAGTAAAATATCTAAGGGGGGCATATATAGATACATATATACACACACACATATATATTTCCCATAGTTCCATATGTGTGTGCATATTCAGGTGTTTCTAATGCACCTAAATACGGATTTGCTTCAGATAATTGATTTTTATAATCTTGTAAGACCCAATTTGTCTTCCATTACATCAGAAAATTAATAGTCATTTTCTGATGAGAAACTTCTGGGCAGTTTGCACTAAAGTGTAGGTGCATCACTCAGAAGTAGTGAGAGCTGATTGCCAGCTTTTAATGGACATTCAGACTATAATGTATTTTCAGATGTTAGCTACCTCTGCACTAATGTGAAATGCCCTATGGGGCACAAGGAAAACTTAGCCTTCACTTAAAAAGAAATAATAAATAGAAATCCTCAGTTATTAGGACCTGAAAGTTTCTTTAAGTGTCAGACTTGGATTGGAGGCTGGTTCTAGCATACTCGTCTTGGTTTATATCAATTGGGACATTTGCTGTTAGTCCATTCTGCACTCTTGATTCCTGGAATGGATTGTGGGGGAGATTGCACATTTTCTTTTCATAAAAAAAGGCAAAATAATGGGCAAAGACTATTATTAAAGTCAGTGGATTAGGTATGCTGTGTAGATTAGGTATGTTGTGCGGATTCTAACACCATGGGGAGGTTCAGCAGTATCAGCTTTAGTTCAACTTACGTCAGCATTCCCTGTTCAAAACTCTACACACAGGTAAACAGAGCTGAAACAGAGACCAGCCAGGAACAACCAGGTGTCCTTTGCACAGCTGACATCAGTATTACTCTTATAATTTAAAATTTTAAGAAAATAGCCTTTCTTCACTATGTTTTTTCAAAACATTTATGCTGTGGTATTATGTGGATAACCATTCTTAATTTATTGCATTCTGTCCAGAAATAATAACTAACTAGATCCTTCATATTGAGTCTTGGAGCATCAATATTATACATGTGAAAGACTCTCCTTGTTCCTGGGATACAGGGTTCTCTGAATCTGCTCATTGAAATAATTTCACCGACATCTCAAGAGCCTACTCAGTTTCCATTTATGGAAGTCAGGCAGTATTCAATGACTATAGTACTTCATCTTTTTCACATTGTGCAGTCAGAAAAGGGAAGCTTAAGTTATTGCTTTTATGTATTTATTTAATATAATGAAACTTTTATAACTACTGTTTTTGTTCTTGAGAGAGTCCGTTGAATTAAATGAAAAATTAATTATGACACAGGAAAAGTACAAGCCAAACAGTAATACCAAAGTATAATATTGCAGCTAATGTTAGAACAATGTTCATACAGTCATTCATAGAGTCATATTCATACCCTTTTTTTTTTTTAACTCAGTGTATCTAGGAAATTCATAACAGCTATTTCGGTTTTTAAAATTGTTCCTATCTTACAAATGGAGAGCTAAATGATTTTTATTATAACATTTTGTGTACATGATAAATGTACCAGACATCTGCAGGGAGCATGAATCATTGGAGTGGTCTGAATTATACTGAGAGCTTTCAAAAATAACTGGAAAATAAAACTTTGTAATTGCTTTGTATATTTTTTTTTTAAAATTAGGTTGTAATCTGGAAATATTTTACTGAGTATTTCAACTACCTAAAAAAAAAAGATTTCTGGTTCAAAAAAAAAAGAGTAGTTTTGGAAATGTATCCTCTCAGAGGTGCAAGTGTATCTGCTGTGCATAAAAAAGTAGCACCAAAGCCACATTCTTCAAGCTCCTTGAACTGGTTCTTAGTTGATGGCTTGATGCCCCTTTATTATTCATTCTGACTGATGGGTAGATTCTTGATCTAAGGGAAATGACCTTAGAAATAGCCTTGTCTGTGTGGGAGGATCCCAATATTCAGTTTTGAAATAGTACTTCTTCAAACTGTTCTCAGATAGGTCACATCTGGCCAGCTGTGAAAAATGTGTCTCACATGTAGGACATTTAGAGCGTTCTCTGAGTGTGCTTGTTACACTCATTTGTCCTACAGCCCCAAATGCTTACTCATTTGCCATATAAGGATGTCAGACATAGTTAAATATTGTGCTCTTAATTACTGTAGAGTGTTTCACACAGAATTCATCCCGTTGAGACAGAGGAGTAGGTTATGGACTTTTCTCCAAAAATTGCAATTACCCTCCCCAACTGCAGATCATATAGGCAGTGAATGGCGTGTCTGTGAGCCAAGAGGCATGGAAGCCGAAGCCTTGAAATTGAGTGCTTGAAATTGGAAATTCAGTCAGTGCTGACATTGTCTTTCGCTCACCCTTATGCGCGTAGGCAGTAAAAGAGCCTTAACTCAGTAGGTCATCTTACATAGTATTCTACAAATCATTAGCACAACTGGGAGGTTGAATTTCATCCCATTGTGTTTCCTTGCTATTGAATGTTTAAGTCTGACACCTTTATTTTACTGTAATTTTTGTGATTTCATTTCGTATAAATCATGTGAAGACTTTGTGTGAAGGACTTAGTATTTCTTGGGTTTTATGTGTACTGCAAAAGAAATCAGAATATGAAATGTGTTAGAAACATTAGGTGAGTATTTTCTTCCCCTTTGGTATAATATCATGTATCCAAAAGTCATGAGAATCCACTGTCTACATTTAACTTCAATCACATGTGTTTTCTTACTGATTTGATTCTTAAGATTTCAAATGTATTTGAATATTCAGGTAGTTCTTCAATTGCTAAATGTTTTTTAAAATACTCTATTACACAGTCCTGAAGAGGCTATAGTTGAGATTTGCTTCTCATTTTAAAACCTGGTTTAATGTCTTCCTGAAAGTCCATAAAAAGGTTATTTCGTTTATTGTCATCCACTTTCAGGGAAACACTTGTTTGGAGATTTGGGGTGATTTGTATGAACTGTATTTCTGAGATGCAGGAGACAGAAAACAAGTGTCTTGGTCTGAAAATTCTTCTAGTTTTTTACAGTAATGTATCAATAAGGATCCCTCTAAACTTTAGAGGAGCCTCGTACATAAGGCTGGGGGAATTTAAGAATAAAGTTTTTCATTGGAGGAAATTTAAATACTGAAAAGGAACAAAATTAGGTTTAGTACTAAATGTAAGCTTCTCTCCTAACTACATTCATGCTACGGATCATAAGGAAAAAAGCAAATGGTAGTTTTAATACCTCTTCCTTGTTCTTTGTGCTAGGGGAATTTAAAATTTTATTTTTTGCAATGCTAGCAGAGAGGATGAAAACAGAGAATGAAAATATGGGGGGGTGTCAAAGGATAAGAAATCGTGTGCTGTTTCGTTAAAGCGCATGCTCTGCCTGTGCATCCCCGTTGCACTGGAACAGGCGATTCCATGGTGCCACACGCGCAGGATGGGGGTTACTGTGCCCTGTGCAGAGGCAGGCAAGGAATTAAAATGTTAAACACAGCTTACAGCCTGTTGCTAGAGAGTACAAAGCTCCTTTATTTTTTTATTAAAAGCATCTTTTAGCAGCCAGCCCACAGTTCACGAACTGCTGTATAATCTCAGAATCGTTTGCCTGAGGCTGGCTAGCTGCTTGGGCAGAGCAGCGTGTCTCCTGGCCCCTGATACGCACTGCGCTGCGAGCTTCCACTCACTGCTGCTTTCACAGCTTCCTGCCAGCCCAATAATTTTGGGCCTCCATTTAAAAACCAACAAACCAAACTGATAACTATATTTTAATAGACGTAGATGATGTAAACCAGTAGTAGAAAAAGAAGGAAAATGTTAGCTGCAATACCACAGAAATGCATTCTTTAGGTCCAAGTAGCCTTTCCACCTTGCAAAATCCAGTTAGCAAGAAAATGTACAATGATGCCATTTTGCCTACCATTTGAATTTCTAGCTCCATAGGAAAGCAGACACACTACTTATTTTGATAATAAGATCTGAAATATAGTTAGTTGACTATAGTTACAGTTATTGTGCCCCCATGACATTAAACTGTGATACTCCTCTGTGAGCACCTCTTAATTAGTCTAAAACAAACGCAACACACAGAGCTATTGTTTCTGGTTCTCTCCAAAGCTAGGCCAGATGCCACTGCTTTGGTTGCAGTAATGTTTCAATTTTTTGTTGTTATTGCAAGCGTAGCAACTGGAAATTTTTAATACATCCTTCCCTGTACAGTAACAACAGTTAGACTAGAGAAAAAGGCAGGGAAGGTATCTAGCTGCTTTCTTGCCTTAGGAGTATACAGTATACAGTATACAGACATTGCTCTCAGAGCTTTTCTTAATCCACCGATGTCCCTTATGTTGGAAGCACGGAGAGAAGCAACACAAGAGCTTTGCAATTCTCTGTATCCTGGGATAGGAGTGCCGTGTTTATACTAACTGATTTTGCCCAGGCCTTGCTATTTCTATATTCAGGAGCTGCTGTCACTGCAGCATAAACTGAATGCATCACACTTAAGACCATAACCCGTTGCACCCATGTAACCAGTATAATTGTTTCTAAGTACATTCACTTAATTTTTATGTAGTGTTTGTCTAGATTTATGAATGATTAAGTACACTTTAAATGTATTGTGACTAGATAGCTTTTACCTAATCTACTTCAGGCACTGTGACATTTTTCAATTCTGCCATACCTGATGGTTTTTCTTTGTGTTTTTCAATAATCTGTTTTAGGACATCTAATCTCTTTGGTTTGTTTATTCAAGCTGTAATAAAAAGTTAGTTCATTGATGTTTCTTAAAAAACTATAACCGTGCAAATCTGTTTATTACAATAAATCATTTCCAAAAGGTAAAAAAAAACAATTAAGAATTCTATTCTCTTTTTCTGCAAGTGGTCTTATGCTTTAGAGAAGCCAAACACTGGCAGCGTATTTAATATTGCTTGGTCTATTGATGGCACTCAACTCGCTGGAGCATGTGGAAATGGACATGTCATTTTTGCCCATGTCGTGGAGCAACGCTGGGAGTGGAAGAACTTTGAAATAACGTTAATTAAGAGGAGAACCATGGAGGTAATCTTCACAGTTCAGAGCTGTGTATTCTGATTACTAGCTTTCTAAGGCTTTTTTTAATACAAAATGGGACTTTTTAATCCTCGACATTATTCTTTTTTTTTTTTGTGTATATATGACTGAAAATGTTTAAGGTAATAAAATGGCCAGAGTTAGCAAATGGTGTAAATAATTATCAGTTGTACAGAAGATCAGATCCATGTAAACCAAACCATGCCACCAGATGGACCAGAATTACATAACTCAGGAGTACTTTATCCTCCAGAAAAATGTGAAGCTCATTTGAAGAGCATGTGAAATTAGCTGTGGGAGGCCACTTATGAGAGAGGTAATTTCAAGTGGAATGAAAATGTTTATGCAGAAAACAATGCAAATTCCTTGGCCAAAACCAAAGCATCATATTAAATAGTATTACAATGACTCTCAGCAAAGATGAAGCTGCGTAATTAAGTGTGGATAATATAGAGGAGCTTTCTTTACCTTATCTGCATTCATGAGCTGTTAGAGGCACTGATGCACTTTGTAATCGCTAATGCTTTAGTAAGACTTACTGTATCCCTGTTGTTAATGAAGCTATGATGAATGTTGCTGTCTTAAGGCATTTCCAGATAAATTTGGTTGCTGACTATAACTGTAAAGAGTTGTAATGTGCTTTTCTGCACCATGTATTGTATTACAGCCTAGATTCAGATCTTCCAAAGCTACAGAAATTTGTCATATATCATATAACATATATCAGGTACCTGCATGGTGCTTCCAGCTGAGTACTGAGCAATAGGCATTGACCTTAGTGGGAGAGTGGGAGCTGCCAAGTCTCAGCACTGCTGGAAATGAAACAGGCCCCTACATGTGGTTTCTGGAGCTTAAGTTTAGGATCCTTCTTTTGAAAAATCTTGGCCTGAATCCACATTTAGGTTACCAAATATCTGGGAATTAATACAAAAATATGAATTTTTACCTTCTAATTTGTCCTCTGTGTTCCCAGACACTGACTCACAACATTCACTCTCTGAACACTGGGATAATATAAGATTTCCATTCTTACAAATTTTCCAAATTACACATTTGGTATTGGACACTGGGCCAATATTTTCAATAAAGAAGCAAGTTCCGAAATTACTAATTAGGCCCTTAAATGTTTTTTGGTCTTGATTCTTTGTGTAATTGGGAAAAGTTTTAACAACAGAAATGCTGTATTACAATTTGATCCGGTGGGTGGGATAACATGAGTCAGTGTCTGGGAACACAGAAGACAAATTAGCAGGTAAAAATTCATATTTCTTTTTTCATTCCCAGACATCGACTCGTAACAGATGGGCTCTGTGAATAATCTCCAGGGTATTTGAATATGCAAACAACTGAGGAAGTATAGCTAGCCCTGATTCAGGACTAATTTTTTACTTTATTATTTTATAGTGATTTTATTTTATTCCTATATATTTATGTAGGAAAATATTGCCTACAGAAAACGTTCTAGATGCATTCTTTTTTTCTGAGTGCTACAATAGCAAAGTTAATTGTGGACATATCACTGTGGTGGACATAGCAATTAATATGTCTTTGGAAATGGTTTCTAGGCTTTCGTAATAATTGAGTTCAGTCCTTGTTTTACAATTGGTTGCATAATGGAGAAAATCAAAAAGAAGTTACCACCCTCAGAATGGTGACATCTTAAAAAAAAAAAAAAAAAACACAAAACAACAGCAAAAAATCCCCAAACACACAAACAAACAAAAAACTCCCTGTCATAAGATATCTCCGTAGATTTTAGCTGCCTAAAATCTTTGCACTCAAAAATCTGTGTTGATTACAGGCAAACTGTGATTTTCTTGAAACATTGTCATTTGAGCAAATTTTCACAGAAATGACAAAGGCACAGCCTGCTCACCAAGGCCATCTCCTAAATTTCCTTTACGTCAGAGTGTGGTAGCATTAAAATATATGCTAGAGCTATTCAATATCTGTACAATGTATCTTTATACAAATCTTGGATGTTGCTGAATTGTTTTGATGGGATCACGATGGGATCACTGAAGTATTATATTTCAAATGTTTAAATAATCAGCAACTGAACATTGAGTCTTAAAATGGGAACTTTCAGACATCCTTGATCTCAGATGATTTTCTCAATCTCATGTATAATATTGCGCTTATACCTTATGTATTCCAACTACACATTAATCACTCCTTTCTTCTGGGGAACAAAATGCGGGTCTTCAGTAATTATTCATCGTTTATTCGGACTTTATAGAACCTTTGAGTTTAAGTTTTCACGAGTGCTGTGAAGGTGTCTGTTCCCACATAGATATCTTCTGCTAATGGCATAATAGTATCAGCATGTTCTTATAATAAGAAAGAATATGATATTTCACTAGTTAATTTCCATTTCAGTTGTTTTATTCAACCAAAATTTTCTTTTGATTAGGTGCACAATGTTATTAATGATGCAGTAGATTTGTTGGAATTCCGTGACAGGGTTATTAAGGCCTCTTTGAACTATGGGCATTTGGTTGTTTCAACTTCTCTTCAGTGTTACGTTTTTTCGTAAGTAATAAAAATTCATTAAGCTTTCTCAAGTTTATCTAACAATTGTAAGACAGTAGGAGAAACTTTATTTTAAGTACTTTATTTGAAGTAGTTAATTTTTTTTTTTTTTTAAACTAATTGAAATATTCTATGGAACCTAGCATCACCTACAGCAAAATGTATTGGAGTATAGTTGCCCTCCCCCTGTCATCCTTTCTTTCAGCTTCTTGCTGGTGCCATGACTGCCTGTTCATTTTGCTACAAAAATTTGGCAGGCTTTCTTTTCATATAGAGGCAGCAGGAACGGTGGCTGGATGCAAGTGCATTTGTGCCTCCATCTAGGGACTCCTTTTTTTTTTTTTGGATACTGCTTCTGGCATGCCGTTATTTTGGAATAAAATAGGAATGATTCAATCCTGCATCATGTTTTAAGAACATGATATTCTGTTTCACATGCTGAAATTTAAAATTTACTCCTAAAGGCACTATCTGTTCAGTGAGATGACTAATGATGAACAATAATGCAGCCTGTAATAGGGCACAGAAGAGAGGGACTCTATCCTGCCGCCGGATCACTGTAAAAGAGTTGAACCACAATTCAGAAATATTTTTAAAATATGTTTGTTTTATATAAATATGATTTTGCTGTTTACTCAGACTCCTAGGTCAGCTGCTGCTAGTGTGAGGGATGCAAAAATGAAGGCAGAAGTATTATTGAATCACACTGCATGGTTATCAGTGTTACTTGGCTTCCTAAATGCCGTTTTCCTTTTTAAAACCTCCCTTTTTAGGAATGTTAGATAATTAAAATGTGTGTGCTTTACTTAGTGAATTCAACTTTGTATTTGCAATGATATGTGAATATCAGCGGTTCTAACGAAGGATTAATTTCTTCTTTGCAGTACAAAGAACTGGAATACACCACTGATCTTTGACCTGAAGGAAGGAACAGTTAGTTTGATTCTACAAGCAGAAAGGTAGCTTACTACTTGTAATGCTCACTATTAGGTGTGAACGTGCATTTCCTAAAACTTTATATAACATAAGCACATATTGAAATAATAGAAATAGACAAAAAGTATACAGTATTGGTAAGCAGCATGTGAAGGCTTGGCTGGTATATTTGCCATAGATGTGTGATGGTGGTAATGAATCTTTTCATATATTACGTATGTATGTTTATACTCTTACTTATGGAAGAAAGTAGATCTTCTGACATTACACTAACACTGTGTTTTTTGACGTTTTGTATTCCTTTTTTGAACTGGAATATATTTTATATAAATTATCTTTGATCTCCAATTTTTATTAGAAGCATTGCCAGGTATGCCAAATAAAAAGATATAGTTGCATTTTTCTTACATATTTGTATTTATATTTGCAAGAAATTACTATTTTGTTCTCAGTTTAAAAAAGTTTTAATCTGTATTTCCTGAAAATCATTTGTCAAAGAGATCTTTACTTATGCTGTTGTAGAAAGAGAGTCTTTCAAAGGACTAAGAATAGGAACAGAAGTAAAAAACCTTGAGTTTTGATTGTAGTCTTAATTCTCTTGCGCAAATATTATCAGACAACCATTTCAGCATAGTGCAGCACAATGCTCACTGCATTTTTGAGTGCCCCAGGTTAAACATTTATGTTCTAGTCTACAAAGATACTACAGTAGAGAATGGGTAAGCAAGCGGACAGGATTTTGAAAATCAGGTTCTAGACTTGAAGTTTTGTGCTGCCAATTAAAAGTAAATTTTGAAAACATGACACACATTCTTTGGCAGTGTAGGTGATCACGACGCCACAGAACTGAACCTAAGGTTTTGGTAAAACCAGTCTACCTCGATAGATAATGTGCAAACAGACAGTGGTTTATTTGGTGCCAGTGATTGGTAACATTTACAATAGCTGGGGGTCTAGCAACTGGCTTTTTGTTTATGAATGTGTTTTGTGTCTATAAACTATAGATACTGTACTTATCAAACAGTTATTGTTACGTAGAACTATTTATATTCTTTACAAAATTTTGCAAAGTTTTCCTGCCAATAAGTTATTTTTCACTGAAGCCCTACATCGTAGTAGATAGTGATCAGTTCATTAAAAATGTCTTCTATTTGCTTTACATTATAATCTAGTCATACTGAAGGAGATAATACAGGTAATACTATTTCAAAGCTAGCTGTAAACATTAAAGCTGTTTCTTACATATATACACAAAACGTTGTCTCATAGGGTGATGTGTGGGGATACTGTCTGCAGCTGTATGCTTTGTCATCAGGAGTTATAAGATTTAAATGTTATAATATCTATAACAGATAAAATCATAGTGATTCCAGATAATAAATATTTCTCATGGAAAAAGATAACATTCACATTAAAATTGAAATCTCCCATACAGATTTTTCAGAATATCAACTTTGAAATGTAAGGCTTAGAAATGATGTAGTTTAACTGAAAACAATTGCAGGATATTAGACAATTACCTTAAAATTGTTGAAACTGTCATCATGCTTTTCTGTATTTTTTAGTGATTTACATTTTTGTTGGGCTTTTTTTTTTAGGCATTTTCTTCTTGTAGATGGTGGAGGACTTTATTTATATTCATATGAAGGAAGATTAATTTCCTCTCCAAAATTTCCAGGAATGAGAACAGACATTTTAAATGCCCAGACGGTATCTCTGAGTAATGATACTCTAGCAATAAAAGACAAAGCTGATGAAAAGGGTAAGTTCTCCATTCTAACAGTTCCATGTTTGCTAATAATTCATTATGAAGTTTTCAACATCTTCGCATTTAACTTTACTTAGCACAGTTATGGTAAAAAAGAAAGTATAAAGCATGAACAATTTATCTATGATATACGTTAAAGATAATATTTATTATAAAAATGAATTTAAATTACGGGTCTTGCTTAACTTTGATTAAAAAACTTAAAGAGAATGATATATGTCCCTGAACTTCCAGTTGTGTGTAATGTGTTAGAGAACCATGGAATATTTACAGTAAATACTTGAACGGTAGGTTTTCACTCTCTGACATGTGATTTTCTAAAGAAGTCCCTCAGCAACTTTTTCTGCTTGACTGCTGCTCTTAAAAGCTACCAGTACATTAGCTGTGATTAATTTTAGTTCTCAGATGTTCTTTGGTTTAGTTTTTTTGGGGTTTGTATCTTTACAGTATGTAAGTTTTATATGTAGCTGATATTACCATAGTTATGAGGCTGTGATGTTCTGTCTCAGTGTTGTGTTCTTGAAGATCTTTATGCTCTTAAATTTTGTTTTTTGGCATCAAAAGCACTGTAATTATAAAACACGACATGGCCAAATGAGCTTCAGGTAAATTTTTGCATTAATGAGTGGTACAGGAATATCTTTTTGTCAGTCAGCTTTTTTCCTTTGCAAAAGTGTAGTTTGCCTGTGCAACAATTTAAAATTTCAGTGTCTACTGGAGACAGACACTTCCATTACTGGAAAACCCATGGCACTGTGACTTCTGACTTCATAACTGCCATTTATAGGCCATACAAATATTACAATACAGGGCTGCAGTGCTATCTATAGCTGTATTTCTCCTGCGATATGGCCATTAAGGGGATTACCAGTGGGAACAACTGTGCAAAGGAGGTGCTGTTACTGCACAGTGAAACAGTGAAAACTTCCTGCCCATCGTTCTAACTGACACTAACTCAATCTATTATCTATAACTCTATCTGTTATCCTAGATTTAATGATTTAAACAGTTTCAGAATTTTAGAATTCTTTGTCTTGCAGTAAAGAAGATTCACATTTATCTTCTTTTTGCCATAGAAAAAAAACCTTTCAGTGTGAAGTACAAAAGACCAAAGAAGATCCTGGTTATTATAGGCAGTGAGTTGGCCCTTTAGTACCGATTGCATGGTAGTTTTCTCAGCATGTAACCCACAATTTAAATTACTTGATGACTGAAAAACCCCTTGTAATAATCCTTTAAAATATCCCTCCCCAAGCAAAAGAAAAAATAGGTGAGATTTTTCTCACTTCCTTGTTACGAAGCAATTTTGTTACTCTGTACAACTTACATGTATGTTTTTTTTCCTGTACAACCTTATGTTTTATGTGAAAACAAATACTTTAATTATTACAAAGCTATTTATTTTAGATATTATTCATTTTGAATAATTACAGTAATGTAACTGTAATGCATATTTCATTTTTAAGGACAACTACTTCAGAAAATATTATCCTCAAGCATCAAGATATTAAAGATCTCTAAAATAGCTATGTAATAATGAAAAGGGATTTTAATTAGCAAAGATATATTTCAGTGTAAATTATTCCGAAGAAAGTAATAGTTTGCAAAAAAAAATATAAATGGATAAGTGAAAAGTTGCATCTTATTTTTGATCTTTTCTCTTTTACTCTGTGTGTCTTTGTATTTATATTACACAAGTCTATGTATGTTTATTTATATTTTACTTAATATGTATAACACAGAGACTTTATTTTATTGCCATATTGGCACCTTGATGCAGTTAGAATAAAAACAATAGAAGTATTTTAAATAAATTGAGATTATATAGAAAATTCATCCAGAAATATTGACTGCTATCTATACGCATGCATGTTTAAGATTTTGATGGTAAACTCACTCTCTTGCCCTGGTCCCCTGCCCATCTTCCGGAATAGACTGAAGAGCATATCCATCTCCCAGCCATTCCTGTTAGTGTCCTGAAAATCTTGGCAGCCTGCATGCAGGCTAATCAACAAAACTGTAATTTACAGAGGCTGGGTTTCTGTCTATGTTTTCAAGATAAGCTCTCCAAATGATCTTGTTGATAGGAGCTTCCATCAGGGCAATAAATAGGGGTGGGGTTTTTTTTTCTTTTTTAGATACGAGTCCCACTGGTAGTGGTAAAAAGCCTTGTAATATGCCAGCACATGGGAAAACAGATTCTTGGCACAGGAAACCGTGGCTTATCTAGGCCTGTTTATTCTTCTCGACTCACCCCAGCAGAAGCGTTTTTCTTCTTGCCCTATTTTGAGGGCAGGTCTGTTTTTCATAATGCACTGCCTTATAGAAATCTCTAAGAGAGCTGTTTGATACAGGAAGCAGTTTACACGTCGTAGCATGGAGCTCTCTTCAAGCTAATTTACTCTGAAACAGAGAGAGATACGACTTGCTGTGCTTCAGTGTTGTTACGTGGATATTCTTCCTCTTTCAGTAATCTAGAAAAAAGATTGGTACCTCTGCGCTTACAGTCCTTCCTCAGTCTCTAATGAAACTGGAAGAGGGAGGTGAGCCTATTCTCCAAAGGGAACTGCTGGCCCGAGGGGCAGTTATTCCGTGATAACAGAACGTGTGTGTTAAAAGACACGCAGTAGCTGTTGTCTTTTTCTGGATGTTCAAAGTGAGACAATGCCCTTTGTTTGTATTTTTAATTTATACATATAAAAAAGATATATTTTAGGTTCTAAAGGATTGTAAAGTGATGTGGAGCTTTTCCAGATAGGGGAGGAAAAAAAAAACCAACCCCAAACTTATTTTCTGAAATACCTTAATAAGCATTGTAGGTTAATGAAAAGTTAACCAATTTTACATGTCAATTAGGAACAGTGGTTTTCTTTAAAAGTCTCTTAATCTCACTTCCCTTAGGTAGTACAGTAGCAGTAAAATTGCCTTGTATAGCTAGATCAAAATAAATTTCATGCAGGGAGCCATGCATAAAAGTGAGAAAAATACCACTTCTCAGGAACAACTATTTTTCTTTTGTATATTTAGCCAGCTGCCAAGAGCAACACTTGAGCAAAACCCTTTCTTTTCTTCCTCTGCAAACTCAACCAATGCTTTCTGAACACCTGCTCTTAGAGTTGTTTTTTTTTTTAATTCTGCCTATATAACCATTGACCTCAAACCAACATCCTGTGTCCTAGTGAAAGAAATGCACAGCAGGATTAACATGTTAACGTCGCCATCCTTTGGAATGAACGTGTATGTTCATCTTATATTGTATACTTACAGGTAATGTGTTGAAACCGCAGGTGGGGTGTGTTATTGAACATCTGAAATGTTTCTGTCACATCTGTGTTTTCCATGAACTAACGCGGAATCATGTGCTTTAAATTACAGCTGGTGTTCCTTATAATTTACTGTTCTCTCTAGGTTTGAATACTCTATCTACATCTGTCTGAATTCGTGTGTATATTCACAGACTATATGTAAAGTATGTATGAATAGTTTTTGAATGCACATGGATGTGTATGCATCACACACACACACACGTGTGTATATATAGAGAGAGACAGAAAGAAAGAAAGAGAAACTTTATTTTTAGGCAAGTTGCGAATTTGAGTCTTCACTGGATATCCCAGAAATACAGATGATGTAGGTGGGGGTTTTTTGGAGGGGTTTTTTGTTTAGGTTTTTTTTTGAGGGTGAGACAGGGAGAGAGTGGAACAGATGGACTTTTGGTAAAGATTGCAAGAATTATATATAAAATTCAAGTATATCCGAATAAAGCAGATACTTTTTGAGGAAACCAGTTATTAATGCATTGCCTTTAACTGTATCATCATGACAAGCAGAAACCCTAAACTGTCCTTGAAGAAAATATGCCTAGGGACCACTGTATTAAGAATTCAAAATAGAGCAGGTTATTAACAAAATAGAGAATGCTTCTGAAGAATGTTTTACCCAATAGTTCAAAGGACAGCTTTCTATCTGATACTAATTCCTTTAGGAAAATATATCAGTCAATGGTATCACTTCCTAAACTTTCATATTCATTAAAATTGTGGGTTAAGATTGAGTAAATCTATCAGATCGCTTTGGTAACATTAATTTATTCAGAATGCAGGGTGCAAACTTGCATCAAATAGAACTCAGTGTCATTTCTGTAAATAACCATTTGAGCTGTGATAGGAATTAAACATTATTTTTCTCATTTCTGTATCCGTCCATAATATCATGTTTCAATGGCTATCAATGCTCTGAAAGTAACGATATTTGAGAATTTTCACAGATCACTCCGATTGCAAAATGAGACTATTCCTAAGCTCAGCAGACATGGTTACATCTTCCCAACTGTAAGATTCTTTTTTGACCAGAGTGTGAAAGTCACTGGTAAATGTAGCACACAGTAATAAGTATCCACTTGCAGTAAATTGTACTCTGAAAATGAATGGAACTGCTTGAAAAGTCTATGAAAAACTGTTGCTTTTAACTAATAAACCATATAATTTTTTTTTCTTCAGTTATCTATGTATTTGAAGCTTTATCTGGAAAGCCATTGGGTGATGGAAAGCCTCTAACCCATAAGGTAAAGCGAAGGATATAATGTCTCTTTTTTATTATACTTTGAAATTAAGAATCAATAATGGCTTTCCTCAATAATGAGTCTAATAACCTATTAAAGATTTACAATCTTAATAGAAAGGAGCTTGGCAACTCTTGCTGACTCTTACAAAATAACAAAAATCAGATTCTTTATGCACTGTCAATGTACAAAAGGATATACTATAGATTGTGTTCAGTTACTGGCGTGTGTTTCCCATGACACATAAGAGTGTGAAACTACAGGTAAATAGTTTTGTTATGCAGTAAAACTAATCAACTGAGTTTCCTTTGCATGTACTCCAAAGCAACTTTTATTAGTGCCGACCTGTTGTTAACACTGAAGAAAAGAACATCACTGAAAAGTGGTCTGTCTTTAGTCTGAGCTTTTACTGTTTTTACTTCAAAAATGATTGCCTGAACTGCATTTTACTTTTCTTCACTCTTCTGGTATACAAGAAAAGCAAAATTAGGCAGCTTCTTTGGAGAGAGGAATAAACATTCATCTTACAGGCAGCTTTTGCTCTGAGACTGCCACTTGTATTTCTGTAGTTTTGTAGTAAATTCCTGAACTGCTGACTCTTCTCTGTTGCAGTTTTGTTTTAATCTGCATGAAATTCAATTTATATAATGCTTCATTCAACAGAGAAGACACACATAAAATGTCTTCACAATCCAGTTTTTCATGAGTTTTGTGCCTTGTTTTTAGTAAAGCATTCATTTGTTTGAATATCACATGCTTTCTGTGATACAAATCTCCAAAATAAAAATCAGATATTTTCTTTTTCCTTTTCAGACGGAAATTGTGGAGATTGCTTTGGACCAGAAAGGACTTACAAGTGAAAGAAAAATAGCTTTTATTGATAAGAACAGAGATCTTTACATTACTTCAGTTAAACGGTTTGGAAAAGAACAGAAGATTGTCAAAATAGGTAAGAAAAATTCAAAATAATGTTTAACTACGTGCTAGCGGGCAAATAGACTTTTATCTAGTACAAGAGACAAAATTTTGCTTTTTAATTAATAGTGAAATTGGACTTGCAAAAACATTAGAAATAGTCCTGTGGGTTTCATAAGGTAATGGTAGAAACAATTTAAGTACATTTTATCTAAATTCTGGTAATGTTTCTATCAGTTGTTAACATTTAAGCACTTGTTATTGCATTCCAGAGCAAGCAGCTAAGAGGATATTGGAGAAGGATGTATATTCCTCAGAATTATTCAATACAGAATCTTTCAGACATTTTTCTTGCAAATGCAAACTCTTAAACTCATAATATTTTTAATTAAAATTTTAAATGCTGTAGACAGATGCATGATCCAGTAAGTATGAAGATGCAGTTTGACCATTGTGTTGATTTTGATCTCCAGTCTCAAAACTAAGTCCAAAAAACATTATTCTGAAAAGAACTTTCTTTCAGAAAGAGAGAACTGAATTTGGCTGAAAGTTTTTAAGATGTTACTTACAAACTAGGGTGTTAAAACCAGTCCTTATAAAAGGAACTAAGAATGACTAATAATTACCCTTTTACTACAGTTTGAGAAGTGTACCTTTATTTTGAAGTTTCTTGTGGAAATGCATATTATTCTGTTATCTTTAAATTAAGGGACAATGGTTCAAACTTTGGCTTGGAATGACACGTCTAACATTCTTTGTGGGATTCAAGATACCCGTTTTACAGTCTGGTACTACCCCAACACAGTCTATGTAGATAAAGATCTTTTGTCAAAAACTCTGTATGAAAAAGATGCAAGGTAATATATCCTTTTTGATCAAAATAGTATTATTATGTATTTTAACTAGTTTACTCATTCCTTAAAGAATTATATTAATTTTCATAGTTGAAGTAGAAGCCAGGGTTGCAACCTGTTAAATTCTTTTCATGTTACTACTTCTTGATTAGGAAATGAGGAAAAAGTGTTTTATAAGGTATGTCATAAAGTTTAGATTTGAAATGACGATGCGCAGTTTAAAAGTAGAATAGCAGCTTGATGCAAAAGCAATATTTTAATCATATTTCGTGAAATATTGCCTTAGTTGTTTGTGAAAAAACAAACAAAAAGATCTGTTTAAAGTAGCTGTTGGAAATTAAAAGTATCAAGATATTGAGTCACAGATAATATTATTTCTAGTTCAGCATGTTTACTTCACCTGTTTGCTTCAGCCTGTATACTTTGTGATATGAAATTCTTCATAAAGAATACCTGAATTCATTATTTCATTCTAAAAGTTATGGGAGCCCAAATATTTTTTACTGAAAAATGTGTATTTGAAAATTTTGCACAAATACTCAGTTTGCATTTGCCTTACAGCCAGTGAATATGCATAACTATCATTTTATTTTTAGAGAACATTGTAACTACCTGTTGGATATAACTGTTGAATAACTAGGTGCTTAGATTTTTATATGCTCTGAAAATGAGGTATAATCATGTTGTAATTTTGAAACAAAGATGTCTCTAAATTCCTAATGTTCTTTTCAGTGAGAAAGAAGTGAATATTAACTTGCCTTTCTTTCTCTACCCAGTGAATTTAGCAAAAACCCCCAGATTGTACGTTTTGTAGGAAATCAAATAACAATTAGAAGAGCAGATGGTTCACTTATTCACCTTAATATTTCACCTTATCCTGCGATTCTTCATGAATATGTTAGTAGTTCTAAATGGGAAGATGCTGTCAGATTGTGTCGCTTTGTTAAGGTAAATGCTAATTATCAGGAACATTCAGATATAATTTCACTGTAATATTTATGTTTTCAAGTATTACTTTAATAATGGTAATTGCATATCAGATGTTACATCTCATTTCCATTCTTCTGCTTTGTTGCTGATTATTTTGGGGCTGGTCGTGAAAAATTACACGTTTTTCATAACTACATAATATACATATACGTAATTTCATAATTTGCATTATACATAATAAAAATTCTTATTTCTTTTCACACCAAAGTCCAGATGGATTGAACACAGGTACTCACAGAAGTTAGTAATAAGCTTAAGTTTTCAGGACTAGGCCTTAATATAACCGATTAGAAATGATCTGCATCTCCACACAGTTACCTAGTATTTTTTCATATTTTATTTCACTTGTTTTTGTTTGTTTTTTTTCCTTTGCTTTCTTTTGTATGTATTTAGACAACAGCAACAGATGAGGTGAGTTTGGCAGCCTTTAAAACAGACAAACAAAAATCCCCCCCCCCAAACCCTGCTTCCTTTCCCCCATTTACTCCTAGAAAAGAGTTTAGCACTTTCATATGATTATCATGAACTTAAATATGTATTTCAGATATTTTTTTTATTTGCATTATTAAATCAATACACATCCAGATAACTTGGGTTGTATAATGATTTTTATTTTTAGTGTTACTCCTTTAATAGCAGGCTTTTACTCCAGTATTTAGCAGTGGGAACTGGGATTTCAAATACAGTATTATGTTAACTTTTTTGAGTAATCTAAATGCATCATTTTTAAAAATAAACATCTGTATCGGGTGGTAATATTCATAATATTGCTTCTTTCTGATTAAAAGGAAGGTTTTCTAATTCAAGGATGTTTTTTCCAAACTTCTCATGCACTCTCTTCATTCTTATGGGTAGAGTCATCCAATGAGTTTAATCATACTTAAAAGGAAAAATGCTTAAAATTTTCGGTGCTTTTTTTATGAAATCCCGATGTAGGTATCATGTTTTTTCACTGTTCTTTTTTTATGAGCTTTTCCTCATTAGTCTGTATCTGTCAACAAGTGAGGAAGGCCTTTCCAGAAAAACTAACAGAATCTTTATTTTCAGTGTGAAGAGTATTCACATCATCTGGTTTTAAGCATCCAAGTTAGGTACCTAGGTCTCAGTCTTTGAAGACTTCTCCTTTCCATTGATTCACAAAAGAAAGTTTTTGTCTTTGATAGAAGGTAATCTAAACCTGCCTAAACTAAATGGTGTGAATATCCTTTCTATTTGGCAATTTGTGTTTGGGCTGAGGGATGACCTGGAATACCCTTACACCAAGGTAAACAGAGCCATCACAGCAGGTCTTGCCTTGAGTACTTTGTTTATCTTTCATGATTCGTAAACTCTTCATGGAGGTAAGGACTATTTTGTTGATTTTGGCAACCCAGGTAGACGGTTCAAAGTATTTCCAATCAGTAATAAGAAAATGGACCACCTTTCTGAGGAAAGAGAGAACAGCAAGACCTATTGGTGAAAAACTCCTGGAAACTTGGTCTCTTGAATAATTTCAGGCTGAGCTTTCAGCATTCTACCACCTAATTTTCTAAATAATAGGGAAGTGGGAAGAGAACATGACCAAGTTTTTATGAGCATTTGATTCTCTGAACAATTTTAATTCTCCCAAATTATGGGCTACCAGCAGGAAGGTTTATCTTGTCCTGAATCATGGTAAAGAGAAGGAACACGTGGCCAGAGTAGGAACACGTGCAGAGATGGTGATAGTGAAACCACAGCCTTGGGCTAAATTACTGTATTTCGTTGGCTTCAGTGGGTCTTATCAATTTTGTTTCATACAAAAGCAGTTGTGAAACAGGGCATGGGAATATGTTTAGAGCATACTCAGCGTAGCTTCCTATGCTGCTTCTAAAAACCTGTTCACATTGCAAAGTGTTTATTTTCAAATTTGTTATTGAACATATTTAGCAAAAATATTAAAAACCACATAATTCTTACAGTGCATGTGGCCTAACAAGTGCATTCAAAATTACGTTTTTCCTGTCTGAACTAGAGTTTTCAGATGTGCTAGCCTAAACTATATTAACTAATACGTTTTAGTAGCATACCTTTGTCATAATGTTGTCAGACTTGAAAAGGAAAAGGGAAGATATCAAAATGTCAGAATCTTCCTAAATGTTAGTGGGGTTTCCTTAAGGTTGTGTAAAAAAAAAAAAAAAAAAAAAAGAAGCAAAAGTCTTGAAATAGAAAACAAGGGTGTAATATTATTATTACCACTATTTTTCTAATTCTTAATTCTAAACATAAAATGTACTGAAAATATCACAAAGGAGACAGAACTTTTGAAGCTCGTATTTGCTTTTCAGCAGGTTCATTGTTCTACAGTCAAGTAATTTTTTTCCTTTCTCTTTCATTTGTAGTACGTTTATGATAAATATACAGTTATTGTTATTGTCAGCATCATGGTTCCAGTACAGTTATTTGTAAAGCCAGGTTGAGATTATCCAGGTTAAAATAATTTTTTTAACTACAACCAGTGCTTTGGTTGCCAGCATAGTTCCACAAGTAGTGACAGGGACACTGATGATGAGGTTGAAAAGTGATACTGTGGCAAGAGTTCATTACCGGCTGAGATGCTGAAAACTAATGATTCATGCAGCCACACTGTCAGTCTCAGCTGGTCACAACATCAATGTTTTTATAATGAAGGAGTTCTGAGAAATAATTAAGTAGTGACTTTCTAATAAGAGACTTAAACCACGGTGCCATAAATGGCATACTGAGAAGTGTTGTATTGTTATATGTTGTTTTCAGGACTTGCATACTTCCTTTGAGAATTCATTTTTAGCATGAAGTTTTAGGAGTTGCATTGTTTTTAAATTTCAGGATCAAACTATGTGGGCATGTTTAGCTGCTATGGCGGTTGCCAACAAAGACATGGCTACAGCAGAAATCGCTTATGCATCAATTGGTGAGGTAAGAAAATCGAGTTATTTCTTTGCAGTTAAATTGTTGCAAAACTCATTTTATTAATTAATTTCCATTATTAAACTATTGTACATCTCGTTAACAGATTGACAAAGTTCAGTATATCAATTCCATCAAAGATCTTCCATCAAAAGAGTCAAGGATGGCTCATATACTGCTGTTCAGTGGAAACACTCAAGAAGCTGAAACGCTGCTTCTTCAAACAGGCCTTATTTATCAAGCTATTCAAGTCAACATTAATCTTTACAATTGGGATAGGTAGTATTTCTTCAAACATAATATGTTTATGAGCAATCTTGCTAAGGTAACCTGTAAATTATTTAGATCAGTTGTTTTATTGCAGATACTTAGCTGACTAATTTCCTATCTGTAATTGCCCAGAGCTGTTAAAAGATGAAGTAAATCATATCCTGACAATAACCAAAGAAGTAACTTTTTTTCTGTCATATTTAGAAGATACAAGTATTCCGTGATAAAAGTCAAAAATATGCTTGGAAGCATTTTTAAATAACATTTTGCTTTTTCATTATTGTTAAAACAGAAAAGCCCTTAGCGATACTTCAAACTGTATGTGACCCTCAAAGAATTAAGGCTGTTTTGAAATGTCTTGTTGCTAAAAATAGATATGTGGCTATTCAGACTCCCAGCACTGTGTAGGTGGATGAAATATGAATTAGGCCTGAGAAAACAAAGTAGGAATTTCTCCTTTAAACAAAAACCCACGTTTTCTAACAGAATCTTGAGGCCATTTACTACTAATATCTCTGTTGTTATATTCATATCACTGTGGGCAAAAAGTTGATTTTCCCCCACATATCTGTGTTTTTTATTATGTTGCCTAATATGCATCATCTAAAAACTGTGTATATCAAACATAAGTATTCCTTATGCCATTGAGAAGAAAACAGATGTGAGAGCAATCAATTATACTAACCCAATGACTAATCTTTCCCGCCTATAGAATATTCGTAAATGCTGTGTAGCATACACCATAACTGTGTATTATGATGCTGTTCAGAAGCGATTCCTGACTGTAATAAAGTTAGTAAAAATTACTACTTTTGCCCCTTTATATTGAGAGTGCTAAACTCTAACCATTCTGTTTTATTTCCTTGAAATAAAAAGACTCCTATTGTCAAACTCCAATGATGTGATGAGGTTGTCAATAGAAATAATTGTTGGGTATTTTTCATACCATGCATCATAAAGTAGACAGTTTCCTTCGCTGGCTACTTTTAACCTCCTGTGACTGATACTAATGTAAAACTGCTTGGCACTATAGATTAGGAATCTTTGCCTGCAGCCCAAACGCTTTTCAGCATATCGGTTTGCAAAACCATGGTGATTGTAGTTGTGCCAAAGCATTTATATAACCTGACAAGCCCGTTTCTGTTTCATTCCAGGGCCCTAGAACTAGCAGTAAAGCACAAGACACATGTTGACACAGTCCTGGCTTATCGACAAAAGTTCCTAGAGGACTTTGGTAAAAAAGAAACGAACAAAAGATTTTTGCAGTATGCAGAAGGTGTAAGTATTCCTCAGACTTATTCCTGTAGCTTTAGATCAGTCTGCTCTTTGTAGCCAGTTTGGGAGGCTGGGGGGGAATTGCGCTCACATTTTCCTTCTTTGGTTCAAATGTGGACACAAATCTTAAGATTTTACATCTGAGTACAAGTTCATAGCTTGATGTGTGGCTACTTGGCTAGTAATAATTGTGCATGTGTTTTATTTGAAGGCACAGATACGGAATGTATATATTTAGTATCTGGCAAGGATTATACAAATAAAGGCACAGTTGTTTTCTATAAACAGGGAGCTAGACCTTAGTATGGTTGAATGTGTACCTCTTAAATGTCTTCAACATTTTTATGTAATTTTATGGTTAGCAATAATAACAAACTTTGAAGGTATCCAGATATATATTGAGTGAACTACGAACCATTCTGCCAAATATGATAAATAGCTAAATATACAATTTCATCAAACCTCTGGAAACCCTCTCCATCATCAGTAGGTCATTTCAATTTATTAGCATTTCACAGATCTTAAAGACTGAGGACAGATCTTACAGTGCATAAGCTAAAGGTATTTTAGATTCCACTGGAGTACTTCTGCACATTTCCTTTATGAGAGGCACCACATGTGCAGCTTGGACAGCAATTTCATTGAGCAGCCTTTAAGTCCTTCCTGCTCTTCCCCTTGCTGTTCCTAAGCATTCTGAGGGTGAAACTATAAAAAGAGACGTGTGCTTTGACTGTGTCAGATCCTTTCGTCCACTGTAGCTGATGGATCAGGAAATACATCCGAGCTGTTAGCTCAGATCCTTTAATTGGACAGTGCCCATTACACTTTCAGTAACGCTTGATTTCTAATGTAAGTCATTAGCTTTTAGCACTTCTAAGGATGTTTCATTTCCTAAACAAGAATAAAAATCTGCACAATATCTAGCCCCTCAATGAACCATTCCGCAGTACTTTACCTAGCAAATACAGAAAAATAACAGAACAGATTCCCGGCACTCTTATCATGCAGCAATTTCGGCTGCTATGCTGGAAATATGTCTTCTACATACTTTAAATCCATTATTGAGCAAAAATCATGTTAATCCCCTGATGCTTCTGAAAGAGACTTTTTAGATAACACTGTCTTGTCTTTAAATCATCAAGAAAGCCATAGTTTCTGGAAGGGTTCCTAAGCAATAGCACCTTGTCAGTGACGCGAGTGGAGCCTGGTGCACCTTACACTCAGTCTTGAAACTTGGGTCTCAGACTGCAGAAGGTTCCTGGAATAAAGAAGTCCTTGAGCTGTATTCTGCATCTATGTTCTGGAGGTCTTGTCTGCTGGATCTGAAACTAGGAGGCAACCAACTTAATGAAGTGGATTTTACGCTCTTGGCTACAGTGGTAGCTAAATTCTTAATGCAGCCTGTCAGACTCATATAGCAAAGTTAGAAGGAAATGTGAAGGGCATTGAAGAGAAAAGCAGGATTTTGTGCTGCTATTTCTTCTCAGGTTAAAAAAAAAGGGTCTCAGTTTCCCCCTCACCACCTAAAACTCCTTCAGGCTTAGGCAAGGAGTTTTAACCTCTTTTCTGTACTGCAGCTGAGAGCACTGATCTGCAATCAGATACAGAATCTAAACAATGTGCTTAGTTGTTATATCTCACATCTTTATTTATAAGGTATTATGAACCTAATATGTATACTGAGAATCCATATCTTGGCAGTTACTAGGTGTCACTGGCAAGGGTTGTTGGCTTCACTGGCAAGTAGCTTTCTGAGCTAGATGGCAGAATTAGCCCTATATGTGGTATGTTTAGCATCTGTGTGACATCTGTTAAAGCAAACACATTCTTTCTTAGAGCTCCATAAAGATTTCAGTCATGAGATCCAAAGCACCTGGACCCAGTAAATGCACCCTGAATTGAGGGATTAACCTTTTCACATGAGAATGTGGGTATTGTAGTTACGTCTTCCCTCGTAGAGAATCTTCCTTGTTATTTCATGAATTAGTTAACAGAATAACAGCTACTCTGAAAATTCCCTGTGCAGCAGTTGAGATTTTTTCCCATCCCATCTTTGACAGTCTGAATTCTCCAGCAATGAAACTGAACTTGCAATTCCATTTTTGCCCAATTTTTGGACATGTTTTTATAGTCATCAAATGCACCATGATCCATTCTTTCTTGTCAAGCATTTTTGGAAAGACAGACAACTATTGTACCCCACTGTACCACGGATATTGTACTATATCTATTATCTGAAGTTTCACTGAAATAGAATACAGCCAGAAGATGACGATTCTCTGCAGCTGGAGAAATGCCAATATAAAGCTAAAATATTTATTGATGTAGAAGACAAATTTCAAGAAGAAATCTGATTTCTGTTATATCAGATAACTAATGTAATATGCTATCAGTTTACTTGGTGGACTTTAGGTGCAGTCAAAAGACATCACTGCATGTATTATTGATAAAGGACTGTATTCTCAGTAATAGGACACAGATGTCATTACATTTAAACTAGATGCAAGTTGATACAAGTTATTTTCGTGTTTTAATGTTGGGGTTTTTTTACCAGACACAATGAGATGTATTAGTATTTGTTAAAATATATCAAATTTGTTTTATTTTAAAGGTGGAAAGTTCAGTTTGTTAGAACTCAGCTGTACATTCCATTAGTATAAGTTCACTTACACGTGAAGAATTATATAATGATTGATATGGTCACTTTGTAATTATAACTTCAATTTCTTCTGTTAGGGAATAGCTATCTGTTTGACCTCTTTATATAATGTTAGTTGACCATCGTGTACTCGCTTTTCTGTTCTTACAGCTGGAAGTTGATTGGAATAAAATCAAAGCCAAAATAGAGATGGAAATTGCTAGAGAAAGAGAACGAGCAGCAGCGAGTCCCGCAGTAAGAGCTAGTGTCACTGTACAGCAATAACTGTCCTTTTGGTCACATTAATAATTGCTTCTCAAATATTTTGTACTGGCATATTTTGACAAACATAAATAAAAAAAAACCACAGCAAATATTTTGCCGGGAACAGGAGTGAGAATTGGTGCAGTTCTTGTTAATTGTTGGATGACAGGCAGAATTATTTATTTACTACAGTCTCATTTTGAGCTGGGTTTATCTTCTGATGCCCTAGCTCCAGAGAGTAGCTACATTGTAGTCCATAATACATGTATGAGAGAAAAAAGGGAAATTAACTTTTATCTTTCCGTTAGTGGCTTTTAAATTTTCATTGCCATTAAAATTATTTAACCTTGGTTGCCTCTAATTAAGTACCGATTTCCCTGTTTAAGCACCTAGTTAAGTAGTTTGGTTATTTCTGCAACCTCAGGGACCTCTGAAAAGACTTGTTTAAATTGCCATAAAACAAATGTAGCAAATTGTAAGTGTTGAAAATTAAAGGAGGAGCTTGCACCTATAAAGTACAAAAGAATATTTCACTCACAATTGCGGTAGTGCATATGTGCATATGTGCTAGTACATATGTACTAGCAAGTTGTTCAGTAGATGATTTCAGATTACTTCAGCAACTCAGGTTTGTCACTGTAGCAAACTATTTAGCAATAAAGGGTATTTTCTGAGATAATGTAAATTGTTTAAAATACTATGGAATGTGCTTTGAATGGTGTTTGAAGTAACAAACAGCGTTGTTGGTTGGTTTTGTGGCATCTAACACTTATAATTGACAACGATATTCAGAGCTTCCTTAAGGTTAAAATATTATATTCATTTAAAATAAGGAAGAGCTTTCCATGTATTTTTTCTGCCCAAAGCACTTGATGTGAAAATACTGTTTTTACATTTGTGTTATTTCATCTAGATATATTTTTCTTTGTTTTACATGTGAAAGTGGCTGCATATGTTAGACGTTTTTTGCAGAAGTCCTTTGCATTATAAATACGTGAGCAGGTTATTCATAATTGACATTGTATAATATGTATCTTTCAAATGTTACCATCAAAATGTTAAATACCTGTATATCTGGCAAATTTCCTCTGTTTTGTAAATCATTATATGGTACTTTTTTGCATAGTTCATAAATTTCTTAATAAAAATAAATAAAGGGGGTTTTTTAAATGTATCTAATAGACGATGCATTAGGTGATGTCCATTGATTTACCTGACTGCTAAATAAAACAGCATTTTTGATGTAGCTCATTTGAAGCTCCGCAGTATTCTAGTGTACTGGCATGTGGCAAAGCGAACACCTTCATCTTCCATTGACTTGCAGAAAGCACTTACTAGTTCCAGAATTGAGCCCAAAATATCACTAATGGCGAGTGTTTAATGTTAAATTTATGAAGCCTGGCTCAGATTTGTAATGCGATGTAAGCAACTTTTGAAGACCAGTCTAGTAGTGATACAAAGTTCAGGGTCTCAGCTCAATCTTGTTCTTTTATCCCTGGGCCAGTTGGAAGTACAGCAGAGGCAGCAAATTCACTCAGCTTCTTAAAAATGCCTGGTGCAACAATTAACCATTGCAAAGATGAGACAAAACAATGGAATGGACGCCACGCTTGCAAAGGTACTGTCTTAGACTGGCTGCCCTTCGGGTTGGTGTCGGTGTCATTCACAGAACGTGGTACGGCGGTACTTCAAGCTGGATCCCCATGTCTCAGTATCAACAAGAAGTGTTGTATTTGTAGGTGATGGGAAAGGTTGTTTAGTTTCTAGGCCAAAGCACAATAAAGACCTTAAGGTATTTATCGCCGATCAGATCTATTTTTTTCCATGCACATCCAGTCCTGAACTACATGCTGTGCTGAGCATGTTTGTGTTAAATAGAAAAACAAAGAATAAAAAACGAAGAAAAACAAATATTTTGGAAAAGCACTGTTTATCCTTTATTTTCACCAGGTTCTAATATGCAGGTAACCTGATACAATTCCAGCCTTGGGTATGAAATCTAAATTTCAGAATATTCTCAGAAGAAAATGTTCTTACATGTCTTACCTGGGATTGTTGCAGGGGTTTACATAGCACAATTGCTATTTCAAAAAAAGTGCCATCTCTCCAGTCCAAAATATTTTTGTGCTAGTTTCTCTGGGGGTTTTGAAGTTCTGCATTGCATTTGTCTGTACCTGTTTTCAGTCATTTTCGATAGTTCATTTAATGACATCTATTAAGTAAAAAGAAATACTAGAAGGATACAGATGTTTCAGGTGTGTTTAAAACAAGCCGCAACAAACTTGTATATCTGCTTCAATGGGCCATTTCTGATGCATTCAGATAAGATTTGCGTATTAGCAAGTGCAAAGTAAGATCAAAAAGTACTTTCACCCTACTTGTTGTGTTTGTGTCATATTACCTCCTTGTCCAAACCCTGATTTAAAACCTTCCAGAGCTATAAATGAAATAGCTAATCAGTTATTAGTTGCATTATTGTCTAGTGCAAGCATACTGATTCTTCAATGATTTAAGAATACCTATTTTAAAAATAGATAGTGCCCTATTTAATTATTGACTGCTTAATTTAAAACATCATAAACCTATTTAAGAAGTAGGGATTAACATGATCGAAATTTAATTGGTTTAGTTGCTGTTGTGATGGATCAGTTATTCAAATATAACCCCAATTTTGCCGTAGCAGGATGGGTGTTGTAGTTCATACGCTTCAGTTCTTTGTGACCTTGGACACAGTGGATTCTCTCTGGTTGTAAGAAGGGAGATTCAAATGGATATGTGAAAAATGTATCTTTAAGTGAGGTAAAAGTAAAAGCTATGATGGGTGTTTAAAAACCATAATTGAATTAGGGAAGCAATATACTGAAAAAAAGTGTGCATTAGGTAGCACTTTTGTCTTTTAAACTTTCAGACATTCCAAACATTGCACTTAGCTCTCCTTGCATGTGGGCTTGGAAATGATGTGAAAATAGGCAGAATTTTTTTTCCCATTCTAGCAGTGTAAAATGGGACAAACCTAAATAATCTGTTAAAGTCAGTACCCTACCCTGCATTCGAGGACAGCCATTTTCACATCCCAGTCTTCATGCATTGTCCATCATCTGTTGGGTGATGGGCAGAGGTTGCAGTCTGTTCCGTGTGGACAGTTTAATATTTATGGTACACAGCAGCCACCATAAGTTTCTAAGAGAAGTTACTGGTGGGTGCCAATGGTAATTGCAATGAAGAGCAGTGAAAAGAGTGTTTTAGGAACATCCTTTTGGATTTGACAAAAAAAAATTGGTAGTACTGCTTTAATTTTGCTTTCCACTGCATTTTAACTATCATTTTGGCTCCAATTATTCCAGGTAATGCAAATGGTTGAAGAAACCTTCTTCATTTTTACTTCTAGCTTAATTTTTGCATATTTTTAATAGTTCAGAGGAAAAAGGAATAATATTTTTTGTGTTCTGATATCTAAGACAGCGAGACTTTGAGATCTATATTTGACTGTCAGATTCGATCCTTTGGAACTGGATCAGGATGAAACTTTGGATCATCTGACATGAAAGCTTAATTTCACAGTTTACGTCAAGCCATTTCCTCCTGCAGGAAAACAAACGTTCATCTCTCAAAGATTCCGTGCATGAGATAGCTGTGGGTATATCACATTTGTGCTGGGGGCCCGAAGCTGTGTCACAGAAGCATCTTTGAGGGAGATGAGAGGTAGCAGCAGGTAAGAGGTGGTGTTCCAGTGTGTCTGGGAGTTACGAACTCTAGGCTTCGTTTGTGGCTTTGTTTTGGCTTCTGTCTCGCTTTTTCCATCTGCAGATGGGAGTAATGTATTTAGCGATGTTGCAGAGCTGGCTTTTGGATGATAAGAAGTTAATGTACATAATGCGGTCAGACAGCGGAAAGGCTGGTGAATTATAACTTTAAAGGTTTTCAAACCCCAAACCAATAAACATTAATAAATGTCATGGCACTTGATGAAGGTGGCCGGTATTGTTATTCCCTTATTGAACAGAAGTAGTGACTTGCCCACGGTCATCCAGCAGGCCCACGTAAGCTGGCAATAGGACCAAGCCATCTCTTCAGCTGAGCCCTACCTGCTGATCCAGACAGCTGTAAGGAGACCATCCTCATCCCTGCCAGAAACTGGGATAGCTGGTGAAGGCTGTTGAAATGGCAAGGAATCGGTTTGCAAAGCAGACTACAAGATTTAGCTCTGCAGCTCTCTTTCTGTTGAATTCAACAGAAACTGCCCAGATAGAATTGTCCGGAGGTTTCACAGCCAGGAGCTCAGCGAGATCCGTGTGTGCGGCGAGCACAGCTGGGGAAGAAGCTTCTGCCTTGAGCTGCAGTGGGATTGCATCCAAACCTATCAACCTGCATGCCGTTAAAAGGTAAAATTCACTATTGTAGGTAACAAAAAGTGTCCTGCAATCCTCTGAGAGTTACTCTTTGCTATTTCTTCAGAAAACCTGTAGATTCTATTGAATAGTGAATGGAAATACTGATGGTAAAAGGCAGGGGGGAAAAGAAGCGCTATCCATTGAGTTATGATGTGTTGGTACTTCTGATTCCAAAAGAAGCAAAATAGGAACCAAAAAGTTGGTGTTACGCTGACAGAGTGAGTCTTACGAAGGGCAAATGCCTCAAAGCTGTGAAATACACTGCTTTTCAAGCCGTAAAGCAATTTGAGACCTGTATCGTACTGGCCTGGTGCCAGCCTTGACATGATTTTTTGGGTATATCCGGTAAATCTGCCTGAAATGTAATGTAAGCCCAGTGTGTTTGGTTTGGGGCCTTTGACTGAAATGACAAATTCCTTTACAAGTTTAACTTTTAAGAAAAAATGAACTGTGAATTTTCATCATTGATAAAAGAGAAGACATCATTTTGGCAAGATATTAATTTCATATTTTGCCAGAGCGATGTCCTTCCTGCAGCTACAACCTTTGAAGCCTACGGGATTCATCAGTCCGTTTAACCACGATACACGCAGCTCTCAAATACGTCATTAAAGGTTCTCCCACATAGTCTGTGCTGTCTCCAGGGCTAAAAAGAGCTATGGAAGAGCTAATGCTCATTTGCAAGGGACTGGTATCTGCTGTTTCTTTTCCTCCTTCAAACCTTTAATAAAATGTTGAGGTGTGGAAAAATGCAAAAAGTGCTGGAAATCGGAGTAATGTGATGGAACTACCCTCGGCCTAGTAAGAAGAAAAGCATGCACATGGAGAAGACTGACACTGCTTCTTAAAAATGTAAATAAACTAGGAGATGCCTTCTCTTTGAGCTTTCACTAAGGGCTTGGAGCATGCAAGCCTCAGACAAATAAACCATTGCAAATGATTACTCTTTCAGGAATTCTGTTTTTTTTGGGTAGACACATCTGCAATGAATGGTCAGTGAAGAACTCAGTGGTTCATCAGTTTTTCCAAAACTCTTATGACTCATCCTACTTTTATTCCAGATGTTAATCAATGGTTTTCCATATAAATTAACCAATCTGCATATTCATTTCTGTTCAAAATAGAACATATAAAGTTCTGTGTAAGTGCAAAATAGTTATGTGACATGATTTTACTCTGTTTCAATTATTGGCTGGTTTATATTGATGACTATGGGGATTAGGTCAGCCAGTTGACTTGCATCTTGCTTGTCTATAGAAATAAGAATTTACAATAAAAAACCCCAAGGCCAATTGTCATTTAATAACAAGAAGAGAGCATAAGTTCTATTTTATTTTGTAAATTACGATCAATTAAAAAGAAGAATCTAGGGTCAATTATGATGCATCTAGAAACGAAGGCAAGGTAGAAAATACTTTGGAAAGAGTTATAACAACCATGGAAGGAAAAAATGGAGAAAATAGGCACTAATGGCTGTTAAATCCCTGATCACCGTGGCCAAGACCTGGCAAAGGCGTCTGCATGTGCTGCCCTTCACGGACCGTGGATAATCCAGCTGGACTCACAGAGGTAACTGTGCGTAGGAGACTAAATCTTTCCCTCCTGTTTCCCTGCTCTTTGTCCTTTGGATTGGAAGCTTGTAGCATTCTGGATTTTGAGATTTCCTATCTGGTACCAGCCCTGCAGCTGACTGCACGTGGTTGCAAAAGAGCGCACCGAGAGCTGCGAGTGTGTCCGCAGGACCAGGTTTCCACTAGTCTGGTTAGAAAACTTAACGCCGAGGGCACGTAGGTGATGAAAATCAGACGTGAAGTTCTGCCTGGTGAGCACAAGAGAGCCCAAGCAGGACTTGGCTGTTTGCTGCTGCTCTAAAAAGGGACAAATTTCATTTACATTACAGCACGGTGTCCTGGGAAGCCAATTTGGCTCATTAAAGTTGTATTGTTTTCAGTTGCCTTATTCACTTCAGAATAGTCAAAGCTATAAATAACCAATAATGGAAAAGCTAGAAGCTTTCTAGAACAAATCTAATTCTTGATGATACCACCTAGAAATAGGGGGGAAATTGGGAAAAAAAAAGCAAATTATTGTTTTTTGTATTTCAGGATTGATATTCAACATAGAGATTTTGAGACTTCCATTTCTTTATTTTTGTGAGATCAGAGATATCCCATGTCACATTTATTCAGTGGCTCCCAAATCAGCTGACATTTCATGACCCCATAAATACAGTTGTGTTATAATTGTTGATCTGAATATATATATATGATCTGAATTGCAATGGCTATAACATTACTTGTGGGTTTATGCAGCCAGTGGAATATGCAGATGATTGTGCGCTAAGCTTTATGTTAATATAAAGAGAGCAAAGCAATTATCTGTTCAGCAGTTATCACAATTGTCTGGCTATCGTCTTCTCCTGAGATCATCTCTTCGCCTCCCCATAAAATCTGACATACTAAAGCATCCTCTGCACTAATATTTGATGGTCTGATATTTCAGGGAAATAGAGGGAGATGTTCTTTCTCTGCATAGAGCTAGGCAATATGCCTGGAACAATTAGATTAAATGGATTTACAAAGAATATCATGTTTAATTACTTCTGTGTCTTTCGTGAAGGGTTTGCAAGAATTTTTTTCTTTATGTAAAGAAATAACAATGGTAGTTGGAATCCTGCAGTTTGGAAATATTCTAATCTCTATTCTAAATAAGCATTCAGGTTTTTTTTAAGGTTAAACAGTTACGCCTTCAAAAAAGGTAAAAGAGAGGGCTCGTATCTGCATCTCCATGCACTGTAAAAGATCCTGGGTTCCACCTCAAGTGCTAACTTCAACCTAGGAAAAAAAGATATTTTAGGAAGTCTTTGGGCACAAACCCGTTCCCACCATGGGCACCCAGCTTCACCCTTACTCTGGGTGACTCCAGTCTCGGGGGAGAGCTCAGGTGAAGCTTGTAATCATATAAGAAGCAGTGATCAAGTAGTAATTTAGGACTAAGACACTCCCAGCTAATTCACCTGCGATGCCAGTGAGGATGGAGATGACTTCTGCTCATCTTTGGTGTTCGTTATTTGCCTTGTTCGTGTAAAGCAGTGCTAGTGAAAAGCACCCGGCACCTTGACAGGACTACTTTCTGCACACAGACGCCAGCACAGGCAATTCAAACCTCTCCATGAAATTGCTTCAGGCTTGACCTTGAGTAACTTAATATAGGGGCGAGTCTCGCTCAGCCTTTGGTGTCCAGTCACTTGGGCATGACCGCAGAGACTGATGTGCCGTAGGTCAACGATGATAATGCTTTATTTTTCTCTCTATTTAAGACATTCTTCACTAACAACTGGACTTCTTAGCAACTGTGTTAGCCATTACCCAGTAAGGATATAGCATCAAACTGGGCCATATTTTAAAGATAATATTTTCCTTGTAAGGGTGTTCTCCCAGACCCAAGTATTTTGGCAAGGAAAAGGACGTTGAGGAAAAGCTATTGATTTATCTATTCAAAGTTATGTTTCAGTCCTGAAAGTTGCTTTCTTAGGTGAATCTGCCCAAAGTATAGTCCGGCACTGGATGTCCCACAGAAAACGCACATTTCTTCCAAGCTTTCCTTGTGCAGACCGGTTAAGCGTTGAACTACAGGTGAGCCATGGAGAGATGGTCCCTCACAGCCCATGGGTCTTCCTTGTCCCTTCTGCATGTAAATGAGATTTTCCCTCTCCCTGGTCCCTGCACAAACACTCGCTCCTCGCTGGGGCAGCTTTGTCCAAGAAGGGCAAATACAAAGTACAGTAATAATGCAACATTAAAGGAGAACACTAAAAAAATGCACTATTATTTTCTATTGGGAGGGACATAAAAAAAGTTATGTTAGTTGATGTTAGCACTTGGACTGCAGAAATTAATAAATATGCTAAACTATGGGTAAGAAAAATGTTTGTCTTTTAAAAGTAATTCAGTCAGTCCACTGGCTTTTGAAATTTAAAATTGCACATTTTGAAATGGAATATTTTCTCTGCCTTGCTGGCGCTTCCCAAAGTGATGCTTTGGGATTTTGAGGCACTAAATAAATTGGGCTCACTCAGAACAAACCACCCGGGGTGGTGCTACCCTGCAGGGTGCCGTGGGCAGGAGCTTCTGAACTTCCCCCGGAGGCATGCGGGAGGTGTGAGGATTGCGCCGTCCAGCCGACTTCGTGCAGTCGTGCAGTCGTGCGACCCTGCGCACGGTCTCCTGCCGCTTCCACAGACGAGCAAACCTGGCATTCCCAGCGCGCACGAGCCCACGGCACGCACCCAGGCGAGGGGAGCTGGGGATGCTGCACTGAACTGCAACCAGCTCTTTCTGTCACTCCACAAAGAGCATGTCATCGTACTGGAGGTGATGTCATTGTATCAGAGGAGATGTCATTGTACCAGAGGTGATGTCCCCAAGTCAGCTTCCTCCTGGACGACTTATCCCTCTTCTTAACCAGCTCCCGATGGGGCTCAGGGGCTGAGTAGTGGTCTCAGGCCACCATGGTGCCCAGTCCATGCTCCCAGGCATGTGAGCAGGAGGAGCTCCCCAGGCTGCAGGTCCCTCCAGGACTGTGGCGTGTCCCTCTGGAGAGCCCTGGTGTCCTGCAGGCTGTCCCACCTGGAACACATCTGCTTCCCAGGCACAGTGGCGCATCCCTCCACGGGCCCTGGCATCCTGCAGGGCGTCCCCCCCGGGAACCCTGCGCGTCCCTTCCACAGAGCCCGGTGTCCAGCAAGCCATCCCGCCATGGACATCCCCCTTCCCAGGAGACGGTGCCTCCCGCGGGGGTCCACAACGTTCCTCCAGGAACCCCGGTGCGTCCCTCCCAGAGACCTCCGTGTCTGGCATCGCATCCCTCCCGGGGACCGCTGCCTGTCCCTCCGGGGGCGTCCGGCATCCCGTCTCCCCGGGGGTCCCCGGCATCCCGTCCGGCGGCAACCGCTGTGTCCCTCCGGGGACCCCGCTGTCCAGCGGCCCGTCCGCGGGGCGGGGGGGACACCCCTCAGCCGCAGACCCCCTCGTCCCCCTGCCCGTCCCCGGGGGGGCGGCGGGGGCAGCGCTGCGCCTCCTCGTAGCTGGGCAGGTGCTTCACCTCCTCGTAGCGGGGCAGCGGCGGCAGCTCCAGCCCCGGCCCCGGCTCGGCGGCGGGACCCCCGGCCTCCAGCGGCGGGGCGGCGGGGCCGGGCGGGGGGCGGCGGCGGGCGGGCGGGGGGCGGCGGCGGGGCGCGGGGCAGGCGCGGCGGCGGAGGACGCAGCCGGCGGCCACCAGCGCCAGGAGGACGAGCAGGGCCGCCAGCCTCCGCGCCAGCCACCGCGCCCGCGGAAGCCAAGCGCGCCCCGCCGCCCGCCCGGCCCCGGCCCCCGCCCCGGCCCCGGCCCCGGCCCCGGCCCCGGCCCCGCCGCAGCCATCCCGGCCGCACGGCGCCGGCCCCCGCCCGCCCGCCATCCTCCGCGCCCCGCGCAACCCGCCCCCGCACCCGGCGCGCACCTTCCGCGGAGCCGGCGGCGCTCCCCGAGGCCGCGGGTGCGGGCTGGCACCCCGCGCCCCTCCCGGAGGCAGCGCCGGGTTTTATCCGCGCCGGGCCGGGTTTTATCCCTGATGAAAAATTGATGGGGCCATTTGGCGGCGGTTCACGGGCTAATGGGGCAGCGGCAGTGCGGGGCGGGGCACTGGGCCAGGCTCGGGCTCTGCACCGGGGTGGTGTGGGGCCTGGCACCCCCACACCCCAACCCAGCCTCTGCCAGCGGGGCGTCCCTGCCACCCGAGCTTCACGCTAAATGTGCCCCAAAACTTATCACCGAGCCGAAACCTATCTTCCCCTGAGTGGGGACAGGATCCCTGACTAGGGATAATCTGTACTCGAGGACATGGGGATGAGTGGTACCCAAGGATGCAGGGATGAAGCTGAGGATGTGGGGATGAGCAGTACCTGAAGATGTGGGATGAACCCAAGGATGCAGGGATGAGTGGTACCCAAGGATGAGGGGATGAACCTGAGGATGCAGGGATGAGTGGTGCCCAAGGATGCAGGGATGAGTGGTGCCCAAGGATGCAGGGATGAACCTGAGGATGCGGGGATGAGCGGTACCTAAGGATGGAGAGATGAGTGGTACCCAAGGACATAAGGATAAGCGATAACTGAGCCCTGAGCGACTTGTGGGAGGGGAAATGCAAGGTGCGGAGCCTACCACTGATTTTACCACTTAAAAAGGACAACTGTAGTGTCAGAGTGGGCAGCGACAGGCTGGTTCCCTGGCACCTGTGAAAGGCACAGATGAGAGTGAGCTCTTCATTCTCCCTTTCTGTTGGTTTTTATTCCTACCATTAAGGTTTCACAGCTTTTCGTCTGTTGGCAAGGCCACGGGGTTCCCATGTCACCAGCAGTTACCATTGCCCACACTTCTGGGGACCCGATCCATCACTTTATTCGGCCCCAGAATTGCAGACCCTTGGCTGCGTTGTTTGCTGATTACCCTCAGCTCAATTGCAAAACTCCTCAGGCAACCGGGAGAGGAGAGGGAGCTCTAATCTAGTCATGGAAAAACTTACTCATATGAAACATGGTAAAAAATGACCAGTACTTTTCTGCTTGGTTTCCCTTTAGGTGATCATGCCAAATCTGATATGCAGCAGCTAACCCACCTACGTGACCGTCATGTGTAATGTATTCGTTTCCTTTGTCCTGTTTACTCGACCTGCAATGATTTTGTTGCTGATATCGGTAAGCGATACTCCTGCTGTCATCCCTACATTTGGGTAATTCATGCCTATCCTATCTATTACCGATTTTGTGGCGCTCAGGAACAAAGATGGGAAGGAAAGGTTCTCAGCAGATACAGCACTGGGCAGAGTTTGCATAAAAATAACCTGAAAGGAAGGAGGGGCTCAATGGTGCTGGGCTTCTGGCAAACAATGAGAAACCACGGTTTCTTTCTGTATCTTCAGGGGTTTATTCTGCATACATTTCCTCACTTTATGGGCATTTCTCCCTACAGAAGGGCGTTGGAGCTGGGAACTGCGGGAAAGGTGGGGTTCAGTACACGGAGCCGAGGCAGGAGGGCGGCAGCAAGGGGGCACAGCCCCGGCCCCAGCTGCTTTAGGACCGACCTGTCCAGGCAGCGCCGGCTCTGCCGCCCCGCACGAGGGGGTGGCTGCGTGGACCTCGGCCCTGTGCCTTGGGGACGTGTCCCGGCCCGTGGCCGGCAGGATCGGGGATGCTGAGCACCAGCAGCAGCTCCCTACCGTGCCTGGGGCTGCATTTACTTCAGACTCTTGGTAATAACCAATGTCACTTTTTTAAGGCAAATACAATGGTGAGTAAACAAGGGCGCCCGGCGAAGCCTACCTCTCCATTAATAAAGCGCTGCACTTTAACAACATTTCTGATAAACTGTAACTCCGCAATCAGAGCGCTATGAAATATTAAAGCCCGTTGATAGCTCATTAAAGCTAACGTTTTGGCTGGCCTTCCAGCGTGCGCCGCAGGCCAGGCTTCGGTGCTCAGCCTGGAGAAGTGGCTGAGGATCGGCTCTGTGCCCCGTCAGACGAGGAAAACTGCGGCTGGAGGGAACAGGGCGCTGCGATAGCAAGAAGAAATAAGAATTAAAATCCTGGTATGCAGCTGCGCTCACTCCAGCAGCCCCAGCTCCCGCAGCCCCACGCCTGGCTTGGGAAAATGCAGCAATACGGGCTCACGGGGGGGTCAGGGCCAGGGGACTTGTCCCCGCTGGCTCGGCGGCTGCGTGGGGATGCCTGCAGCCATCCTGGGGCAGCGACAGGTATAGATGCTGCATCCTCTGCGGGTTTGGGGGGATTTGGGGTGGTGCAGCGGTGGAGCTGGGTCAGCTGCTGGTTGGGCTTTTGGAAATGTATGGAGAGTGTCTTCTGCCGGGCTGTGGGTTCCCCTGTGGGTATGGTGGGCAGGCAGGGGTAATTGCTTCCATCAGGAGTAATTGGTGTCACCGATGTGAGTAATGAAGCCGCAGGCAGCTGCAGCTGCTAATGGGGATGATGGATAGGTGATTTTTGGAAGCGTGGCTGCCCTGCTGAGGGCCAGCATGCTGTAGGGACTCCTTGCCAGCTCCCTGGGATGGCGAGCAGGGGGGCTGCAGCCACCCTGGGACCCTGAGTGGCCCCGTCACCGGGCAGGGAGCTGGACCACTGAGCTGGCCTGGGGCACCGGGGCAGTGAAAACCAGGGTGCAGCAGCCCCCCGCTCAGCTCCTGGGGAAGCAGCCCTCGCCTCTCCTCCTCCGCACGCAGGACCTCGAAACAGGGGGATAAACACCCACCTGCAGCCCGGCTCACCCGCAGGCGATGGTCCAGCTGGGCAGCCTGAAGAGTTTCCTGACCCACTTGAGGTGAGGACGGAGGCGGTGGAGGCTCCCGCCAGATGCGCTGAGAGCGGGGGCCAGATGTGGTGTTTTGCCACATCTGGGGGAAGAGATGCTGTGGGCCGGGCAGTGCTGGTGATGTGGAGACATTGCGGGGTCCCCCAGGCGCAGCCCGCGGCAGCTCCATCCCTGCTGACCAGGGATGCATGTGTTGGAGGTGATGCTCAGGCTTGGCACGTCAAAGCAGCCAGGAGAGTCTGGGGTTCAAATCTCATAATTTGCCTCGTAATTCTCTTAAACGAGCCTACAACCAGTTAATTACATCTATATTAAGGCTTAAATTCAACAATTGGAACCTTCATACTGATCCAAAGCACCGAAAGCTTCTGGCAAATCAATGCCATCAGCTACTGAAGCGTGGCAAGCGTCCCTGGGCACCGGAGCGGTCCCGGCGTGCTCGGAGAGGTTTCTTCTGGTTAGGTCAAAACTTAGTTGCCTTTTTTCCCAGGCGACTGACTCTTTGAATGCTGGGCTTGTGTATCGTCCCTGGCAGGGATGGGAGCGCAATGGTAAAGCGAAGCATTGTTTCTATTAGCAGCAGCGTCACTCGTAGGCAGTTCAAGATGCTTTTATGTCACCGTGACCTTTCTCGCTAATGAACGAGCAATGAAATCACGGGTGAGATGGCCCAAGTGTTTGTCAGAATTAGTCTTGAAAATCGTCAGGATGCTGTAACATACATTCTTTTAATTGCACATCCACGAATGCCTCTATCACTTAACCGTTTGCAACCGTGGCCTCTTTAGATCTCAAAAAACCAAGTAAGCCCCTGGTTACTGCGCTTGGGAGCGAGACCTACAAACCAGGCGCAGGCACCGTGGCACGGCACCTCCGCGGCTCCGCGCCCCACCGCCCGCATCACGGGCCTCCCGTCACCATCACCGACCCCCTGCCACGGCCGAAAGCACTCATCCGGAGCCGGGAAGGGTCACGGCCAGGAGAAAAAGCCCCCTGACAACGCGGAAAGAAAAGAAACAGTTTTCTGGGAATCTACTTGAAGGTGAGGAGCCAAAAAGCCAGGGCACGTTGCCACAGGTATTAGTTTCCCAGCAAAGAGGATGGCAGAAGTTTGGTTGTGAGAACTCCGGCATGAATTTTCTTTTATTAACATAGATATAGATATAAATTTATTTATTTACTGATTGATTTCTTTTTATTTTTAAATGTTAATATGAGTAAAGGGGAAGCCAGCCAGCCCAAGCATGGGTGAAGATGGGAAGATCTTGCCCATCCAAACGGCTCTCCTATTTCACGCGTCCTTCTCCTCCTCTGGATGCTCGTCAGGACCTTCGTGGCAGCCTGGGGTGGTCCAAGCCGACGGCCAGCGCTGTCCCCAGGCCTGCGAGGAGCTCTTTTCTGCCTCCCAAGCATGACAGAGAAGTGGGGCAGCACCGGCAGTCGCTGAGCATGAATAAATCATCATTAGCGGCCGCATTGTGCCTCCCCCATCCCGAAATCTGCTCTTTTACAAGCTGTGAGAAACCCACTTTGCGGCTGCCCGGAGTCTCGGGCAAACTCTGGGGCCACCGAGCGGTTTCTGGGAAGGAGCTTTAGAAGTTGATTTTCTCTAGTTTTGCAGGGGATGCACAATTATCGATCCTGCAAATGACCCCTGCAGAAATACATCGATCCCTTTGGAGCAGCGGATCATTAAATACTTGACTTCCAGATCTTTCAAATGGTGCCAAAGAGCTGACCTGGCAAAATAATTATTTTATAGTGCGCGTAATTGTCCCTGCGACCATCAGCATTTGTGTAACTCTGAACTCGCCTTCACGGGAGCCTGCTACCTAAAATGCTCTTTGTACAATGATGCTTCACATCTGCATTTCCTTTTCTCTTATATGTTTTCCCCCAAATATGGGAAAGCTAATTGGAAAAAACATAACGAAGCTGAGGTTTCTTTTTTTGAGCAAGACTCTGAAAACCTCACACGTGGTGAGCAGTATTTGGTAGCAGGAATAATCCCAGGGATTGATGGAGGGAAGCACAGCTTTGGATGACGATCTGGAGTGTAGAAAGAAACAAGCTCAGCCCTCACAGCTTCAATGATATTCTAATATCTAGTAGACTCAGACCTTGCGATAGTTGAGGCTTTTATAGGAATTATGGAGCAAATTCCCGCTGTGTTGGAGGATGTGCAGGCACTTCACGTTGCATTTCGGTCTCTGTTACAGCCATTCTGCAAGTATTCCTCTCCCTGGTCCCTAAATCAGTAAATGCGGTGCCGTGAGGGTGGTGTTTCGGGGTGCTGGGCAGGTGAGGCTGTAGCTGGGGGGGGGGGTTTGCTTTCGGTCCGAGTGGGGTAGAAGTTCCCCTTGGATCGGCAGAGACCAAGGGCTTCCCCGGCGCTGCAGCGGTGCTTGCACCGGCAGCGGTCACGCCGTCCGTGCGGCTGTCTTCACAATGGTCTGCCAAAATAAAGAATCCATCGTTTCTATCATTTCTGTAAAAAGTGCTAAAGAAGCTCTTAAGAAAGCCCCTCGGCAGCGAGCTTGGAGCACTGCTCAGGGAAAGCTCTACGTTGCTTGAATTAAACACACAAAGCCGAGATCTATTGCTTCACATTTTTCAAGCACATCTGTAACTGCAATAAGGCTTAAGAAACAAGAAGATGACTCTGCATATGTAAAAAAAAAAAAAAAAAACAAAAAACCATTACCTCACAGCTCAGAAATCTCCACTGCCAGCAAATATTTGCTGTTAGACTATTAGAAAACAGAGAAAGTGAGAAGGAGAGGCCAAAACACTCCTGCATGACTCCGATTCTTTCCCGGGCTAGGTCAGTTCTTCTGTTAACAATTTTGGATGCTCTCCAGAAATGAAATGTATTTTCTTCAAATAAATAAAAGGTGGAAATATCGCAGGGCAATGATATTGATACCAAGTGTGTTGTCAGTCTTCCCAGACTCCATGTCGCAGTTAACGTATTCTTTCATTCCTTCTACTGAAAATAAGCATTAGAAAGATTGGATCGTACTAGTTCTCCCCTTGCAATAACTCCTTGCAATTAGGACTTGAAGCCTTTGGCTCTGTGGAAAGGCTCCCATTCACGCAGTGAGCTTGGCTGGGGCTTTTAGTGTCACAGGTGATGAACATCTCTTCATATAACGCTGGTATAATAAGGATGATTTGCTGCAGTGGATGTTTTTCTTCTGAATCAAATTATATGCATTTATAAAATGATTCCAGGATGATAACCTTGATCCGACACCATCCTTAAGCACGTGTTTAATCTGAAGCCCCCCCGATGGCAGCGAGCCCCCTGGGCCGGTGGCTGCAGGGGGGAGGCTGGATGGCCGGCGTGCTGCGGTGGGGTGTATCAGCAGCTGTAAATGCTGCAATGTATTAAAACGCAGTAACAACCGAAAGGCAATGAAGGACAATTTGTCGCAGTTGGAAGGATCGCTGCAGTGGTCTGCAATAACCAAAAAACTATTTGTTAATTTTTTTTTTTTTTACAGGGGGCAACATTTTTCCAAGCCGCGGTCCTCGTTAGTCATGCCGTTTCTCAAGAGGCTGCCACGATCCAGTCATGAATTTCTGAGATGATTTCATCTCACTGTTATTTACAACTTAGCCCAAAAGCTCAGCCTCTTCCTATTATTTGTGGTTAAATATAGCAACGGATTCTTTCCCATTCCTTTTTCTCTCGGAGCGGTTTTTCTGCCACCCACACGAATCGCATGAGTCAGAAGGCGCACGAAGGAGCGGTTCCCAGCTGGCCGGGCCCTCGCTGGCTGCCTTCGCGCATCCCGAGCTCACCCCGAGCACCGGGAGGTGAAATCATGTCTGTCTGCTCACAACTGGGGTGCGGCCAGGGGCGCTCGCCCCGCGCCCCGGCGATGCACAGGGACGTCCCTCCCCGCCGTCAGCTCCCGCATCCCGAGCGGGGTCACCCTGGCCGCATCCCGGCTGTGTTTCTGCCGTCCCACACAGGGATTTCAGGTGGTCCCAGTCTTCGTGCAACCCCCCCCAGGGATCAGGAGTCGCTAAGAGTGGGGCACTGCCCCGGGCGCAGGGAGCGAGCACCGTCCTGCCGAAAATCCTCTCCCGTTCCCCTCTCGCTCTTCCCTTCTGTCTGAAGATGCTTTACTTTTACTGAGCTAAACGTTTCCCACCCCAGTTTTGCCAGTACCAGCCCGAATTCCCCGGATCCCCCCGTGCACGGGAGACACACTGCGGCCGGAGGGGTTTTGCTGGGGTTAAATCCAACCGCCACCCCAGTCGAGGCCAGTCAGGGCATCGCCGGGGCAGCAGGTCGCTAGCTTGCTAAAAAATACAAAAAGGGAGAAAAAAGTACCAGCTGTTTCGCTGGGAGGGGGGTGATAACCGTGCCGGGCAGACGAGGGGCTGCGCGCTCGGCAGGGAAGCATCCTGCCCGCACGGAGCGATGCGGCCCCGTGCGCATCTCTTCGGAAAAGCGCAAGAGGGAGGGATGAGGATGCTGAGGTTGGGGAGGGCAGCGCGGGGGCGGCAGCCGCGGGGAGAGGACGAAGGGGCAGGGGAGGTTTGACCCTGCTATTTTTAACGGCGGCATTTACGCGCCGTAAATAACCGTGCCGGCTTCGGAGGCGGCGCAGCAAACAGGAAAGGCTCCGGCATGGCCCCCGCCGGGTCCCCTCCTCCGGCCCGGGGGGTCCTGCCGGCCACCACGCAGCTGGGCTTTGGTGAGTCCCTTTTCGGCAGCCCACATACTGGTGGGTCTGGGTGGAAAAGGGCAAATATTCCATGTTGGGAAATGAGGTGCGTGGGTCCCGTCAAGCCGAAATAGCAGATTTGCCGTGTCCTCCCCACCACTGAGCTTTCTGTGCAGGCTGGATTTATTAGTTCAGTTGCATCTGGGGGAGCTGAGATTTAAATTCTGAAAGTCAGGATAAAAATATGGAAAATGTATCACGGTTTTGCTGTTGAGAGAAGAAATCCCCACCACGCCGTGTACCGAGGCCGCTGCTGCAAGGCAGCTTCCCCCAAAAGACAGGGAAGAGGGCAGCGTGCGGGATGCTGAGCTCAGACACGGATGCGGAGCGGGGTTGTGGGGGAGCCTCGGGCCCCCCAGCTCCACAGAAATCAACCAAAACCAAAAAAATGCAAAAAAAAAAATCTGAAGTGACTCTTGGTGGAGCCCAGGGCTGTGGGTACCGGGGCCTCCGGGAAGGGGTGCCGGAGCTAACTGATACCCCTGAGATTACATTGCTGGCTAATTCTCCGAGGACTGAATTAGTTGCATTGCTTTTTCTTCTTTCATCACTTCCAGAATAATAAATCAGCACAAATGTATGAGTCCTGGGTTGCTACGGGTGATTTTTACCATCCCCAGTGCCAACCTACCCTCTACCTGCCTGGAGCCTCGGGTCCAGGTGCACCTTGTCAGCCCCTACATGGTGGGATTTACTGGTCGTACCCTCTGCTGTTGGTGGGGTTGCCACTATCTGCTATATAATTAACTCATTGCCTTTTTAGAGCCATTATTTAATGACTCTGCTATCGATTTGCTATCTGACTGGTACGCTGCTAAATTCATAACCCTTTTCAGCGCTGTCTTGCCTGGTGATGCTAATGGGTGCCTCACCAGTTTGGACGTGCTGAATGGCACTGGTGACCCCAGCTCCCATCTGTGCAAACATTTCCAAGGCAGCTCAAACTATTGGTGTGCCCAGCAGCCGGCAAGTTGAAGCCCTGTTAATGCGGGACCTGCTCGGAGCATCTCCAAGGGCTGTTTCTGGTCTGAGTTGTGGTTTAAGAAAATACAGGCAGGTAAAGTCTTTGTATCCCAGGTTTCCCTGCTGAGGGTTTGGGGTGGAAAACTGGCTCGGGGCGGCAGGCAGCGAGCATGCCCCCACGCCACCTCGCCCGCAGACAGCACGACAGATTTATTTTTTCATAAATGGACACAAATAAATGTAAGGAACAAGATTTCCAGGGAGTAACAGAGTTTAGCATAAAATGTGTTCGATGGTCTCAACACAGGCTGGAATCGCTCCAGTTATTATGGTGCGGAGGAAGCAGTTTTCTGGCCCTGCGTTACCGGTTTGGTCCTCGCTTGGCAAAGCCGCTCGTTGTGGATCCCTCCCGTGCCAACAGCTTTGCAGCATCGAGACCTGAGTTGTCATCTGCTCAGGTGACAGCCCATGGAAAGCTCTTAATCCTGACGACATGGGTAACTTTCCGAAATACCAGTGGTTTAAAGCATTTTTGACAATTAAACGGTATTGATTTCATTTTAACAAAACGAGCTGCAGGGTGATTTGATGGTAGAGGAGAACAGAGTACTCAGGAGTGCTGGGGCATCGTTTGGGATATGGAGATTATCAGGCACCGCCCCCAAATAGTTTTTTTCTAAGCAGATGGAGAGCTCAAAGCGCACAGTTCATGTGCACCGTGCGTCTGTTAGTGCGGGACTTTTTGCGAGTTAATATGATAAAAAAGATTGAAAATGTGAGACTCTGAGCCCAGAGCATCCTCCTCCCTCCCCGTGCTGTGCACTGCGTCTCAGCAAGTGCTTCAGTGCAGATGTCATCTCTTCTAGGATCCAGGATGAGGACAGGACGTGGAGCAGAATGCAGTAAATACAGTGAATATCCAGTAAATACAGGTGGCATAATTACGAGACACAGGTGTTCACCAATTTCTGTGTAGCAGGAACTCTAGCAACATATTTCTGGCCTTTTCACCTCAAAGAATAAGTTGGCTGTTTGTAATTACTTCTCTAAGTGACGACACAACATCACAAGTGGTGATATATGTGTGATGCTTTCTTTTACAGCTTCCAGACAAAAGCCTGTCTGCAGAGAAGTTAGTGGAAATTAAAACCAGCTAATGCCTGTATATTATACAAAGGCCTGTACGCAATTATGAAATCAGAAATAAAGCAGGATGCAGATGGAGGCATTGGGATCCCTCCCCCGGTGATTACGGTTGTATTTTTTGAGCTAAAATCCAGGAATATTTGTCGTGGCTGTGACGGGTCATATCTGCTGGGTGTCCCTGGATATAATTTTGAGGGGAAACACTGATTTTCTGACCACCGCCTCCTCAAACTGCATGGTGCCCCTTTATATATATTTTACTGAACAAGCTAACATGTGTCTGAGGCTAAAACTCCATTTTTCCTCTTTTAATTTTCATTTCCCCCCTGTGCTCAGCTGACCTGCCTTTCCGCCGCACTTCCCGTCTGCCACCGGCCGCAGCCAGAGGTTTTGTCTGTCCTTTCCGCCGCATCCAGCAATTCCCCGTCGTTTCCTTCCTCTCCTTTCCTGGCTCAGAGTCCTCCTCTCTCCTTACTTGCTCTTTTACTGAAAGGAGCAGCCAGTCCCTGCCTTTTATTTAGGAAAAAAATAGCAAAAAAAGCCTCTTACTGCATCTGGGTTTATTTCCAACTGAAGTACCAGTTAGCATCTCCTGTGCTGGGAGGTGGTGTGGAGACCCGAGCCCGCATGGGCAGTGCTGGAGTGACACAGCACCGCGGCGCTTTCGGAGCCAGGTCACTGCGAATTGTGGTTTTTAACTTAAATATTTTTAATTTAAAAAAGAAAACCCCAACTTCCCAAATGTCCATCTGTCAAAAAAGTGAGCGTGAGATTGATTTATCAAATGCCAGGGCATATATGGGGCTGTGCCTGTATGTTTTATGCAGACTGTGTAAGACCTGGCCAGAGAATCTCCTGTAATAGAAAAATTAAGCGTTGGGAATTGAGTGAAAACGGTACCTGCAAACCCCACATACTTCTGCCTTACACTGTAATGTGTTCGGAGGTGCCTGAGCGATGAAGCAGGAGTTCAGAGGGCTCTTCGGCCAGCCCTTCGGACCTTTGGGATGTGACCAACGGGCACCGGCTGCTCCCTAACGCTATCGCCCCCGCAGCAAAACAGTCCTTTAATACTTTTATTTTGAGGAAAGGAGCCCTTTCCCCCTCCGCCACACGAGCTGTTATTCTGGCTGACGAACGGGCGCGACCCGTAAGCAGCCGCGGGCGCGGAGCTGCGCGGGCGCGGAGCGGCGGGGCCGGGGAGCTGCGCGGGGCCGGGGAGCTGCGCGGGCGCGGAGCGGCGGGGCCGGGGAGCTGTTGCCATCTGCAGGAGGCTTTGCGCCGGTGCGGGTAGGCATGGCCGGGACAGCAGCCAGAAAGATGCTGGTGTGGCCTGGGGGAAAGTCCCCGGTAAAAGGCGGTGGTGGGGGGCACCCAGCCCTGGGGAGCACCCATCTCAAACCAGCTGCCCGCCAACCAAAGCACCTCCGCTAATTAATCCTGTTATCCTAATGACCAGGCCAGGCGGGAGCTCCCTCCTCTTCCTCCCCTTCATCAGGTCCTGCTTTTCCCGCCTCTGTCCCCCTGCGGCAGACGCTGGGGGCTGCCCAGCCGCCTCTGAGAGGGGAAGAGGTTGGTGCAGGAGCTGTGCCAGCCCCGGCATCCTGCGAGCACCATTACTTTTATTTACTATCGCAGGGACAGGGGGGCACAGGGGCAGGGGCCGGCAGCGTGCCTGGATCCGGCCACGCTGGGCTGGCAGAGCTGCCGCGGGGACGGCAACACTACCGCGTTTCGTCGAAGGCAGGTCCAAGGCCTCCTGCCCACTGCTGGGGACCACTGGGCCTCATCCTGGCACCTGTGGGCTCCCTTCCTCACCCCCTACCAGCTGCTAACCGCTGGAGCCGTACAATAACCCGTGACCCTGTCGCCTATGGAAAGGCGACTGTAGGTGTCAGATAAGTAAATGTAATAGCAACAAGCTACAGGAAAATATTTAGGGGACGGCTTCACCTTGAATCACGACGTGTTGCTGCAATATCTAACGGTACCGAGGAGGAAGCCGAAGCAATTGGAAACTTACAGTATTAAAATTGATCCCTTCCTTTCAGGGGGAGGACTTAATTCTGCTGCTATCAATAAGTAATGGTCCTGCAGCTGCAGGAAGAGCTTGTTTAACTTGAGGATGGAGCAAGAGCTGGAGAGGAAAAATCTCATTTCGTAATAATGAATAAGGACCTGGCCCGTGCTCAGGCGAAGCTGGCGATGGGGTTCCAAGGCGAGCTGTTTAGCAGGGGCATGAGGGACACGTATGAATAAGGAACAGTGCCAGGCTTTGGAAGACTGACCAGATGCTGCCTCTGCAATTTGAACACGGCTAATTCCACGCTTAAGCTAATTGCAAAGGGATCGCATGCAAAGTATGTGACTCGTTTGTCATTTGAATGAAAAGATCTCAATTTCCTGACAAAGGGGATTTAACTGTACAGTATAACGTACTGTACTAAGCTAACAATTACAGCCCACATTTTAAGTTTGGCACAGGGTACTCTCGCAAATTCCTGTATGAATATGTGAATAGCTATTCTTTGAATACATTCAAACAAATTCTCCCCCTTTTCATCCATTTTAATGATCCCATACATGGCTGGAACACATCAACCGTTGTAATGGGATGGTGCATGGCCAACCCAAAACAGCAAGTACAACTGGTTGCCGATCGAGCTTTTATTCAAAAATATGAGTCCACTGAGGAGGTAAACAATCAACTCGAGCACTGAAAATCCTGCAGCTTTGTGACTTAGTGTTGTCATGGCTGGCTTGGGCAGAAAAATATCGGGGACCACAAAGTGGACTCTTCAGGAGCATTTGCATCGGTTTTCTTTATGTCTCTTTCTTGTTTTCTCTAAGTATTCCGGTAAATACATTAGCTGCTCAAATAGTATCCAAAAAGTAAATAAATAGTAATAATAAAAAGTTCTAAAAAGTAATAATAATAATAGTAACAACAACAACAATTATAATAATAATAATAAAAAGTGTCATTATTGACTTCTGTGCTGAAAAACCTGCTTCTGAAAACCCTGGTCAAATCTGCTGAGGGAGAAAGAGGAGATGGCTCTTCTCCTCCTCTCACTCCTTAGAGGAAGTGCTACCCTCCACATGTTTGGTACAGGTACCGTGTTTGTGTGATTCGTCCCCATTTGTAAAATTGGGTAGTCTCTTGTGGAAGTGGCATTGCTCATTCCCTGCCTGACGGCTGGGACAGACACGGGGTTTGGGGGATGTATCTGCAATTGGGGAGGAGTTGTAGAAGGGTGAAAATGCTCTGGATGGCTCGGGGGGCTGCGTTCGCCTGAACGGCTCAAGCAGAGCCTGATTTTTAGGGGACAAGTGCCTGGCACCGTCGGAAAAATCGGAAGGCATCTCAGACTCTGTGTCCTGAATCCTCCGTGGAGGCTTGGATGCTGCCCACACGGTTTCCCTGCAGACCTCAGCGGCGGGGAACTCGCGTGTCTCCTCTCGAAGAGGAGAGGCAGGAGAACCCCGCGGTGCTGCCTGCGAGAACTTGTCCCGGGGTGCGATTAAGAGTTCAACTTTCTCTTTCCGCAGGAAGGACTAGCTTATCAAGTGCCATTAAAACTGCCTGCAAATCGCTATCAGTTCTGTCCCTGTCCTTGAAAGAAAGATGATTTATGCTTCGGAAAACTGAATTCAAGCCTTGCTTCACCACTGCATGACTCCAGTTTAAACTGGTAAAGGGTTGCTGATGCAAAACTGGAACAGTATTTGCTGGTGGTGAATCAGGCCCTTGAAGGAAAAGACTTAATTTGAGTATTTTGGACCAAGCGACACAGCTGCTGTGCGGCTCCACAAACAATGTGCGCCGGGTTGAGCCTGCCTCGGGATAATTTATGAATACTTTGTGTTGGCATAGTTATCAGGAAGTTTATTGCATGAATATATTTCTTCACCTCAGTGTGAGGGTGTCTGGAAAAAGTCAGGAAAATGACTTCAAGACAGCCACCCTTAGCAAGCTCTGAGTGGCAGTCAAGGCATGGGGCCGGGAAAGACAAAACTGCCAGCCCAAACCCTCTGCATCCCATAGCCATCTTCCGTTTCTCATTTCTCTGCTGCCTTGCTTTTTTTTTTTCTTATTTACTCTCCATTGTGTCCTATTATGGGCACTTATTTTCACTTTTAAACTCTTGTCGTTGTTCCACGAATTTTTTCCGCCTCCTTTAGTTTGTTCCAGGCTGGGCTTCCCGGTGCCTGGCCTGGCGGCAGGGTGTTCTTGCAAGGGGATTTCCTTCGGCGGCTTCGCTGGCATTTTCATCTCTGCCTAAACTGACCCTTATCCGTCGCTTTGCCAGGGTTTCACATAAAACTTTTTTTTATTTGGTCGGGTTTCGATCACAGTTTTACAAACACCCTTTGCAGCCCGAGCATTATAGCTTGTTCCCACGAGCTCTGCACATATATTTCCCTGGGGATATGGATTTTCCAGAACTCTTTGGCAGCGTGGGGCTGGCAAGATGCGGCGGCAGCCGGGGGCTGTGGCGGGATATGCCGGGGAGAGGGGCAGCGCCGGGGGGGTCCTGCTGCCACATCCAGCTCGTTCATACCCGGCGCGGGAGGAGGTGGGAGCCGAGCATTTCAAAGGCACCTGGAACAGCATTTTGAGGTTGTGTTTACTTACCTACTTGCACTTGTTTATAAAGCTTATCTTTTTTTCTCATGTGTGCCCTGGGCAGAGACACGAAGGGTGACTCCGTACCCCGCCTGCGCCCAGGAGCCGCTTTGGGGCTGGCGCAAGGGGAGGAGGGTGATGCTGAGATCTGGGCTGGGGCCGGAGCAGCTTTTGGCATAAGAGGAGTAGCTTTAAAACAAACATCTGATACACTCTCTTCCCAAAGGGCTTAGCTTGTCCTGGCACAAATCGAGATGATTTTGGATGTTTCCAGCCAGCCGTGTTCAGCTGGAAGGCAGCGGGGCAGGTGTGCAAGGGTGTGCAAGGGTGTGCAAGGGTTTCCTTGTCCGGAGCCTGCCTGGAAGCCTGGAAATCCCTGTCCTTGCGGGACGGTTGGCCCTTGCCCGGGCTCGGCAGGCTCTCGCAGGGACGTTTCCCTGCCCTGCAGAGGTGAGTGCCGTCCGCCGGCACCCCCAGGGCTGCTGGGTCTGCGAGGTTTGCTGCAACTCAAGGGGCACCTTAGATGCTCCAGGAGCACTTTACTACCAAAATGCTTCTGGTGGAGAAGCCTATATTCCCTTTTTTTTAAAAAAAAACCTTATGTGCTGCTGCAGGTTTGGGCTGGTTTTTTTTCTTTTATTTTTGTTGGTTGTTTTTTTCTTTTATAAGCAGCTCTGCCAGCATCTCAGAGGCAGATCCCGACGTGCCACCTGCGAGGGCAGCATCTGGCATTTTCCCTTCCTGCACTCGCTGGCAGCAGCAGCGTGCGGAGCTGCCCACGGTGTTTCCCGTGGAAGGCGGGTGATGCCAGGGCGGCCCTGGGCGCTGGCGGTCCTCGCACCCTGCCCGCAGGGTTAGCAAAGGGGAAATGGCAGCGGCACGCGCGGCAGCGGCACGGGCAGCGCTTTCCCGCCCTGTGTTCGGTGCCTGAGTTCCCATATGGCACCAGCCGGGAAACTGGTGGCGGTGCCAGCCTATGTGCCAGCGTGTGCCTGGGTCGGGGCACAACCTGCCGTCCCCCCCGGCAGTGTGGACCCCGTCCCTGCCGCCTCCAGCGTGTGAGCCGGCAGCCCTCGTATCTGGGCTGGCAGCTTGGTGTATCCAGACACTGCGTGAGTGCAGAGGGGAGGTATTTTACTGTATATAATGACATATACCTATAGACACTATGTATCTAGTATGTATATACAATACTTCTAATATATAATACATAATATGTGAAGTATATGAATAGTATGTGTTTTTTTATGAAGGTATACCGTATATATCTGTATCTATACTGAGAGAGCATGTGTGTATACGTGAGATATATATATGTGTATATAGGTATGTATCTATATAGCATACACCTAGTACTAGTGTACTAGTATACCTAGAACACATATATAGTGTGTATACATACATACCTGTATCGTATATAGCTAATGTACCAGTATGTCTAGTATGCATATGTAGTGCCTGGGGTGTGTATGTACGTATAGCAGACGTATACAGAAACGGACACAGCATACATCAGCAAGTCCCCAGTGCATGCGCGCATTCGCCCCCACACCTATGCGTGGGGGTCCCTGCGTGCAGCCGCGCACTGCCGCAGCGGCTCTGCGTGGGTCGGCAGGACACGGTCGTGCGTGGAGGACCCCGCGCTCTGCACAGCCGGGCTGCGGGGGTGGGGCGAGGCGGCAGGGGCGTGGCCGCAGGGCGTGGGCGTGACCGCGGTCGGGACCACCCCCCCCCGCCAGAGGGGGCGGTGCTTCCCCGGCGGGCCCCGCCGCGCCGCTCCCGCCTCCCGCCTCCCGCCGCGATGTCCCGCCGCGGGCAGGAGCCCGACAGGTGAGCGGGGACGGGGGGGACCGGGGGTCTCGGCTGCCCCCCGCGATGCGCCGCCCCGGCCCGGCCCCGGGCCCAGCGCCTCCCGAGGACCCCCCGGGCCTGCTCCGCATCCCCCGCCACCCCCCGCCCCTATCTCCCCCGGCAACTTCCCTTCTCCCTCCCCGCGTCCTCCCGATGCCCCCTGCGCCCGAGGCCCTCCCGATGCACCCCCTTGCACCCCCAGTCCCTCCCGATGCACCCCCCTGCACGCCCAGCCCCTCCCGATGCCGCCCTGCACGCCCAGCCCCTCCCTATGCCCCCCCTGCACCTCCAGTCCCTCCCAATACCCCCTGCACCCCCAGCCCTCCCGATGCACCCCCCTGCACCCCCAGCCCCTCCCGATGCCCCCAGCATCCTCCCCATCCCCCCAGCATCCTTCCTGCACCATCCCCATCCCCCAGCATCCTCCTGTCTCCTCCATCCCTCAGCCCCCCCCTCCACCCTCCCCCTCCCAGCATCACCCCCCCCCCCATTGCCTCCCGCCCCCCCCATCACCCCCACCGTGCCGGACCCCAGCGAAGGGTCCCTGCCCCGCGTTGGCGCAGAGCCCCGAGGGTCCTTCTTGCCCTCCCCCCCAAAGACAAAAAAAGCCAGAGCAGTTTTGGGGCGCAGGAGCCCAGCCTTGCACCTGCAGCGGGGGCTCCCCGACACCCCCCCCTTCCCTCCTCTCCTCTCCCCTCCCCGGGACCCGGCCCCGCAGCCGCCCGCCACCCCCGGCCCCGCTCGCCATCCTCTCCTCCGGCAGACAAAAGCGCTGGGCGAGCCAGCGGCGTTCCCGCTCCGCCTGCCCCGCTCCACCCCGGGCCCCGCTCCCCCCCCGGGCTCCGCTCCCCGCCCCGGCCCCGCTCCGCCCCGGGCCCCGCGCTCCCGCCGCCCCCCCGGCCCCGCTCCGCCCCGGGCTCCCGCCGCCCCGGCTGCCCCCGGGTATTGCCACAACAAGCGGCAGCTGGGACCGTTTAGAAACGAGCCTGTTTATCTTTTCCCTCTAAAGCTGCCATCGCCAGCGGGGTCACCCCGCTTTGGTTTTGCTTTAGCGGGGGCTGGGAAACAGCACGACACCCGTGCAGCTCTTGCAGGGCAGGGGATGGAGCTGGCAATGCCTTTCTTCCCTATTGTAATTAACTGTGGGCAGTAATTTCTTATAGTGAATAGGGCTGGTTTGTTTTGGTCTGGTTTCTTTTTTTTCCCTCCCTGCTTCTCTCCACCGGAGCGTGTTTTTTAGCTTAGGCGGAGGGAAATGCAGCTGGGGGGGATAAGCCAGCTGCAGGCAAACCTTATTTAGCAAGCCAGCACTTGGTGGAAGGGTTGCACAAACAGCGCTTGGCTCAGGAGCCATCTCTGGGGTATATCCAGGCTTTGTCCAAATCTTGCAGATACTATGTCATTATATATTTTTTTTTTAAGATACAGTTTGGAAGCACAAAGCCCATTGTGTAACTTCCCATTCATGCCCACCGTGAAACCCGTACCCAGATTCTCCTCCTCTAACTGGCCGCAGCACCCTTTTCCCTCCTCCTGATGGACAAACTCTTGCAGGTCCGGGCTGCGTGGGAGCATCCCCATGCAGCCGCCTACTCTGCCGCGCCTCGCCCAGGACCCCCCTTGCTTGCATCGCTTCACCTAGTGCCTCAGCCATACGTTAGGGGATTTATTTTCCTGCCTTTAGCATTACCACCTTTTCATTTTTTATTTTTTAATTTTACATTTTAGCTGCCCCAGCGTGGCAGCAGCCGAGGCTGTGACCCCCGCGGTGATGCCCGCTCACCCCGGCGGCACCTTGCCGCTGCTGGCTGCGCCCCGGGGAGCTGGGGCCCAGAGCGGATGGGCTGTGGATGCATGGCAGGCAGCCCGGGATGCTCAAAATCAGCCTCCTGAGCTGAGCTGCCAAAGAGCAACTGCCGTGGCTTGGCTTCGCCATTGCCAGCATCCCTCGGCATCGCCAGGGCGGCACGGAAATCCCTCACCTGCCTCCAAAGAGCGAGGGAATATTTGACCTTTGTGTGTACGGCTGCCGTTCCAGCTGGCCGCTGGCAGGGCGGAGGGGCTGGGATATTTGCTCGTGCCACCGAAGCGATGGAGAGCTGGATGTCACCTGCTGGTTTATGGTAACTGCGCCCAGGGTGATTCCCTTCCTCAGCAGCAGCTTTTATGGTGGTTATTTGGTGGGGCCGCAGGGAGGACGTTGTGGAGCTCCACGGAAAGGCTTCCAGACCTGATCTTTATCCGTAAATGATAAAACCAACCCATTTCCCCTTTTCAAGAGCAAATGGAGACTGAAGGTTGGTCTGATTTGCCATGGGCACAAATGGGAGTCATCTGCCAAGTCCGAGCCACCGCGTTTATCTGAGCTTCATGCCTGGCTGCAGAAGATGGCTTGGATTGATACCAAAACCGACGGGCGCCTGGCACACAAACTCCGGGCGCTTTGCAAAAGGGGCCGGGGCCGAGGGCTTGCGCCGGTGGGAAACACGCGCAGCAGAGCCAGGCGTCCCTGGGGGCCAGGGCGAGAGCCAGGGCCATGGCTGATGTTAGAGAAAATTAATTTTTAACCCCCAGCCCCCCATCCTAAGTTACCTTATAACCTCCGGTTCCTGGCCAAAGCTGGGGCACGATGCCAGCGGGCAGGGAGGTGGGTAAGTGCCCGCTTGTGTGGAGGCGCGGGGAGGACTGACGGATCTGCTCATGTGTTGCCCGTTTTGTCTTCCAGCGGAGCCGAGTCCCTCTCTTCAGATGAAAAAGGTACGGTGATTTTGTGAAATACGGCGCATCGGATGGATTTGTTATGAGAAATGCCCATCCTTCGGAATGGAAATGACAATTTTATAACTGCTGGCTTTAAAAAACACGGTGTAATGCCTTAGTTTAATGGATAAGAGTTTTGATTTTTTTATACTGATTTTTAAAATTCATATTCCTTTGCTGTTTATTCCCTTCCTCTGACCTGCATAGTATAAAAACGCCAAGAGAAGAGTTAAATCTTTTTCAAGCTTATATCCCCCGCCTGCTTTTCTCTTGCAGAGCTGGCGGCCGGCGGTGCGGAGGGAGAGGGCTCGGCCGAGGAGCACCCAGCGGGTGAGCACACACGTGGCTGCGGGCTTTCCCCGCGCGTGGGATGGCGTGGCCGGCCGTGCACCCACCATTTCCCTGCACCGTGATGAAACCACAGTGCAGACACTGCTGCAAGTCCTCAAGACACTTGCTTTGCAATACTGGTTTCTCTTCAACTTATGTTTGTAAGAATAATTTATTAAAGCCGCGTATGGTGCATCCCCATGAGTCACGTCGGCTCTCACCGATGCTTCTCCCACCTCAGCTGCATGTCACGGAAAACCATAATTTAGCTGGGTGAACTGGGACGTGCCATGGGTGAAGCGCCAAAATAGTCCCAGGCTGTATAAAACATTAAAATTAAGCATCTCGAACATCACACGTACCCTTCAGAAGGGCCCGGTGACCCCGAAGTCTCCTCTGATGCTGGGATTTGATGATGCTCTGATGCTCTGCCTAAGGGTGCCTCAGCGTTTTTTCTGCCTTGTTATGTTATCTCACTTGCTGACGTACCTGATGTACTTAAACTTTTAGACGTGTCCTTTTACTTACCTGTGGCATTGCTTTATTTCATTCTGCCTGTGACTAACGGGATGTGATTTTGTTAAGGAGAGGACGGTTCTGAAAACAGCTCCAGCAGTAGCTCGGAAGAGGAGTCAGGTGAGCATCGCGTTGCGATTTATGTATTTTCTCCCTTTTGAAAATGTACGTTCAGTTTAAACCAGCTGCTTTTCATGGGAATAGTCTCAGGGTTATTGTATAAGACTGTTAATTCAGTGATTGCATGCTGAAAAGCAGAATGATATTTTTGTGAGCAAATGATTTCCTAGCCGCTCAGTTTTGAGCAGAGCAATAATAGAGGAGCAGCAGCTAATGTTGCTTTAGCCTCGTAGACACAATACATGCAGATGTTTTTACACCACAGTAGTTGTCCAAACACCAAGAGGCTATAAATCTGCTTAAAAGTTGGCAGCAAAAGTGGCAAAACAGGATGGACAGGAAAAGAATTAAAGGAAGCGTTTGCTGTTGATGAAAAGCCTGCGGGTTTGCGCTTACACGGGTTGCACCACCAGCAGTTTATTCTGGTTTCATGCAAGATTGATAGTCTTTAGTTAAATAATTACAAAGCTTTTTTTCATCAGATGCGGAGGAGTCAGATGGAAGAAGGTCGGGTGAGTGTGCGTTTATTTTGTTCCTTATACCTGCCTTGCAAGGCGTGAGGACGCCAAGGCAGATAAGGGATGCACGAGGGTAACGATACGTGATGGCAAGAGAGGGGGTTAGTGCTGGCCCAGCCGTCACCTCCACATCTTTCGGTAAAACGATTTGCTAGAGAGCGTACCCAGGGAGGGGGGTGCGTGGGGTGCACGCGCGGGGCACGCTTGCTGCCTCTGTTTGCAAATGGAGCCCGGCGCCGGGCTGTGGGTGCAGGTCGATGTCGGACGGCGCTGAGGCACCCTTCCTCGCCCACGTGCCGTGGGTGGCTCCGGGTCACTGCAACCCCGCTGCAGCTCGGGGACTGAAATAGCATCGCTGCGGGAAGGCAGCCAACGCGCCGGCGGGTGTTTGCCTGATGTTTTCCAGGCTGTTCGCTGCAGCAATACATTTTCTGCCTCTTCCACATCTGCCTGCTCAGGAGGGTGTTGGTGTCCCAGGATGACTTTGGGACAGCCCTGCTTGCGGGGAGGGGTGTTGGTGGGACGGGGAGCAGGAGCGAGCGGCGCAGCGCCCGTGCCCCCGCGCGCCGGCAGCCAGCCCGACCTCACACCTTGTCACGACAGCTCTGCCGCTCGGCTTTGCGAAATCCCCCCTTCAGGCTAAAAGCTTTTGCCCGATGTGTCAGCTCTGCTTGCTTTCTGTTGTGTTGGGGGTTAGTGAGGAGGATTCGGGCACTTTTCAATCCCTTTAGGGACAAATACACTGCAAATAGCGCGGTTACCTGCTGTTGCCAGCTTCCGTGCCAGGTGGTTGAACTTTGTACTTGGCATCATTCTGGGGACGAGACTTTTTTTTAACCCCTGTGAAAATTTCCGGTAGTTTGGGCAAGTTATGAGCTCTTGGCACATGTTGTGTCCTGATGTTCAGCTTCATCCCCACGCTGTGCACGCCCGCACACGCAGGTGTGCAAGTGTGCCTGTGAGAACTCAGTCTTTGGAATATTCTCCTTGGGTATTTTTTAATGTAAGCAAAAGCAACTGGTGGGTTGTCCTCGCTGAATACGGGAGCAGAAACCTGCTGGAGACTGAGGTATTTGCTGCAACCTTCTTTGTTGCAGATGAAGAACAAGAGGAGAAGGAATCGCTGCCGCACTGCAATGAATCAGGTAGTAACAGATCTCTTGAGGGTTGGGTTTTTTTCTGAGTGTTTAATTACTTTGCTTTTAATGAGCTCATCTTCCTGTTTTCTCACTAGGAGCGAACTGTCTGCCACCCTGTGAGCATTGCAGAAATGAAAATGTATGTTTATAAAAAAACCCCCCCACATATTTTGCATGAGATAATCTGCAAATTGTAATTCTGCTCTCTCATCGCCTTTTTAAATATGTGTTTTTCTTTTATCTATTTATATAGGGCCAGAAGGAGCAAGTGACCCCCAGGAGACTTTCTGGAGGACAACATGTGTATGGTTTTTTTTAATATAATGGGTATACATTTATATTATTCTCATGAAGCTATTTCTCTCTTCAGTTTAAGTGGGAAAAAGGCTAATTTGCTGCACAAATACATTTGATGCCCCCAAATCCTTAAAAATAAACAATTTAGAGCAGCTGCAGGTCCTGGTCCAAGAAAGCTCTTGGGACAGCTCCCTGCCTGCCTCGTCTCGCTGTGGTAATTAACATCAGGCACATTTTTACGTGCTTTTTTTTAGTCTGGAGACGCATGAGGGGTCTTGCCCTGCTTCACAGGAGCACTCGTCCTCCCCATTTGCACTGACCTTGCATTTTTCGTTGGACGCCAACCTTGTGCTGCCTCTCTCTGGCGTGGAAGTTGTCTCAGTGTGTGATGTTGGCGTTGTCCCCGTCTGATGTTGATGTTAGTGTACGATATTGGCTCCGAGGGCGATGGGAGCTGGGCTTCGTATAAAAGCAGCTGCCTCATTTGCAGGAAACGTTATGCAAAATGTTCATTATAGCTGTTTTGCATGCACTGGCTGGGTCCTCCCGGCCAGTTTTTAACACTCCAGTGACGGTTTAAATGTGGAGACTGGAGAAAAAAAAGTTGTGGTGGCTTCTGTGCTGTTCAGATAAAGTGCTCTGCGCTTGTTGGGAGGCGAGTTTCTCTGTTACCCCTTGCAAACCACGTTGTTAGGGTATTTTCCAGGCGGTGGAAGCTAAACTAACCAGTCGCTCTTGCCCACGGCAGGGTGCAGCTGGACGCAGAGGGGACTTACCAGTGCAGCCTCACGGGCTTGATTTTTGAGGTGACGGGGGCCGTCAAAATCACATATTCCCTCTTATCCTGGAGCAAATACGCCAACTTGGTGGAAAAGCCGTGGATCGTGGGCGGCCCCCTCTTCGACGTGCGCTGCGACTCGGCCCCCGCTCTCACCTCCATCCAGTTTCCCCACTCCCTCTGCCTCGGCGGTGAGTGCCGGCCACCGGCCCGGCGGGCGCGGGAGGCTGCCGGCCCCCCGGCGCGGCAGGCGCTGAGACGGCCCCGTGTCCCCGCAGATCATGGCGCCGGCATGGCCTTCAAGGTTTTGCACGTCAAAGGCGAGGGTGCAGCCATCGAGCCCTCCGCCGACTACTCGGCCTCGCACGTGAAGTGGCTGGTGAGCTCGCTCTCGCCGGTGGGACCCCTCATCCAGAGCCAGGAGCCGGTGCAGTACCACGGAGCCGTCATCCTCTACAAAGTCGTCGACGAGCATCCCTCCTTATCCTTTCGGGTCTACGTGGCTACAAACAATGACTCTTTTATAAAGGTATGGCTCGTGGCGGCGGGGTGTGGGGTGGCGTGATGTAGAAGTACTGGCAGGGTGGGTTATGGGGATGGGGGATGGCGAGGAGCTGCTCTTCTCTCGCCCCGGTGTTTGCATGCAATAAAAATGTATGTATTATATATACATATTTTATATATACATAATGAGACTTCCATACCGAAAAGGTCTGCCAGGTTAGGGTATGATATTTAAGGAATTATACTGGCCCACATGCTCACTCACAACCTGCTGTAGAAAAGAAGTACATCAGAAACCTCTTTGCCACCAAAATCCACGGAGCTCAGGATTTGTACCTGAAAGAGTTTCTTGTCCTCTCACCCATTCCCCCTGCAATATGTAGGCAAACGCTCGGAGGGGACAGCAACAACCAACCTCCCTTTTATTCGGGTTGCAAACTCTTCTATCTGATTTCAGCCATGTAGCACAATAGCTGAAGAAGTTTATTTGATGTTTTTTGAGGTGGTTAGCGCACAGCTTTCTGTAAAGTTTGCCATGTAGAACAGGTCGCGGCCGTTTCATAGAGCTGGGGACAGAGACAGGCCCAAGGAGCCCCATTAGCACAGGTTTTAAATGTTAATTCCTTTACTGAGGCGAGTAACCTTTAAATTGTATTTTTAAATTTTAGGATATCTCAAGAGCCGTAAAACATTCAAATAAGAAATTCATTAAAATTGACAAGCCCCCTGTATGCCAGAAATTATTACAGAAAGGAAAGAGATATAGATTAGTTTGTGAGCCAGAAGCTGAAGTAACTCCAGAGGTAAGTCCTTACACAAGCCTCATTTCGTGCATTGCAGCTGGATTAGAACGTGGTACAGAATGGCTTTTCCTGCACTAGTGTGAAGGGCATTTTTCACATTCATTTGCCATCGCTGCAGAAAGCGTTTGCCTCTTACAGCCCTAAAATTTTGGGATGAAATCCTGACACCAGAGTCAAGAGCAAACCTCTGGGGAGATTAGAGTTGGGCTCAGATTTGTCCAACAGCCAAATACCCTCTTCAGTTTATGTTTGGATAAGTGTTTATTTTTAACACGTTTATGTTTTATAGGAAATTGAATTTGTTGATGGATCTCTCTTGAAACTAAAAAGTTACATTGAAGTCTATTTGGAGAAACCCGACGACTTCACCTTGTCTTTGGTTGAGCTGGAGTCTGATGCGACCGTATGGAAAGCAAAACTAAGAGAGAGTGAGTCTTTGGTCTTCCCACCGCTGGTTTGTCCCTGCTGAAAAGATGCAGGAGTTGGGATATAATCCAGCCCTTAGATGCACCGAAATTCCTGCTGTTAAAATCGCGAGGTTTGGAGCTGGAAGTGATAAAACACAAAGAGAAGAGCTCTGGGAGGTCACGTAGTGGGTGTTGCAGTAACCTGCAGAATCCCTCGTGAGCCAACCGGCAAAGGCTTTGGGGCTGTGGGGCGTGCAGGAGGAGGCTCCGCTTTAGTTTTAGTTATTAGGAATAAAATGCAATCTCTGTTGCATATTATTGCAATCTCGATATGCAATCTATTGCATATTATTGCAATCTCTATTTGCAATCTCTATTGCATATTATAGATGGCGTGCTGCAGCACGTTGGATAGAAGAGGAAAAATCATCTCATTATATAAAATCTTAGCTCAGCAGCTGGAATCCACCCAACAGCTTGGTTTTGTGCCCGAGAATTGTTGGAAGTAGGGCATAGCAATGGGAATTCCTACCTCACCTTTTGTTTCCTCTGAAAACTGTTTACCAGGTGACTGGATACATTATGATCAGAACAAAAACGAGCAGAAAAGAAGCGCAGTCAGTAAGTCAATTTGAAGATAAGTCGGGGTCGCTTATTTTCTGTGTACCTCGCTTGCTGTTGTAGCTCAAGTGATACGACAGAAGTAACACCACCTCTCCCTTGCTTCTTAGGTGTCAAAAAACGGAAACCAGCCATCAGCGTTTCGGAAGAAGACGAGCTCTGTAGCAAAAAGCAAAAGACCAGCAATACTGCAGGTAGAGCATTTCTGTGTCGTTTAAAATAACAGGTTTGGGTTTTGGTGTTTTTTTTTTTAATCCCGTGAATTGAACCCGAGCTCACTTTTTTAAAGACTTCCACGGATCTGAGCATGAAATATAGGCGGAGCAAGCGCTGCTTTTGTAGATGCAGGATTTGTACCTCCATTTATATACTTCGGTACACCTTGTCATTCATTTGGTAAGCAAATGGGGAGAAGCAGCTAGGAAATTGGCTTTATAAGGGTCAGCTAAAATGGTACTGTCTTCTAAGACTGGGAAATAGTGGCTGCTTTTGAAAGAGGTTTCCGCTGCATGTCTCAGATTTTGCGTTTGGGATACCTCCTGAGCCGTAATAGGCTGAATTTTTCTAAAAAAAAAAAAACCATCCCCCGTTTATTGTTGACATGTGATGTTGTGATGGTCAGAAATGCTTGGTGTCTGGGAGCTCCCACCCAGAAACTGCTCATTTACTAGTAGTTGCTTGGAAAAAATACCGAAGAAATAATGTTAGTTCACTGAATAATGAAAAAAAAATCAGCAAAAGTAGGCATGTCGGTGTTTATTTATGGGTGCGTGTAGCCACCAGAGGGAGAGCTTCATCCCTCAGCACCTCGGTTTTACGTCTAATTGGTGACAGCGCGGAGGAAAGCGGCTCTGTCCCTGTAACCGCGCCGGCTGAGACTTCTGATGTAATTAGAGGAAAAACAAACATCTGGAGCAGCTGTAGGTTGCAAGAAAAACTGGCATCTGAACTTGCCAGGAGGTAGCGAGTGCTTAGCATGGCCGTAACGTTACACGTCTCAAAATCTCTGGGTGCTTGGTAACCTAACGTACAGTTCGTACAGATGTTCTACTAGATGAATAACTGCTTATAAATGGAAAAAAAAATCCTTTACAGCAGCCAGCGTGCAATCAGATGTTGTCATCTTCATGAGCCAGGTGTCTGAGTCCTTCAGGTGCTTTTCTCCAGCGCTTGGCTCTGACCTTGCCGGATAATCTGAATAATAAGATCACCTTCATCGTATGTCCCCGGCCATGCACAGAACTAATAGTGTCATTTAGTTACAAGTTTAATGAGAAGAGCAACATTAAATCTGATTTTTGTTCTATGTCTTTTCAGATGGGATTGAAACAAAAATCTTAACTGATCAACAGCTGATGATGATCGCAAAGCTGTTTGGTAGGCAGTGGAGAGAAATTGCCATTGAGTGTCTTCAGATGGAAATGAAAGACATTGAGCAGATTCAGGCAACGGAGGAAGAAGTTAATATGCAAAAATTTCTGGTGTTAAGCAAGTGGAGAGACAGAGAGCAAAGCAACGGAACTGCAGAAGCTTTGTACAGAAGTCTCCATGAAAAAGCCTCCTATGAGATACTGCAAGCCCTACAAGGTATCGCCTTCCCGTTATTTAATTACATCAGTGTGTTTCAGATGCATTTTAAGAATCCGCATCAGAGAGTTTACTGAATACCTAGTACGTGTTTTACTACGTAGGTCAAAATTGCCTCCCTTCTGATATTAGCAATGACTTTCTTTCGTGTGGCGTTTTTATACTTCCCTTCAGAAACGGATAGAAAATGAAGAATAGTTGTGCACCGACTGTGTTGGGAGTACTCTCAGCATGACCTAGCCGTCACGAACAAACCAGTCAGCGTTACATGCCCAAAGCAATTCTTGGTTTCTCAGGAAGTCCAAAGAGATGTTTGGGTCTTTACTCTTACATATTTTAGGAAGAGTTAATTAACACCTTCCCCTGACGGATGACTTAGCGGTTCGGTCCTGCAGACGTGTGTGTGTCATGTATGTCCGTACTGCCCGGGGGTGCTCCCACTGATTCCTGGGGGACTCCTTATGCTCGGCTCACCTTGTGCAAACCAAAGTTGTTCAGTGGGCTGAGAACTCAGCCAGCCAAGGGGAACCTTGCTCAAAAATGAAATATATTTTTTTCTGGACCAGGCAAAACTCTGTTCTTTCTTAATTCTCCCTAAAAGCAACCTGGCTGCAAAGGGTGGAGAGCTGCTCGTGCTCCCCCGCCCGTCTGACCCTCGCAAAGCTGTCTATTGCCACAGCCTTGTGCTGTGGCGTAGGCTTTTAACGCATTTTTTGTTCACCTTAATATTGCAGTAACTTGTGGAGGTCAGATAATCTGTGTGTGCTTGTGCGTGTTCCTTTCCTCAGGTTTCTGGGCTCGGTGCTGAGCTGGAGCTAGAAGGAGCGCGGCGGGAGCTTCCCCAGCCGGCCGTTCCGCTTCTCCAGCCGCTTCCCTGGGATCTCGCTGAGATTCGGGAAGGAAGATGCAAGGCATCATCACTCAGCGGAAAGCTTAGGCAGGATCTTTGCAAGAAATGTGAATGAAATTTTGCAGGGATATAGACCCACCTCAGACTTTCAGGAGCGATTACTCATGCGGTGGATCCCGGCATCGCGGCCGGGAGTGCTGGGCTTCGCGTCTGGGGAAACCCAACACTGGCACCCAGTGGGTTTGTCTCCTTTGAGCCAGTCCTAAAAGACACGAACGCTGGAAGAAACCAGTTTACCTTGTTCAGGTATATGATCGTTATCCGGAAACGTTTTTATTTACATCAGGGAAAGACAGGGAGAAAAGTCATGCGGAAATTTTCGTCCCCTTAAAAAAAAAATTGAACTGCCAAAATCATGAGGTACGTTGTATTTCTCCCAGATGCCCAAGATCAGGGAAGAATAATCCTAAACTTGCAGATAAATTCCTTTGCATAATCACTGTATATATACAAAATTACTGTATATACTCCTGTACATTCAGTCCTTGTTAAGCTGTGGTTCTGTTTTCTAAAAACCCGAAGACTGGTGTCGCGGGAGCACCACTATTAACTCCAGGCAGCTTTGAATTTTCCCTGGGAATTTCTTCTTCACTCTTGTCTGTATAGTCTGTCTCAATTTTTATGAGATAATTTTTTATGTTGTATAATTTTTTTTGTATTATAAACTTTTTATACTTTTTTTTTAAACTTGATTAATTTTAACTTGAATAGAATTAGGTGCTTAAACAAAAATGGGAGAAGCCAAAATCTCTGTGAAGGCTGTTACTCTGTCGGCAATGCACGTACTACAGAAATGGAAAAGATTTGGAAATAATGTTATTTGCAGAAGAGAGCGGTGACCCGACACAGGAGATTGTCTTGTTTTTAAAGACATGGGATTCTTTGGAACATCTCCCTCCGTGTATGTTTATGAAAGAGAAAGCATACTTTTAAAAAATAAGAATTAAAAAGGAAACATTTACACTATTTACATATGGGTTTTTTTTTTTTTTTTAATTTTAGCTATTGGATGAAATGTTGCAAGGTTGTCGTAAGTTGTGGGCCGTCTTTCCAACCCTCGATGCTCCACAGCTAGGTACATCCCAGGGGGTGGCCGAGGAAAAGGGCTGTGTTGGTGCCCAGGACCTCGAGGGCTTTTAGGGGGGAGAAAAGCCGTGGGAGGCGGGGAGGCTCGTGTGGGGCTCTCTATCCCCTGGTAGAGCTGCCCTTGGTTCTTCTCCCTGGGACAAGCCGGGGGAAATTGCCTTCAGGGGAACCTTTAAGATACCCGATGGAAACAAATCTCTGATAGGACCCTCTGGTCAGAAGCAGAAATCAGTAAATCTAAGCTGGAAATAAGATGCTTGTTTGTAATAATGAGGGTAACGGGATGGCGTAGCAGGTGGTCAAAAGAGATGACAAGGTCTTCAACCCTCAGGTTCTTCAAAGTCAAGAACCTTTAAAAAAAAAAAAAAAGTATATTGTATTTCTGTGGTCTTCAGTTTGGCTTTGTCCAGTTCTTGCAGGCAGAAGGAGTTAAAACACTCCGGTGGCACGAGGCTGCTCTTACCTTACAGCCGGGTCTACGTGGTGGGTGGTCTGCGGAGCAGGGACCACGGCTCTGGCTCCTCTAGAAAGCTCGGGGGATGTGTGAGATCACATTTTGAGAGCCGGTGTGTGTGCAGGTAACCCCAGCGCCTGGCGGAGAGGATGAGGGCGGCAGCTGTCCCCTCGGCATTTGGAAGAGCAGGGGGGTCCCACCAGCCCCTCGGCATCAAAGGGGGCTACTTGGGGGTCCCCGAAGAGGTGGGAGGGCAGAGCTTGGAGAAACCAAGCGAGGGGAGAGAAAGCTGAAGAAGAAGAAGGCGCTGATGGGGTGATGAGAGGCGGAGGAGGCAGCGTGGGAGCTGGCTGGGACGCGGCCGAAGTCACTGCTCGGCCGAGGGGGGATCTGCCGAGGAGGGGACGGACGCCGTCCTCTGGCTGGCTTACACGCTGCGGGCAGGAATCGGGAAGATAATCATCCCGGCATCCCTCCTGGCCTTCAAAGCTATGCATAAATCCCTGCCTCACCGAAACCATTCAGCCATTGGTTTTGGTGGGACCACATTTTCACCCTGGAAACTATGGAACTGGCTGGAAAATCACTGTAAATGAGGATGAAGTCGAGTGGGTTGCTGTGAGTGCTCAGTCGGAGAGAAAATCCACAAGAAACACACCTGATGTAAGTACCAAGACGGAAACAGGATTTTAAAACATGATACCGGTGCTGAATGTTACTATGGTATACCTTTACATGCCAGCAATATTGAAAGCATTTTAAAAGTATTCATGCTCTATCTCAAGGAAGAGAAAAAAAAAAAGCCACCACATTTTTTATGCAAACTTCCATTTTATTAGGCAATAAATAGAATAAATAAGGGATATCATCATAAATAAGTTGGTTATTATAAATATGTTTCAATTTCTGAAAATTACAGCTGAATAAATAAAACAGGACAAATTACAGTTGAGTGTTCGGTGCTTTGAGAACATTTTGGTACTACGGTGTAGCTTATTTTCTAGAAACCTAGAAGTTTAACGTGATGGCTTAAAAGGCACTGGCAGCAGTTGGCTAAAACGTGATCTATAAGAAACTCTGTGAAATATTATGCTCTTGGTTCCTAAAAAGCCGCCAACCACCTTGCAGGATATTGACCCTACCATTTTTTCTCCAAAACATCCTTAGGTCAAATTTATTCCCAAAGTGCTGGAGCGCGGGGTGCTTACAGCGAGCTCTCCGGAGAGGCCAGGTAGTTCATCATCCTGTTGATGGTGACCGTGCGGATTCGGAAGGCGTGAAGGATGCTGCAGAGCCTCATCCTCTCCTTGAAGGAGGTCAGCCCCGCGCCCGCCGGCGGCTGCGGCACGCTCCTGCTGCTGCTCTGCAGGGCCTGGGGAGAGGTAGGGGCATTACAGGCTATCATCACCGAGAGCGGCTGAAACACACACCTCTGTAGATTTTTCACCCCCTGGGTGGTAAATGGCAAAGCTTAGAAATAAGAATGTATTCTCGTAAATGAAAAATTTGAAATATTTAATGATACAATTAGTAGATGTAGGGTAAAATTTGAAATATTTAATGATACAATTAATAGACTTAGGATGCGCAGCTGTACTTTCCTTGAGACAAAAATGTCCGTTCATGCACAAAGGCTCTTTCTGCCCAGGAGTAAAGATGCTTTTTTAACAATAAGCCTACAGCCAGCTTTGTCTAGCGACCCCTTAGACTGGGCTCATCTGCCCGTGGCCAGAATCTCCAGGCTATTGGGAGATGCTGTGTCAATACAAAGGCAGTTAACTTTTTTTTTAAGTAGCTTTTGTTAAATAGACAAGCTTTTAACATCTATTCCCTGTACTCGTTAATAATATTTATCAAAATTCACACATCCTATGTCATATTCAGTATACCAGGTGTATCATATTTCAGTATTTAGATGAGAAATAGAGCGATGTCGCTGTATCCTTTTACTCTATTTTTGCATTCTCTGAGGAACTGGCAGAAAATCCTGCACCCCATCTCCTCGCGAGAGCGGAGCAGTGTGAAAGAAGGAGGGCTGCTAAGGAACCACGCATCCGAGTCCTGACATGTTGACCACATCGGCAAGGCAAAAATATGAAGTAAGACACATAATTTATAAGAATCAAGTCCCTTCTAGGAAAAACAGTAACAGACAATTTTTTAAATTACCAGATTAAAGGAAGGTCACTATTTGACGACTACAGAATGGAGCACACTGGATTAAAAACTCTGGTTTAAGACAGAAATAGTCGAAAGGAAGGAGACAGAAATACTTACTTTCATCATTTCATCAATAGTTGCCAGCACCTTTTGATCATTGAAGTTCTTCAGCTCTGCCCTGTAGGCATTCAGATCCTCGTAGATGCCCTGCAGGCATTTACTCTGCAAAAGTCAGAATTATTAGGAAACGCAGGAATCTGTTGTTAAATGTTTTAAACATACAACAAGCAAAAGAAGGGGTTCTTTTGGGAAACTTGCAATTTACCGTATCAAAAGTAGATCTTTCCAGTGCTGGACAGTTTCCAGTCTGCAAATTAAAGAAGAAATGAGACATGGTGATTTTGTGGAAGTGTGAATTATACAGCTGTTCTGTGAAAATATGATGCTGAAACTCGATATATTTTTTTTACCCCTGAAGCCTCAGATGTGCAAGCTTTTATCGTGTTGATTTGATTCTCAGTGATATCTTCAAGATCCACCTCTTCAAGGGTACATTCAAATCCCAGCGTGCCAAGCTCCTGTGTTAAAAAGGGAATAAAAAAGGGTCATTGACTCAGCCTCACGGTACTGTATATATATATGTAAATACACATCATTGTAAGCGATGCATTGCAGCTGTCTGCACTTAGCTGAATCCTAGGAACGAGGCTGTGTGAGGACTAAGGTTAAATACGAAAGCTAGCAAATAGACTAAGAGACTGAAATGCATGTGGCGGTTCTATTTGATGGGAATAAACTCGGGCTTTGCACAGATTTGTTTTATATGTTGTTGCGAATTGCACTGCCTCCATTACTTTAAATTATTCTCTCAGACATTGAATCTATTGAGAACTTTATGTCGCTATAGTTTCAAATGTGAAGTATCTCTTAGAAAGTGAAAAATACCATCTGCACAGACATTTAACAGCACTCACTGACCCACTGCAACTGTGGGAACAATGCACCTCGTTAGTGGTGGGGGGTTTTGTGGCTCTCTGAGATGAAGCTTGCAACAATAGCGGGGAATTTTAACAAAAAAAAATTCCCCTTGGCACTACTGCCAGGGGGCTTTGGTGTGGAAAGTTGCTACAGCACTAAACCAACGACACCAGCAACAACATGCAAATATAACGACAGAGTCAGGAGCAAGTATTTCCTGAGCCAGCTCTGCAGGGGCCTTACAGAAAGAGCGTATTCAAAACTGAGGGCACTCAAATCCACTGTTGATGCGTTGCTGGCACTGCTAACGGTGTGTGTGTTTCTGCAGGGCTGCAGTGAATAAGGGCTGCGAAAAACACCTGAGCAAATCCCCATCCTCAGGGGTTGGTCAGGGGAGGCATGAAAGCAAAGACCAGGTATGGAGTCTTAAAGGGAGTCTACAGAGCATCCACCCGCCGGGGTGCCATCACTGCCCCACCACCGCCCTCCTGGGTACCCCCACTGCCCCATCACTGCCCTCCCGGGTACCGTTACCTTCTACCTGGGTACCCTCACTGCCCCATCATGCCCTCCTGGGTATCATCACCTCCCACCCGGGTACCCTCACTGCCCCATCACTGCCCTCCTGGGTACCGTTACTTTCTACCTGGGTACCCTCACTGTCCCATCACCACCCTCCTGGGTACCGTCACCTCCCACCTGGGTACCCTCACTGCCCCATCACCACCCGCCTGGGTACCGTCACCTCCCACCCGGGTACCCTCACTGCCCCATCACTGCTCTCCTGGGTACCTTCACTGCCCCATCACCTCCCTCCTGGGTACCCTCACTGCCCCATCACCGCCTGCCCATGTCCCCTCGCCCCCCCGCCCCGTTGCCCGCCCGGCCCCCCGCGGACCTTCAACCGGTGGAGCGATGCGTTGGCGGCCGCCAGCAGCTCCCGGGAGCGGCTCAGCCCGTCGGCGAGGCGGTGGCGGGGGGGCGGCGGCAGCGCCCGGGCGGGGGGCGGCAGGGCCAGCGCCAGGCAGAGCGCGGGCAGCAGCGCCCAGGGCCCTGCCCGCTGCCTGCACCGCCGGACCGCGGCGCTACGCGGCGCTGCCTGCCCGCTGCTGCCCGCGCCGCCGGTGCCGCCGCGCTGCCCCATGCCGCTGCCCAGGGAACGGTACCGGGAGCGGCGGGGCCGCGGCGGCTCTTATAGGGGCTGCGGGAGCGGGAGTTCCCCCTCTTCTCCTTTCCTTTTCAGCAGCGGCTGGGGGAGCGCGGGGCCGGGCCGGGGGGCAGCTATCACTCATCCCGAGAATTCCCGTCGCCCGCCGGGAATCCCGGCACAGCGGCCCGGGGCGGGGGGAGGCCCGGAGCTCCAGCTCCCGGGATCGCTGCCGGCGCCTGAGCCCGGCTGAAGATGCTGCGGGGCAGATCTGGGCACCCGTGGAGGCTGGAAGTCCTTTATTTGGGACTATTCCCTTTGCACGCAGCGTGCAGCGTAGAAAAATCAGAATTACTTCAAGTAAAATCACAGAATCATAGAATCATTAAGGTTGGAAAAGACCTCTAAGATCATCGAGTCCAACCGTCAACCCAACCCCCCCATGCCCACTACACCATGTCCCTAAGGGCCTCATCCACACGTCTTGTAAATACCTCCAGGGATGGGGACTCCACCACTTCCCTGGGCAGCCTGTTCCAAGGCCTGACCACTCTTTCTGTGAAGAAATTTTTCCTAATGTCCAATTTAAACCTCCCTTGGCGCAACTTGAGGCCATTTCCTCTCGTCCCATCGCTGTTACTTGGGAGAAGAGACCAACCCCCACCTCGCTACAACCTCCCTTCAGGTAGTTGTAGAGTGTGATGAGGTCTCCCCTCAGCCTCCTCTTCTCCAGGCTGAACACCCCCAGTTCCCTCAGCCGCTCCCCATCAGACTTGTGCTCCAGGCCCTTCACCAGCTTCGTTGCCCTTCTCTGGACATGCTCCAGCACCTCCCTGTCCTTCTTGTGGTGAGGGGCCCAAAACTGAACACAGTATTCGAGGTGCGGCCTCACCAGTGCCCAGTACAGGGGCACGGTCACCTCCCTGCTCCTGCTGGCCACACTAGTTCTGATACAGTGTATGTGTATGGCACATAGATAAGCTTTTCCATTTCCATTCTTTATTATTAAAAGCTATAATGATGAGATGTCATTAATGCATAGTCATGAAAACCTGCCTGGAAACTTGTTTTTTGATGATATACTTGGTATAATGGCCAAATATTTCAGTATTAGTTCATATTGCACGTGGCCATTCTTAGCCTGGCTGAAAGGCTGTAGAAAACTTTTCTATTTGTCGGGTCTGCCATGAAGTCAATGGGAGTTTTGCTATCGACTTGGAAGGGAGCAGGATGAATCAAGAGTTTTATATTGCATTTTCAGATTCTTTTTATTTTAATTGACATCTTGTTTCCCATAAGAAGGTTGTGGTGTGTCTAGAGACTTACTTTGCTAGAATACCAGCTCTGCATAATTTTCCAATTTCACTGTGTGTTTTCCATTTCTGCAGTCATTAGGCTGTGGGCTGTGGTTTTAATCTTGTGTAGGAGATTTTATTTTTTCTGACACAGAAGTGAAAGAGACCTTCGGAATATGCTTGCATGCGTGTTCTTGAAAAGGCATCAGTTCGGCTTTCCAGGTTTCTTTGCCCAATGCTCAGTCATAGCGTTGCCCTCAGCAGCAGGGCATGAGGTTTCTCTTCCGGTGGGCCACTGACACACAATTTGGACAACAGCTTCTTGTTCACGGCATTCCTGTGCCGCACTTAGGCATGTGCTGGGATATTAGTTAGGGTTCTTTGTCCGAAAGAAGGAATATCTAGCTCAAATACCTTCAGAGGCCTCTGAATGCAGCTGCTATTGAATGGGCATTGTGCACAGAGCAATTATCTCCGGGGAAGCTGTGCGCGGAGGTGCCTCTTCTCAATGGTCTCATGGGCCAGGAGAGAGGACTTTCCTTCCTGCTGCTGAGTCCCAGCTCCCAGAGTGATTTCTTTGTGACCCGAGGAGTGAGGTGGGGGGAAAAACTGGGACTAGAGGGTGTCCAATATGTGCTGCTGAAAGCTGGCTGGGATGGCAAGAGCACCTTCCCAGAGGACCTCACCTCCAAAGGGCCCCCAGCAGCCCCCCGCCGTGGGGGACTGAAAAATACAGGCTACGCAAGTAGGACAGCCACGCAAGTAGGACACTTCTGATTCCGTCTTATGAAAACCTTGAGCTACGTTTTCCTTTCTTCATGTAATTTCTCTCTCTTATGATACATAGCTCACAGATAATTTGCAAGGAATGTCCTGTTGTTGCAAAGGTGTTTCCAAAGCAGAAACGCATTCTTGGTCAGTGCTCCCTTAGCCCAACGGTTAGGTAATGTATTACTGAAACACGGGGTGGGTTTAATTTGCTGATAAAATGGAATATATCCTAATACTGGTGAGTGAATTTTTTCCTGGTAGAAGAAGAAATAATTGAATGTTGCTACATTTGCTGTTTTACAAATATGAAGGTTTTTCTCAATTATCTATAAAGAACCATGCCCGAATGATAATACCATTGTCACCTCTCATTTATTTTCCTGATAGCATCTGAAACTGAAGTCCTTGCCATGCCGGGCTGCTGAGGATCCTTGTACACCTACTGCAGGATCAGAGGAGATAAATCCAGAGACCTGCCAAAGCTCCAGCACTTGTGATCAGGCTCTGCAGACCCCAATCCCCCCCGAGCAGCAATCCCACAGGTATTGTGGTGAGAGTCCCCGCGGCAGATGCTGAACACGATGTTAACGTGGTGGTTGTGCTAGTTTGGATGGGTGGTGAGTTGAGCCTGGCCGGTTTCTGCTCCTTTTGCCCAATTTGTACCATATCTGCATTCTCTGCCCGACTGCAATTGTGTTTTGGTCGTGGACTGAATGCGCGAGCACCCCCGTGTAAGGCACTTTTTACTGAGATCTGTCTCAAAGCGGTGCATAAGATACTAACTGCTCGGTCCTAGAATGAGGTGATAAGGTTTATTTGCCCATTTATTTTGGGCAAATGTTGTATCTGTTTTTCATTCCTAGCCTCATCCGTCTGCCTCCTTCATCTCAAAGCATCCTATATTTGACCAGTCCTGAGTCTGAATGAAGCACCTCGATAATTACTGTGCACGGTCCGCTCTTTGGGCAGCTCTGTGTCTCTCTGCTTTGCTCAGGGCGAGCACGGTCCCGTGGCCAGCCCGGAGGAGAGGGAAGCCACGCACCTCGGCATCGGGGCTGGTGCTGCAGTCCCCGGGCTGGTCCGGTCCCAGGCACTCACAGTCTTTCTGCCTTAGCTGCAAAATGGGAATAATTGTAGATCTGGGGGCTGGGCTTTGATGTTCCTTAGTGACTACATACGTTAATATTACTTTGGGGAGTTAGACATAATAATATTTTCGACGTCAGCAGCATCCAAAAGTGAAAAGCAAGTTCTTTTGCAATTGAAAAATCCATGTCCTTCTTATTGCATTTTGTGTCTTGATCTCAGGTACCCATCTCATCAGGCAAATGAAGGATTATGAAGGTGTTATTAAAGCCACAAAGATAGGGATATATCTTTACGCATTTAGAGATACAGTGCAGTAATTGCATACCATAGTCTATTAAAACTGTTAGAAGATGTATGATTTTACATGAGAAAATGTAATTCCACTGCCTTTATTTCAACCATAAATTGCTCTTGCTGAAATTAACCTCCAGAGCAAAATAAGAACCATTCTGGGTCTAGCTATAAAACTGTAACATTATTGTAGTCAAAACTGGATGAAACTCTGTTCTTGGCTACGCTGCACTCAACCAAAGCAATACTTAAAAATCCTATTTGAAAAAGAAAGGAAAAACAATAATAATAAAGAAACCCAATTCGAAAAAACCCAAACCCCCAAACCCCTCAGTTCAGTTTAATTTTGAGGACTGTGTACGTGAGTGATGAGAAATAGGGTCTTCTCCAGCCACATTGTTCTAAAAAACTGGGAGGTTCCTGGAAATGCATGCACCACAGGGCACTGCGGTGCTAGCCTTTTGTTTCAGTCTTGGCTTGCCTTCTCTCCCCTCTTACGAACAGCAATCTAATTTTTGTCTTCATGGTTGCTCTCAAAGTCCAAGCTAAATGAAGACCACCTTGCTTTCGGAGTAAGCTAGGTATGGAGAGCCATGAACATCACACGCCGTCCTCTCCATCGTCAGCTGTGTGCTGCGGTGAAATGGGTGGTGGGGGATATTTCCTAACCGGGTCGCCGGTTGTGCGGGGTTACTTCTCCTCTAACCTGTCAAATTACGTGAATTCCAAACCCTTCGTGAAGGTCATGTAGCAACTTGTAACACATCTTCAACGGGAAGAGATGGGTTATTTGTAGGAGAGTCCTATTCCCCGTAATTATAATTATATATAATTATGCAATAATTTTATACATATATATAAACTGAAGCTGGAGTATGATTCTATCACAGCTAGGCTGACAATTGCAGATAATCGTATCTAGGCTGTTAATTGTAGATAGTTGTAGATAGTTGCTACATAAAAAGAACGGCAAAATGTGTGGAATGAGATTTCTGGATGCTTCAGTAAATAAAACTAGTTTTTATACTATTTACTGCTCTCAGAACATACATAGGATTGATCATGGATCATTTTCTTGCTCCTGGATAATATTTTCAGAAGATCCGGGATCAGATATCTCGCCAAAATAGCCTCACTGACAGAAGCGTTGCTTCTGATTTATGTTGGGAACCGATGGCTCCATAAAATGGGAAAGCAAAGACTTGAAACTTGCCTGGTGTTTTTTTGGCTGTTGGCGCTTATTCATTGAGGAATCCCCTGAAATACGTAACCGTAAGCATGTGCTGAAGTTTCATTGATTTGAAAGCTGAAGTCATAGTTAAATGTTATTTCTGAGTCAAAGTGCTTTCCTGAACCCGCAGCCAGCGCGCTGAAACCCGTAAGATCCTGGGTTGCATCTCTTGGCTCTTCTCTCTTCCAGCCACCGCCGGGGTCCGTGCCGTTCCCCCGTGACCCTGCCGTGCACTCCAGCATCGCTGCTCTTCACGGCAGGTTTCTGGACGTTGGCAGCTTTGTGTCCTTAGGTGGCCAGCGGGACTGGGGACCCCCAAATTTGGGTGTTTTTTGCAGGCTCCACGGCAGGGTACAGCCTTTTCCAGGAAAGGGATGGAGCTGGTGGTGACCGCTGGATGGGTGCCGTAGCTCCATAAAAACCACACAGGTATTTTGAACAGTTACGTTTTGGACAGGTAACTTCTCATGCTGAAATGGGAGGATTGTTTGAAGAGCATCCTAGAGCATGGGGGGAAATGAAGGGGTTTTTTTAATCAATGTATGCCTGAGATAAGACAAGAGTTATGGTTTTTTATCCCGAATTTTTTTCAGCGGCTTTTTCAGTTGGATCTAGGAACTGATTTTTTTCCCCATCATCAACTGGCTGTGTTTACGCAAGGTTAACTGCAAAGCTTTCTATTAAGGGAACGTCAGCACCCACCTCAGCATTGTCACTCTAAGGGATTGCCACGCTTAGCTCGCAGTGCTTTACAGAAAATAAAAGATGTGGGCAGGATCCAGGAACCCTTACCCACAGAAACAGCGTTGGTGATGTGGGTAAAACTCTCCATCAACCCTGTGGGTTTTGTTTTGAAGTGTTATGACATTAAGAGAAATTAAAAGCTTCTGTGAGGATCTTCACGGGTCTGGATGGTGCTGCGGTGGAGGGGTGGGTGCCGAGGGCTGGGGCACCGCGTCGGTCCCCTGGTCCCTCCATCAGAGCACGGAGCAGTGGTGCCTCTCCTGCCCATCACCCCGGGATCGCAGGACCCCCATGGGATCCTCCTTTGCCTCCTTGTCTTCTCTGCCCCCCCAGCCCTGAAAACACCCGGGTGAGTAATGTGACTGGTGCCAGTGGCGCCTGTGGTTTCATGTGCGGGGAGGGAGCGCTGGCCGCTGCTGAGCGCAGCACTTTCGACGGTCCCTCTTTTGCTCTCGCTTTCTGTTTCCACCCACTGCAGCATTTCTCATCTCCAGGTGCTTTTTTATTATTCTTTCATCCGTCCCTTTTCCCTCCTGCCTGGGGGTGCAAAAGCTCTCGGGGGTTCAGATGCTGTGGCTCTGACCCGATGGGCAGGCAGGAGGATGGCTGTGATGGGAGAAAGGGGTGACTGTGGTTTTGCTTTCTTCTTGCTGGTTTTGTATTTGCCATTTCACCTGGCAGTGGTGATGCACCCGGGAAAAAACCGGGAGCGTTGGTGTTGGTTGACCAGGAGATGCATCAGCGCAGCATTTTTTTTGCATTTCTTTGATGCAACGTGATTGTCTGAACCACATTAGTGATGGATTCAACCCTTCACCCCATCCTGAAGAAGCATTCATGCTTTCAGTGCTGAGCCAGCTGATGATTCAATACCCGAGAATACTTACTGAGAGGCACAAGTCAGAGTCTCGAGTGCGTGGGGATACCCAGAGAGCTGCTGGCATGACTCACGGTTAGAGCGTTCCCCGATGAAAGAGGGAACCGAGCTCCAGTCCCAAGAACACGTATTTGGTAGGGGTTATTCGAGCACCCGGCCCCCTGGGGAATCCTCTGCCCAGGATTTTGCGCCGGGGCGAAGCAGTCTGCGATGTGCTGTACGGGCGGGAGGGAGCATCGCTGGCTCCCCACGCCGCTCCTCCTCCGGGTCGAGCGCTCCCCTGGCAGATAGTTTCTATACAGGGACATATTTGATTTTTTTTTTATACCTTGGTGAGCATTAAAAAAAAAAAAAAATGCAGTCTCAGTGAAATGAAGCCCTCACCAAAAGGAGATTATAGCCCCTCGGCTTTGTGGGAAAGGTGGGAAAGTGACCAGTCCTTTCCGCTAAAGCAATTATTAGAAGAAAATAATGTCTCTCCATGGGCAAAACCCATCACTTGGGGCATCACAGGGCAGTATTTTATCTGCCAGGTGCAGGCAGCATGTGCTGGAGGGATGGGCAGGGACATCCCGGACCCTGCAATGGTCACTAGGAGGGACCGGAGCAGCCGATGTGCTTGCAGGAGTGAGGATTACATGTGTGAGTAGAGTGTGAGTAAAGTACGGATTACACGTGTGAGCAAGTGCCATTTGACTTCCAGCTTTCAGCTGGAAATATTTGCAACCACAAATATTTGCTTGCTACCACAACTATTTGCTTGCTACCTCAAACTTGCTTGCTCCATTTGCGGAATCCGTGGGGATGACCACCTCGTGGGCAAAGCAGCCTTTGGCTCTCAAAATCGTCGCGAATGAGAACATTAAAGATATTTGCAGCAGCTGCTCCAATTTCAAATTATAGCTTGCCTCATCCTCAGAAACGAAAGGGGAAGGATTGCAAAAGCGGGTGAGTCAGGGGTTCAAAGGCATCGGGTGGCAGCTCCTCAGGTGCGCAGGGAAGTTTTGCCCTGCCCGTATGGAAAGACTGGGAAGCATTAGAGAGGTTTGAATCCTAACAAATGCCGTGTGAAAGCCATCACCGAAAAAGCTTTTTTATTTAACTGCCACCAGTTGGGATGCGCACCTCTCCCAGCACAGCTTTAATCCGCCGTGGGTCTGGGGTCACCCGGGCTGGTGAGTGAAGCCCTGCAGGGCCTGGGCACTGGTTTCCTTTAGCTGGCTTCCACTGGGTGTGAATGAGGGGCTCTGCGGGGGGTTACTGGCTCACTTCACATCTGGCTGCATGCTTCAGCATCGGCAAAGGAAAGCTGACGGGACCGAGTCCAGCGTCTGCCTTTGCACGCTCGGACCCCCTGGCAGCGTACGTGCTGCCTGTGAGGCTGGGCTGCGGCCACGGCTCCGCTGACTGCACGTGGTCAATGGGCAAAAATATGGGTCACACCAGAGACTTCAGAGATGCAATTTGTGAAATTATTTTTTAACGTAGCTGTAACAAAATTTTGTTTTAATTTTACAATGATCAAAATGGAAATTTCTGGATCTGGTTTGATTAGAGCATGAAAGAAACATCACATTCAAACTGTGTGAAGCTGTATAATTATATGTAAGCTATTTCCAGTTCTTTTCCCGAAGCCCGCGTGATTGCTCGGAGGAGCAGACTCCCCGTCGGGGAGTAGCTCATGGCTACGTCCAGCTGCTGGCCCCGCAAGGGCTTTGCAGGAGACCCAACCCGTTTCCAAGTGGGCTGCGCTAAGCTGCAGGCTGCTGGCGTGATGGGGGGCTGAAAGGCACCCCAAATGATTGCACAACCTCGAGTCACGTCTTCCAACCCAAAACACCTGCTGCAGGCTCTTGACCTGCGCACGGACCTGGGGGCCGGTGTCCCTTTTCTCCCCAGACCTCATGTTCCAAGGCAGCGGGAAGGTGCAGGACGAGGGGTCCGACGCAGTGGTGTGGATCCCTTCCCCGCTCCCAAAAATAGATCTCTGGGTGGTTTTGGAGCTGCAGAGCCCCTTGTCAGCTCTTATTCTTGCTTTGGGGGGGTCGGTCCTTTGCAGCCGTGGGTGCTGGTTACTCCGGCAAAACTCCCTGAGCGTCCGCTGGGAGTTTTCCAAACGAGCTCCTGCCCAGGGGTCCCTACCTCCGGGGTGGGCCGAGGCCAACACCTGGGAAAATTCCCCCTCCCCCGGCGCTGCCGGCAGTTTCGCTGCCGGGCAGTGGAGGAGTGCGGAGCCGGCTGCCTGGAAACGGCTGCTGCCCGCAGGCTGTCGGCTCGGGAGATCCACGTGAAACCCTGCAATTCCCTTTTTTCATACAGCTGTAGCTATTTCACTTTTCTTTTGAAGGCATGTTTCTTCCCCAACCGTGCTGCCGTTAGGAAGCGGAGGGGTAGGTGGGTACGGCAACGACCAGCGTGGTGGCCAGGCTCTGCTGCCAGTCTTTCATGGCAATCGCTCCATCAGCAACAGAGCCGGCATCCCAATTTGGCATCAAACACTAAAAGCCGTGAACTAGAAGAGGCTGTGATGGGTCAGAGCCTTTTGCACCACCGAGAACTGGGATCATTTATTTTGCATAGATCCTTTTTTCCCCCCACAGTCAAGAGACTTGAAAAGTTTTAAATAATATTTTACCGCTAAGAAGGAGCTGGCGGTTGATACAAGTGAAGAGGGAAGGTCTAATCCTACCGAGTGTGTCCAGGGAAAGCTGCTTTAGCACAAGGCTTGGTGCTTGCTGGCAAAGCACCCCGTGGCTTTGCTGCCGGTGGCCCTGCCCGGTGCAGGATGTCCCCGGTCACCTCTGGGGCAGCGGGCGGAGGACAAAGCATCCCGCGCACATGGGTTTCGCTTTGCTTTACAATAAGAAGGAAGAGAAACTCCCCGGGAGCGGGCGTAGGCTTCTGCAGGGAAGCGAGTGCGGACCGTAAGCCCCGATGGCTTTTTCTTGGGGATGCCCTCTGCAAAGCTGAGCCTCCCTCGGGGCTGTGCCAGGACGGGTTTGCTCTAAAGAGGTAAAAACCTGCTCCTTCGTGCTAATCGCCTTCCCCGGCAGCGGTGCAAAGCAGCGGGGAACGTCCTCAAGCGGGCTGGGAGCAGGGACCTTGCAGGCAGCACGGGGTTGTGTCCCACCACCCCAACCCTTCTCGTCTGACTCCGCACATGACTTAATTCTCGTAAGTTCGTTAGTGCTTGTCCTTTGAAGGATGAAATCAGAAAAGTAAAAGGCTGTGTGTGTGCTCCGTGGTTTTACGAGCGCACAGTCGGTGGCGGTACCCGCGTCCCGGTGAGGTGATGTGCGGCATGGCCCGTGCGCAGGGAGCTGCTGGTGGGGTCACAAAAAAAGGGAGGAAAAGATAAAAGGGGAACCCAAGCCGCAAAGTTTGTTTGAGAGGAAGCATCTGGCTCATAAAGCTCATGAAGTCTCCGTTCCCAATGTCAGTGGGATGTTATCTCAGACATCAGAATGATTTTTTTTTTCTTTTTTTCTTTTTTAACGCAACTTTTCATACTTTTCAAGCACAGGTGAGTTTAGGACCAAGAGACAAACTTAAAAAATGAAGAAAAGGAAAAGCAAGCAGAATTTCCCCTGGGTGGCTGGGATTAGCTGAGGAAAGGGGTGTTGGAGGGCAGCACGACAGGGGCAGGACACAGCACCCCGAGGAGCAGGGCCTTTCCTGCCCAGCCGTTCAGGCAGCATGCAAAAAAAAAAAAAAAAAAAAAGTTGCAACAGCTAAAAAAAAAAACAGGCTCCAAAATTGTTTCCGAGCTACAGAGAGTTCTGTGCCTGTCCCTTGCCCTGGTAGCCGGTAAGGCACGGCAGTGCCCGGCTCTCCGCTGGGTGAGGACCCGCCGTGGGTGATGTGTGAGCCTGGCAGCACCCCGCGGTTTCGGCAGCCCTGCCCAGACCCCGGCGGTGCACCCTGCCCGTGGAGCTACAGATTTCACACACATGGTGAAATCCTGCTCCCCCGGCCCCAGCCGGCGATGCCAGCCAGGGGAGACAACGCACATTTGCAGCCATTTATCACAGCTCTGCAGCCGCCTTTTATTCCCCCCCCCCATGCTATGGATTATATACGTGTTTGCTGGAGGCCCACTGGTCTCTGGAGGCAGCATCACGGCAGGAGCAGCTAACGCTGGCGGACATTTGCCTGCCCCAGCCCGTCCAACATACCCCTGCGCTTTCCTTCGCCTTTTTAGCCATGTGAATGTTTTCTCCAAATGAACAATTATTTTTTTCCCCCACAATCATGGGCGAGGGGCACCGGGCATGGGGCTGCTTCAGGCACCCGACGGTGGGACACCGAATCCCGGTCCCCGGGGTGGAGCAGCGGCCGCTGTCATAACAGAAGCTGCTTATTACTGTCCCTGCTGAGCTCACCCCCCCCAAAGCAACCTTCTGACCGAGCCCTTTGAGTCTCCTTCGGGGAATTCGGCTCCAGGGTTGCAGTATTGATACTGGGAGTCCCAAGTGGAACCGCGTAAATGCCCCCTTCATGGAAGAAAAACCTCAACAAGAAAAAAGAAAAAAAAAAAAACAAGGCAGAACAAAAGCCCCAAATTTTCCCCAAGGATGGGGCTCCCAAAAATCCCGTGCTGTGAGGAGCAGCTATTCCCCGTGGATATACAGAATTAGCTACAGCCAAGTGCAGTGGTGCATGGAGGGAGGCTGGGCGATGCGGGGGGCTTGCGGGACCCCCAGCCCCATGGCCCCGGGCGCGTGCAGGGCGGGTAGGTGTTTTTGCTGCCTGCATCAGGTATTTTTGGTGACTTCTAGGCTCGGGAGGTACTTTTCCCATTGCACACCAAGCTGCGGGCAGCCTGCTGAAGGAAAACACTGCAAAGTTCGGCATCCCATGCGAGATGGTTTATGTTTGGTGGGGACAAGGGGAGGGGGAACCAAAAACCCACCCAGAGGGATACAGGAGACTCAGAAAGCGGGACCAATACCCAGAAAGAAATAGGTGACAAAATACATATTGCCTGTGACAGGGCAGCAGCTCAGAAACCACGCAACACCTTTCTCTTTTAAAAATGTCATTTAATCCATTAATTCCACAGCATTGCCATCATACACACCAGCACGACACCTCGGTACACGGGACGCAGAGCCAAGGAGATGCAGTTACCCAGAAACACGCTTTTTCTTAAAAAAAAACCCCAATCCCCTAAGGCTGTAAGGGGGAAAACCAGTGGTAGGTGACCGGAATAACTAGTTCTCTTCAGCAAGTTAAAGGCACTTAGCAGGAACGAAACTCCAGCCCGACCCGGCTGCCTCACCCCGGTGCCCCACAGGCTGGGCCCTGGACCCATGCCGGGGGTGGCTGCGGAGGGCATGGGGTTCCCCGCGAGCACCCGGGGGCTTTCTTGCTTTTTTTTTTCTGTTTTTTTTTTTAAAGCTGAGAGCAAACTTTTTGTACTTGGGGCTTTTGCTGTTCGTGCTTTAAATCCAGCGGTATCCTTGCCGATACCCGCACAGCCGCTTCTGATGGAGGCAGCAGCTCCGCGCCCTGCGGGGACCGTTTTGGCCTCAGAGCACGGCAAACATGGCATTTTATAGAGCAGAAATACAAAACCCAGCAGGTCTCCCCACGTGCAGGCAACAGCACCAAGCCAACCGAGAGCTACAGGGAAACTAACACCCCCAATATATTTATTTTTTTCTGCATAGATTCAAAAAAAGCAAAATAAGAGGAGTTTACATCGTCCCTGGTCTGCAGGCGAGGGCTCTCCAACCTAACCCCTCCCAGCACCTTTCCGCAGAAGCCGGGGCAGGCGCAGCTCCCTGCTCAGGGACGCTGCCCGGCAGGGACAGGGGACACAGCCCCCCCCCGGGGGCTGCGGGACAGCGACTGTCCACTGGAAACCCCGTGGAGCAACTCCTGGGAAAGGAAAAACAAGCCTAAGTTAAACCAAGCCCCCCCGCCCCAGCCCCACCAAACCCCGCCGAGGGCCGGCGCTGCCATAACCTGCACTTTCTGCAAAAAAAGGGGGGAAAAAAAGTCATTTTCTAAAATACATTCTTGGCAGGGGATGAAATTTTAACGCAGCTCATGCTTTTCTGAAAACACCCTGAATAAGTCATCAGCCAGACCCTTCGCTAAGATGAATTTGCCCCCGAGGAAAAAAGAATTAAAACGTAAAAAGCTGGTGCGTGCAAGGTGTGTCTGCTGCTGGCTACGGCCGGGCAGCCTTAGGAAGGGGGTGGCCGAGCTGTCCCAGCATTAAAGCAACTGACTGAGGGATGGGGACAGATGGGGACAGATGGGGACAGACCTGTGAGTCTCCCAGTGTCCCTCCTCCGGTGCGAGGACACATCCAGCACTCGGCTGACGCACACAGGTACTAACGGGGAGCCCAGCCCAAAGGCAGAGAGGTGAGTAATTACCATATATAATACATTTAATATGCTGCTTAGATTTTTAACATAGATTCTTTTTTTATTTCTGACATTGGTGAGTCATTTAAATATTGAGCCCAGACAATAAAATATAAAAAAACCCATCTACGGTATGTGCCGGCTGATTCTCACAGTAGTCACAATATTAGGGCCCAGTGAATGTTATTATAGAAGAATCTCTTAAGTCCATGTCATACATACATTATGAACTTACAAATAAATAACTCTACAAAAATCCTGTCTTCTCTCCGTAATTTCATGTGATCGGCAAAAAAAAAAAGGCTCTTTCTGGTGATGACAAATTAGGAACTGCACATTTAGTTCAAGGAATACATTACTGGTGCATCACCAAAGTCAACCACTAGGCAACAAAAAGACGTATCATATGAAACAATTTTTTAAATTTTTATTTTACATATTTATACATAAAACTTTCAAGGTAACTCTCTGAATCCAACTGAATGTTAATAGCACATCTAAAAATGAATGTCAGGTAGTCAACATTCACAAAATGTTGAAAACTGATTAAAATATACATATTACTGAAAGCTACAACTTCACTACGAGGCAGGCATGTATTTTTTTGACTTGTATAGCACCGTCAAGTACAGTTTCTTTATTTCAAAACTACAGTGAAGAATAAAAAAGTAGTCAATGGTAAAATATCGTTCAACTGAAAATCTCTAAACAAACAAAAATAAAGTTAAACTACCCTCTCTTCTCACCCATGATTTATAATGTTATAAGTACTGTACATTTTTCGTCATAATATTATTAAAATGCCTGATATTTAGTGGCACGAGTAAAAAAATTAAAATAAATTAAGAAGCAGAGGCCAATCACCGGACATAAAGCTTCAGACATGGTCAATGACTAACACTGGTTTTTTCTTGCGCGCCACCGCGGACATCAGCGCTTGGACACAGACAGAAGCAAAATGAAGTCTCGCTCCAGCTCTGCTCCCGGGGCCCCGGGGTTCATTTTGCCGGCATCTTCTCTGCCATGTGCTTCTGCTGACTCTCGGCGTGTCTGGGGGAAGGAGAGAAGCTGCGTTATTCCCTGCGCCGAGGGGAGGTGGAAACCCCAACCACGGGCAGGGCGGTGCTCCAAGGCAGCATCCGCGCCGCGCTGGCAGCGAACCAAAAACCACGTCTTCCCGAGGGAAAAACGAGCACCGAGCGAGGGATGCGCGGTCTCTGCCCCGGCTCCTTCCCGGCGGGAGGGGACCGGGAGGTGGGCGACGGGGAGAGGAAACCCTTCTCCGGAGCGGATCTGGGATTGTTTCCTCCCTTCCCGCAGGGATGGATGGGGCGTTCATCCCCAAACAACGCCGGGATGGGGAGAGCCGGTGCCCCCCAACATGCACCAAAGCCCCCACCGTCCCGACCAGCCTTCCAAATATTTTCATTTACTAAACTGCCCTTAACTGCATCTAGGAAGCAAAGCCTTTCCCGAGGCACAGAAGGAGAAAGAGATGTGAGGTGGTGTTGGCGTTTGTCTACTGACCATCTCCAGCCCCGTCCCAAATCCCCCCCTTGCATCCCTTGCTCTTCGTTAAGGGAAGCAGCGACGGTGTCTTGCAAGACTCAGAAGTGACAACCTGCCTGCTCGTCCCCGGGGCCGCCATCCCCGCGGGCAGCACGAGAACTGCTCCCCAAATCCCTCGTGGCCACCCCAGCTGGTGGGAACTTTTTCCAGGCAGAGCACCGTCAAATCTCAACCAGGTGCTATGCAGCACCTCGATGTTTTAAAATAGAAACAAATTTAGGCCATATTTTTTGCAAGCTTAATGCTTCAGTTCTGAAACTGCAGTCCTTGTGCACTGACAATAACCAGTATCATCTTTTTCAGCTTCTTTTCCCCCAAAACTTCCAATACTTCCCAGTGTTTCTGCAGCGCATCACTACTTATCTCAAAGGAAAATGCCTCTTAAGCCTTGCCACCCGGGAGATGGAGTCCTTTAGGAAACCCACCTATATTCTGCAAGGCTTTCCGTTTTATCGGTTATTGAACATTAATACTTAAGAGGCTCAGAAATTCTCTGTCGGTCGAGTCCTCCTGCCGGGCTGTAGCTCATCCCGGTGAGAGGGATGGGGAGACACGGGGAGCCCCTTGGATTTTCCTTGGATGCACTGGGGGTTTGCAGCATCGCTCCTTTCCAGGCTTCGGAAAGGGAAACACCAATTCAAGAGCATGCACTGACACCCGCGTTTGGGGGCTCTCGAAAGCCTCTGGCGGTCTCCAGAACCCAAGTACGTTGATTTCTTGTTTTTTAGGAGAGAGCAGCGTCCTGCTCAGCCCTGCTCCCCGCTTCACACTTGGCAGAGAAACCCGTGCCTGGCAGCCAGCCCCGTTACCTTCCACCTACCTTTGATAGCAAAGGCTTTCCTACTGAAATTCTGCTAAAACAAAACCCCTACGTGCTGCCGACGGTGAGCTGGGACCTGCCAGGAGAGAGAAATACCGCGAGGAGCCTCCTTCACCTGGTCAGGTCCTCGATGTCCACCAGCATGGCGTCCTGCTCCGTGTGCAGCTCGTCCCGAATGAGCAGCAGCTGCACCAGCTCCTCGTTCAAGCCTGGTGCCGGGGAGAAAGGGGGTGAGTTTGTGATGTCCCAAGGAACCCCGGTTTGGGACCCGTACGTCATCCTTCCCCACGGCCTTCCCCACACAAGCTGGTGAGGAGAACCAGGAGGGACCTCCCCAAAGGATACGTGTTTCCTAGGATCAACGCTAAGCCCCTTGCCACTGCGTGCAAGCGGTTCCTCTCTTGAAATAGCTTAATGCAGCAGCAAAAATAAAGATGAATTTCTCAGTGCTTGGAGTCCTGCTGGTTCAGCTTTCGCTCACTTGTGGGCAATAACCCCGAGCAAGGAACGCGCTGCAGAAAGCGGCCGAGCCGCTCACCCGGGCAGCCTCAGGTTTAGCTTTTTAATTCCCTGCGGCAATGCAGAACACGCTGCTGCCCACCCGTCCTGGCTTGGGGTTACTGCCCACGCCGGCCCCTCTGCTCGGGAGGGATGTTCGGGACATTGGGTTCTTGCTCGGGGTTGTGGCAAAGAGCGGGGAAGAAGGAGAAAACAAAAAGGATCGCGTCAAAAATTCACCTGCCGGCACGGGCGCCGCTGGAGGCTGTACCTGCCCGCCACCCACCCAGAGCTGGGGTTTACCCTGCTTAAATACAGCTACACTGGTTTAACTTCCTCAGTTTGGGAAGCAAGCTCGGTGTTAATGACATTAACACTTATGCGCCCATACTTGGGTGCTTTCTAAAGTGAGGTTAATTAATGAGCATTTTTTTTTTTTGCCTTTGCAGCACAAAATAACAAATCACGACTCAGCGGCGCAGCTCGGCATCCTCGGCAGGGCTGCTTCCAGAAGGGATGCCAATTCACCAACGCGAGTAGGGGAGGAGCAGCACGGCAGCTCCCAACCAACCTCTTTTTTCACCTACAGCCACCAGAGAAGTCTACTCCCCAAATTATTAATTAATTAATTGGAAGATGGAGATCCTTTGGGGGAAAAAAAATCCCTGGATCTGTTGGAGAGAGCAAAGACAGATGAGGCGGTGGGGCACTGTCCCTGCGGGCAAACGCAAAGACCCATGAAACGCGCTGAGGCACTGCAAGAGTGGATTTACCCCGGGATCTTTGCTAAACCGGAGGGTTTCTCCACTTATGGATGGTTTTGATGCCATGGCATAGCGTCACATGAAGACGCAGCCATAAAGCCACGAACGGCAGGTGCTTCCAGGACAGGCAGACTTCCCGAGGGTATTTTTACCCGACCAGGTTTTGAGTTACAAGTGGGGCGTAACTGGCACAATGCTACAACCCCCCGCGCTTAGGGAGCCAAGCCAGCGCTTTAGGAGAAACTGAAAAAAGGAAAGACAGAGGCTGAAGCAGCCACATCTGGAGAGAACTCCATCTCCAGCTTCTGTGGTGTGCCTCTTCCATACATTCATGTTATTATACATTTATCAACATTTCTATGTGTATTCTGGAGAACTGTTCTTAATTAAACGGGACATACCAAAGAATAATTAAACAAGTATCACTTACTTTCTATCTGTGAGTGGAGATCATTGACTATCACTTGTAGCTGCCCGATAGTCATGTCTCTTAGATCAGTGGGTTTTAAACTTCTCTTCATCAGGCATTCACTTATATGAGGCATATGTGGCAGCTGAAAAGAAATTTTCAATTTTTTACTGTTTTCTTCTAATTGCAGGTGTCCCCCTCTCACAAGCCTGCACCAAGGACCACACTGAGAGCACCAAACCGAGCTGAAACATCTACACAACGTTTGACCCAAGTCTTCAGATCTACCAGCATCAGTGCTGGACTGACGCAAGGGGAGGCGAGGGCTATGGCGAGCAGCGTTGCACCAAGGCAGGAACGCTCCAGCTCAGGATGAGATGGGCTGAGCAGACTATGCCTTAAGGATGAGCAGCATCATGTTGCTGCCAGCCTCAAGGCAGTAACATCCTTCACGCTTCATCATCTCATTCCCTGCATCCATCCCGCTCCTGTAACGCCCTGATACAACGACCCATGTCAACCCTTGAACTCCTGACTGACGGTGCCCATCTCCACTGCTCCTCTGTGTGTCTACAAGCACCGTGCATGAGCACCGCTGGCTGCTGGCCGCGTCTCAACAAGCAAAGCAAACAGCAGGAGGGCTGGTGTCACCCCCCGTGCCATCCCACGGCTCCCACTTACAAGATCCGCTACCGGCGATTTCTTCCTGTTCTGCTTTTCCACCTCGACCTGCATTTTGGCCATGGGCTTTGCCATAGCCAAGGCCATTTTGGCTTCAGCTTGGAGTTTCTTTTGTCTGGTGAGGAAGTCCATGTCGTCGAGGGACTCCGACTCCTCCTCCGTCGTGTCTCTGTCGGAGTAGGACGAGCTCTGCTTGCTCTAGGGAAGCAGACACGCAGCCGTTACAGCACCGTCACCCCAACCGTGCCACAGCAAAGAAGTTTGCTATTAACATATTTTTGTACACGTACAAGTGGTATCATTTCGACAGAAAAGGTGAAGAGCATGGATTTTTAAAAAATTTTAATGCACAAGATTATCTTTAAAAATCAGATTAATTCCCAGATAGGCTCCCTTGATTATTAGTAGCAACTCAAGCACTTCAGATGGGAAGAGGAGCCAACCAGATCAATAGGTGTTGAAGGCACAGACTGGTTAAGCCGGAGGAAAACATCGGGGGCCGCAGTCTTACATTCACAAAGGAAAAGAGAGGAGGGGAAAGCTGGCGGGAGCTGATACCGCGTCATATCCATTACTGCCCTGATTGATAATTATCAGAGCCAAAAAGAAAGGGAGGAAGGAAGGAAGAAGGAACACCTTCACACGAAGGCATCTGCTCTACAGCAGCTCTGTGCAAGCCAGGGGCAATTTGCTATCTGCCCCTCAGCATCTCACATTTCTTTTATTGATGGCTGAAGATGCTGCTCTGGGGTTTAGCGTTGTGTTTTAATAGGATCAGCTCTTTATCAGCGTCCATTAGGGATGGCCTCATGTCTTCCATGCTCCGGAGCCTCTGTGGGATGGGTTCTCGGACCTACCATGGGCGACAACGGCGTGTCCAGGCTGGTTTCTGTCTTGCTGTCGTCGGCATCGCTGTCCTTGTCGCTGCCGCTGTCATTCACGAAGCAAATCTGCAGGTTCATCCCACTTTGTAATCTGCGGGGGGAAAGGGAGAGGTGACACCGCAGCCCCCTCGCCCCGGCTCTCCCCGATGGGTTGTGATGGGAGCGCCGTCAGCAGCGAGTCGTCCACCTTCTGAAAGGATGCTGTTGTCCTGGTGCTGGATTGGCCTCAGGAAAACAGAACCATTTTCACTTTTGTCCAAGAAGATGGTCATCCCCCACCCGAAAGCCGAGTCAGGACCACCAGCCTGTGGCATGGGCACGGGCAAGCTCCCGCTGCTGCCCAGCGCTGCCATTTCTGAGCAGCAGTTCAACGTGGGGCTGGAAACTCAGCGGCACGGTAACGATAATGCTTCTACCACCATCTATCGATGAACTTCAGAACTGCCGAGATACTGCAGGGCTTCTGTCATCACGGGTGGCTACATTATTACATTAAGTAAAGTATTATATATAAAGTATATACAAAATATATTAAATATATTACTGTATAAAATATATTTTATATATAAATATATAAATAAATAGATAAAATATCATTATGTTATATAAAATAATGTGTTAATGATTGAAGCTATTTATTCAGAAGGGTAATAAGCCCGTTTGTGGCCAAGAGGCACTACTGTACCACAAGAGATGATGACTGTGTTTTCGGGACCCTCTGCGCCATCGCCTGATTTGGAGAGGTTAAGACCACCCAAAATCACCTCCCCGGGAATGATTTTCTCCGGACGCAGTGGCTCAGGGCAGGGGCATCCCAGTGCAGGCTGAGAGAGGGAAAAGCACTTCTACAGCTGAGAGCATCCCGGCTTTCGCTCCCGGGATAACAACAGTTATCCCCCACAGCCACCGCAGAGCAGGTCGTCGGGCTCCCTCTGCTCAGACCAGCCTCCGAGAGCAAAACGGGACGGGATTTTTTGGACAAGAGGGTGTCTGCGGAAGCTGCCGCTGATGCTCGCATCGCGGAGCCGCTCTGCAGCCACCAGCCGAGCTCACGCGCCCCAGGCTCTGCAGGACAATTCGCCCACCTGATGCCAGGGTCGGGCCCGTTTGCCTCCCACAAATCTGCTCGGGCTTTGCTCATCTTCCAAGTAAATGAAAAATTAACCCCAGAAACTAGAGATTTCTGGGGTCACCTCTATCAGCCTTCTCGGTGCATCATACTCCATCACTACTTGCTGAAGATGGGGCCAACCCCCCGACACGTTCTGCTGCCTGTTATTGCTCATTCCCAATGGGGGGGCTTACACCAGTACGTACAGACAGCAAACTCTTATTTTCCATTTATTTTAGTGGAATTTCTTATTCTCTACTACCATAAAATAGCTAGTATTAATAATTGAAATTGTTTACAATGAGGGTGGTGAGGCACTGGCACAGGTTGCCCAGAGAGGTGGTCGATGCCCCATCCCTGGGAACACTCAAGATCAGGTTGGACAGGGCTCTGAGCACCCTGATCTGGTTGAAGATGTCCCGGCCCACGGCAGGGGGTTGGACTGGAGGGTCTTGAAAGGTCCCTTCCAACCCAAACCCTTCTGTGATTCTATTCTGTAACTGCACAAGCTTTTGAGCCGCGGTGGACAGGCACGGGTACCCGGCCCGGGGAGCAGGATGCACCCTTGGTCCAGCTTCAAATTGCATTGCGCAGAAAGGGCAGAGCAAGTGCAAAACGTGGGTCTGCGACCCATGCGCCTTTTGAGAGCGTTGCCTGAAACCCAGCAATTTATGCTCTTTTATTTCATATGCAAGCACAGCTTCATTTCATATGCGAGCACAAAACCGAAAGCCACGGTCCCGCAAAGGTTCCTGTAGGTCCTGTAACAGGCAGCGTGCAATACTGACGCTTTGCCTGAACTATAAATACTAACGAAACACCGAAGCGTTCAGATACAGCTGGTAATTTCTCGTGGCACAGCTGCCAAACCCTGCCGTGCAGCGTTAATTAGACTCACGCTACAATTACAAGATAGTGGCTCCTGGTTTAGCTGTAACTACACAGAGCAAAACTGTTTTCCCTTTCAAATGACTTGCAGTTCAATTTAATTTCACAATTGTACCTCTCTGGTGTAATAACAGTATTCCTCCTGGTTTTATGCCTCTCTAAGGCTTTTTTCTTCTCCCATGCCATGGCAACAGGTAGCTCTTCACTCCCAGTGTGGGAGGCGTTCGATGCTTTCCAAGTGCCACGGGTTACTCCCAGCAGCTGCATATATAAACAAGCTTTCTGGGGGATATTTGATGTAGCAATTTTAAAAATCAGAGTAAGTGAGGTATCCGTGCTATGCAGTGTCCCAGCCCCAGGGACGGAGCCATCTCCAGTGAGCAGAGCCTGTGCGGAGCACGTGGACGTGGTGGGGAGGCAGGGAGCCACGTTACAGCTCATTTTTTCCATTCTCTGGTGCTTTCTGTGTGCGAGATTAATTGCAGCCCTGAGTGCTCTCCACTGCCCTGCTGCCACCAGGCAGCATCAGATCTGCTTCCACCGGGCTGCCACCTCCCGAGCCACTAAAGGAAGATAGACATTCACAAACTGGTGGTTTTTCACCAACCACCACCACGCTGCCTGACCCAGGACTGGTGGGACCATCTTCAAGCCTTGCCCTGCTTCGGATGCACGTCTGGCATTAAACCAGGCATTCAGACATGAAAATTCTCAATATTTTGTAAAGAACTCCTTGGAAAACAAAATTATTCAACTATTTTCAAGACAGTAACTCCAGTTGTGCATTGGTGATACTTCCACCACCGTTCTTGGTCTGCCCAAGTCCAAAGGCAACGCTCAGTTCAGGACGGAGATCCTAAATAAAAACCTGAAGGAAACTTAACTCACGAAATTCAGCTCATTTGCTTTATCCAAATGAGCACCCAAACATCTATTCTACACAGTTTTAACCTAATATTTTAGCATATTACTTACAATTATTTACATTACAGACACCAATTACGTCTGGAGCATAAGATGTTGATCTAAACCAAGGAAAATTCAAGAATACGGCTGCAAGGATAAGCTGCGGGATCCTCCGAAGGGAAGGGCCTCAGATGTCCCACTGGAGGCAGCTCACACTTTTCAGCCTCCAAAGAGGTTTTGGGCTGCGAGGCCGCCTGGCTTACCGGGAGGAGAGGCTCGGCTTGCCGCTCTTGCTGCAGCTGGTGTAAAGTCCTGGGCCATCGTCGAAGAAACTGCCCAGAGCCAACTTCTGCCTGATGGACTCACGCTCATTCTTCTGGGCCTGAAAGGGAAAGGCGACAAGAAAGGATGAGGCTGCCGGTCACGCCAGCGCGCAGGAAGGTCCCACCAGCCCCACCGCCACGCTCATGATGCCCAGCATCCCTCCCACGCTTGGGTGGACCACACAGCCCATCCCAACGGGGAAGCCCATCTGCATCTCTCTCTCTCCACATATTGATAGATATATATCTATATACACACGCAGCTGATGTATACATCTGATATACACCTAATATATACATTGATACCTGTATCTATATCCACCAAGACCACACTTGCACCATTAGCATCTTCCCTGAGCAGCCTCCAAAACCACACAATCCTTCTGACAACATACTTAGAGATGTATTTTTAACCATCGCCATCAATTATCCACAGTTTTAAAAATGTATTTTTATATACGTGGTTTTTTGAATAAGGGCAAGCTACAAAGTGATTTGAAATTAATCACCGATCAATGATTATGGAGATGACTGTAATCAATGTGCAATAAATAAAAATCACACATCGAGATTCAAAACTATACCAGTACTATCTCGGTGTCTGTCACTAATGGATTATGTGCCAATGCTGACAACAAATTCATACGCGGCGGCAAGTTATTAATAGAAGGAACATTTTGAAGCCCTCAAGCATTTCATTTTAAAATAACACATAATACCCGATCAAGAATACACAACAAAAGAAAACACAGCGGGCAAGCTTGGGCTGCTTCCACGGCGTTAATTAATATAACTGTGCTTCCCATATTTTACCTGTCTAACTAAAAATCAGGCACCTTTTTTTGATACAAGGAAGTAAGGTATAACAAAATGCAAATTATTAACTTAAAATAGCTAATAATTTAATTCCAACTCCAGCGCTGACTACATACATTACATTATCACACTGCCCATTATACTGTCAATCCCTTACCAAAATACATACTTCATTTGCAACCTAACTCCTTTTATTTAAAATATTTAAAATATTAAAAATAACCCTCACAGCATGAAGAGGTATCGAGTTTTCAGGTTCAGCTCCTGGTTTCCGAAGTTCTACTCAGGCCGCCCAGCTATGTTTTTCTAATTTATTTTTTCAGGTTTCAATAATTGATGCCTCAATCACACAGCGGCAGTTACATTTAGAAGAAAAAATAGCCAGTCCTACCGGTAAAGGCAGCACAGTGAAAAAAAACAGTAAAAATGAGTGAGAAATGCTTTTTTTAATGGACTGAAAGCAGAGACAGGGCTGCCCGTGCCGGTTCCTCGTGCTGCCCGTCTCAGGATGCACGTGGGTGTCCCCCTGCGAGTGCCAGCTGCATCCCTCAGTGCATCTCTATTTCATGAAGCCATGGATACTCAGCCTCCCCGTTTTTCCTACTCAGATGATCCTCTCCCACATTTTCCCACCTACTTCTGATCTTCCTCGTGTTCCGACAGAAATCAGGAGCCCAAGGCGCATCTCCACCTCCCTCTGCCCGGCCAGGACAGCACGTCCCAGCCTCCGCGCCAGCTGGGACCGCTCCCTCCCTCCGCAGCATACCCACCTCCTCTGCGTGTGCCCAAAACCACGCTTCTTTGCATTAAAACACGCATAAATACAGGCACACTTTCACATATTCACCCCTTTCAGATGGGGCTGTCTCTCCAGATCTTTTTTAATTTTGCTCCACTTCCCACCGAGACGGCAACTGCTCCCAGTTTGACATCTGTACATTTAATCAATGTGCAATTTGTTTTCTCCACCAGGTCATTACTGAGGATACTAAATAACACTGCTCCCCCAGGACTGAGCTCAGAATACCCCATTTTATAAACCAGACACAGGCTAATGACCATAAAGAAATCAAGAGTCCTATTTGTTGTTATTATAAAACAGGGAACAGTTACTAAGAAATATAATATACCTAAGGGAACTGGACTTTAGGCTTCAGACAAATTACCCAACAGCTGCAGTATACATCCTGAGTTGGGTATTGAAAACTATAAATTGAGAAGGAAAATTGCAAGTGGTTTTTTGACTATCAAATATACTTACTCGGTATATAAAAAATAATGGATCAAATACTCAAAATGCAAAGGTACTAGCAAGAAAAACATAAACCCGTGTTATTTAAGGGTGTATTTTGACACTGAATCAGAAAATGTATGTATTTCTGAAAGAGGGGTCTGGTGTAGAGCAGAAGTCTGGTTCAGACCATTACTTTAAACAAAAAGGCTGCTTTTTATTTTTAAGGCAAAACAGTTTTGGGCGGATGTTTTTCTTCTTACCCTTGACCTTCCAATTTGGAAGGTCGGTCGCCACCTTTGTCTAAGTACACGAATAAAAACACAATGTCAGACTATGGCTGTGACTGCCTGCATGTAAAAGGCTTTACACAACCGCTCCAGTGGAGGCAAATTGCCAGGAGAGGTTCAGCCTCTCCCCACAGCGGACTCAGCACGCTGTTTCCCAGCCCCATTGCCCGCTGGAATTATTGCTGTTTACAAATCCACGGCAATCACCTCGCCCGTGTTTGCAGGTCAGACACAACCATTTGGGCTCTTCACCACCCACCTCTGACACATGCCGGCGCCCAGCCCGTCCCCCACACGCTGCGGCACCTTGACACCAAGAAACACCACATTTTTGTTTGAGAGCCTGAATTTATAGAATCATAGAATCATGAAGGTTGGAAAAGACCTCTAAAATCATCGAGTCCAACCGTCAACCCAACACCCCCATGCCCACTACACCATGTCCCTAAGCGCCTCATCTACACGTCTTTTAAATACCTCCAGGGATGGTGACTCCACCACTTCCCTGGGCAGCCTGTTCCAAGGCCTGACCACTCTTTCAGTAGAGAAATTTCTCCTAATGTCCAATCTAAACCTCCCTTGGCGCAACTTGAGGCCATTTCCTCTCATCCCATCGCTGTTACTTGGGAGAAGAGACCAACCCCCACCTCACTACAACCTCCTGTCAGGTAGTTGTAGAGCGCGATGAGGTCTCCCCTCAGCCTCCTCTTCTCCAGGCTGAACACCCCCAGTTCCCTCAGCCGCTCCCCATCAGACTTGTGCTCCAGGCCCTTCACCAGCTTCGTTGCCCTCCTCTGGACACGCTCCAGCACCTCCATGTCCTTCTTGTGGTGAGGGGCCCAGAACTGAACACAGGATTCGAGGTGCGGCCTCACCAGTGCCGAGTACAGGGGCACGATCACCTCCCTGCTCCTGCTGGCCACGCTATTTCTGATACAGGCCAGGATGCCGTTGGCCTTCTTGGCCACCTGAGCACACTGCCGGCTCATGTTCAGCCGGCTGTCGACCAGCACCCCCAGGTCCTTTTCCTCTGGTCCTTTCCAGCCGCTCTTCCCCAAGCCTGTAGCGTTGCCTGGGGTTGTTGTGACCCAAGTGCAGGACCCGGCACTTGGCCTCGTTACCCAGCATCTGCCTTCCTCCCATGCAGCCCCATCCCCGGGGGCACGCAGAGGTGCCACTGATGCCAGAGACCATCCCCCACCGGCCCGATGCAGGGTGGAGAGTGGACGCCCGCGGCAGCGGGCACAAGATTTCTGCAGTTTTCTGGGAAACCGAGCAAAGTCCGTACTGTGCTATTTCTGTCCCGTAAGAAGCAGAGGCTGGCCTGCCCTTTGCAGCACGTACCGCTCCACGCTATTCAGCACGCCGGTGCCTCTACCAGCAGCCTTTACCCGCTACAGACATCACCCGAAACAGCACATAAAATTGCACACGGAAGATTTATTTGGCGTTGAGGTGTAGCGGCGATTTGCCAGGCTCCTCGTCGTGCCTCGAGACCCCCCCACCTCAGGCAGCGCCGGCAGCGCCTAATAACGGCTGCCGACGGTGCTTCTGGACTTGTACCCACCGGCACCCAACCCGATACCAGACGGGCTTTGCTAAGGCGCCGCCTTTTTGGAGAGGGAAGAGTCTAATTACACTGTGAAGTACAGATTAATGGTGCCAGCCACGCTTCGGCAGGACCCTGTCCCAGCCAGGCGGTGCCGCTGCGACGCGAGGGGTTAAAACACAGCGAGGCCGGCGCAGGCTGGGTGCCGGGGCCACCCGCCCGCACCAAACAGGGTGCACAGCCCGTGCCTGGCCCCGGCCGGGAGCACCGGAACACGGCCGGGCCACCGAGGCTATTTTTGCCAGGGTCTGTCATTACCAGCCACGGACAATTACTATATTTAAAGTTCCAGACCCATAGGCAGCGCCTTATTTTATCTCTGTAAAGCACAAGGGCTATTGTTGGATTTACAAACAGAAATTGTAACCGCTGAACATTTGGTTTTATCTCCTTTTTCTTCACGGCGGATTCGCTGGTAAATGCAAAACCAAGTCAAACTTGCATATCTCAAGCCGCGTGGCAAGTTGCCTTAAACCCCAGGGGTGTCGAGGTACGAGAACGCATTTGGAAACATCTCTTTACATTTTCTTTATCATAAAATGATGTGGAAACACAGCGGGAGGAAGGTTTGTTGCCCTGCACTGGTGCGTTAAACGCTGCCCAGTGCTTCCCTGCTCCGGCACCCGAAACCCAGCGCCCTGGGAGGGTGCTGGGCAGCGTTTCGGCGGGTCCCCCTCCTGCCGAGAGGGCGACTGTGGGCAGACAAAAAGCTCCTTTTTGTCCCTTACCTTTTTATAACTCCCCTCCCCGGCTGGCGCGGCTGCTTTCCTGATGACGTCACCCATGCCATCACCCTCCCGACTCATCTCCTTCGCTCCCGGGTCCTCACGTGGCCGGTGAAACGCTCCTGCCGGGGCATCTCAGTCCTTCCTCCGCTCTTCAATCGGCACCATGGGATCAAGCGCTCACCCCCGGAGCCAAGACCTGCGGCAGCCCGCCGTCCCCCCCCGGCTGGGATGCTTCCCCGGCCCCTCTCGCTTCCCGGCCGCTCCGGAGCACCTTGCTTTTCCCTAATAAAGTCAACGGCAGCGCCGGAGCCTCAGCCAGCTGATGAGAGGGAGACGAGGGCTGCACGGGCCAGGGAAGCCGCGTCCTCCTCCAGCCACTGCCAGCGCCGGATAAAAATAGCCCCGAGCCCTCGCCGGCTACACAAGGGCAGGAAAAAACCCGGTGTCTGATGTCAAAATCCAAGCCCGACGGCGTAGTCACAGCCGGAGGGGGCAGGAGGAAGGGGCTTTCTCCCGGGGTTCTCACCGTGGAAGTTATCCTAATGAAATCCCAGCGGTCGGAGGAGCTGCCCACGGCCGGGGCAATGAACCCGGTCCTCAGCCCTCGCGCGGCTGCTCGAGGATGGGCAGTCGCAGCAATGCCAACCACAAGATGAAATTTTCACTCTTTACACAAAAAACACCAGAAAGGACCCCAGGGAGCTATTTCTTGGCTAAACCAGCTTTTTCAGGTGCAAAAAAAAAGTTTCTAGGAATTAATCAGCAGAGCTCAAAAAGGTGTCCAGCCTTAACCTGCCACCCGTCTTGTGGGCTTGCAGAGCCCGGGGACCACCTGGTCCCCGCTCGGGGGGACCGAGCATCCCAGCCCTGGCTCCCAGGGGGGCTCTGCGGGCTCGCCAGCCCCCAACCCTGCACCACTTACAGCTCCAGCTCGGGCCTCCAGCAGTCCTGCCTGGAGAATCAGGCTTCACAACACAGCCCCCCAACCCCGCACAAATCCTGCTCGGTCCTTGCTGAGATCTCATCTCTGTCGCACCCATCGCAGCGGGCAATGTTTGCTGCGGATCAGCTGCGGGTGGGCAGCGAGAGGCAGAGATCACACGCCCGGGGCAGGCATTTCTAGAGGGAGTCCTTAGAAAGATGGGATTTATGCCACAATTTCTCAGGGATCCTCAAAACGTTGCACACCGGCAACAAAGGCGCTGATTTCTGGTGCGACACAACTGTGCTGCATGCTAGATGAATAATTTTAATAGCCCTACAAAGTTTACACGTTTAATGATATATCCAAGTCATGCTGACATCATTTCAGCTAACATGCATATTCAAGTTAGATTACCAGCGCTAACGACATAAAAATTATGCATCACAGCATTACTCTACTCTGAAGTTTCAGGAAAAAACAGTAATAGTAAACAGGATTGTTTAATTCCATTCTTGTCCCAAGACGCTGCTTTGTAACTGTAATTCCCAAATGAAACAAAGTCGTTCTCTGGGTATTTCATTATTTTTAGTTCCCCTCCACCACTGACTCATTGTGTCCCTTCCTGCTGTTGCTAAATTAACTTCCTCTCCCGGCCGTGGGGATGGATCCTACACAATAAATCTGGGAAAAAAAAAAAATCCCATAGCCCAAGAGGAAGGATGTGGTGGCCAGGAGCACTGGGCTGGGGGCCGAGCCTGCAATTTGCCACATCCTTCCCCCCCATTTCGGGACAAGTCCCCGCATCACCCTGCCCTCCGTGGTCGGAGGGGGACATCCCCATGCCTCCTCCCCGGCCGGCTGAGACGGTGAGCCCCAGCCCGGTCCCGCTGCGCCCGTGGTACCCAACGCGCGGGGGGGATGCTGTGTCGCATGCTACGTGCAAGCCACCCCTCTGCAGACTGACACCAAACTCATCCCTAAGGGTAGGAAGCGACACGGCCTACCAAAAATATATTTAGCACTTTTCACCCACATTTTTTAAAATGTTTTATACCCCATTCCAGGTTTCAGGCCCTGCGCTCCGAGCTGGGATGCTCCAGGAGCAGCCTCACGGAGAGGCATCCCCTGCGCGGATCCCAAGAGCTGGTCTCGGTCTCCCGTGAAAACCCCGCTCCCAGCAGCCGCCTCATTCGAGGCAACAGGAGAAAAACAAACCTGGTCAGGAAGCACGGCTGGGAGCCCCTGCACCCTGTAACCATTGCTGGAGGCACATTTGGGTGCCCTTGGTGGCCAGGACCAGACCCGACCCTGCATTCCTGGGAGGGGCAGCCCCCCACTAGCACAGAAAAGACCAGTTTAAACTCTGGGTATTAAAAACACGAGACAAATGAATTTTGCGGGTGTCTCAGCACAGGGACCAAACCCTTTGGTGTTCAGCCCCTTCCCCACCTGATGCAAAAGGCCACCGTGGGCAGACGGGCAGCACCGCTGCCTGCACCCGACTGCCCGACAAACACCCGCAACCGGCCTCCGCTTGAAACACGCACACATCACCTATTGTACGGAGACAACAAAGCAATGACGGGGGCTACGCTGCCAGGTACGCTCCACCTTGGCATCGCGAGCCAAGGACTCCTCGCACGTCAGCTCGCATCAGAAGGAAACTGGCCTCCGTGGCCACAGCCGCCGCCGCGGCTCCTCCCGCAGCCAACGGCAATGCTGGCAGGGCGAGAGGCGGCCACGGCCACCTCAGCCCGGTTGGCGTTTTACAGCATGAAGGGAAAGCTCAGAGCTGGAGCAGGTCAGCGGGGGTGTCCCTACGGCAGGAGCACACGGCCACGGACCCAGCGCCGCGGGAACTCACCGGCTGGGGACGGCAGCACTCAAATCCTTCTTAAGGTGAGGAGACAGGACACCTCAAGTTTTATGTGCTTTAAACAGGCGCTGATCGCTTACGGACAAGCAAGCAGCTAAATTCAATTCTACTGTGCATACGTAACGCTTGCTTGAGTCAATGAAGAACCCCCTCAGAGCTGTTGGGGAATACTCCATTGGGGGAGGAAACCACCCCGCCTTCTGTGGGGGATCAGCTCCCCCACATCACCAGTTCCCGAGTTAGTAGATAAAACCCCTAAATTCCCAGCGAAGGTCAATGAAAGCACTCCGAGCACCCTCCCTGACAAACCGGGGTTCACGGCCACAGGGCGCTCAGGCCAGGGTATCGAGGGGACTCCCACATTCATAGAAATCTCAAGTTGCCAGAACTATTTCACCAAACATTTCTTTTATTGTAAAGGTCAGGATAAATCTTTTCTGAAGAGTTCCTTCCCAGCACAGCATCCTTCCAGCGCAGAGCAGCCAGTCCAAGGCACTTACAACAAGTCCCTGCAAATGTAGGGATGAGATGGACCGTGCCCTCCCTCCGATGCTGCTTCCCTGAGCTTCAGCACACCAAGGGCCTTCCACCCACTTCGCAGAGCTTTTTTTTGGATCTCTGTCTAAACAAGAAGGCTTCAGCCTCAGCTCTCTCTAACGCAGGCTTTATTTTATTTTATTGTAAGTGGTTTGGGATGCAGGGTCAGTGTGCTCGGCCACACGAACTGAGGCTCCAGGCTGGAGCATCCCTCCAGCGCGGCAGCCACAGGCGAGGGGCCAGGCCAGCAGCTCTGCAGCTCCGCCAGCGCTCTGCGGTGGGTTTCGTGGCATTTGAGGTTTTCTCCAAGGCCCGTCTCTTGGGGTTATATTCTGCCATGAGAATTTGTATTCACTTTAATGAAAAAGATGATGACAGTCTGGTATTTCTACATGCCACAAAAGCCTACAAAACCCTAAAGATATCAAACAAAAGAAACCTAATAAAATATCTCTTTTTTTTTTTTTTAAATGAGCACTTCATATTTTAAGATTGTGACTTTAATGGACTACTTCTATGGTTCAGTGCTTGGTGAGACCCTGGGAGCGGGGGGTGCCGGCCAGCCTTGCCTGGTCCATCCCCTGGGCAGGCAGCCTGACCCACAGCGACACCAGCACCTCCCCAGCCCACAGTACCACCAGCACCTCCCCACTACAGGGGTCTTTCTTACAGACCCCCCTCAAGAAACACGCACAGACCTGGCATCACCAGAGAGTCAAGCCTGATGCACGCACCCAGACCAGGTCCCAGGAGAACGCACGGGGCTGCGATGGGAGCACCGCATGCCCCGACCCGCCTAAGAGAATCCCCGCAAATAAAATCTCATTTTTCACATCAGCTTTTTTTTTTTTCCTCTTTTTAATTTTCTTTGCACGTGTAAAGCCCGGTAACATCTCCCGAACGAGCCTCCCGCCAGCAGATAGCTCAGACCGTGACCGATGCCAGCGCACGGAGCCAAAACCGGTTCCCACGGGCAACTGCCTGTTTGGAGACTCCTGCCTTAGGCAGCGGCACCGGGGCCGGGGGGCTTCTCCGCTTTTAAAGGCGCGTTAGAAATCAACCCAAGGAGACGATGTAAATCGAGACGTATCACCCACTCGTACGGCGGTGGCAAAGAAACACAGACAAAGCCGGCAACAGCCCGAAGAGTCCCATTTTGCTCCACGCAAAGGTGGACCTCTCAGGTAACGCTGAAAATACGCATTTACAAAGCAAACTGAAACACTGGCTAAGGCTGCAGGCCAGTAAAGCACTGCTAATACACACGTCAGAATAAAACCTTTATTTCTGTGTTAAGGTCTGGATTCGCACGCTGGCCTTTTATTCTGCGTGAGCTCGGGACCTCACAAAATGTTATGCACAGCTGACATTTCTCTTGCCAAGCCGTAGGAGAAATATGGAACCCTAAACAAAATGTTTGGCATAGGAAAATAAATCAGTATAAAATAAGAAAAGAGAAATAGTTAAGAGAAAAATACATGGCACGAAGAGTGGCAGCAGCCTGCATGACTCCAGGATGCGGCCGCAGGAAAGATGATAGATGCTGGAACCTCCTGACCATGGAGGACCTCAATTCAAAGTGATGAACCTGACTTAGCCACATCCAAAACCCCCAGAGGACCTCCAGCCACCGGAATTTCAGAGACCAGCAATGCCAGCTCATTTATGATGTGAAATAGGACTTTTGAGGCAAGGCACAACATATGACAGAAATACTCTCCTCTTCCTCGGTACCTACCTCTGCTGCACCCCCTCCCCAGCACCCTCCCTCCCGCACAGCTTACGTCCCAGCCGTGACGTGGTCGCGTCAGCTTTTCTGCTGAATTTCTCCAAAACAAACACGTTTTCAAGTTTTCCCCGTGCGTTGGCTTGTTCCTCTATTTGGTTTATTTTTAGTTTATTTAGTAGCTTCAGAAAAAGGGATGCGAGGAGGGAGAAGAGCAGAGTTACACGCTGCCACCTTCCTCCCCCGGGGCACTCCAGGCAGCCGCCAAAATCCTATCATTGCTGGCTTCCAGTCTGATCCGAAACCCGGGATTGCCGGCCACAAAAGGATTAAAACTTGGCCTTTAGGTTAATGGGTTTGGGAGGGGGTTGGGGTTGCTCCTAATCTTTGCAGTGTGGTAGGAAGGTTTTGAAACAGATTTGATTTGAAAGACCGTTTCTCTGGACTTTTTTCTGTGATTTGCATGCTTTCTGGCTGTTTTCACTCTAATATTTATTGGTTTGGAGGAGAGGAACCAATTCATAAACAAGCAAGTAGATGAAAGCAGATAAAAGGCAGCAGCGCTGCCATCGCAGCAAACCCAGTGCATTAACATGCAGGGATGCTGGCCAGGCCTGCGCCGCAGCCGCAGCGCTCGGCATCATCGCTCGCCCACCGCCACGGACAGGCTTCCACCCGGGAAACAATGCGCAACCTTTAACCCTTGCGTTCCTACGAGTATGCTGGGAAAACATCCGCTGCGCAGAAACAATGGCACCATTTATTAAGGCACCAGAGAGCAACAGGCTCAGAGCTGCAGAAAAATCAGATCCTCTAAAACGGAGGCTGAAAAACCCCAGGATGTTTTTTTGCAAAGGAGCTAAAAATGGAAATTCATTTCCCGAAGCATTTGCTAGATTGAAAACATTGAGTGAAAAATCTTTTCAACTCTTCTCTCTCTCTGTACATACGTATGCTTTGGTATCCCTTCTCTTCATGATGTATTTTGCAATACAAGGTATTTTTTCTTAAAACACAGATTGAAGTTTGAATTAAACACGGTGGTGAGGAAAGCGAGGATGAGCCACTGTCCTGGGCAAAGCCCCGTCCCCCCGAGGGTCCAGCTCCGCCACTGGGAATGCCTGTTGGCTATTTTGCAAAACACAATCCATCGCACATACACAAATGCATTTCTCAGCATCGCTGTAGCAGACGGACAGGTGTTTGTGCATTTAATAATCTGCCTGTACCATCAAGCCCCAGACATGCCACTTCCCGGGCAGGTGCACCCAACAGCACCCACCCTCTCTTTAGAGGGAAATGAAGCCACAGTAACAGCCCACCCCAAGCTCTCACTCGCCCCACTAAAATAATCCTGACGTTGCTCAGCAAACACTGTTATCGGTGCTGCCTCCCCCAGCGCCACTGCCAGGCCCCAGGGCCCCCAGGGATGGGGGCGGCCGCCATGGATGCTCGGAGAGGGAAATGCTCGTCCCCAAACCCATCACCAGTTCTTGCATGGATTATTTAGCGGAACCACGACTGCATCTGAAAATAACTATCTGGTAGGTCAGCTCTCACGCTTTGAGAAATCTGGACAGCGCAGAGAAATATTCCATTTATTCTATTCTAAAATTGACATCGCTCTCCTACGGCACCTCCAGAAGTGCAAAACCGCAGCTCGCTCACTTACACGGAGCAGTTTCATCCAGGCAGGCAGGCAGCGAGTGGGGTACGGGGTGCGGGCAACGAGCGGGGTGCAGGCAGCAGGGTGCGGGCAGCGGGCAGCGAGCGGGGTGCGGGCAGCAGCCGCCCGACAAACCCGCCCTCCCCGCTCCGCCGGGCCAGCGCATCCCCGGCGCCCGCTGCGCCTGCGAGCATCACATGGCGAGCACAAAAGCCCCGCAGGCAGACGGCTTCTCCCCACCGCGGCTGCTTTGAACCCGCTGCGTTTCGAGCCCCGGGATGCCTCGGGGGCAGGAGCCCGGGGTTTAAACCCCAGCAGGCGGACCCGGGCTGCCCGCACCCCCCGCGGCCGGCGGCGGGCGGGGGCCGGGGCCGGTCGGGGGGCAGGCCGGGGCGGGGGGCAGCCCGGGGCGGGGGGCGCAGCCGGGGGCGGGGGGCCAGGCCGCGCTCCCCCCTTACCTGGTAGGAGCAGTTTTCCTGGTGTACCATCTCCGTGCATCATCCGCCGCTGCCGCCGCACCGCCCCGCGGGGTCTCCGGCCCCGGCGGGGGAGGAGGGGCAGGAGGAGGAGGATGGAGGATGGGGAGGAGGAGGATGGGAGCCTGGGCCAGCCGCCCGCCGGTAAGATGGATGCTGCCGCGCTGCTCCGCCTGCGCAGCGGCGGCCCCGGCGGAGCACGGGGGGGGGCCGGTCCCGCCCCCGCCTGCACAAAGAGTGGGGGGGCTCCGCGCAGGGCTGGTGGCAGCCGCGCTCCTCCGCGGGGAAGGGGGAAAAACAAATACCCCCCCAAGACACTGCGTAATGGCTGGGAAGTCCCGGCCCGGTCCGGCCCCGGCCCCGGGGCGATGCTGCGGCAGCCGCAGCCGCAGTTCCAGCCCCCCAGCCCCGCACCGGCCCCGGCGCGGTGATGGATAGCGGCCCCGGGGGCCAGAGCTGCCTGGGTCGCCTGCCCGAAACGCTGAGAGACACCGAGCTGTTAAATCAGAGCTGAAAGATACCTTTCTCTTAGCCTCTGCTGCAGAAATACAGCGCAATTTTTCCTGCCCTACATTTCCAGCTAATTATTCCTCCACCCTGCAGTGAGGGTGAACGCGGAGCCCTCCGCCATATCACCCGCTTGGGTGCTCCACAGAATCATAGAATCACAGAAGGGTTTGGGTTGGAAGGGACTTTTCAAGACCATCCAGTCCAACCCCCTGCCGTGGGCAGGGACATCTTCAACCAGATCAGGGTGCTCAGAGCCCCGTCCAACCTGACCTTGAGTGTTCCCAGGGATGGGGCATCGACCACCTCTCTGGGCAACCTGTGCCAGTGTTTCACCACCCTCAGCGTAAAAAATTTCTTCCTTATATCTAGTCTGAATCTGCCCTCTTTTAGTTTAAAGCCATTCCCCCTTGTCCTGTCGCAACAGGCCCTGCTAAAAAGTCTGTTCCCATCTTTCTTACAAGCTCCCTTTAAGTACTGAAAGGCCGCAATAAGGTCTCCCCGGAGCCTTCTCTTCTCCAGGCTGAACAACCCCAACTCTCTCAGCCTTTCCTCACAGCAGAGGCGTTCCAGCCCCCTGACCATTTTCGTGGCCTCCTCTGGATGCGCTCCAGCAGGTCCATGTCCTTCTTGTGCTGAGGACCCCCGAGCTGGACGCAGTCCTGCGGGGGGTCTCCCCAGAGCGGAGCAGAAGGGGGAGCATCCCCTCCTGCGGCTGCTGGCCACGCTTCTTTTGATGCAGCCCAGGATACGGTTGGCCTTCTGGGCTGTGAGCGCACTTTGCTGGACTTTTCGTCCACCAGCACCCCCAAGTCCTTCCAACCACAGATGTGACCCGGTTTTGGGCAGAGGGAAATGCTGCGCTGGGGCCGGACGGAGGCAACGCTTGTGCTCGCCCCAACGTCCTTCTCCCACAACGGGTCCTTCTCTAATCAAATTTCTCCAAAGAAAAGGCCTGTGAAGATCAAGCAACTATCCAGGGCTGGCTCTGCAGAGGCTTTCTGCAGGACCATGGCTGGGTGGGCTGAGCCAGCGCTTGCAGCCCGGGGACAGCGAAGCCCCCACGTCCCGGGGGTAGGAAGCCCCTCTGCAGCACCCCCCATCATTACACACCCAGCAGGAATTCACTGCTGTTCGCAGAATACTCCACTGCTACCCCAAAATAGCATTACGAGATTATCAAACTTCCCTGTTTGCAAGCTCAGGCTGGACGCTGACACATGGAGGGAACCACATCCTAATTTTGCTTTTTCTTTTAAAAGTCCTTAATAGGAGAGAGTGGAAAGAATGGCGGGACAAGTGGATAGTTTATAATTCTCTGCATTTGCAACCTGCTGAGCACTGGATTCTCAGTTAATTCAAGTTAGCTCAGTTTGACTTCACCACCCACTTTCCAGGGGGTAACACGTACCCCGATAGCCCCGTTTGCAAGAGTTTGGGGTCAGGCCAGCCCCCGCCGCAGCTGGGTGCAAGGACGCAGCAAGTCTCACGTTCAAGCCCTATTTTTGGCTGGACATGGCCCATCCGAGGGGCACCAAAACACCCAGAGAGCGACGGCGGTGCCACGGGCTGGGCTGGCACCATGCACTCTTACCCAGGCAGGCAACAGCGCTTTCGCTTGCAACTAAAAGAAACTCCATGCCAACCTTCTTTCGTTCACCACACAGGGCTTTATTCTGCTCCTAGTCACAGCCAGCTGTGGCTAAGTTCAGAAATGCACATGACTCTGAAACCCACTTGCTCACAGGGCGTCTCGGATTTGATTCCTTGCACCAGATGTGCCTCTAGAAAAAAAGGCCTTTGTAGGATCATCGCTCTGCCCCAGCTTTCCCAGCTTCTCACCCGCGCAAACAGGCCGGAGCAGCTGTGGGCGGATGGAGGGTCCCTCGAGTCCCCGTGCAGCTGGGCGCACGGATGGAGAGAAACCCCCAGGCCCGCCTCGGCTCCAACGCTCCTCCCCGATGCCCTCTCCTCTACAGGAGCAGAGCTTTAAAAAAAATAGAGCTTTCATTTAAAAAGGAAAAAAAAAAAATCTGCGTAAGTTTTTAAGAGGATGAAGTCGTGCCTGTTTTTTACTGGATCTGCAAAGAATCCCATTTAACTAGGCAGCTATTTCCAAACATCAAAACAAAAAATCCCCACTTTTCAATATACTGCATAAATCTTGGGCTTGCTTTGGAAAAGTACCTGTGGCAAGCTAAACGCAGCTCCACGTATTACATAATCTCTAATGCCATTTATTATGTGCATCGCAAGGAAAACTCCTGAAATTACCCCCCGCTTCCCACGTGCGGGTCTATCTATAACGGCGGTGACTCAGAGCCGCTCCGTGCGCAGCAGATCCCCGGCGGGGACGGCACCAACCTCCCCACGCCCAGGTCTGGTGCGGCACGGGGCGAACCCCCCTCAACCTATTTAATTATTCCTTTTGCAAAATGGCCCGAGAGAGAGGTATGTTTGGCTTAGCGTGTCACCTGCTGCAGAAAAGCCGCCCGTCTGCAGCAAGGCTCTTCCCTGCCGGGCAGGGAGCCCCGCACGAGCCTGCGATGCAGGCGGAAAGGGCCAGGCATCGTCCTCAACCTCAGGATTTGCTCCTCTGTTCTGTATCCATTTGCGATTATCTGTTCAGAAATGAGGCGGGCAGGCAGGTAATAATTAATGCAATGAGTGATTAAATTGAGTGAAAGGCTTCTGGCAGGTGTCCAGGTGGGTCAGTGGGAAACAATGCTCCCGATGAAGGCAGGGAACGAGCGCTGCTGCTCTTTGCGGAGGCACAACCCAGCGGGAAGCCCCCAACAACCTCTCCCAGCTGGGAAGAGAAACTGGGGGGTACCTGCACTGCCTCCTTTTGCCTTTCTTGTCGAGGCACCCTCTAACTTAGGACGTCTTATACCACTTATGGGATAACCTACACAAGTTTTCCCCCAAACCAGCTCTGAACTAGAAATGTGTGGTTCAGAAAGCCCTGGAGAACATCTCCAGAGGGTCTGACAGCAAGCTGGGGACACTAGCACAACACACTTCCCTCCAAAACCCCGACTCCAGGTCTCCTCCAGAGGGTCTGGGAAGATGGTGCTTGAGACAGGAGACCTGCGGCGGTCGGTCTTGGCTGAGCAGTCCCCAAGCCTGGACCCTTGCTGCCGTTAAGGTGGGCCACCAGGAACGAACCAGTCCTGATGCCCTGGATGCTTGCAGGGCTATAGGGGCGAGGATGCGAGAAATTCAATCCCACGGCACAGGCAGCAGCATTCCTCCGCTTACTCCCCACGGACGTGCCACCGGGGCAGCTGCCCCGCAGAGAAAGAAGACGCAGCTTTTCCAGACACACTCAAATTCTTGTAGTGAAACAACAGGATTTCTTTAATTATCCATCTACAGAAAGAGAAAACACCTGGTATCCCCAATTCTGGGGGAAAATACATAATTTCTGATTCTGTGCACATGGTATCCTCAATTCTGGGGGAAAATATATAATTTCTGATCCTGTGCACATCTTTTAGTTGTTTGGGTTTTTTTCCCCATTGCAGCCTTCTGCTTTCCCTGGCTGCTGCACCTCTGCCCCAGGCCCAAGGCAATCATTAGCAGGGCAGAGGGGATAATCCAGGGAGGTTATCAACTCTCCCATCATCACTCCTACCCAGGGAAAACACTCCTTCAAAAAAATAAAGCTGTGCAGCAAAGCCAAGCCCTCCCGTTCACGCTGCCTGGGAGCGGAGGGCAGCCGTGGGGGGCATGCTCTCGCCGCCGTGGGAGGGAAGGAAAGGAGCCCGGACGTATTACTCACATGAAAGGCATGGACAGCCCTTTTCCTTACGTGTTTGTCACTTCTCCCTGTCCCACACATTTATTTTTACACACAGGTGTCTCGTGCTGTGTGCCTGAACTCCACCAGCTGCAAGGACTCACACAGCCCTCCAGCCCAAAAACTACGTCAGGGGAAAAGGCAAAGGGTAGGAGCAGCCTTCGTTCCTTCAACAAGGCAGGCTAGCGATGGGTTTCCTTAACTCCAAAGAAAACGCCAGAAGCATTTTCCTGCCTCCAGTCATTCCTCGGGGTGGGGGGTTGAGCTGGGAAAGTTCATTTTTCAGGTTGGTATTGGCCAACTCATTTGGCTGATACAAAAAGCTAGTCTAAATTAATCTGCTTTTTTCTTCAAATCTCAAAATAAATATGTAGCTGGATCAGGTACCAGGTAAGAATGAGGTAGGAGATGAACACCACATCACTTGGGCACAGCGGAGGGAGAGGCAGGGAGCCCACCCTGAGCGAGCCCCCCGGATGGGAATTATATACGGCATCACGGGATTTCAGCTTTATTTGCTGATGATTTACTAGTAGTGATGGATTTAGCTCCTCTTTAAGCCAAGCTAAAGCTTTTCCAGGGTTTAAATCTAGCAAGAAAAAAAAGAAAAAGATTCTTTTTTAATCAGTTAATACTAGACATCTGCTTGGAAAGGGGAATATTTGTTTGGATTACATTCATATGTCATGCTTTAGACTATTACTTTTCTATTTAAGGAGGATGATGCTGAGGTGTTTTCCATCATTTTGGATGCGTAACTCTTCTCTATGAGGGGATAAACCTCCCACGGGTTAGGAATCCAAACAGTGCCCTTCCCTCTTCCGTGCCCCTTTTACTCCCACGGAGGTTTCTGGAGTCCTTTACAAGCAGCAGCTTTACCAACCCCTCCTGAAGCACAGGGGTACCAACGGATACATTTTGAGGATAAAAACTTGTGCGCTAAATGTTAGAATAAAACCCTTCTTGTTCCTCTGAGGACCAAATATGACATCATCAGGGAAGTGCAGGGGGAAAACCCCACTCTCTAGTGAGTTACTATTATTTTGGAAACCCTGTGTGACCGGGGAGTTAGGGAGCACCAGGAAGGGCACCCGTTGCATTTTTATTTCGATGCAGAAATGCACATCTTGCACTTTTCACAGTCTCATGCTCCATTTTTAGTGGCAAGAGATTCATCCAAAAATGTCAATTTTCTCCACGTCCCACAGACGGCGTCCTTGCCATTACATAATCAAACCACCATTTTCTCCTCCCTCAAAACATGGAACAGAAGGTTACAGTAATTTCACATTCCGATACCTCTCATGCACAGGACGTCAAACGCTTTACAGGGAATTGGAGTGAATAATTTAAGTCACCGAAGTATTTATAACTTTCTGGTGATACAAAAGTGACAAAACATATGGTAAACAACCAGACTTTTCCATCAAACCCATCTAGAAAGACTCACTGATACAGTTGCACAGGCTTAATTTTCAATTGTACAATTTATAAGCTGGAGCACACGTGCTTAATAGAGAATTTACAAGCGGTCTGATGATGAGCAGGGATGACAGCCCACCAGGTATTTACTGCTAACCGATGGAGAACCATTTCATCTACCAGCTCCTCAGGAGCGTGGGGAGATAGCAACAGAAAAGCTACGGCTGCCTCCTTGCAATTTTATTTATATTCTTAGGGGTAAGCTGTTCTTTTGAAATGCAATATCCATGGTATGCAAACTGCTATGGAGAACATAAGCTTTTCAGCAGGACGACGTTAACCTGTAAGTTTTTGTATTAGCACCAATAAATTAAAACCTTACAAGCCACCTCGCTCTGCAGCGCTATTTCTATCCCATTTGGGAGAGGATTTGTAGCGCATTCCATCAGCTACAAACAATTTTCAGCATTTTTGGCCTGTAGACACAGACCATGTTCAATGAAAGCAGAGGGGTTGGGGTTAGCTGGCGTAAACCACAAGTTGCTCGGTCACAGCCTGTTATTTTTACATGGCCTCAACCGAACCGAAATCAAAGCTTGCCCACCAGCTCTCCCCGCAGCCGACGTGCAAACCAGCCCCAGGGATGGCCGACCCCCAGCACCACCCCCAGCCGGCCGATGGACCGCGACGTGTCCCCGCCAGCGCTGCCCGGACCATCTGTGCCCGACCTCATCCTCCTGCCTTCGCCAAGAGCAGCCAGGCACCGGCAGCCAGGGCATCCGCGCCCGGCACGGCACGCCGCCGGCTGAAATACAGGGGGGACCCGCCGACAGCCCGCACCCCCCAACTTTGGCTCAAAAGCCCATTTTCTGCTCCGAGCCGTGCCTGGGTGAGGGGAGGCTGGCACCCAGCAGCTCCCCAAAACATTTGAGATCTTGCATAAAAGATCCCCAGATCTGCAGCCGTATAAATATTGATAGAGAATAACTCAAAATCATTAAAGCTACCTCTTCCGATGCATGAGCTCTGGTAACATCTCCGTCAGATCTCTTTGATAACAAATCTGGTAGAAGTTTTTAAAGGCGCTAATAACTCAGTTATGCATTTTCAAATTCCCCTCGCTGTGCAGCACATTCAAGCTTGCTGTGTGCTGGTCCAGGCAGGCTTTCCTACCCCTCCTCCCCCATTTGTTTTTTCTCATTTTCATTTTTCAAATATAAATTTGTTTGAAAAAAATAAAGTTGCATTGGGCCCCCATTACACACCCTTACATTTTAACAGCAGGCAGGGAGAGGAATTAATGTATTTTCCGACAATGAAGAGAGAAGAAGGAAAAAAATGGCATGAGAAGAGAGAGATTTTCCCTGAGAGGATGAAGGACAGGGTGGCCTTCAGCTTCCTCACACTGGGGACAGCAGGAATTATGTGGAAACGTTGATCAGCTGGAAGCACGTACAGAAATCCCACATCCCATGCTCAACACTTAGCAGCCATTAAGTTACTGGTCTAGGGCCAAAAGCAATTTCTGGATGAAACATTAAGCCCTTTTAATTGTGGCAAAGTCCCTGAAACTCGGGGCCGCCCATGCAGGCAGGCAGAGAGCCCGAGAACCTGCATTTCAGTACGGGCGAATTATTTGCCTTTAGCATGGTGCACACCAACAGGCTGCACCGATGCTCCTCTGATAACAAAAATTAGGCGCCGAGTTAACAATTATAAATTAAGCCACTGACCCCACGGGAGTCAGTGGGCAACCTCTGTGGATGGGGACGGGATTATCCTGCCACCGGTCACCTCGAGCCCTTTCCATTCCCCTCGTGCTTTCCGGCAGGGAACGGCTGAGAGGGCTTATTTATGGGCTGGCTTTATTTTGCAACTCATTTTAATTGCAAAATGGATGGTAAAAGCACAGAATGCAGGCTGACAAGTAAACAAACCATACCACAAACTCACTCTGAAATTAAGTTTCTTTTTCAAACAGAGCCGAATACCATAAATTCGAATATACTAACACAAACAGGTAACAGCAGTGCCCTTTAAATGCTTCCTCAACAAAAGCACGAGTTTTGAAGACAAACCTCCCTCTGAGTCACGGTCGGGGTAAAAATAGACAGAAAGGGGATTCTTCACACAGCTCTGAAGCCTGATGTCCGTAACTCCAAGCTTACCGACACAGCCTGGCAGAAATACACTCCTTTTTGGGGGGCCACTTATACTATGCACACAAATCTCCAAAAATCAATAAGCCTTCAGAGAGGTTCAAACCCCGACACTGCCGAGATCAGGGGTTTTGGAAGGATGCGATTACTGTGTGGGAGCAAACCCAGGCCCATGCGAGTAAAGCCTGGCTCTTGCTGTAGGTTTGTTTTACATTTCCAGCCTTTAAGAAAATGGATGCAAAGACGATTTGCTGAGTTTGACTCCCAACCCCGCTGTCATTTAAGAAAAAAAAAAAAAAATCCTTTTGTGCTGTAGGTCAGAAAGCTGATTACACTTAATGGACACAGCACATTTTGCAGTGGATATCAGTTACCAGCTCCAAACCCAATACCATCAGCGGTAAGAAACCCCATCCCTGCCCGTTCCTGACACCGCAGCCCTCCACGGGAGACTGCCAGGCTGCAAAACCAGTATTTAAAACAAAACGTGAACCCCTCAGAAGGGCAGGCATGCCGAGCGTGAGGCTGGAAAAAGCTAAAAATAACAGGATAAGCAAGGGTGGATCCCAGCTGAGCCGTATTAGTCATGGAGGAGGGAGCCGCGCGGGGCCGCTGCCTGGTGGCAGAGCAGCACCATATAAGAGCAAGAGAATGACTCTTGTCTCTTAAATCAGATTTTTCCCCTCTCCTGTTCTGCCTCAGGCACTCTTTTCCTCCGAGCAGAGCTGCTCTGGCAGCCTCCAGCTTCTCCTAATAATACGGTGTATTGTCTTCTGCGAGTCTTTAAACGGAATAAAGATCACGGGTGATTCATTCTAGGGTGTCTGCTGGAATTGGACCAATATTGACAGACAGGGGTTTATTAGAGGCTTTTTTACTCACACCTCCTTCGTGTCAAAACGAAGCCTTCGAGTTGAGTGATGATCACTGAGGGCAGGAGCACCCAGCAAAGGCAGCGCTTGCTCCTGGGGATTAATTTGGATGAGCAGCGGGGGTAAGGCGCAACGTGCAGCGTTTTATCTTGGGATGAAGGCACAGGACAAGGCAGGGATCAACAACCAAGCACAGCTTAGTCTGGGGGGAGCCCCCTCCGAGGCTGCTCCAGCGGCACTCGGCCACGCCAGCCCCATTCCCCCCTAACTGATGCTAATCGTAATTACAGGGGCACACCAGTTGCAGCAGCACCAAAACAAGCCAAGGGGACACAAGTGCCACCGCCCAGTCCCTCAGCCCAGCAGATGAGGAGCAGCCCTGTGCCCCTGCTCAGGCTCTGCTGGGGGCTGGTGGGTGCTGAGGGTACGTCCCAGGGCCACCTCACCCACAGTCACACCTTTGCATGGCTTGGCCACTTGGACACCCCAGCCCAGCAAAGCGAGTGCTTGCAGCTTTCCAGCACCTCAAATGTCAAAATCCCTGGGAGTGCTCAAAATACCTGGGAGCGGGAGCAGGACGTCATCCCTGCGCAGCGGGGCTGCATTGGCACACACTGGCTCCTTGTTCCCGAGGCCAAAACGCAGAGAATTACCATTTGTTCTCATGATAGAGGCTGTCTTCTGAGCTTCTCTAAGCATCACATTCATCCGAAACAGCATTCCTCTCTCCAAACCCCTTTTCCAGCAGAACTAATGCACACACAATGCGTTCAGGCTCCGCGCGCTATTCCAATATAATTTTCAAGTTTAAACGGAATAATGATAATTAAGCGGTGAAAAAAGGCTTTAGTACTTCAACACTGGTGAAGACAAAGAAGAAGTCAAATATATCGAGGAAAAGAGAGCAGCGCTGTAAATAAAACCCCTGCCTTGGCCCGGTTTCTGCCCTTGCAGCTGGCGGGGGGAATGGGAGCGCTCATCCCACCCCGTGCCCTGCCACAGCCTCTGCATTTAATGGTTTATTGGACTTGTGCATGTAACGTCAGGGACATTAAATCCACCGTTACACCCCTGCACCGTTACAGGCTGAGGTGGCTCTGGGACTCAGCCCTACCTTTTGCAAACAGGCCCAGCGATGTTTTTGCAAAGCTTCGGGAACTCCCCACAATCGGGTATCGGCACAACCTCTCGATACACCATTAAGCAGAAACTGTTTCTGGGCCTCAGACTCCCTCTACAGAGAAATTAGGGTTTATATTTTTGGATTTTACCAAACTATCAGTGTGAAAGAAGCTGGGGAAAAAAATTACAGAAAGGAAATGCTCAGAGAAGGTGTTTTCTTTCTGCTGCACAGCTTCTCTCTCCATCACCTCCGCCGGGAGCTGCAAGCCCAGAGCAGAAGGATAATAAACGGCATTTTAACATGAAAGTGGGGCAACAGCCAGGCAGGAGCCCTGGTTTGTAAACCGAGGAATCGTGGTCACCCCTCCACCGGCACCTCCACACCCAGGAGCATCTCTGCGGAAAGCAGCTTGCACAGCGGCACGGCCTCCCCTGCACCTTCCCCTGGGCTGGCTGTGCTTCTCCTCTCAATCGGTTCTGTATTAAACGTATGGAAAGTGTCTTTCGGTCCAAAGAGCTACGGCTTGTGCTCAGAGAAAGCTGCGTGGCCTGTCCTCGCTCTTCGTGGTGGTCGGCTGCTCCAGACAAGTTGGCTTTGGCACCTGATGGGTCGCCGTTTGCTCAGAGCCACCGATGCACCAACCCCGAGAGAGCAAAGCAGAGCTGTTTATAATAAATGAAATCATCTGGCATTTTGTTACTTGGAGCCGTGTCCCGCATGGGCTGTAGGAGTCATCTGGGGTGGCAAGGGCTGTGCCGGAGCTTGCATCGACTCCCCAGCCTAGGTCTGGCCTGAAGTCCCTGGCACAGTTTGATTTTCAGGGGACAAGGGAGAAAGGGAATGGGGGATACCAAATATCTGAGCCACGGGAGGAAAAAGAGACGGTGACGATAATGCTACAGCAAAGCAATTACAGCTTAAAGTTACAAAATAAATTACCCCAGCTCTGAGGGCGCTGGTTTGGGGAGAGAGGAGCGCTTCGCTCTGCCGCAGCTGGGTATCGCTCCAAGGAATACTCACCGCCACGCTGGGAACAGCGGCGGCACGTCCAAGGCACTGGGGTATTTCTGGTGGCCTTCGCTGTGGAAAGTTTATTTTACCAGAAGCTGTTGTTTCTCCACCAGACATCTGCTATATTACATGTTTACTAGTTTTCCTCCAAATACATTAACAAGCAAAAAAACTTTTCATAAATCTAGTTACTAGGTCAAGCTACTGGCCTTTATCTCTGGGATGAAACGCTGTCCCTTGGGGATCACAGCAGGGACATCTGCAGGGTCGGATCCAGACTCAGACTACTCCAGCCTTGACCCCAGGTCTGTTTGGTCCAGTGCAAAACACGAAAATAAGAGTAATTAACAGGCATACCTTAAGTGTGTTATATTCTACAACACTGCCTGCAAGCTGGGATGGGGAACGGCGAAGGACCAGCACTGCAAAAACTCATCTTGCATCTTTACATCAAGCGAAATATATATATTTATATGGCAATATGGCATACGGGGACGGACTGTACTACCTGTAAAATGTAGGAAACCCTCATCCACATGTCTTAGGGACAGCCTGGGCTGATATTTCTTGGGAAACAGGTAGGGTTCATCCAGCTTTTGTGCAGGGAGGAGGACTGGATAAGCCCCTCAGCAACTTTTTTGTGCAATTTAAATATTATTAAGGTATGGAAATATTAGCCATTTTGGTTATTTGAGGACGTATTTTAAAAGACTTCCACGAGAAGAGGGGGACAAGGCTGTACAGAGGTCTGGTTTGCAGGCGTATGCCCTGATTTTCACCTCCTTTGCCCTTCCCAGCAGCTGACAACTGGCAAAGGTCCCGGAGATGTTTTTTCAAGGCTACAGGATGTTTGCCTGCTGCTCCCCGCAGCTCCCAGGTCAGCCTACGGAGTAACAAGCTGGGAGCCTTCCTCCTAAGAAAAGGCCTCTTTCATCTTTCCGAGGCACAGCTAGAAGCTGGCTTTACAATTTTCAACCTGAGAAATAATAGATGAGAAAGCAGAAGAAGAAAGAAAAGGCCAGCTAGATTGTGTCAGGATATATGCTAAGCTATTGCATATTATGCATTAATGCAAATGCACAGCATAGAGAATTCAGTAAGGAAAAATGACTCACAGATTAATTGGTTTTTTTAACTACTGAGAACAGTTTATCATCAACCTCCTATCAGGCAAAGGAGACAGAGAGGAGGATGGCCACACATGACTTAGGTACAGAATTCTGATATTTCCCCAAGTCCCTCTTTAATAAATTCAATCTAGGAATTACATTAAATAAAAAGTTTAGATTAAATTTTTAATAACTCACTAAAAGCATTTCAATTCCCTGTGGGCCGTACCTACTAGCAGCTTTTGTATACATAAAGAATTAAGCACTTTAATATAGTTCTCTTTTTTTAGCATTGCCAGCTACCAGCTGAGAGAGGATTAAATCTCAGCCCGGCACTTCCCTTTCCTCCCAACCCCTCTGAATTGCAGCTATTTCCTCCAGCCCAGCCGAACGCTCGGATTTCATTTTACCAAAGCACGGACGAGCTGAAATAAATGGCCTTAGCGCGATTTTCTCATTTAAAGGAGATCTATAGATCACCGAGCAGGAAACCCCGATCGGTGATATAAATAAGATCTCCCACTTCTGTGACGCAAATGACTCCATAGGCGCGACAGGGAAAGACAAAGCACCCCAAAATGATACAAGTACTTGAAAAAGCTGGAAACCCTTGAGGAGAAGAACGATTACGTAGCACCTCACGCCTAAGGCAACAACTGCAGATAACTGCAAGAGGGAAACTCGTTTTCCACCGAAGCCGTCAGCGCTTTGCTTACAGAAGCAGGATGGATTTCAGATCCAGGTTACAGGTCTGGTTTCAAATCTTTTTAGTTATTGCTAAGGAAACTTCTCACGCAAAAGCGGAATTATTTGCAGATTTAACAGCCAAAACAGACCAAACCCCGCTGCTGGAGAAGTCGCAGCCGCTCCTCCGCAGCGTGACTCTGCCCTGCGCCTGCGATGCTCGGCTGGGGGGGGCCTTTCTGGGGGAGCAGCCCCCAGCCACAGGAACCCACGGTGGCCAGCCTTGGAAAACACTGAACTGATCAGATGACGGGATTATTTTAAACAGCTATTTGCTTTAGAAAATAAATACCTATACTGAGACATTGGGAGAAAGTGGGAAATCTGATTTCCTTCCAGTGGTGATTACACCTAACTTTTGTAACTTAACTCGGGGAGGTCATACACCCGCACAACAGGCTTTCCCCTCAAAAAGTATCGTAAAAGTCCGTTTTTCCCACCGCATACGAAATGGTGTTCCCTGTCAGCCTCCTTGGGCTCCACCGCCGCAGGCGGGCCATGCTGGACGTACAGTGAATTTGCACAGCTAAGCGTATATGCTTATTTGTTAAAATAGTTACCAAACTGAAGTCCCCTGACACAAGAAAGTAAATGTTTTATTTCACTAGGGGAAGTTGTACCGTGTCCAAACACAAACTGCCTTGGAGTTCAGAAAGCTTACTTTACCTTCTCAAAGGCAGCTTAGCCAAAATACTGGTAAATGGTTTATTTCACATATAAGCGTTTACAAACTAGATCACACAGCGCAGGGAAGCTCACTTTGGCTTTCTGTTCATCCTTTGCTTTCTGAAGACGAGAGTGTAAATCTCACGCACCCCTTGCTAACCCACGGGGAGCAGAGGACGGGGCAGACCGCAAGCACACAGGCTTCAGGCAGCATCTCCGCTCTGCAGCAACTCCTACCGATGCGACGTGACCAATACCAAGGAGTGACTTAAAGCACACCATGAAGCAGTACGGATTGGTTTTGCCTGCAAAATCTCTCTCTAGGTGCTGTTTACAATACCAGGGTATGGCAGGGCATGGCTTGGCTCAGGCGCTCCAAGCCTACCTGCCTCTGCAGGAGCCAGGGAGCCGGCTTTACGCCACTGACGTTCATTTTACCGATTTTTTTTGCTGTTAGGGGTAGGAGAAATGATGCCCTGAATGCAGCCAGAACCCAGTTCTTTCTTTCCAGTTTCTATACAAACTTTAAAAAATAACCAAGTATTGCACTTGATTTTCCAACCAGCAGCCAGCTAATGCAAAACTACCCTAAATCCAGGCAGGAGAGAAATAAGGAAATAAATCACAACAATTCTTGCTGTCCGTATCACTGCTAAGCCAATTCCGCTGCTAATATAAACACACTTGGTAAGGTTTTGGGAGTATTTGGAGTATTATTTAAAATATCTAAATAGGGCGTTTCAGCAGACATGCCTGAAGTCCCTGAGCAACAACCGTGACCATTAGCTTTGGAGTCGAGGACGCTCCTGCCCTGCAGATGCAGGATCACGGAAAGGGCAGAGACTTCTCCATGACAGACCAGGACCACTTGCCTGCCCGGCGCCGGCGGGGCCCGGGGGGCTGCTCTGTGCTTAGCAAATCACCGCTTTCATTCCCGCTCCTCCAGCAATCTCTGCCTGGTTAGACTTCAACCCTATCGCTTTCTGTTTGCTACATTTATTTTATTACCTTTTTTATGCGCCCGCGAGAGTTCGAGGGCCTGCTGAGTTTAATACTTGTTCCTGAAAGGCTTTGTCAGCAGCAGCTCTGGCAATCACTGCTGGGATGGAGCTAGCCTGGCTTTCGAACGCTCCTCGGTAGGCCTGCAATGTGGTTTGAGTTGCAGTTTCTCTTCAGATGGTTTTTAAATACCCTCTGCTTATAATTTCTCTCTCCACATATACCATTATTTTCCATAGCGCCAGGTGTGACAGACACCCCGTCCTACTCCAGTGCCAGGCAGAGGGCAACCCAGTAACCGCTGTCCTTCAGTAGTAAAAATAACAGGTTTTACACTGCACAGGTCGATTCCGAGAATTAAAACCCACTACCCTTGCATTTATTACACCCAATATGCAAGAAAGAGATGCATAAGCACATAATTATTATCCCGTCAAATAAACGGTCCTGCTGCCCACTGCGATTTCAACCTGAGATACTCACTTAGGTTGAAGTGGGAATTTGAACGTATTAGTGGAGGTGCAGCAGGGGAGGGTACGGGGCTCCAGACTGCAGAACCCCTCGATTATACCAACAAAATGATGTTCCGAGATGATAAAAATTTTGACTTGCATAAAGGCTCACTTCTCTCTTTGGAAATTCTTAGCATTTGCTACTTACAATACCCAATACCAAAAATAATCTTTTAAAATACACTCATTGGCCTTACATAGCCAGCATCACGAATGGCACCCTTCACTATCGCATGCGAGTACATTAAAGGGAGATTCACTGTTGCCTGCAATGCAATTAGCATTAGAACAACTCAACTTTCTCAGCTTTTTCCGGCAATTTCCACATCCCATATGAACCGTTCACTTACCAATCGACAGGGAAGCACTGCCAGCTCGCGGGGGTCCATTGCACAGAGGAATTCACATAACAGCAATACTTGGGTAAAGGAGAATCATTCATCAAAAAAGAATCCGTATGCTGTCACCCCATGTATTTAGCACTTTCTTTAACGAAAGGCTCTGCAGCAGCAACGGAGATAAAGTTTTTGCTCAAGATTATTAATTGCAGGCATTTTGCCTGGCCCAGTTTCAGAAGCAGCAAACATACATCTTTCCAATCTATGTAATTACCAACGCTCTTTGAGCAACAAGCACTTCAGAGTACCTATAGATGTTTTCTTAGCTTAATGACATTGCACACTTTGGCAGAATCATTAATATCTCGCCAGCCTCATCTAACCTTTGAGCTGGGTGGAACGCGGCCAAAGTACAGCGCTGCTTTGATTCATCCACAGCAGAACACGGCAGCGATGCATCGCCCACTGCAGTGCCTCCCACACGCCCAGGGACACCGTGGGGACACTGGCACAAAGCAAACACAAACCCCTGGTTTGATTGAAATTACAGGATTTTCCACAGCTAAAAGGTTTGTTTTTCATGTCAGCTAAGCCTTAAAACAAATGAACTGCCCCAAAGAACCTCTCTCATCATGACTTTGGCTTTCTTCAGTTGCCTGATAAGAGTTAAATGGTCAAATCGAATAGGTAAAAGAGCCGTCAGGTGGAGGAAGAAGGTCTTGCTGGGCCTCTACGCTGTAGGAATGACAGAAATGCAGTTTCCTGCAAGCCCGAAGTTTGATTTTAAAAATCAGTGTGTCAGAAGTTAATGCACCGACAGTGATCGTCTGGGGAAAATTGCTTTCAGGCATTAAACTCCTGGCTGTTACCCCTCCGCTCCCAACACTCGCAGCCAAGACAACATCAAACATCATCTAGGGATGAAGAACCCAACACTTTAAGCAAGCTCAATCAAGCGATTATTACTTATTTTAAGTGGAGAACAAACTCCCTGCCAATCTTCAAGCAAATATTTGCTCCCTAAATGCTAGGGACAACACACTGGGATAGACCAAAGCCTTGCAACGTGCAACACCAAGGCTCTGCGCTTGATCCCGGCCCGCGTTCCCGACAGCCCTGCTACACCGGTACCCTCATCGGGCTTTAACAAGAGCCCGTCGGGTGCAGAAGCGTGGTTGCTCGCTCCGTTCCCCTACTGCCTCTTGCCTGCGTGGTCTGTGCAGTTCTTCCACGACGGCTGCTCTGACCCAGCTCTCTCTTCAGAGCTGCCCTACCGCTCCAGCAAAAACAGACCCCTGCCCATGGCCAATTATTAAATTATTTAAAGATTTAATCCCGCACTGTAATATATACTTTGAATTCATCTCAAATTTTCAGCAGCCATGAGAGGAGACACCAATAGCCAGAAGAAACGGGTATTTACATCGTCCACGATAACTTCCATCCTACTAGCTTTTGGCATCTCCTGTGTTAGCCCTTAAAGCCTTTTGCAGAGGTTTCCAACTGTTTTCAAATGCGGACTTAAAACTTTCCCAACCTATGGATAGTGAATTTAAGACTGGCACCAACGGCTCTGGCCCTCCTTCGCTGCCTTTCAGGGTCCCCCCAAAGCGGTCCGCAGAGCTCCGCGGGCAGCCGGCCACCCGTCAAACACAGCTCTGGGCGAAGCAGGAGCACCGCGCCCACCTCCACTAACTGAAGACAGCCTCGAGGACCAAACGAGTCCGAAGGAAACAAATTTCACTTCCTAACACACTGTAAATGCACGAGCCCACGCGCCTGCGGGTAAGTGATGTGTCTGGGCAGAGGGTGCTGCTGTGCAATGTTATGTGTACTGCCAAAGGCAGCGGGTAACGGGCATCTATCTGTCTTGACAGCGTATGTAGGGATATTTTAGTGATGAAAAGGGAAAATACAGACTCCAGCACACTCTTACCCGTAGGGGAGGCTTCTGCCAAAGTCCTGGAGGCTGCAGGGATGAGCTTTTACCGCCACTGCCTGCAATAAGCCTACTTTGTGGACAGAAAAATTAATTCGGTAGTGCCATCCATCTACAGACCGTCACAAGCGCCCAAGTCTCCTTATGGGGGTAAGTCGGCTGGCTGAGCCATTTCCTCTCCTGCAAGTGTTTTTTTAATTGACTATGGAATTTGCAGATATTATTTTCAGCAAATACATCCTATTGATTGTAATTACCATCCTCGGAGATGCAATGGAAAGAATATTAAAACCATTAACAGTGATTTGGATTTTATTAGAGCCATTAGTGAAACGGCATGCAGAGCGCCGTTGCTTCCCGAGCACCTCGACAGCTCCTAAGCGCCATAAATCATCTCACGGCACATTTGTTACCGCTTCGGATATAGCCAGGAGTTGAGCAAAGGGAAAAAAATGGGGGGAGGGGGGCGGGGGGGGCAGGCTTGCTGCAGCTGGGTGATGAGATTGGTCCAAGCATCTTTTTGATGAACCTTCTAAGCATCAACTGCCTTCAGAAAAGATGTCATTCTTTCTCTTAGGTAGACGTCCAACAGTCTCAAGAGCCATCTAATGCAACCCATTGGGCTTACATGTGTCAGAGCGAGCCTGCAGGCAGCTTGTCTGCCCAGCTGCAGCTCCAGAAGCAGTCACTTCACCCTCATTTGGGGAGAAAGAAGGAAACATCCTCCATTTCTAGACATCATCTTCCCATAGGTACGTGACTCACGTGAACCCTCCCAGAGCCACCAGACCGATGCGGCGTTAGGGACCTGGGTGGCATTACAGCAAGCCCATATCTGGAGAAGAACCTGCCCATGGACATGGCATGGCCAGGACGGACAGACCCACAGCTCAGCACCATCCAACCCGGCTGGCTCCTGCGGTTCTCTCACCAGCATCATTTAACAGGGCTGCCGACGCCAAGCAGAAGCCACCAGCCTCTTCCCAAACGCTCCTGGTAGGACTTCTCAGCCACCACTACCCTGTCTGCGACCTGAAGAACCAGCCTTGGCCCTCACGGCTCGTTTGTGTTGTGTAATTGCACCTGGAAGCTAAACAACGGCCATTCCCATGTAATTAATATTCACTTTCTCTGACCTTCCCAGCAACTTGGGGCAGATCTCTGCACCTACAGATGTGACCAAAGGTCCCTCTTCAGCTTAAACGTTTTATTTAGTCCAGCTGCAGCCCTCCTGACCCCTCCTTGCATTTCAGCCCAGATCTTCCTTGCCTAGAAGACCTCCTAAAACCATGTTAGCGTTTCCTCAGAAGGCCAAATTTCCTTCTCCTGTGACTCCAGCCCAACCAACACCCTCAGCAAGGACTCGGCACCGGTCACTGCAGGCTTGCGGATCACCAGAAACTCCTGAAACTGCTTTCGGATGCTGCCAGCCAGGGCAGGAGGCAGGGACGGAGCAGGCAGCATTCCTCTCCCAGCACCCAGCACCACGCCTGACCCGATGCTGAGGAGCACAGCACCAGCAAAGTTGAGGCCAGACGGGGCCGTGATGGGTCACTGCTGTCCCAGTGCGGTGGCCTCTGCCTTGCCTTCTCTTGGAGCATGATAAAAAGCAATTAAACGTAGGTACTGACAGCGGAAAGAACTCTCTATTCCTCCAATTTCATAGGGGTTGCTCCGGATTTTATTTTCCTTAATGGAACATCTACGCTGGATTCCTGATAACATAAACCAGCCCAAGAAACACGTCCACTCAAAGCAACAGCTGCTTCCACATCACATCCCTGGTGACAAGATCACTTTAGACTATACCAACCAAGGCTTATAATACTGAAATTTCCCTTTTTCTAATATATTCTGCTAGCAGTTGGAGCAAGCTAGTCCATCTTCTCTGTAGTTGCTTCCTGGCTGGTTTCACTTCATAATTTTCATGTTTACAAACACTCGGGCTTCCAGCAGGGCAAGGCAAGGTTTTGTTATAAATACCAAGATACCGAACCACAGGAAAATGTCAGGGGCAGGGGAAGGAAAAAAAAAAAAAAAGAGAGGAAAAAAAAAAAAAAGATATTCCTCTCTTCAATGTGGTTTTAGTGAGCCTTGAGGATACTGAGCCCCTGCAGCTCGTGGGGCCCAAGCCATGCGGGAGGGGACAGTGGTACCACGGGGAGCATCACACACCTCCTCCGAGCTGGCCAGGAGGTGAAATGCTTCTTCCCAGCAGGGTCTGGGCTGCTGCCAACAGCTCCTTCCCTTTGCTCCAGGTGGGAAATGGAATACCTCCTCCTCCTCCTCCCTGTACGCCAGAGGAAGGGGAATCCCGTCATCACAGGAGCAAAGACAAGGCCGAGAAAGCAAACCGAAAGCAGCCTTGTTCGGGTGCCTCCAGGCCCGCGGGTTGGGTGGAGGGTTGAGGTAGGAGTCTCTCCAGGGCCACATACAGAAAAACTCATGTCTGCACAGCGGGAAACTCCAGTTGCTTGCGGCTGTAAGAGGACTGGCAGCTACCCACGGGAGATGTTCTCAAGGTGCCGGGCTCCTCCATGCCTGCACCCATCGTGGTTCAGCGCGGCTCCATGCACTGCTGAGGAGCAGCCAGGCGCTCACGCTGCACGGCACAACCTGCAAACCCCGATTCTCGGGCAGGACAAGTCGGGGCGTGAGGCAGGCGTGAATGCCTTCTAGTGCCTTTGTGCTCGCAGGAGGGAACGGAAGGATGGAGGAGGAAAATCCTTACAGAGGTGAACAGGCAAAATTCCTTAGGTGACACCTCACCTGGTTAAGCACATACCCGGAGGCAAAGAGTTTCGAGTACTGCCGATGCTTCCAGCAGCTCGGGGCAGCAGGAGTTTATCAGATAATGCTGCAGAAATAAGCTCCCAAACCACAAAAATGAGCTTTTTTTTTTTCCTTAAGCTGAGTTTCTGCACAAATGACTGTAATTAAGGATGTTACCTGTCAGCTCCTCAGGGCACTGAGGCTACAATGTTCAGGCTTTGGAAAAAATGTCCTGCACGGCAGCTGTCCCACTTCTCTACCAGCTTATTTATCATATCCAGCAGCCACCCAGATTTCTCACCAATTAGTTGTAATTCAAGGATTTAGGGGGAAATCCCCACCTCCCCGAGCCAAATGACTTCACAGGAAGTAAAGAGGATGGAATGCCTTAAAAAAAAAAAAAAAAAAATCAAGCACGCCAGCGGCAAGGCTGTAGGGCGCGAGTGGTGAGGCACACATCTCTCATCGTGTGTGTCATCACATCCGAGGGCTCCTGCAGTGGTTTCGGGAGATTTTGTAGATTCCTTTTAATTCATACATTATGGATGAGTCTCAACCGGCGCGGTGTCACAGGCGCGTGTGCAGTGCTTGTTCATCTAACCATGGCTGCGGCTCGCATCTCAGAAGTTACATGAAATTTCTAAAACACTCTGTAAATAACGCGATCGTGTAACAATTTATAGGGTTTCCTGTAAAAACAGGTTTGGGGGTTTCATCTTGGCTGACACCAGGTTCTCATCACCCCTTACCCAAGGAGAACATACAGCGCTAGCCTGCCACTGCCCCCAGCCAGCAGAAAGGCTGCTATTCCTCAGCCTCTCCAAGGGAAAACCGCCTCTGAAGACGGCCCCGCCGTGGCGGAGGCACCTCGCTCCCGCCGGGCACCGGCACCAGCCGCTGCCCCATCCCCGGAGCCGCCGGACCGGCAGCGGGGCAGCCGCCCCCCGCCGCTGCCCGAAGATGCTCCGGGAAAGTTACCTCCCTCCGGCCTCCCGCTTCCCAGGAGGCACGGCCGCACCGGGGAGGGGGGGCATTACCCCCCCCGAAGCGCGGCCCCACGCCGCCCCACCGGCTGCCTGTCCCGCGGGAGGACATCCCCCGGCCCGGTGCCCCCCGCTCCCCGCCAAGCCCAGCTCCCCCCGGCGGAGCCCTCCCCGGCAGCGAGTCACCGCCCCGGGGCGAGCCGCGCCCGCCCGCCCGCCCGCTCCTCCGCCCTCCCGGCCCGACTCACCGAGGCGGGGTTGCCCCGCTGGCCGCGCTCCTGCTCTCGGCACTGCAGCCCGGCCAGGTGCCTCTCCAGGGCCGCCCAGTCCATGGCCGGCGGCTGCGGTTCCCGCGGGGGCTGCGCTCCGCCGCCCCGCCGTGCCCGCCGCCCGCCCGGCCCCGCCGCCCCGCCGCGCCGCCGCTCCTGCGGGGGCAGCGGCGGCGGGCGCTGGTGCGGCCGCGGGCGGGCGGCGGCGGGGCGGCGGGGCGCGGCGGCGGCGGGCGAGCCGCTCCGGCGGGCGGGCGCGGCGCGGCAGCGGGCATCGCCGGCGGGGCAGCGCGGCGGGTCCCGGCGCGCCGGCGGGGAGGGCAGGTAGCCCCCGTCCTCCTCCTCCTCCTCCGAGTCCTCCAGCGCCGCCAGGTCCAGGCTGCTGGGGGACGGCGAGGACTTGCCCTCCGAGCACGGCGTGGCTTTGCTGGAGTTGGACTCCGAGCTGGAGCGGCTGCTGCCGGCGTCGCTCCCTAAATCCATCCCATCCTCCCGGGAGTCCTGCCGGAGAGAAGCGAGAGGCGCCGCGTCAGACAAACCGGGACCGGCCCTCCCCGCCGGCCACGGGAACCGGCGGGGCCGCGCCGGGGCCGCCCCCGCGCACCGGAGCCGCTGCCGCCGCGGGGCGGCCCCGGGCGGGCGGGAGGCGGCGGCGGCCCCGCGCTGGCAGCGCCCCCCGCGGGCGGAGCGGGGAGGAGCGGGGGGGCGGAGGAGGGAGGGGGCGGTGCTCCCGATGCCGCCGCCGGGGGGGGCCGGGGCCGCCGCCGGGGGGAGCCGGAGCCGGAGCCGGGGCCGGTCCTGCTCCGGCTCCGGCTCCCCCCGCGGCGGCCCCGGCCCCGCTGCCGGCAGAGCCTCCGCCTTACAGAGGCTGCGGGAAAGGGTGTTTTGCTCTTACGTTTTGGGAAGGGGGGGTGGGTGGCATGTGGCACCTTTCGGAGTCGCTTCTGCGTCAGGCTGAGGATGCCCGGGTTTGCGGGGAGGCTTTAGTTGTTCACGACAAGGCGAGCGGCATCCTCCGCCGCGCACCCAGGAGGGACGTGCACAGGCGCACGTTACAAATTACCACTTCTCGCACTCCCAATTTCTTTCTTTTTTTTTTTTTTTTTGTAGTAATTTAAAGTAACTAGTTAAGAGTTGCCTATAAATAACTCCGCTAAAAAAAAAAACTAATTTAGTTTATATATTCTGGGTCACTGAAGCCAAGTTTCACATGCAAATGTTCCCACTCCAAAATTCATTTAAAGAAGAGCTGTTAATGTTGCGTGGCCGAAATGGGGAGCATTAATCACACAGAAGAGCACTTTCAATGTGGTGTTTAGGAGACGCGGCAGCACCCGGCTGGCAGATATCTACAGACCCGACCCAGCAGATACAGTGGGGGAGAATATAGGAGATGGTAAACTTCTTACAGTCCTGGGCTCTGGCAGAGGGAGAGCCAGCAAGTAGTCTTAATTACAGTGAAATTCAAACATTTAGTTGGTCGAGGGTTTATTTTTTGGCAGAAATACGGAAAACCATGTAAGAAACACATCCTTAAGGTTGCGTGGAGTTTAGAACTGTCCCGTTGTGTAGGATGGTGAGGGTGATGCCAAGCACCAACGCATGCTGGAGCGCGTACGTGGCAGAGACACCCAGGGAGCGTGATCGGGTCTGGTGTGGCAGCGCTGGGGGGGATCTGTCCTCCGTGGTTCCCTGCTCCCAGTCCAGCCTGGGTTTGTCAGTTCTTCCAAACGGGGTAAAGGGAGGAGGGGAAGGATGGAAACATCTGCAGCCCGGGGACTTTTGAACTTGCTGCCATGCAGCTGCTTGTCCCGAGGAGGTGACAGACCTGCACCGGGGGAGCGGGGGGAGGACGTACCTACTCTGCTGACTTACAAGTCTTATTTAACATTCACCTCTTCGGAAGCAGTGACTGAGTGCCACGGATGGTCACAGTTTCAGTCTCAGGAACTCATGCTGGGTACCAAAAAACGGACACCATGAGGCAGACAGAAAAGAGATCGGTGTAACCTGTCAGGAGCCAGGGCACAGCCAGGGCTGAAATGTTTTAGGTGTCATGGAGACACCCGCTTTTCTCCCACCTAAGTGTGCCCAGTGGGGTGGGAGACCCTGGCTCCTAGCCACAACTTGGGAGGGATAAATTGGGACTGTGATACACGGCGAAGAGTAACACAGCTTATTTGGTGAAGATGGTATTAACCTCTCTGGTGAAGCGTCTCTACCGGGTGCTCTCCAGGTTACCAGCACAGATTAACCCAAGTTACTCTCATGTTAACCAAGAGCAGCTGTATTCAAGGCTGCATCCCTCCTCCCCGCTCAGCCCCTGCTTGCCTCCCAGGCTGCCGGCACTTGTGGTTGGGACTTATAAAATTAAAGTTTTAAAATGCAGTTTTAAAAATAATTCCAGCAGATGACAGGAGGGAGCAAGAATTAAGCCTCTGTCCTGGAAATGGATTATGTTGGCAAAAGTTTTTACCAGTTGCACACCTGTAAGGTTAGAAGGGGCATGGCATTTGACATACTTTGCAGGGCGTAATTCCTTATTTGAGTCTATTTTAATATTGCCACCACCCTAAGAAGCAAATATCTGCTGAGCAAAGTGGAGGAGCTGCCTGATTGGTTCCAGTCTGGCAGTCGCAGGCTGCGGAAAGCTTTATTTATAGGATCTCACGGAGTGCCTGATTGACTGGGAAGATTTCTTTTCTTCGATGCGATGAGTGCATTGATAACATCGGTGGAAGATGAGAGAGCTCCCCTCCCGCGTAGCACATTGAATTTCCCAGTGCAGCGCCAGTCCGTGATGCCCAGAGGCGGCTGGCGGCCACCTTCCATTGCAAATTTGCCTGTTCTAGGTGGAATAAGGCTGTTTCAGCCACTGTGACCATCATTCAACCCAACACAGTTGGCTCAGTTGACTCCCCAACACTGTTTATCCAAACTGCCAGACCTTGCAAACGCCTGCCTGCCGCCCTGTCTTCAAACGATGGCGTTCTCTCATGAGGTTAACAAGAATACATGTGTTTGATGATTTTCTAAGTTTCTCTTTTCTTTTTAAAATCTTTTTTCATAGCAGACAGATGCAACCATTTTTAATCTTGTAGTAAGCCCTCTACATTTCTAATTATATATGGAGAGTATATTTCCACTCGACCCTTCACAAGAAGAAACCAGATATTGTTATTCAAAACACATAGGTAACTCCTCTCTTTTACAAGCCTACATCAAATAGGTTGCTTCTTCAACGCAATGAAAAACTTGCAATTCATATGAATTTTAAAGGGTGAAGAGTGTGAACACAAGCCCTTGTAGATGAAAGAACGTGCTTTACAGTTATTTTATTCAGTGCAAAGGAGGTTTTATACAAACAAGGCATGCTGAGTTTATTCTGAAACAGAAATCTATCATAAAAATAAAATACTACTTTCATTGGATGAATGCAGGGCTGTTTTAAAAGCCAGTTTGCTTATTATCATAAGCTATTAAATTCATTTCATTTTACCATTTTGGTACTACTCTAACCCCATTCGTGTTTCACGTGCTGACCTACCTGCCCCGAGGTAGTACAGGAACGCGCAGTTTCCTCCAAACACAAAGAATATATGCTTCCCACCACCCCTAAAAAGGAAAAGGCACCGAGATCAATGCACATTTCCTTTTCCCGGTACAAGCCTTCTGTAAGTATTTCTGGTTTTTGTCGTCCCACGGGCAGGAGAAAGGCTGTCAGCATTTCCCCGGAATCTGCATTGGACTCCAACCCACACCCAGGTGAGCGTGGGCCTCCAAAAATCAGATGGACAATACATTCACTGGCCTCTAAACTGGCCGTTTTTATTCAGGAGCTTTTTTTTACCCGTTCCTTTTCTTCTATAAAAGTTTTCTGCCACACATTTTGTGGGTCCGTCCTTGCTGAACTCGCTGTGGAGGTATTCTAATCTTTCATTACAAATAATGCATCCGCCAGCTTTTGCATAAAGCGTAAGCCAAGTGCAATAGCTGTGGTTACTTCTTCCTAAGCCTGCAGGAGCCAGCAGGGTCCCTGGCTTCATTCACGTCACCGCCTTAATTCTGAGGCATCTTGAAAATATCCGCCCTGGTAAATATTCCCTGTCCAAGGAACCACGGCTGTCCCCAACACACCGTGGCCCCTCTCCGGCACTGTCTGGGGAGGAGGAGGAGGGAGAAGAGCCCACAAACTGCCTCCGTGCAGGGTGTCCCTCGGCAGCGCCATCCCATGCACACCCCCCGGCTTCTCCCCACAGCTCAGGACAGGCGTTACACCATTTTCAAGGGAAAAAACCCCCTGCTTTTTTGATGTGGAGGAAAGCCTGGTTCTGTCCTGCCTGCAGCACGCAGATACCATGGTGACAGACACCTTCCAACATTACGAAAGCAAACAGGAACTCATGAATTTATGTTTTAAGGCCAAATTATATATAGGAGCACCACACGCTTGACATCTGTTGCTGTTTCCTATTAGTATCCTTTGCTTGATTAATCCCCCGCAGCCAGCCTAGCCCCCAGCTAGCACTGGGACTACTGCTCACGCTTTCTGGGCTCTGTTGGAGAGATTTAACAAATGCCAGCCCTGGCCTGCTGCCTGCCCAAGCCGTGCTGAGCCGTGCCAAGCCGTGCCAGCCTCCCACACGCGTCTCGCAGCGTGTGGGAGAGAGCAGGACGAGCCGCACCAAGGTCCCGCTGTCAGCTGCCGGAGGGGCCGGGGACAGCTGCGGGAGGATGGAGCCACAGCTTGGGGACGTTGGAGTATTCTCCTCGTCGTGTTCAGCTGCAGTTGGTGTTCTTTAGCTATTTTCCCAGGTAATGCTCGGAGTCTCAGATACAACTGAGCCGGCATATTGCTGCCTCTCAAATAATTTCTACAGAGTAGGCAGGGGCATGAAAAAAGGTCAAATTTAAGCTCAAATGCTGCTGGGAAAAGGAATGTATACTCATACAGAAGTGATGACTATAATGCGTTTATAAATATAGCTGTGCGAGAGGTGCTATTCCCTCCATCAGTGCCCTTGCTGCGGTGTGCCACAGGCAGTACCCGCGTCTCTGCCGTCTCCTGCTCACCCCTGCAGCCGGGCACTGATACTTTGGTTTATTTTTCACCTGCCCTAACTTTTCTTACATTGACCACAAGGTCTCACCTGTAAGATTTTCCCACCTCATGGAATTTTTGCTGTTCTGGGAGCAGCCGAGTTCACACCTAACCAGGACTTCTTGCATCTTCTTGTCCCAAGTGAAGACGAGGTGGCAGTGCTCTCCCCGCCCGGCGCTGGGATGGGATTTTGCTCAGTGCTTTGTTTTCAGGGAGCGTTTGAGCCCCGTTTAAGTGCTGTGTGACCCCTGGGGCCGGCAGCTTACATCCCCACCCAGTAAAAAAAAAAAACAGAAAAGGAAGAAAATGTGATTGCTTTGGCCTGAGAGTAGCAGGGGAAGAGCCTCGTGATAAAAATGCTTGCAAACGGTCCACAGATCAGAACACAAATTCTGTGGTCCCTTCAGAGGGATAAATGTTTCAGAAGAGCAGGGGCACCTCCAGACTGCCGCCACAGCTGCGGCTCCAGCCCTGTGCAGCGTGGTCCTCAACACCTTCACAAACTTTGAAAAGCTCGAGCAGCCAAATGCCCTTGCGTGCTGCTGACTCGCTGCATTCGATATAAACTTGCATTGCATCTGGTATTTCAAACATTTTTTTCTGGTTTACTCCTGCTTATTCATAGCTAAAAGGTCGTCTCCTCTCTAAAAATCACAAATAACATCCTGCAGTCCCTGCACACTCAGATTCTCTCTATCACATGCCGCAACCCCGATGGTTTTGCTTCGGGAGTTAGAAGCACAAGGATGCTGCATTGCTCCACGTTTCCCAGCCAGCCCTGTGCAACCCTGCAACCGAGACTCCAGCAGCAAACCGAACACACACCACCCCTGACACGCACCAGATAATGCCATTGCATTTAAAAATTAACAGGATGGGGCACTCTGCTGCAGCTCCCTCGGGGGAGCTGGAGGGCACGGCACGGGGCAGCTTACGTGGCTGCAAGCAAAACCTTTGCGGGAATTGCGTTTGTACGTTGCCACTTGGATTTGCAGGTTTAAGTATTCAAATTTAGCAAATTAATCCTTTGCTTAATTTAGAGGGGGGATAAGGGGGGGGGAAATCGCATGAGGCAGCAAGAGTCTGAGTGATTACGCTCTCATTAAAGCTCTTCTGCTGGCAGAGGAGGTACAGAGGTGGAGGAGAGGGATAACAGCAGCGTCTCAAAACTAATCCCCTCTTAGGTCGTGTTCATCTTTTTTTGACTCTGGCAGGCCCCACTTCCCCATGCTGGAATTCAGTTTTTACATCAAGAAAAGCTGCTGGGATGGCTCATCCCCTGCCAGGGCTTCCCTCGCTCCCTCGCCGAGGCTCGGAGCAGCACCCACCTCCCGCAGGTCTCCCCACGCCAGCGGGGTCACAGCTCGGGGACTGATGCTGCTGCGTACGGTGGCCACGGCAGTACCACTGCAGCTATACAGAGGCTGCAAAAATGGCCATTACTGGTGTCCTAGCGCACACCTGCGGGCACGCTTTGTCTCCTCTCCTTTGTACAACTTAAAGAATAATAAAAAAAAAGTCCCTGTCCAAACTGGTTTTCCTCTAAGTAATTTGCTATAGGCTGGAGGGTGAACGGAAGGGCAATGTGCCGAGAACCAAGCAGGTGAAAAGGGGTGAGCTTTTTAAACAACCTCTCTTACATATCTTACTTAACTCTTTTTCTATGCGTCTCTGACCAAACTCAATGACAAATTCACATCGTGACGTCTGGGGAATACGCAAAGAGGTAACGGTGGGGAAGGAAGAAGAGAGGGCACACCCTGTTTTCAGAAGCACTCGCCATGCCTTTCTGCTTCTCAGTGGATTATGAAGGAGAAAACAAGGAAGGAAAAAAATCCCCTTAAATTAACATTATTTCTTGACCATTTTAATAGGGTAGAAAACTGCTGAAATCTCTTGAGATCTGTCTTTCAGGAGACCGAACCAGCCAGTCAGGATAACAAATTTTATTCCCAAACACTGTGAAATATGCTGATACACACACCAGAGGTTTTATCACTGCTTCGGCAAGATGGGGATTACCGCCTGAATATATTTAAACTGAAATTATGCTGAAATCAGTAGGAAGCGAATACTGCCTCATTGCTTTAACAAAGGTGCATTAAAGGCAATTACCAAAAAATAGCCTTCAAGGAGTAAATGGGTTGCAATTAAGTTATTAGCAGTCCGGTGCCGGCATTCCCCAAGGCCTGCTCGGATAATGGTTATCTCCAGATGAAAAGTTCTGCTTATTCCTTCTCCTTTGACTCCTCCTGGTGTGGATGTCCATCTCCTCCACCCCACCCTGGCCATGCCCACCACCTCCAGCACGACACCACCCAACCCACCCCACTGTCCCGCTGACCTCGGGGGTGACACGTGGCATCCCGGGGACCGGGAAGCTGAGACGGATTGATGCAGATGAGCTCGGTACCTTAGGAAGCCTGATCATCATCCCTCCTCCTCCTCTCAACCAAGCCAGAAATGTGTCTGCTATCCCCTATTTTTCCAACAAGGACACATTGCTGGGGTCGGTCAACACTCGGTGAGGTTGTGAATTCCTCTTTCCTTCTGCTCTCCATCCTGCCAGGGCTGCTTTCCCCGTGCCAGTTCCCGTCTGGCAGGCACAGGAGGGCCAGTAAAACACTCAGGGTAAACAAAAAGCAAGGTCAATAGGGATCCTCCTTATCTGTCAAAAGGCCTCTGGAATTCGGTGTAATCGTCAAGGCTGTGGAAAAAAAAATGCCCTTCTATAAACTGGTTTTGAAGGCATGTGGGTAAGGAATGCAAGTAGGGAAATAGCTGAAATATTTCAAACGCAGAGTCCACAACAGCGCTGCCGCATCTTAATATTTATGTTGGTTACTCCAAACGCATTCACTCACGAATTTCAACGTGTGCAGAGAAGGTTACGCAGTGTTTCTGCTCAGCATAACCGCTGCTGCCCTGCAGCGGTGCGGGGTGAGGGCTGCGGGTCCTGGCGCGGGACCGAGGGCTGCGGGAACAGGGGGAGGAATCGGCCCCTTAATTAAGTTTCGACGAGAAGAGCGATATCTGTTGCAGGGGCCTCTCGTTATCATAGCTGGGGTTTGAAGATAACTATTAACAAAACCAGGGAGGACAGCGCTCAGCTCCATCGGTATCGCAGCAGATTTTGTCCTGGCTGGCTGAGCTGAAGCTGGTAACATTTAGAGCAAGATCCAACATTCAGGAATTTCTCCCAACTTTTTGTTGCACCCTGGGCAATCCAGCCCACTGCCTGATTTAGGGCTGAGAATTTTTTTCTGGGACCATAAATATCTCACAGTGAATCATTTCTTGCCCATACCTATTAAACCAGAGTCACAGAAAATGGTTTGGAGAACAAAGGATATTCCTTACGCAGTTAGACGATCTCTTCCCAGGGATACTGTTTACCAAGAAGTTTTAGCGTCCTTTCACCACACTCTTAGTTCAGTTCAGCTCAGGGGTGGATTCAGGTTACATATAAATAGACCCAGCCTAAAGCAGCCAGAGCTTGGGCCGCAGAGGGAACTGATGCGCCGGGAGAGGGGAAGGTGCAATTACTGCTGAAAGAGATATTTCTGCAGGTGCCCTTCAACGGGTGGGATCAGGTTCCGTCAATCTGCTCAATTACCATTTAATTTTGAGTCTACAAGTGTTGCCGATTCCCAGTTTCCAGTCAAGGGCAATTATCTTTTGTTATTTCATTGTCTCTGCATCTTTACAAGCCCATATACATTTAGATGCAGTTCAGGTTTGCAGGAGTACATACTGCTGCTTTGCTTTTGTCTAATGATTTATGATATGCTTAATACAGCCCTCTGCAGCAATGCAATATTAACATAGCAGCTCAATAAGCAACTAAGAATGAACTGTTCTTAGTTTGTTGGGGTTTTTTTCCTTCTAAATCTCAGGGATGACACCGAACTCCCTGCACTGCCGCTTTCTCCACAGCTTTTCCTATTATTTATTTTGCTAGAGGCAGCACAGTGCTGGGTGGCGTGGGCTGCTCCTTGGGATGCCCCCCTTTGCTCTCCTTTCTCTTCGGCTGATGAGACCTGTATTTACAAGGGTATCGCTGAGACCACCGACCCATGTCTTGTGGGCTGGGGCAGAGCCAGCAACCTCCCCCAGCCTCTCCCTGCAGCTATCCCCGAAACCTGGCTCGGGGTGCTGCGCCGTGGGGCAGCCCCATAGCAGCAGGGGCAATGTGGGAGCCCAAAGAGGCAGCAAAGGGTGGCAGAACCCGCAGCTGCACGGCCGCAGCTTCCTTTCAAGCACCAAAGGCTTTCCAAAATACAGGTGCATGCATAACACGTAGAGGGCAAATTTCAGTTAGGAAGCTTTCCCTCCGTCATCCCTTGGGTTGCAGAAGACTAAACAGATTGCAAACACAAAAAAGGCCAGGACAGCCTTATCTGTTATCACCCCTAACAGCTCTGCACTCATTCAAAGGCTGATTGCTGGCTTTTTACCCACTCGGTTTTGCAAAACATACCGAAGAGCCGATGGCCATAGATTTCTAACATACCACATTAGGAATCTGGTCACCCGGCACTGGGAGGTATTTTGGTACTCATCTGTATTCAAAGTAAGAAATGTAACTTCAAAAAAAACCCCAAATCCACATGACATGCAAAACCAGGGAAAATAAAATATGTAACTACAGCAAATGTAGCTGTGAGGAAACAAGTCCTCTTCCCTGATGATGAATTATACTTTGCTTGCAACAGATGCAGCTCTTTATATTTGTTTTCTGCATAAATCTACATATTAGCCTGAAAGCAACTGTATGTGCTTTGTTTTGCCTTGGTTCCATCACTCACTGCTCTTTTCAGCTGATTGCCTTCGAGTGCGGGGCTGGGGCCTCCGAGCACAGCTTCGCTCCGGCAAACCGCCCCATTTTGTGGCTTTTCCGGCCCCAAAAACACAACGAGGGAAGCGGGTGGACATTGACCAGTGACTTTGCTGCAAGCGTGGTGGAGCTTGTGACCTTTCTTCTGCCCTTGGCCACCGGTTCCTGCTGGGCATCTCCCCAGCCCCGAGCGATGGGCAGAGCCCTAGGGCTTATAGCACCCAAGGAAACGGGGAGGGACAAGCCGGGGTGGGTGCTGTGCCTGCACCGGAGACGGGAGCTGCTGCGAGAGCCACAGGCTTGATCTGCAATTCCTTTTATATCATCTATAATTTATTGCACGATGCCAACAGGACAGGATTCCCTGGAGCCGGGATGGCCGGTGGGGATGGCTGTTGGTGTGCTGCAGCGTGGCTGGCAGCAAATCCCCAGCGCGGATGGGCAACGGGTTTGCCCCAGGAGCCTTACTCCTCAAGAGATCTAGAAGTGGGAGCATGCGTGGGGTGCAGGCGGAGGGAGGAATTTTCTGCAATCGCAGCCAGAAATAGTGAAAAGGATAGGTACCGAATATAATTATCTTATTAAATGGTGAGCCCATTTTTTTCAGCTTTTCATAATCTCATTTAACGCTATTGGTGTCAAGTTAAATTATTTTTAATTGTTTTTACAAAATGCATCTGATGAATTTATGGTTTTCTCTATAGAATCTCCCAGAACATAATTCTCCGAGAGAATTTACTTTCCTCTCCTCTAAGGAGTCTTATTTAATATCTGTGCACTGGAAATGGAAGCGACAAAGCAAGTACACAATTACTGCAGTGTACCGTTAATGGGAGCAGCCTTGTCCTACAGCCACGGTGAGCAACCTTACCCTTGTAGGCAAGAGCCTTGCTCGTTTTGCTCCTTCCCAGGATCCCCTCTGTGCTTGCCAGCCTAAGCAGCTCCTGCTGTCCCGGAGCCTGTCCCCTTCCCCAGGGAAGGCTCAGGGATAATCTCCTTTACTGGTGCTGGTGGAAGGGAAGGCGGCTCCATCCCTGCTGAGGGCTCGCTGGGTGGGCGCTCGGGTAAAAGCCAGGTGAAACGAGGGATGGCTTTGAGGCTGAATTTAACTGAAACAAACCTTTCCCCATTTTACAGGGTGAAGGCATTGCCTGCAAGCGGCGACGGGGCACGGGAAAGCGTGCAGGGAAGTCACCGGCGACAGCACAGAGGACGTGGGTACCGACAGTCCCCGCTGCCTCTGATCCTGCAAAGGCATTTTCCATCGCAGAGGATGGGTACAGAAACTCTCGCCAAAGGGGGTTTAAATAAGGCTAAGGAATGGTAAGCTCTCGCGGGCAGGGCTGAAGGCTGGGGGGTTTTGGAGGGTCCCAGGCGCCTGTGGCCCAGCCGCCCTGCCCAGATGGGGCATCTTCCCGGCCTCTCCCCTTGCGTGTGGCGTCAGGCCAAAGCCATTTCCATGGCAGAAAGGCCCCCCCCTGTTTGCAGGGACAGAGAAACCTGCTTCCCCCCCCCCCACCATGGAAAACTGAAAATCAAAAAGCTCTGCTTCTGAAAGCTCTCGTTACGGAGCAGCAGGTCAGAGGGACGCTGCTGAACAGGGCGCACAAACGCCAGGGTAGAACAGCAAAAAATAGAAAGCAAATGGCCATGACCTATTACTTTAGAGAAAAGATCTATGTCTGATGCATGCACCATTTAAACAGAGGTATGGCTAGCTAGTCTCCGGCTGTAACCCACTTAGGCAAAGCTTCAGGCATAAAGCAACGTCATTGCCAGCTCCTGGCTGCTTATTCACCAGTGACACACCGGCACAACGCAGCAGGGCAGAACAAGTCTGATCTACGTTGTCGCAGAGGGAACAACACGGTACGTATTGAAAGGCTGGATTATTGCTGCACGGGGATAATTTCCAGGTCTTTAGGCTATAGCCCTGGCAGGTTGCGGGCCGTTAGTGTGAGCTCTGAGCTCGCCTGCGCTGGGATGGGAAAGCAGATCCTCTCCGGTCCTGGGGACAGGGAGCCGGAGGCTGCGAGAAGACGTGCAGGGGACACCGCCGTGGCAAGACGTGCTATGCGCACTCAACAGCATGCTGCCTTCCGCGTAAGGTACGGTGACAGGCAGCATGGTCCTTTAGCTCCGTCTGAGTCCATGGAGCAAGAGGAGGTCTCCTGCCGCCACGAAGAGGATTATCACTGACATAATCTCGGTATTCCCTGACCCTAGCCCTGTGATGCAGCGAAGAAGAAAAGCTCTGAGTATGATGGAGAGAGATGTTATTGCTGAAGGCATCTCTCCCTGCAAGGCTTCAAGGTGTGCACTGAAAACCAAGATACAGGTGCTGGTATTTTGGCTCAGCACTTGGCATTAGGGTTATGCTGTGTCTAATAGGAGAGGCTGGCTCCCAAACAGACGGCAGATTCAGTTCCCTACAGTCATTCCAGGATAATATCTTGAATAAACCAACTGTATCTATTTAAATGCCTTAATAATCAACATACCGAGCGCAGGAGTTCAGAAGAAGTGGTAGATGTAATCCAGCTCTTCAGATCTTTATCTGTTTATTTTACAGGACCCTTGCAAGGTAGAAACTCCATCTTCAGCTGTTCCTAAACTGCAAAGTGGGCGGGTTGGGTATTTCTGACTCTGCTGCAAGAAAGCGTGGGACCAACATTTGCATTGCTCTGCAAGAAAGGCGGGTAGCGGAGCTAAGGAACAGAAGTACCTTTCAGCAATATAAAGCCTGATCCTACATTATATGGAAGAAAAAACCTGAGGTTAACTCCCAAGACCGACCCAGACTACATAAAGGGTAGGACAGTGTAGCACATTGCTGCGGTGAATGCTTATGTCCCCATAGCTCGTACTGCAGCTCGGGCTTCGGCAACGGCCTCGTGCCACCAGTTTTCCTGCTGGAACTGGAAGTCGGTGAAACAGAAAGTGAATAATCCTCTTAGCAGGGCTGGCGCCGGCTGCCATCGCCCGTGCTGCGCTCCAATTAACACCAGCGGCTCAGCCTCGCCGGAGGTTTTGTTATTAATTATGGGAGGGAGGGAGAATTGAGCATGCTTAGTGCACGGCTGCTTGAGCTGGGAGAAAGGAGATGTCCTAAAATAATTCACAGGGAAAAAAAAACGAATGCCTTGAAAGCGGCACTGAATCAGCACCGTCCCTGCGATGGAGGATGGACCCCTCCAGCCATCCCAGTGCGGTGGGGACCGGTCCCCAGTGCCGCTGCTCGTGCTGGGGCTCACCACAGACACCCCCATAAACCAGGGCCTGGGACACGCTCCTGAAAGCCAAAAGCTGCTTTTCCCTGGGGCTGGCAAGTCTGGAGACAGCCCCGAGAGCCAGCGACTGAAGCCCAGCTTTCGCTTTGCCCCCCAAACCGAATCCCTTTCCCATCCAGAGCATCAAACCCTCCACAAAATACAGCCCAAGCATTGCTTCTACTTCGACAGGATTTTTAAATTGGAAGCTAACCCTTGTCGCTTTTCCAAGTGGATATTTAATGCACGGTTATTCTTTCAAACAGAGGGTTGCAGAGTACCTTGGTTTGTGTGAAGGCGATTTCTGGGGTCTCAAAGTTGCACTGCTCTCAAAGGAAAATCCGGTTTGCTTGTTTAATACGGTAGTTTTCAATGATTTTCCTTCAGAAAAAAGCAAGAAGCCCCCCCCAAACACGCACGAGACGGGACTGGAGCTGTAGCACCCTCTGCTCCCACCCTGCAGCCCGGCCGGGGAGATGGACCCACCGCACCCACCCCGGCGGCCACCCAGCCGGTCTCACCCTGCCCCGCGCCCCAGCCGCTCTCATCTTTGTGCTTCTTGAATAACTCATTTATAAGTTTTAGCGCACTTGATAGCTTTCCCATTTAACAGTGAAAACCCGTAAGTAATGAGAACGCACTTAAGATAAAAGAGGCTGGCTACGTTCAGTAGGGAATCGCTTCCGTAGGCGCCAAGCAGCGCTTTCCAGTGGACTGCTGGATAGAACTGGGCGCCTCTCTAAAGGGACACGGTGCTTAGAAATAGCTTCTGCTTTGTCCCAAACGCTTTTTAAGGAAACTCAAGATTGTCACACACCATAGGAGGAGCTTTTTCTCTCTTTCTGCTTTGGGTATTTTGCAGCTCTGTGGGCAGAGGCAAATGGGAATATTGCTGGCAATTCTGACAGCCCAGGGTTGGCTGCGGTTAAGAGGATCGCTCCAGGCTGCCCAGCTCTGACGACACGGATGCCCTGCGAGGATGGCTGAAGAAAGCACTTCTTTCCAGAAGCTGCTTTTCCCATATTTCCCATATTTCACATGCCCGGAGGCTTTGCAAGAAAAACCGGACCGATGCAGGAGCGCGGGCGGGCGGGCGTGCCCGGGGCAGGTCTGCCTGCAGCTCCTGGCGCAGGCAGCTTCCTCCCCTTATCACATTTGTCAAAACAAAAAGCATGTTAATTTTTATGTTGCAATACAATGGGAAAGAGATTAGCCTCAGAATGAGACTAGGGGAGCTATTAATTGAACAGGAATTAATAAGCGTGCAGCTTTTGGATGCTGGGAGCTGGAGAAAATTAAAATAACTCTTGCAGGGTTGGGAGGAGAAAATTAAAATAACTCTTGCCAAGCCTGAGGCAGGACGGACAGATGGACAGCACACAACACCAGGCTCTTCCCATTTCGAGTATAAGCTTATTAGCATGGTTATACATGCAGTGCTCCTCGGGATCCCATTTAAGGAGGTCAGAGGCGGAGGTGGACAGTGATAGCTGCCTACAGATCCAATTAGGAATGACTTTCACAGCTGGTTCCTTCTCGTTTTTGCCATGGTTATTAATGCCTCCGGACAGACCTGGTCTGCAGGGCTGGGGCGGTCGGAGGAGCATCGCCTGCCTCCCGCCCCGGACACAGCTCGGGCGGAGGAAGCATTGCCTCTTCTCCCGCTCCACCCTAGGCATGATATCCTTGGCAGCAGCATCGATGTTCTGCCCCGGGGCACCTGCAGCAGACCCCCGAGGGATGCTAACCACGGCTGAGGAGCAACAGCCAGCTCTTTCTGCAGCTCTCCTGCTCTAGAAAACACTTGACAAACGTCGGTTCCTCTGTGCCCTTAGCTCCGGAAAAGGGGACAAAGCAGGAGCAGGGACAAGTTGTGCTGTCAGGAGTCGGAGAAATGCCATTTCCCCAGAGTACGCAGCAGGTTTGCAGAGACTCAGGACCAGAGCTCAGCTTTGCAGCCTCCACCCCTTGGGCTTTTGCCCAAATACAGCCCAGGGACCCCCGGGTTTCTGCAGGTTGTGGGTGCGCAGCTTTCCAAGGATCACACGCGGAGCGGAGTGACGTGCAGGCTGCTTCCTGAGGGTACACACGATTATTCCAGGCACTAGGTAAGTACAGCATCGCTTCTCCTCCGTGCACAGCTCTGGTGTGGCTTCTCCCCCATGCACAACTCCAGCATCGCTTCTCCACCATGCACAACTCCAGCATCGCTTCTCCGCCATGCACAGCTCCAGCATCGCTTCTCCTCCACGCACAGTCCTTCCAGGGCTGTCTCAAAGGGCTGATTCCTCCCCTCCTCGCAAGAGTTATTCTGATTTATTCTAATTTTCCCTGCTTGTGGAGGGCTGGCCACGCCGGGGGCTCCCGCTGGCTTCCCCACGCTGGGCGGAGGCCAGTGGTGCGCGGCACAGGTTGAATCATTTTCACCATGAGCGAGATCGGAGCCATGTTTTCCAATCATGAATTTCGCTCAAAATGGTCCAGCTGTTACCGAGAGCGTGGTTATGTGAACATGTCTTGTCTGAGTCATTAAAACGAGTTAAATATCACTCCTATGGCTCTTGGCAGCATGGCCAGCAGCCCCCCCACACCGGATTTTCCCATGGGACCTCGGCTGCTCTGAAGCTGTGGCCCCTCCGTGACACTAAAACCCAACTTATTTTTATTTTTAAGAGCCCTGAGTGTTAATACCCCGCTGGAAGGAGCCGAACGCGCACCTTGTCAAAACCTGTTTAAAGCAGACCCCAAGGAGAGCAGGCGGAGGGCTGCCTGCCCAGCACCCCAGCCTCTCCCGGGCAGGGCTCGTCGCTCTGCCCGTCCCCAGGGGGTTTCTCTGCTGCCATCCCCTTGCCATCGACAGCGGGGATGGAGCGTACCTGTGAACACAGCGTATGCACCCAACGGCTCCTTCCCTCCCGCGGGGCGGAAAAGGGGGTTTTCCCCAGTGCAGAGCAGCATCTGAAGCCGGAGCCCCCCGCAAGAGGCACAGGGAGGGACCCCCGGAGCCGGGGCTGTGCCGTGGAGGGGCTGCGCGCCCCGCCAGCCCCCGGGGAGCCCCATGGACCCCGACCATGGGCTCCCGCCTGCCTCCCGCTCCTCTCTGCGCACCGACTGCTGGGGCAGCTGCTTGTTTCAAGATGCTGAGTCACAAACACAGCCAAACCCGACAGTAACTGCAATATCTGCAGCCCCTTGCACTTGGGAACGGCAGGTAGATTTCTGCCTGTCTGAGAATGTGTTGCAATGAGATATCCAAGTCCCAAAAGGCTCCTGGGAGGCAACTCGATGCTTACACTTACACCCACAAATGACCACAGCTTAAAAATGGTGCTGGAATAATTTCCTTTAAAATTTCCAGACACACAAGCTACCTTAAGGTCACACCAAGAAATCTGTCCTCTGCCCTTTATATATTCTTTAAGAAAAAAACAGTCCACGTAAAATTCATCAAATAAATCAAGTTAAGGTTAAAAACATCGACTTAGGATGAATTAGGATCTCTCTCAAGGATCCAGCAGGTTTGCCTGAACTACATCTACGTTGTAGCTGTGGCTATCGCTGGTTAATAGAAGATGCACCCACCAACGCTTCAGACTGGAAGTTGCAATACCTTTGATCATGCAAAGCACTAGCTAATACATTTTGCTGCGTAACCCCTCACGTCTCTGCAAGCTGCTGAAAAGCAGCAAGAGATGGGCTCAGGCTGAGCTGGGGCTCTGAAATCAGAAACACTGAGTCCTTCACTATCCTTTAGCTTTCTCCCCAGTGCCTATAGAAATCCTGTTGTGTCTGAGCTCGTTCAGACAAGGTACAACGTTGTACCCACATTCTATCAAAAGGGCTCAAGTCCCGATTTTCCTACTGCATTACAGTTTACAACACTATCTGTGAGGTGAGATGGGCAGTCGCTCTCTCAGGCATTCAGGTTGGGCATTATTTAAAGGATGTCTCTCCCGAACTACAGAGGTGGTTAAGAAAAAAAAGAGATCGGCCAGCGTGAAAGCAGAACGCAGCCTGAAAGCATCCGCTTTGCAGCGTACTCACATTCATCTTCCACCCCGGGCTCCTCTTTCAAGCCATTTTGTGAGAGATCCCAGCGCTTGTCGGGCCAGGCGGAGCCCCGCGCCGGCTGCCTACGGCTCCGCTCCCTCCTTCCCCTGCTCGCCGGTGGCCATTCCTCCGGGACTTGCCAGTTGAGTTGAAAAATAGACTTTTAATTCATTTGGCATCAAAGATCCCGGCGTAACTCTTCCCAGCAGCTGTCATGTCCCACCGAAGGAGCCGCGGTGCCAATCGCTTCCAACAGAACCTCCTCTCCGAACGACTAGACGATGCTTGAACTCGTCTTAACCCTCCGGGTGGACGGAGATCTCTCGGCAGCGCCGGGAGAATATGATGCTGCTCTTTCCAAAAGCCTTCCCTTTTACATGCCTCGCCCTTGCGAGGGAAATCCTGTCTCGTTTGAATTATTCATAATACTTTCTGTTCTGCCAGCTCCAGCATACATTTTCAATCATTAATATGTCATGACTTTTTATCTTTTGGATCTTTATCTTTTCTCCTACACGACTCGCCGCTTTTCAAAATAACACAATCATGGCTATGTTAATTAACATTCATCTGATTTACTAAATAAAAAAAAAAGTCTCCATCCTAATGCACGCCCTTCCTGGTGGGAAATACCGCTTTAACAGCTCCGGGAACAGGGATAGCACCGGCTGGTTCTAGCTAAAGCAGTGCAAACCATGTTTGGAGCTCACGCTTTTGGCAGTGTTTCCCAGCTTGCAAGCCTGCCTGGTGACGGAAGGCAGGGTAGGCTTCCAGCAACATGAGAAAAAAACCCAAAGAAGGTAACTGTGCTGCGAACTCTATAAAAGAGCTTGTTTTCATCCTTTTTAAGTAAAGCTGATGGCAAATTGTGGCATTCTTGGTGATGGTGGCCGGGCCAGGCTCTGCTCCCCGCGGTGCTGCCTGCTGGGTGCATCCCTCCAGCTCACACCAGGATCTGTCCCTGGAGCTTTGCCCAGCGATGCGGTTTGCAGCGATCCCAGACCTGCCCTGGGCTCTGAATATGAATTAAACTGCCCGGAGGGTCCTCACCCCTTCCGCACGGAGCCCAGCCAGGACCCTGGGCGCAGTGTCCAAGCCCCCGGCTCCCTCGGGTCCTCTTTCCTACGGACAACACTTATTAACTGAAAGTCGGATGGAGCAATTAGCTGGTCACCGCGAGGCGAACACTCCTCTCGGCTCCCGCTGCTCGACTCAAGGCTGGAAGAGCTGAAATTTCTGTCCCGTTATCTGAAGAGGGAAATGACATTTCAGCAGCGGGGAACTCCTGCCAATAAAATCGCAGCCTGAACTCATTGCTTTCATCACCCCTTAAATTATTTTCTGTACTTGAGGTGGGCTTATTGCTAAGTCCAGGCTGTGTATGTGAAGGGAGGTGGGGGCTCGGTTCGGCGAAGGGCACCTGGCTGCTGCCCCAGCCCCAGGCATCCCCGGCATCCCGGGTGTGAGATGCACAGGCTGCTGCAGCTCCGATCTAGCTGGAATACAAACAGATATAACCCACCAAGTTCAACAAAATTCCCTTGTTTGTGGGTTTTCCATAGAAACCAAAACTGGTTTTATAGCAGAAACGCGGGAACCTGGACTGTTCAGCATCATGATGCCCAGGACAGATGGACACTCGCGCCCTTGCCCCACAGACGGGTTTATGGAGCTTTTCTACCCCCCCAGTTTATTGCAACCATGTCTTATCTTCTAGCTGATAACCAACCAACAGCTGATTTTGTGCAGCCAGAGGCAGCGGCGCGGTGGGAGCCGGGGGGGCCGGGGCCGGGGGAGCACCCGTCCCCCTGCGGCACCGTGCCTGACCCCAGCCAGGACTGCTCTTCACCGTGCCCAGACCGGCAGTCCACATTTTACTTCAGCTACGCAAGCGTTGGCTGCCTGCTCCAGCCCATGATCATATGGCAAATTAATGCACATTTCCCAACAGCTAAATTATTGTGGGTTTTTTTTGCGAAGAAGTGGCTATTGTAAATGTTTACACTGACTTCTACTATGGCTGGAAGTGTGAAGCTGCACTTCAGGAGAGGCTGTCCTTGGCGTGAGCGGGAGCCGGCTCCGGGATGCGAAACTCCAGGAAAATATTCCTCAGAGTTTAGTGGAATTTTTGAAATCATTGATTGTGAACAGAGAGGTAATTTCTAACCAGCATGGCTGGGAGCTGCGCCCTAATTTTACTGAAGGTGATTAAAGGTGGGATGGGAGAAGGACCTGGTCTTTTGTTGGCTGCTGATGTGTGTTCATAAAAATCTGTTTCTCTTGCTTCAGATCTTCCATCCCTTTAGACAGGACCAGTTTGTCCCTGGCTTGCCTGATGCTGTGAGAGATAATTAATGAACTGTTCATAATGTGCTATAAGTTCAAAACATAAGCTACTACAAAATACAAAGCATTTTGGTGCATAACCTACTGTATTTGGGCTCGAGGTAGGAATGACAAAGAGCTTCAAGTGTCATACAAACAGCAAAGCTTCTTCCCCCTGCTAAAGGGTTTTAAATTTGAATCCTCCATCTAAATTCAAGTGGTAGTTGTGCTGGCTCATTTCTCTCGCTCTGGCACCAGATCTGCTAAGATATTACATATTTCAGTATTTTCTAGCATGCACCTAATAGCTTTCACCGAATGGTCCCAACAAGTTACTGACCTACAAGTAAAGTAGCAGCAAGGTCCTCCCCTGGGCTGGCGGCTGCCAAGGCGGTGGGGAGAGGCAGGATCGGGGTGCAAACCCAAGGCAGCGTGCCTGCGGCCGAGGTGCAGAGCTGCTGCAGGGTCCAGCAGCGCCCACGGCCCCACCTGGGCAACGGGCATGGCCAGCCCGAACGGCAGCGAGTCTTTGGGTTGCTTAATCCCCCCTTTCCAATACGGGATTAGGACTCCCTATAATAGGTTTCTGCTAATTCCTTAAGAGAGGGGAGCACAAACAAATACATCTCTGCAGCTAAGAAGTTTTTCTTGATGCTGGTGCTATCATCCTCTTCCCAGGCCCATCCTTTGAATACATCTCAGCAAGTGCTCGCATTCCCCGAAATAATCACGCAAGCAGCTACGAGCATGTTACCTTCCCAGCCGCCCGCACAGACCACGAAGCCCGTGCTGCCTGCGAGCCCCTCGCGGTGCCTAAAGCAAGGAGGGAGCGATGGGCTGGGCGTGGGTTGCAGGCAGCAGACCTGTAGCTGGGGGAAGAGGCTGTACAAAAGCCCAGCCCAGCTCTGGCACGCTTCCCCCCCGGGGTTAGGTGCCCCCACCAGAAAGGGTGAGCACCCTGCATCCCTTCCAGCCTGCTGCTGGATACAGCACTCCTTGTTGGGTCCAAAATATCGCATCCTCCTCCCCTGGGATGCTGCGGGCTCCTGAGCTAATCTCATCATGCAAATAACATACAACTGCCTTGTGGGAGACCACAAATTATTTTCGTAGCCCGAGTCCTGAAGAAGCTGTCAAGCACGGCCGGGGAGCTGCCGTACCTCCGGCGGGTAGGAGGGTGTCTGGTAGATTGGGGGCTAAGGAGGTACTCAAGGTAATGAATAAAAAAAAAAAATCAAGTAATAATCGCATGGATTCAGCAACATGAAGCCCCCTGGACCCCGCGATTCCCCCTCAGGTGCCAGGCGAGCTCCCACGTCTGCCGGGCTCCCTGTAGCAGGGCCTGCAAACCCAAATGCTGCTGTGCTCAGGAGCCCCTCAGTTATAAGCCTATTTTGGGCAATAACCACAAAAAAAACCAAAGTTAAAAAACCCCAGGTAAACGTTTCTACTCTTGTTAAGTTTTCTAAGAAAGCAAGGAAGCCTGAGCTTCGGTTTCAGAGCATCTCTGAAGCGCAGCTCCCCTGCGGAGAGACGTTCCACCTCTCCCTGTTGCTGGCAGCTGCGGGGCTGCGCTTGTGCTCTGCCGTGGGACGAGGCACTGGAGGCAGGCACAGGAGCCCGGCTCCTTTGTGTACCACAATTTCACCCTTGTCTTCTTGGATTTGCATTTGAAGCTGCTATTAACTGCCAGGGTAATGAGGAGCCTGCGCAAAATTTGGAATAGCGGAAGAGGATGAAAGTAACCCAAAGAAAGGCTGTGAATGCACTGATTACGCCTGGCTGGGAAGCGCTGCGTTCGCGGCTGATGCCGCTTCCCGGGAGCGAGGCGGTGCTGTACCAACACAATTCCCCGTCAGCAAAATGTTCAGGCATGGAGTTATTTTAGGGCTGGGAGAGCTGCAACTCGGGCAAGACGCATCGGGGAAAAGCCAACAGCATCCTTTGCCTGAGCACCGGTCCGTGCCTGGGGCTGGAGAGGTGCAGGGAGATGGGAACGGGGCAAGGGAGAGGTGGGAATCTCTTCAGAGAGCTAGAGGCCACCGTGAGATAACGTATGTTCACTTCTGCAGTTCTGATGCAGGCGTTTCACCCCAAGGCTCCTGTGTCAAAGCCGGCAGGGTGGGTTAGAGGCTGGGATGCTGTGCCCCACATACAGCGAGGTGCTGCTTCACCTCCTCGTGGTCCCCTCTCCCCGCCGTGGTCCTCACCATCTCCCCCAGGATATACTCCTCCCTGGGCCCCAGACCAGCAGTTCTTCTTATTTCTCTTCCTTCTCTGTGCCATCTCAGACACAACCCAAAACTCCCCCAACTCACCCACCCTGTGGTCCCAAGCGGTGACACTATGGTCCTCACCCTCACCCATCACCAAGGCTTCAGAGAAAGGCAAAGGAAAAAAAAAGGTCCGGTTGTCATCTAGAAGACACCTTCTAGTACATTTGGCCTGGCCTGCCCAAGAAGCTGCTCATCTCAGCAGCGTGGTATTTGGGTGGTTACTGCCGCTCGCCGTCTCTGCGCTCACTGCTCTTCACCGAAGAAGAGATGGGTTTCCTGCGGTTAGCTTGAAGGACACGGAGCCACACGCAGACCATCTGCTCCACAGAGCCTTTCCATCTCCCCTGCCATCCATCCCTCACCTTTTATGTCCTGTCATCACCAGGACCAGGCACCACGGGTCCGGGGCCACGCACACCCACACCTACCACCGCCAGCACAGCCACCTCTGGAACACACCCAAACCCCACGTCATCGTCCAGGGGACGATCGCCGGAGGAAACCTGCACCGTATTTCAGTTTTCTTTAATCGAAGAGCTGCACTAAGTTGACCTGGCATAAATTGATAACGCGGAGGACTCGCCCTGAAGCAATCCGCGTACATATTTCATCAAGTCACCTTTAAAACTGCTGAGGCGGCGGTGCTGGCCTGGCCGAGGGGAGGGCTGCGAGGGGGCACCCGCATTTTGGGCTCCTTTGCCGTGGGGACCAGTACACGTGGCATCCCCCGAGCCGCAGGAGAAAGGCAGCGCGGCCCAGGCAGATCGCAGGGGACGTTGCTTCTGCGTCGGGGACGATAACCTGAGGCAGGCCGGCTGCTGGGACTGCATTTACCCCAGGGGCACTTTATGGCGTTATCCCCAGAGCTACAGGAACCTTCTGTTAGAGAATTCAAACTGGCCCAATTTGCAATACAAAGTCACCCAGAAATAAGTCACGGTTTTTGCTAGAAACCATTTGAATCGCTGTTGTCCCCGCCCGAATGAGGGGACATGGCTGGTCCCCTTCCCACAGTGCGACCAAGTTACAGGCGGGTGGGTGAAGCCACGGCGTCTCCAGCAGCATCATCTGCTCCCGTCCCATGCCCAGGACCCGGGTACCAGCAGCTCTGCCCCGGGGCTCCCACCAGCAGCCTCCCCAACCCCAGCCTCTCCCGGCCCCGTAAGGCAGAGCAGCCCCCGCTGTTGCGCCCACCAAGCGCCATCCGAAATGGCTTCTCAGCCTCTGCTGCTCACGTTTAAGGGAGGGGGGGACAGCAAAACCTCACCTCTTGCTGTTGCTGCCTTCCCAGCCTCTCTCTGTCACACGTGGTATTGGCAAGAACAAGCAGCTACATAAAGTTCACAGGTTTCACGCAGTTCCTTCTGTTTTAATTAAATCCCACTGTCATTTTTATTTACTTAAAATTTTGCCTTCTCAGTCTGCTCGCTCAGCTCATGTTGTAACTATATAATTAGCACCAGTCATTATACAGCTCCCCAGAGTTTTCAAAGTTGGCAGATTTTTTTCATCCATTTTAGGCTTTTAGAATCCAGTAATAATAATTTTGTAATTAAAAATATATGGTTTGCTCAGAATGTTTAGTTCCACATGGCTGTCTGCTTGCACAGCCATGGGCTCAACCCTGTTGAACATTTTCCAGGGCAGTGGTGGAGGGCATGTTCTTCCCACACCTCTGTCTGTCAGACATTCAAGGGTTAATGCTGCTGTATACTTTTATTGCCATGTTTTATTTCATTATTACAAGCGTATTGTGAAATTTAATTGGCAGGTAGGTAGTAGAGCAGATTAAAATGCATTAACATTTATTGCAAGCTCCATTTATATGTTTCCATTTATTTCTGGGTGACTGTGGTTCACAGTAGCAGGTTGTTTTTAGCACGGCAGCCTTTTAAATATGCTACTATAATGGCGCTTTGTTTATTCCCTTGATGTGTATTTGAAAGAGAGATTTACTTAACCGGCCTGATCTAAAATAAAACCCGCTGAATTCAGAGAGACATGGGCAGCTTTAGGGCCAGATCCTTTAGGGCCGGGTTTGCAGTTTTAAGATGAGGTTATGCAAACAGGTATCAGACACGGCCGCGATGCGCTTGGGACTGCCCAGGTCTAACTCGCCTGTTCCTGTAACTCTGGGTGGGAGCAGCTCCCGTTCCCGGGAAATTCAACGGCAACATGGACTGTGACAAACCCAAGCGTGCACAGAGAAGCCAGTCCATCGTGCTCTGCAGCCTGCGGGCAGGAACCAGCAGGAGGAGCAAGAAGGGAGAGGAGCAGCATGTTTCCAACCAAAAACCCGCTGGGAAGGGCTGGCTGGGAAGGAGCTAGCACCCCAGCTCCGGTCCTTCGAGCGAGGGGCTCTCAGGAGCTGATGTCCATGCAAGACAACAACTGCCACAGGGATACCGCGCGATACGCAGTCTGCTCTGCCTCTGCACGTCTGTGTTTGAGCAGATGTGAAATTGCACAAGCCAGACACCGCTCCCACTAGTAAAAGGTGTAAAGCAGCACCGCAGCGCTGGGCACTGCCTCCATCCGCACCCGCTGTCCGGCCAAGGCTGCGCTGCTCCAGGGTGCCCATCGCTCCCTCACACCCTCCCTCTGCCGCCTTTCCTTCCCTCTGTCGGTAAGCTGGTGTTCCTGGGGCAATGGCCCCTGTGTGAGGTTTCTAGCTTCAGTTTAACATGGCATCCCAAGCTCCTTAAAAGACAGATAAATTATTTGCTCAAGTTATTAGCTGGTGATAATGGCTTGTTTTCAAAACTAATATTAAGGCATTTTAAAAAAATGCTTTGACCTGATAGAGTAATGGCTCCTTTGTAAATCCTCTCGGTGGTTCATTAACCTGATAGACGGTGCCAGTTGCTATGCGTGCAGAACTGTGCGTTGTTTGAAGTGGGCTGCTCAGCCTGAAAAGCCTCTCATGCTGCTGCCGCCGCCGCCGCCGCCTCCTCTGCTGGGACTGCCTTGGCTGGCCAGGACTGGGCATGGCCCCCTGGTACCAGAAGTGCCTTTCAGAGCTTGTCCCATTCGCCGGCCCCAAGTCCACGAAACAACAGAGACTGGGCTAAAGCGATTCTAGAAGAGTACAGCGTCAGCATGACTATTCAGGCAATAACAGCTCAATCGTTCATTTTAATTAAACTCCAGGAGGTTGATAGACAGCAGTCACCTCTGAAAGATGGGTATCGCTTCATAACCCATCTTTAAAATTGCCTTCCCCGAGGTTACGCTCAAAGAGATCAGTCTAATTCCTCAAGCATAAAATGTTTTAGGAGTCTATTCAAACCTTGACGTGCCAGGCTGCGATTAATCAGAAATTTGATTTTAAATGTCTTCTCAGAAAGAAATACAATTGTACGAAAGAGTGTTTCTTCTTCCAAGAAAATGAAAAAGCCGAAGCGGCGGTGTGGCAGACCCCAGCCCACAGCTGCAGGTGCCCCAAGCCCACCCTGGGCTGGGGCGGGAGGACACGTCCAGGCTGGAGCACCGACACGTGGTATTTTAATCAGCCTACGGTGGAGGTTTTGTCTTTCTTCCCCATGCCATATCAAGGAATCACACTAGAGAAGCCAGAGTAGCTCCTGGTAAAATACCAGCCCTGCAGGGACTTGGAAAGTGCAGCTGGAGTGAAGTAAAGCCATAAAACCCTCTACTGGCTGTGGATGAATTAGCTGCTCTTGAATCAGTTTAATTGCTAGCTTTGCCACAGCTTAGCACTGCTCGTGGGTAAGGCCAAGAAGTGAAGATATGTGTGTGAACATACACGTGGAAACACTTTTCATAGGGTGTAGCCCATAGCAAGGATACACCCCCCTGTTCCTTCTGCTCCTTACACCTCCGCACCCTACCCTGCCAGGGAGGCTCCAAAAGCCTCGCTGGGCAATAATCAACATTTTAGGTCAAAATCTCTGCGCTTCAGGGTTGCTCGGTGCCATGCTGCTGCCTGTAAGGCACCTTTAGAGCGGCCGTGAGGGGTGGCGGTGGGTGGACCAAGCACCAGAAGAAGACAGCCTGTGGTAGCAGGAGGAGGGGAAAGCTGGGGTCAGACAGCGGTGCCGGTGCTGCGGCGGGGAACCCAGGCCCTGAACTATACTCATCCCATTTATTTTCGTGTTATCTCCGTTTCATCCTCTGCCAGCGGGCAGGAGACTACGGCACGGCGGCCGCTCCTGACGCGCAGGGCAGCAGCATCCCCTCCTGCGAGAGGGGGGACACCCCGAGCGCTCACACTAAATTACTCCTCCTATCGCTTTATAACATGAAGTCAGGCTTTCTGCTAAAACAGTAATAAAGAACAATCCCAAACTAATGTAATCCTCTCCTAGCAAAAACCCACCTGCCTATCTGATCGCAAGTGAAGTGCCGACAGCATCCAGGGATGCTGAATACAAATGGGCTGGGGTTAAGCGTTTCCAGGCCTTGGGAGATTTAACTTATAAAGCCGTGTTTTATTTCTCGGAGCTATTCTCAAGCTGTTTTCAAAATGTACGTGTCACTTCATTTTCACGTCTTTGTATTGCTTTGGGCTTTGAAATATCTTCTTTGCCAGCTCAAGCTGAGCTTACAGTAAGCCATCAATATCAGCCTCTCAGAATTAATGCCAAGAACTCCCGGCTAATATTTTCTTCATCAGAAAAGATCATTGGAGAAAGATCCTAATAATTCTTTGTCCTTTGTAACAGCATTAGGATATAAAAGTATTAACCAGCAATTACGTGTTATCTGGTATGTAAATGGCTATAATTTGAATTTATGAATAAAGTACACTTCTAATATGGCTAAAGAGTGCAGCCCACTCAATTGTGCAGGTATTACAGAGCGCCGGGGCTCGCGCAGGATTTATCACAGTCAGTTTAAATGTTTGCATTACGGCAGGGCCTGCCTTCACGGGTGACACGTTTCAGGAGCCCCGAGGGCTCCCGGGGGATGCAGCCGGGGTGGGAAGGGGCCGTTCGGGGCTGGTGCTCCCCTGCGAGACCTCCCCGGGTCCCCCCTTCCCTCCCGCACCGCTGCTGCCAGCTGTGCCCCGGCAGTGTTGTGGTGCATGGGCTATAAAAACAAATGGGAAAACTGGTTCTCAAAGGCAAAATAGCCCTTTTAATACCTTGCAGGCAAGGTTTCTAAGGAGCTTTCCAGGATCATGGCTTTCTCTTTTTCCACAACCTGTATGGGGTTTGAATTATTTGTGTTCACACGTGTTGACACCAAGATACTTCTCTAGAACGCTGCAATCTGGCCGAGCAAAAAAACAAAGAAAACCTAAACCAAACGAAAACAACAAATAACCCCAAACCCACATAGTTCGCTGATGGTCAGCAGCAGCCCAGGCCCTGCTCACCCCCTCCTGTGCCACCCAAACCAACCAGGCACGGCCGCGAGGGACCGGCCGGCCACGCTGCATCCTCACCCCCACGGTGCAGGTCATCCTCTGTCCCACCTCACTCTGGTACTATAAATCATCTGAGAAAAAAATGGAAATATTTCTAGCAATGAGAAAACTGCAGAAAATTCAGAAATGGGGATTAATTTAAAAGCATCCGTACTTGGGCAGAGTTTGCACATCAATCTCCCCATCTCTATCGGCTCCGTAGTCGGCAGACATGGCGTGCAGGAAAGGGTCTCCCCTTTTCCAAGCCAACCCACCACTAATTGACTTCCAACCCCAAAGACTAATTGACTTCCAGCCCCAACACCATGCTGCCTGCTGCCTTTTTACATTTTGAGTTGCCATGATCTGCTTCTTCCTTAAGGAAGCTTACCCCGTCAGGGGGAAATATTCTCTTAGATAATGGTAAGCCTATTTTGAATGCTAAAATCCTCTTTCTTAATGGACTAAAAGGAAGCTTTTAAAGTTTTAACCCCAGATGTTGGGATGCTCTGCTTCCTTACAGGAAATTCAGGCTGACATTCGGAGAGAGGGGATCCCAGGAGAGGTGTCCTCAGTGCCCTGCTTCGAGTCTTTCAGGTAGGTATATGTAAAATACGACATTAGCTGAGCATCTGAGAACCGTGTACAAACCGCTACCTGCAAGCCTCCTTCAGGAAAAAAATGTTATGTTAAAAGATATTGGCTCTACATTATCTTTTGCCATTGCAGTTGCTGAGGGATGCGCAAAGCCTCAGGGATTCCTTCTGGGAAGAGATACAGGGCAAGAAATTCCTTAAAGGTTTTAAAAAAAAAGGTGGGGGAAATGTCATTCAAGAGAGAATTTTTCATTTTCAAGGATCAAAATATACCCTGATCAAACAAAAATAAGCTACACTGAAGAAAAGAAAACCCAGAATTTGGCATTCTAGGTCCATCTGCTGTTGAAAATATGGAAGTATCATGAAAATATACTGGCTGCAAAGTATCTGCAGCATGGCCAGCGAGCAAGGCAAGAGTGAAAACCATACTGAAAGAGTAGAGTCAACAGTAAAAAATGGGGTGAAAGGATCTTAAAAACATAAAAAAAGAAAAAAAAAAAGCCACAGAAAAATCAACGTGGGGTGGCGGTGGTACAGAAGATAAACAGTAGGAGAGAGAAGCCCCAAAAAAATAAAATAAGATAAAATAAAAGGACCAACAGAAAAGAAGATTGGGAAAGGTCCATGTAGTAGCAGAGGGACCAGAAAAAACACACCAACAGGGTAAAAAAAACCCCAAAATGTTATTTTACAGCTGGGCGGCTGAGGGTAGAGGGGACATCTGCACCTGGGGCAGGATCAGACCAAGAGCTGCGGGATGCTGGGCTACTGCCTCATCCACTCCGCCTGTCTCTGAGGCCTCTCTCTAAGCCCTGCAGCATTGCTCGAAAAAAGATATTAAAGAGAAAGTTCGTCCATTAATTATTAAATAGTGGGAGAGAATTAAAAATTGAAAGAAGTGTTAGATAATTTAAAAAATAAAATAGAGCTGTGCTGCAGAGGGGGATGCTAGGTTCTGAAAAAGCAGGAAGAGACACTTCAGATTGGTAAATAATTAATATTGCATTTAATTTATTCATATTTCTTTACTTTACTAATGTTCCAGAGAGAAAAGAAAGGCTTAAAGGATGGGGCTGTGTAACTGTAGTCACGAGGAGAAGGGAGGGAAGGCGGGGAGCCCAGGAGAGCCCAGCAAAGCTCTGGCCACGGATGGCACGGCTGCTTTTTCTCTGCTGCACTTCCAGCATTACAACAGACATGTTTCACTACAGTTTTCACATTAAAAGTGTACTTTGATCTCCATTTATATCAATGAGGTGTCTAAAAATCAGCCCTGTTAAAAGCCATCATTAATTAAGCTATTCCTTGCACAAAAGAACGATGAGACCTGCCTTTCACAGTGTCTCTGGCATCAACAGGAGGTATTCCCACGCCCTTACTCCGGGCTTTTGGGTCTACACCATCACGGAGAGAGGTATTATGAAGAGCTCCGGGCTCTCGCTGTTTCAGAGGGGATACAGGAGCACAGCGGGGTGCAAGCGCGTCCCCAGGATGCAGGCAGGCTCAGGATGGGGATGGGGCTTCCCAGTGCTGCTGCTGCTGGGTACCATTACACCGAGGACACGGGCTGCGTACTTCTCTTCTTTTCAGAGATGAAGAGGGTGTCAATTAGCCTGGGGTATTATTTGCCCATCGTTTGGAGGAGCTCTCATGCCCGGCCCCCTCCATGCATGAGGTCTCAGCAAGTTGTTTGTCAGGGCAGGGCACCAATCCCCCTGCACCGAGGGGCAAAAGCCCACGGGATGGCACCGGTCCTGCCCTCCTGCTCCCGCGCCCGAGGGGATGCGCTGGCGGCCACCCTTCTCCTCCCAGGATCTATCTTCGGATAAAACCAAGGGAAGAGCCACCACCGACCATCAATTTCTGATTTTCTCCCTCCACTTTGTCCAACTGTCTAAACTGAGTTTGGGGAGTAAAGGATTTTCCTCAGACACACATAATCGGCATAATCAGCAAAGCCCTGTCTTTCGGCCCCCTAATTTGCAATGTGATATGATGGCACTTTTTGGCAATAACTAAAGTGATCTATAGTCATGAGGATGTAGTCCCCGGGTAGAGGGGAGATTTATGGCTCTGGCTATAACAGATATTTTACTCCTCAGCAGCAATAAAGGCATGGCTGAAAGCTCTACAAAATCAAAATAAATGCAGAGAATGAGGAAGCTTGTCAGGTAATAAAGGAGTTTCTTTAAATCAATTCAAGGGAAAGGTGACTGGAGTTTTGGAGCAAGTGTTGCACAAGCCCAGTAGCGCTGCGTAATTACTTCCAGCAATGCCAACTTTTACCCTGTCTGTGGTTGATGCTATGTCTATTTTGTAAGAGGTTTCAGCTGAATTAAAATGTTTTTATAGATGACATTATACAGTTTTGCAGATTTTTTATTTACTCCATGACAAACAAATACCATCTACTAAATTATACATGTTGGGCGAGCACATGAGTATCAAAAGTGTCTGGACCAAAGGCTGCTTCTGTAAAGAATCCCATGATTGGGTTACAATAAAACAAGGCAGAGAATCGCAACTGTAGAAGCCTGGGTTGATGCCTTGGGAGTGATGTTTCCTATGTTGGCGGTCCATCCGCCAACCAAGGATGCCTTTCCAAGCCCATGCACCAAGGGCTGGGAGCTCCTCATGGCCAACGGACACATCAGGGAAAACCACCGGTGGTGCCGGTTCATCGGCTCTGGCATTGGCAGCACCGGGAACCCCAATACCGGTGGGCTGCCACCCATGGATGCTATTTCCAACGTTACGCTGCCCGACGTGGCTGGGAGAAGCGTTAACCGGTGCAGCACTGAACACGGCGCGGGCAGCCGTGGGCTTCCCTCCCTTGGATGGTCTATGTGCTCAAAAAGCAAAAGCAAGGCACGTGCGTGGGCAGCCCTCATCATCCTGCTGCTGGAGCACCTTGGCAGCCCTGTCAGGATGCGCACATGCCTCTGGCTGAACAAATAGACGATGTTATTGCTGTACCACGGTCCGCCTTATCTGCCATCCCTTTTTAATTTGCGTTTTCCATCTTTATCACAGCTACAACACAAAATGCGAGCTGAGGAAGGCAACAAGTCTTCTCACCAGCTTCTCTACAGACTCAGGAGCCCTGACTTAAGAATTTGAAGGCCTGGGGTGACTCGGCAAGAAAAAGATAAGAAACCTAATGTCTTCACCAAAACAAGGGAAAACAACAGAGAAGTAAAATACAACACTAAACTCCTAAACTAACCTTGCCTATCAGCTAGTAATGATGACGTTCTTACTATTATCCTTAACACAAACATTAATGACTGGTTTAAGCCAGTCATCTGGGGTCCTTTGGTGGTCAACCACAGGCCAGACAGCCCATCCTCACACAGCTAAACCTAAGGGAGAGAAACGCCAGCCTCGAGGTCAAACCAGCCATTTCCCATCCGTTAGAGGAAACGGTCCAGAGTACTCTCCTGTAACAGATTTCACAGCCAAGTTTCTAACTTCACATGATAACCTTGAATTACAGAACAATATAGATGTATTAATATATCAGAAAGTGATGAAACTCAAACTATACCTATTATAATTTGTCCCTCTGAATATGAATTTAAACCCTTTGCTCATTTGTTGAGTCTAAATCACAGACAACATGCAAATTTTACACTGCCCTCCAGTGATTTCTTAATGTCCGTCCCTACAAAAAGCACGTGCTGGTGTATAAGCTATACCTAAAATATACCATTATTGTATATTAGAGTAAATATGAGATATTCTCGTGTTTTGGCAAGTGCAAATTGGCTGTCATTCATGAAGTAACAATCATTGACATTGAATTCTTTTTCACAATATAGAAAAGAGTGTTTCACCCTCTTATAATGATGTTTTGCACTGGCAGCATGCAAGAAAAGGTTATAAATGTGTCGGAGCTGGTTTCACAAAGTCTCTGGGCTCAGCAGCCAGCAGCGCTGCCGGCCAGGGACTCGGCAGCCCCCCGCTCCGCTCCCCATCACGCAGGGGTACCTCGGCCAGCTAAGTCATCGCAGTGCAAAAATTGCAACAAAAATCAGTCTGTATGACACACGGCAGCTCATGATACTCTATCCTGTCAGTGATACACAAGCTAATTAATCCCTTAAGGGACCATGACACCAAGGTAATTTTTCCTACCTGTTAATTTAGCATCATCTGGTTGCTCGATGCCACCCTAAATAAATGGGTTCCTATCAGCAGAGACTGGCATCAAACAGAGCTAAAACACCCTCCAACAAAACCTCCTATGTCAGCTTCTTGCAAGACTTCAAGCCCCACTTAGCTCTTGGACTGTACGGGACAGCCGACGTGGAAGAGGCAAACATTCAGCACTGATGTAAGGGAGCCCCGGGAGGAGCCGGGACCCTCCAGCCCCCCGGCACGGGGCTGCCACCCAGAGAGGAGCTCCCGGGTTTGGGCTGTGCGTCCCTGGTGCACCTTCCCAGCGGTCACCCGGGGGTGGGCAGCCCGTCCTTCCCCCAGCCCGCAGGTGGGTGCAAGCAGCGTGCCAGGGCACGGCCTTCCTTGTCTGCACTTTGAGAGCACCATGGAAAGAGAGATTTCCACTCCTACACCTGCCCACTTCATTACAGTGTTTGTACGTGCAAAGTGTCAAACAGATGTTGAAATAAAACCGTGGTTTTGTGCTCTTCAACAAATGCAAAGGTATACCATGAAAATAGGCTTTTTTTTTTTTTTCAGCTTGAAAAAAAACCAAACAGGAATCAACTTTCATGTGCCAGTAGAGCCCAGAGTCACCGAGCAGACCTCTTACAGAAATGGTCCTGAGGCCACCTTGGAGCCAACTACTGCAGCCAAGACCTGGGCTCCCACCCCAGGCGGTGCTGGAGCACATAGCATGCCTCATCTCCTCCCTCCAGCTGCCCCACGGAATCCCCCAGCTCCCATGGGAACACACCGCTACCTAGCACAGGTTTGACTGGGTTGCCTAAACGTTTTTTTTTGCAGAAAGCATTCGCCATAATTTAAAATATGCTTTGGAGCTGGGATTCGTAAGACACCAATAAACTTGTCATCAGAAATAACATCAACCATTCGATCCCTGGGATTTACCTTCATTTCCAAATTGCCACATGTACCACTCAGGATTGGCATTCCTCTGCACGCTCAGCTAATGAGTTCCCAGGCAGTATTTTATCAAAGAAATGTGTCAGGGCCTTTCTGTTATTGCTTCTTGTTTTGCAGTGTTAGTATTAGTTATTAAAGCAAAGCGCGTACTTTCCCCCCCCTTGACAGGAACCGTTGAGGGCTGTCGGTGACGGGAACCAGGGTAGGAACAGCTGGCGCAGGTTTAATGATGCATTGTTGTGTTGTTAACGAAAAGCTGTTACATGCCTTGATAAACACATAACGGGCCACTCGAAATTAAAAGAAAATTAAAATGCAAATGTTTACACAAGACACAGTTCCCTTTTTTTTTTTTAAAAACCACTCATTCACCTGCATCGCAGGTGTGAGTAAGACAGCAGCTCATGTGGTGTACCACGGCTTGTGTGGTCGCGATGGTGGTGCCAGCAGGTCATGGTTGGGCACGGTGGATGGGAGATAAAGAGACACCCGTATGGTCCCGCTGCACCATTGCTCTATTTGCAATTAACCACCCAGCTGTAACGAGGCAGTACTCCTTACGGCAAGGGTGCTGCTCCTCCTGGGGCCGTTACAGCAGGAGCCTGCGGCTCGGGGCTTGGGCAGTGCAGAGCAGGGAGGGCTGAAATGGGTTTTCCCAATTAACAGGCAAGACAAGAAAGGTGAAATACATAGTACAGATTCTTCCAAGTAAAAGAAATTATACTCCAGTTGTCTTTGTGCAGATGGCTCCTTCATTAAATCTACACTAATTGCATCAGCTTGAGCCCTGCTTGATGTGCACGTGAGGCAGGAATAAATCTTGGAATTAGGCAGGGAAGTCCAAGGGTCCTGGGGAAAGATTTGGGTCTGGGGGGCACCCAGCCAGGGGTGCCTTCAGTCCTACAGCACACGGCTCGCCTGCAGGACTAGTTAAGGAATAGAATAGCTCTCAGACCGAGTTAAATAAGGGACAGGAATCTGGCTCCGGGATATCTGCTCTGTTACTGTAACTGTTATCTCTGCCTTTGGGAACACTACCCTAAATGGGGGGAGGAGGGTGTTTTCGGAGCAGTTTCTACCACCTGATGAGCACTTTCTGAACCACCAGAGCCCAGGGAATAATGAGAAACAGTTTCCACCAGCATTTGTTCAAAGGCATAAACTTCAACTAAGGATTTACCTCCATATACATTTAATTACTGATTTTTTGATTTTTTTTGGATAGCACAGCTATAAAAAAGAGCAAATGGGTCCCTCTGGGCATGAAAGCAAGTCCCAGGACAGAAATTGTTTGGAGCCACCTCCCTTATGATAAACAGAGAACATCTCAAACGGATAATGCAAACACCTTAATTCTCTAACCAGGATAAAATCTGATGTTTTAAACCAATGCTGGGAGACCAATCTGTTTAGACCAGAACTATATTACTATCCAGGGACTGAGGTTGCTCCACCAATATGTTCATACAACAAGAACACATGCAGGAAAGCAGCAGCAGGCAGTGCCGTATTCTATGTTCCCACAGTAATTCCCGATATAATCAAGCGTGGAGTTGTTAAATGCACCGTCGCTTCTTTGTCAATGCTGCATATTCAGTGCAATAAATTGTGGCTTTCACAGATGAAACGGCGTCGGGGTGTGTTACAGTAACTCCCAGGTACAGCTTCCAAACAGGTCTATTTTCTACCCTGTTGAGCAAGAGCTGATAAAAGGAGCCACTTAATGGGAGATGGAACAAACCAAGAGCTGTGAGAAGCTGTGGTCAACACATACCCATCCACAGCAGTGCCAGGCGAACCGTCAGCAGCTCTGCCCCGGCTGTGGTCACCCAATTCAGGAATTATACAAATGAAAGAAATCCAGATCTTTCATTCCCAAAAAAACCTGAGCCGCCTGGCCTGAATTCATCTTGGTAAAGCAGTTGTGCTGATACGACAGATTTTCCCCTTTTCTAAAATCAAAGAGAGCTTTTAGTGTTAATATTTCTGATTATATGTAAATTATGTGTTATGCTTTCATACTTTTTCTTCTGAAGAGGAACCCCTAATTTGTTTGCACAGCAACGTGGATAAACTCCCTTGATCCATGGCAGCATGTGATTAGGTCACTCAAATGATAACGTTGAATAATTTGTCTCAAGAGGTAAATGATTTGGCTTTTGCACTCTGCATCGCTTGAATGCAGCATGAGTTGTTGTAATACCACACATAGTTTCCACTATTAAGCTTTGATATTTAGAGCTGATAACTGCTAATTCCATCTAAATCTCCTCTGAATTCATGCTCTGGTAAGGAGGAGAACCTTCATTCTGGCTGTACCTCCCCGTCCCACTGCAGGTGGCACTTGCCAGCTCCTCTTCCCAAATTTTTGGAGCACGGATGAGGCTCTGCAGCAAGAGGGCAGTCAGCTGCCTCCTGTCCCCGTCCCATCCCACAGCACTGGTGTGCGCTGCTTTCTTTTACTCAAAAGCCTAACTGGCCTGAGAACTATTCAGTCACCAACAGACCCTCACGCAGCTCCACATTAACCCACGTCACTTCCATAAAACCCACTTGCACAAGGTTAAGGTTAGAATTGACTCGTAAGCATCTACGCTAGCCACAGCATTCAAACACCCTTCTGCGCGCCGTTATTCACCCGCTGGGACCGGCGCGGGGTGGGCAGAGACCTGGCCTGCAAGGGCAGCATCCCCCGGGACACCACCCAGGGCTGCCCAGCCCAACCACGACGGCGGTACCGAAACGCCCCGTCCACTGCAAGGGTGACCACAAGGTGGATGCACGAGGAAACCAGCTGGGGCTTTAATGAGCACAGTTCACTTTCCACCCTCAAACACAAATCAAATCCATTATAACCTTGTTCTTCCCCAGTGATCACACTAAAATCCATTCAGAACAGCAAGTAGACATGGACTTCTGTTGCTGAACACACACACAGATGAAAAACCAAACATAGATGAAAGCCCTTAGAAGACTCATCTTTTGCATTTGAAATGCGTACACAAGCCAGCATGTTTTTCGTGCTCCGCTCAGTAATGGGTGAAGCAAATCATCAGGCTTTTTGCTGGGGAGATGCCTGGGACTGCCCAGCAGCCCACCGCGATGCTCCCCAATCAACACAGCTTATGGAGCACACAGAAATAAGTATTTTTTCTTTACTTTTTCAAGACTGAGTTTGGAAATGGTGTCTTCTGATCTCCAACATCTTTGGGAAGCTGCAAAATCCATTGAAACTCCTGTTTGTCCCAGCAGTACTTGATGACAGAGGGCATTGCACCACCTTTGCCATCAGTTGTAAGCAATAGGGTGCCAGGGATGAATGTGGCAGTAAGGGATGTGACAGTAATCACTGAATTGGTTAAAACCCACCCAAAGCAAAGCCCATGTCTTCTCCTCGCCCTCCCTACTAATACCAAGGTGGATGCCTTCTCACCTGGCTTGTGTTTTTACAGAAACCACGTCCATCGTGCACAGCTTGCTTACACTTTCTCCATTTTGGCTTTTATCTTTATGAACTAAGATGTTTCTTCAAATGGCATTTTCAACCTTACTTTATATTTTTATCAGCAGATGACTCAAGACTGATCTAAAACAATTAGGTTTCAGCATAACTCGACTACAACCCCCACAGAACATTATCTTACCAGGCGACCGGGGGGGCAAGAGGGAAACAGCAGTATGTTGGCCATTGAGTTTATAACTCTGCTTTGTTGTCCAGAATGACTGAAAGTATGAAATAAAATTTGAAAGACCCAGATTTTTAAGTTGGCTGTTTATAAGTTTGTTTAAATATAATTGGTCATTTAAACTATATGTTCCTTTCCTTACCACATGTGAGGAGAGAACAGGGTGCCTTCCTGCCAAACTTCCCTGGTATCTATGATTTTTCCTATATATGTATTCTTAATGGGTATTTTAGGAAGCCACCCAGTTCTAGGAAGTGGTGCACATCCTATTTCCTTTCATAAAGCCATATGCCCGCAGCCGCTGGGCAGGATCCCGCTGCGCTGCACGGGTATCTCCATATGCTAAATCCTTCCTTTCCTAATGGCTTTCACACTATCCCTTCCATAGGCAAATTGCAAAGAAGATATATTGGGCTTAATTGTCTATCTTTCCTTAAAAATGTACATTACTAAGCAGGCCTAGAGCTTGCAACTTAATTGAAAAAAGAAAGGAAAAGCAAACAGCAAGAAAACACACCTCAGTTTTTTTTTTTTTTAAAGTGGTAGAGTATAAGAGAAAGCCTCATATATACAATACTTAAAAGTTTTGTACATAGATCACTATAAAGTATCGCATTAATCCCCTCATGTAAGGTGTGTATCCTATTAACTAGGACCAGCAGTTTAATTAAAACTCTAACTCAGTGCAGGAAACCTTTTTTCCTCATACGATGATAATTAACAGGTATTAAAACTGCAGGGGAAAAAAAAAAGAATCTATTTTAAGCCATACTTACGAGGAAGACAGTCTGAATTCACCTTCTTTATGACATTTATTCTTACTGCAGCTATGAGGTAGGTCAGTGTAATTAGGTCTGTTCGCAAGAAATTCTGGGAGTCATTTGTTTTTGCTGAAGTTTTGAGAAGAGCCAACAGCTCTTGTTGCATGGCTGTTAGAGACACACAAGCAGTTTGCTAAGACCAGCGCTCATTTTCTCTGTTACATCTTCCACGGTGTCATTTTGCCCTTTCCTCAAAGGTGCAACTCAAAATTAATGGGTTCCTTTCGTTGAACGTGAAGGACATTGTTTTTATTTTTTCCTCCCTTATTTGCAGCACCCATAGGATGAAGAAAGAAAAAAGCCTGATCGCATTAGGCTCTCTGAAACTCTTGTTTTCGCTGCTAGCAAGACTCCTGGCAAGATGTTATCACGACATGATTTTATGTTGTGAAAAGCTAATTCAAGTCCTTGGGACCAATTTTTCAGAGGCACCAGTGGCCCAATTTGCACACTGGTTTTTGTCATAGCTCTGGGAGCCCAGAGCTTGCGGGTTCAGACCATCCCCTGTTGCACAGGGGTCACGGATGCTACGTGTGAATGTGTGTGGGGCCCAAGGCACCTGAGCAAGAGCACAGCACAAGGCAAGGACCAGGGGTATAAAAAAGGTGTTAAGTCTGCAGAGGAAGACTTTCTGCTGGTCTCCCCAGCCAGCCAAGAAGATTTTGGGTCCAGTTCTCCATGAACTACTGTGGCCAGCTTCAGAAAGGCAAAAGCTTTGTGTGGAGCTCTTTGGCTAGTCCTTGTGCTTCATGGCCTTCCTTTAACCCGCTTGGGAAGCAAGGGGAAAGAAACCCAACCACCAGCTGTGACAGCTGACTGTCATTGCCTTTCTGAAAGAGCTCTTGGAAGGGAAGAGAGTTACAAACTGCATCTGCTCAGTCCTACGTGATCCTACATCGTGCCTCCCTTGGGCTGCTTCTCAGCAACACCTCCAGTTCTGGGGAAGTCACAGGTCCCAGGCAGCGGCGAGCCATGGCCGGTGCCAGGGCAGTGATGGCCAGCAGACAGCAGGATGAGCTTTGAGCTGTCTGCCTGAGCAGTGCATACGACCGACTTTGAAAGGAAGAATAATGCTTCCATAAAACTGCCTTGGTTATATGCTAATGGGGTGCAGGAGGTGTTTTTGCTTTACCACAGTTCTAACTTTCTCATTGAGTGAAGGAGACAGTCGATGTCTCCTGCGGGAGCCATCACCGCTGCTCCCTCCACCCACGTCCAGTCTCCCGGGCAAGCTCTGGGCAGCGCCTGGAGAAGAACAGCATGCCGGCAAAGCAAGAGCCTCTGAGACTCATATTATTTCTAGCCTGCAGCTAATGAGCACATGAAAAACCATTCCAGTCATGAAAAGGCCATTTAAGCTGGTAATAACCTATATCCCTGTTGAGCAGGACCCGGCTACGGATGCTCAGGCAAGATCCATGCTGCAAAGGAAAATTCTTTATGGAGTTTCTAGGTTATTAACATAACAAAACCCTGAAGTTATCTAAGCAGCATATAGCTGTGCTATTTTTCTGCTACTGATGCATGTCTTATCATTAAATCCTCTCACATAATTTTGGGAACACAGCTCTTTTTTCCCAGTGATTAAAACAGAGCGACTTTTAAAAACCCTGCTTCACAATAATCAGTTAACAACAAAAATAAGGTTTAAATGCATAGTGACTTCATATAGGCATAGACTTTGTACAGCCAAAATATGTTCAGCTTTAGCCTGAAGGAGTACTGAATATTTAAAGGCAATAAATTCTGATCCTAAAACTAATTTATTCTACAACCTATCTTGTATTTATCAGGATACTTAATCAGAAAGAAACAACTGATTATAGATGATGTAAGGCTAATCAAGGAGATTATCATCTAGTATAATAAAATTATCACATTGTAAGCTACAAAAGAAATACCTACTGTAAATGCATATTCCCTTCTGTCCCAGCGTTACAACAATCTATTCTTAGGTTTAGTCAAATAGATATATTTAGTTTGCTGGTGAACTCAGGTGATCAGTGAGCTCAATTCAACTACAAAAAGTAGAGTCAGCAGATGCATTAGTTTGCGTTTTTAAGGTAACAGCACTCAGCAGCACTGACAAAGCAAACGTACGGTTTTATCCATGAATCGTGGATAACTATTAATTGCAAGCTGTGGTACTGTGCTTGGGTATGGACGGTGCTACCTGTGCTCGCTGTAGGGTGTTCTTGTGTAGCTGCTGCAAGTACGGGAGCGGGATGGGAGCGACGGTGGGTCCAGCTGAAACACCCTGGGGCTAAGGGAAAGCTTTGTGTCCGCCCCAGCTGGGGTCTCTCATAGTGGTAGAAGGCAGAACCAGCCGTGAGGTGTTGCTCGGGGAGGTAACCACGTTCCACAGCTGCCATCGAGCTGGTTTCTGAGGTAGAAATCAACTGTGCAAAATTAACACATGCCAAATCAACAAGCTGTCCCCAACCCTCTGCCACACAAGGGGACCAACGGTCTGCCCCCCGCTGCTGGCCCTGCAGGGGAGGTGGGGGACAGGGGTGTCCCCCCTCATTTACCCTGGGAAGAGGAGGATGCCGGTGGGCACGCTGCCAGCCATCCCCAGTGCCAGAGGGGACGGGGCACCACGACACCAACCGTGGTGGGAGAGGGCTGTTAGCACACCCGCGGGACTGGAAAAGCTGAGAAACAGGGAACACACTGGGAAAAAAAGGAAAAATAACCTCTTTCCAGTGGAGATCCTGGTAAAACCAATGGTGTAATTGCAAATGAACTGCTTCAATAAACAAAACCAGCCAGATTTTGAGGAATATTTCTGGCAAAGCCAGGGGAAATGTGACCATACAAATCACTAGCATTTTACCTATGTTATCCAGCTGTTCTTGTGTGTTTTGTTTTTAAGAGGAATACTAAATAGCCCATCAAGACTTCCATCCTTTCAGCCCACATAATCCACTGCTTTTTGAGATAATCCACTGCTTTTGGAGCCACCACTGAACTGGCCATCCTTCTTGATCTCTCCTTCCCAGTCCTACGACAGCATTTTGCCCTCTCCATGTGCTATCCCCCACAATACACCCGAGAGCAAACTAATTGCCGCTGGTTTGCTTTCCCTGTTGTTTTGGAATAATTGTCTGAACAAAATTTTAAGATGCAAGTGAGAAAATGCCAGTATCAGAGAAGCTGCAGGCAAAGCTAATTGATTGATCTGCTTATGTAGATCTAATTTAAAAGAGGAGTTGAACTTCTGGAACCACTGCTTATTTCCTTGGAGGCATATCCATCAGCGTGATGTGAGTAATTTCAACGTGTAGAGACATTTTTACCCTTCTCTGTAGGTATAATTCTGTTAATGCAGGTGAGCAGGTGCTTCTGGGCATGCAGGGAGACTGCAGCCTGAATGGTGAATTTCCAAACAAGTACACTTGTAATATGCATACACACAGCCCCCCCCAACGCTTTGTTGGGATTTAATTTTTCAGAGATATTAAACACCCTATTGAAACTGTTGTGTGTCACCCCAGGGTGCCCTGGAGCTGGGGGTTATTGCTCCACCACCTTGCTGCTCCCCACAGCATCACGTACCACAGCCATAGCTATGTTTTTTTTTTTAATAATAATAAAAAAAAAGGAAAACAGTTAAAAACTGCTTTTCAAGTAGGTTCCTTAATTGCTGTGGGTTCTGTAAACCTGATGTGCAGACTCCTAATCCCTCAGCCTGGGGTTTCTCATCCCAGGGAGCTATCCCTGCTCCCAGCCAGGGCTCCAAATCCTCAAAGGCTCGAATCGATCCTGGCACCATCCAGAAGTGAGATGCAGGGAGATGGCTACATCCCCTGGCACACAGCTGGCCTCAGTGCACGCTACCCAATGCCCGTGGTATGAATTATAACATATATTCTTGGGTGGACAATCAATAATGACAATCTTATGACACTTCTGATTTTTAGCTACATTTCTACCCCTCCCCATTTTAAGCCACTTGAATCACAAACAAAGCCTCAAAAGCCATTCTCACATTGGGTTTTTACTGAAATCCCACTGCAAGGTCCATGTGAATGTATGTAAATATATGTGCAGCATGATTAAAATAAAAATGTTGCGTTTTCACAGTTTAATCAAACTGTAAAATTAATCAGTGGTATGGCTTATTGTACACTTCTTCTCACAGAGAAATGAATGCAATTAAAACGTTGCCCAAATTCATAATTGTTGAGCTAGTGTAATAAGCGTGTACAAAAAGGGACCCCTGAGACACACAGTTGAGCCCCAAATTGCTTTTTTATTCAAGATGAGCCCTAGCATCATGGGAGCACCAAGAACAGCAGCAGAGCTATCACAGGCAGGCTAATTACTTTAGCAAGACCTGCTCTATTTAAAAATAAATTAAAAAAAGAAAAAAAAAAAGAGCAGGTGCTAAGATCAGACCTGGTGGCAATGTTTATCCTTTCCCTGGCAGTCCCTCACCAAGAGCTTTGCTTGTGTTACATGGCCCCATGAAAGGTGCAGGGACAGGGCTTTGCCCTAATAAAATCCCAGTGCAACTGTGGTATAAAAAAAAAAAATTGCTGCAATCATTATTTTTCCTCTAGAGGTATTAGTAATAATGAACAGCAAAAATAAGCCAAGTGTGCCATTAATAGGGTTGAATGGTTATGGAAAGATTTCAGCTCTGGCTTGAGTTACCAGTTCTGGGCAGCATGGATACTTGCTGGCACTCAATGCAATGCTTTCTCGTGCATACCTCTGAACACGGAAGGCTCTGAAGAATGGCAGTAAGCAAGCTTTAATCCCTGGGAGGTGCCCAACATTCCCATATTCTGGGGGAAAAAAAGCTAGGTGAGCTAATACTGAGTACAGGCAGAGTTAGACAACTGGAGTCCTACAGCCATCAAAAGATACGAAATATGGTATCTAGACCTGATACCACAATACACATGTGCAAGTTATGGATAAGACTTTCCAAAGAATCCAGGAAAAGCCCCAAACCAAAATTGCTATGTAGAAAGAGCAGTTGTAGCTCAACGTCACTAAGGCTTCTTTTATTCCATTTCCGCCTTTCGATATGCATTTATTGCAGGGAAATGTAATACCCGAATCAGACGTTTTTCTGCAAGTACACCCCACAATAAGAGCACAGAGCAGGAAAGGCCAATTTTTCCAGTATCTTCTGCCAAGTGTATTTTGGCTAGCACTTTGCCCATGCCCGGTGACGCCAGCCCAGCTCGCAGTGCCAGGGTTGATGCCAGCGGTTCACCACCACTCTCTGGCACAGACAGACACAGACCTGGCAGTAAAGCATTTTAGGAAGTTTAGAGCTTGCTTACTCCCCGCTGCCCACATTACACGTGACATTTCTTCGTTAAAACTACCCAATAAGTGGTTATTTCAGTGATTTAACCAAGGTGCTTTTTCCAACTTCCTCTCCTGCCCTCACCTTTCCATCCCCAGCGGATATTTTAGGCATGACGCACTTGGGTGTCTTCCTCCAGATTCAAAGGGTGACCCCAAATGAGCCCCAGGTTCAGCCTAAGCAGGGTTGTCCCTACCAAGGATCACCTCAAAACAGGTCAGACCTGCCTGCTGCTCTCCTGGCTTTTCCAACTGGCTTGCCAGGCTCTGGCATTTGCTGAATGCCGCTTCATCCTGACCCCAAGTTGAAGGGCAGAAGCAACAAAACTGTCTGCCCAGCAGGATCCCACGGGACCTCCTCACCCTGCAGGGATGGGCAGAAGTTACTAATGAAAGTGTCTGATGGAGACTTTACCCTCCACTCACTTGCTCCAGGACATTTCGCATGATAAGCTATTTGCATGTATGGCCACGAACTCTCCCCTAGCATCAGAAAAGTCTGTTTGGGGAGGGAGAGCTTGCCCAGCGCAGCGGCTGTGGTCTCCCACAGTGGTTTGAATCTAAAGAATAATTTAGACCCAGGAAACCCAGGTTGGTGCCCCTGAAAGTCAAATGAAATTCAATACTTCGGAAGAAAAAGCAGTGCGATGCATTTAAAAGAAAAAAGACCCCACACTGCTACAGACCCGTTCAGCTTCCCCAGACAGCCTAACGCAATCTGGTTCCCCTTTAGGGTCCCTAACCCAATCAACTCAACATTAGCAACAGACTTGAGCGGAATGGATACTGCAAATAAATACTGAGCAGTTACAAAATGTCAGAAGGCCACAACCAGGTCTCACGGTTTGATCGCTTCGCTGCGATGCCTGGGGCTGGCGGGCACCAAGTGCTCTCTCCGCTTTCAGGAGGATCTGTTTTCATGGTGTGCCATTTCCTGCCGTGCAGGGATGCAAAAGGCTTACGCCGAATCTGAGTTAGCATTATGACCAGAGATATGCACTTCTTGTTTTTCAGTTATTTGAAACCAAACAAACAAGCCACATTTACCAAATACATTTATATCAGAAAAAAAAAAGCTGAACCAGATAATTATGACAATACCACCTCATGGGAGAAGAGTTTGGCCTCGGTTTTATAAGTAGCCAAAGTGCAAGTGGTCCTTATCAGACACCCAAACCACACAGTCAACTGGAGGTGTCCCACTGCCCAGCCACCTACCAACATCTCTCTTCATGACTCCAACCCCCGGGTTTGGCTGCACGTACCATCCCTGCTCCCCTGTAAAGCAACTTTCAAATGAGGCAAGAGCGCAACTGCCTGCACACTAGTGAGCTCCTGGACTATGCACATCATCCCCCAAAAAAAGGTCCAAAGCCTTGTGCTGGAGAAGCTGTCCTACATATCCTGAAGGACAGCTCAGTGGCAAGACCAGCAGCACCCAAAAAGTCACTTTGCTCTACAACAGAAGGCCAGTTCTGATCTCACAGTGCTTCTGCCTAAGGACAGATGCAGTCCAGCTGGAGAGAGCAATACCTTGCTTTGATCATGGGTGGGGTTTTTTTGAAGCAACAATAAGTACTTTGCATCTGGGTTATTGTCTGCATTTCAGGCCAGCGAGTTGAAGTCCTGAGCAAGTTGGTGGAGACCAGGGATGCAGAGTGCACAGCTTTGATGCCAGCAGAACCAGAAAACCCACAGCATTAAGACCTCCAAATTGAACCCACAAGTTCTTAATTGGGGTGACATTATTTTTACCTTTTTTTTTTCCCTTCCAAAACCATAGAACTGTATTGGCTTTCATTTTCCATCACGTACACATTGCTAATACCTGGTCACAGTAGCAAGCCTATACCATGGACACTTTAAATGTGCACTAGTCCCATACCTGGGCACAGAGTAAACAGATGGGTTTGGATAAATTAAAATCAATGAGCTAGCAAAGGCTTCTCTCGTTTGATTGATCCAAGCCCCCGGGCAGCAGGCGCAGCAGCATGCAAAATGGTGTAACGTAGCACAAGCATAAATTTCATTCACAGGAATTACAGTAACAGAAACTAATAGCAGCACAAATGCGGTCCAGAGCATCACTGATCCCAAAATATTAGGTGACAGCATCAGATAATTTAATGAACAGCAAAGATCTTTTAAGAGCAGCAGCAACCTGTTTAGCACTGCTTATTTTATCTCTGTACCGTTCAAAGCTGCATGATGCTGTACATCTTGTTCAGCATGTACGTAACAACCATTGTTTAAACACTGATCTACAAACTATATTTGGGCTTATAAATTCTTACGGTATTTTCCTAGTAAGATTTTTACATTATTTCCCCCACTAGATATGTTGCTGGGACTTCTTTACTACACAGCAGACACTTTCTGCAATACTGCGCAGTCAAATCTACATATGTGGTTGTTGAAAAGTCTCTTAAATAACATCTGTTGTGGTCTAAAACTGACGATCCATAGGTAAGAGTGCATATGCTTCTCTCCAGTTCTAGGGTTCCTGGTGCACTTGGGATGTCGGCTCCCCGAAGGGGGGGTCAGGATGGGGTACAAGGGGTAGTTTGCACAACTTGTGTTGATTCTTTGGGTTCTGACATTGGTGATCAGATTGAGCTGAATTAACCTCCGCACACCTGCCCACAGTTGCCATGTGTGAGTAAATAACTATTCAAGGTTTCTTTCATATATATAAAATATTAGATATCTACTGTAAGACAGAAATAAGGAGATTTCCCCCCAAATATCTTCTTTTTTAAAGACTGCATCTTTCTGCCTCTGAAAACAATGGTTCATTTTTCATCGACTTCAATAAGAGCAACACCCAGCCTAGATATTCCTGTGCATGGGTATGTAAGGAACAGACACACCATCACACGGCGATGCATCAGAGACGCTGGGTTTCAAAATAACATTGATCTGCTCCAGAGATTTACGATCGTTGTTAAAACACATCTTCAAGGTATACACAGTAAAAGCACTAACAACTTAACGTGTTAGAAAATTTATAGGAGCATGTCACAGCCAGCAACAAGGTTTTCAAAAATTATCTGAAGTTTTCATTTGCATCCCTGGGAGGAATGGCTGGTACAGAGGAACATGAGCTTGAAGTCGTGATAAATTCAGGCAAAAAAAATTACAGATGAGCTCCTGGCAGTTCTACTCAAGGCCAAATGTTGACAATAGGCTAAAGAAAAATTCCTGCAGTCAGTTTTTCCAAAGTCTGTTAACAGTTGCAGAGGAACCTGCTCAAAAGCTGCATGCAGATTGACCCCTTTGCCCACCAAAGTGCTTAGCCATCAGCTTAGCCACCATGGGCCATGGGGCAGAGTCCCATGGACCTCCAGGGAAGGCTTGGGGATGGTGTTCAACCTGGGACACAGTGCTAGGTCAAATGGGAAGGTCTGACTGCAGATCTCCATCTTTAGCCCCAAACCCCTTTCTCTGCCCCATCTTTCCCCATGCGTCACCACCCATCTCCATCCACCATGCTACGGCGTTTGCCCATTTTAAATCCTCAGCACCTGGTCATAGAATAGAATCATAGAACGGTTTGGATTGGAAGGGACCTTTAAAGACCATCTAGTCCAACCCCCCTGCCATGGGCAGGGACATCTTCAGCCAGATCAAGGTGCTCAGAGCCCCGTCTAACCGGACCTTGAACGTTTCCAGGGATGGGACATCGACCACCTCTGGGCAACCTGTGCCAGCATTTCACCACCCTCATGGTAAAAACATCGGAGCACGACGCGGTGTTTTACAAAGGACAGCCTATTTCCCAGTGAAAAATTGCAGTTGTCCGTGGCAGTGAATACGCAAACACCATTTTCCCTGCAGCTGAGCTTTGGGGAATGAAGAGTTAATGTTCTTATCTGCATGTCTGGCCCAGGCGTGACTATGGGTCTCACTTCTAAAATACAGTGATTTATATTTCAAAGTATTGCTGACTTGCACTCTTTCCTTCCTAAAAGATTCCTTCTCAGGGGTCTGAGTGGTTGTACAGATTTGATTCCCTAGCTCCTGCGCCTCTTAAAGTAGCAATAATTATTTCTAGACAAAGCCTCATTTCTTTCCAAAAAACCTGGAAAGAGGGAAGAGATGCACACTGCGCTGATCCCCCCCAAGAAGGGGCCAATAATGGTAAAACGGGCAAAAATGAACGCGCATTTCATTACCATTTTTTGATTAACAGTTCCTGAACCATAACCTCTAATGGCAGTAATTAACTCACTGCGCTCTAATACAGGCATTATGAAGCCCCTGATGCATGCCGGGGACTCAACACGCAGGGCAGCCGCATCGCTACGCAGCTGCGAGTTTTAAGATGTTGTAAAGAATGTCAAGGAACAATAAACATGATTGAAGAGCTTGTTTGTGGGAACTGTTCGAATGCTCTCGCCATACTGTGAGCAACAACAAAAAAAAGGAGAAAACAGGCTTAATTGTCTTCATTACGCCTATCAGAAAAACAAGCTACTCGGGAAAGCAACATGCAGGCTTACATTGCCCAAGACTTCACTACAACACTGAAGCTTGTGCTGCTTTGGTTTCCAGTTGTCACTGTGAGAAAAGACATTTTCAGAGTATAGACAAACAGGGAATTGGGTATAACAGTTCTTTTGTGCCTCTTGGATGCACAACTATAATCCCTGTGTTATCAATTCCAGTTGCCCCAGTATAATCTCTTCCCCAAGGACTTCATCTTTCAGGTTAAAGACAGGTTTGGCGCTCATCACTACTTCTTTTACCCCCAAATTGCATGAAGTCAGGACTTCTGCTGTTACGCTTGAAGTTTTAAAGCCTTTTAGAGAGATCCTTTAAAAAAGAGCAATACAGATATGCTCTGCTGCACCAGAGGGAACGTAGCGCTTCCTCAGAAAGCTCCGGAATTGTTACTAGGAGAGTATTTGCTTAACATTGGAGTGTTGTACACATGAAAATAGAAAAATTCATTAGAGTTATCATTTTTTCCTGTACCTCCTGTGCATCAGATCCCCAAAGACCACGTGTGTGCTCACGCTGAGGCTGGAGGGCAATTGTATGGTTCAGCCCCATTGCATTTGAGTTACAAGTGCAGACTTGGAAGGCGCTTTCACATTTTCTCTCTTACACGATCCGCAGCCTGTCAAGTTGCAACCTGTTTCAACAGAGTGCTCTGGGCAAGGCTGGACAGGCAGGATCCTGCCCACACACCAACGCATGGCAAAGCTGCGACCCCGAGCAGGGTGGCCTTGGGGGTTGCCCTGGCTGAAGGTCACAATCCATCTCTCCTGCCAGGAGCCCGAAGGGGAAAGTGCGTCCCACAACCGCCATCAGGGTCTCATCTTTACCGAGGGGGAAGGGTGCAGGCAAGGCAGTATTTCTTTCTAAAGCCTTTTCTGAACCTTCTTCATAGGGGTTACAGACAGTCATGGCATCCTCTCCCCCAGCCCCCTTCCTTCCCCAGCATCCCCCCTCTGACCGAGGACAGGGGTTGGCAAGGACAGCACACACGCTGGTGCATCCACTGCTGTCAGCACCTTCATTATTTATCTTCCCCAGTTAGGTCCCATTCCCAGTGGCTGGGGGATTTCCTCAGCCGCTGCACTGCCAGCAGCTCCCCCGCTCCGCTTGCAGAGGCGGAGACCTTCCTCCCTTTGCCTCGACTCCTTCTCATCAGGCACAGAAAACACAGCCCTGAACAGGAAGATTAATTTACACCCAGGAACATAAAGCCATACCTGAGATTTCCAGAGACACGCTCTTATTCCACAGGGTGAAGCCTGCGACCTTCCCCAGCCATCTCAGCGTTTGGAGGTAGCCTCTCCCCCCAGAGCTGCTGAATCACAGCCCCTCACAAGGAGCACTTTTAATCAAGCCTGCAGGCTCCTGCTGCAGCACTTTTACCATCACAGCACCAATCAGCACCTCCATCACCCACACCACTAACCGGGTGGGGATGTCTCTGCTCCAGCTGGGGAGCAGCTCATTAAACCCCCACCGCTACCCTGCCAGAAAACAATTGCCTTTAAATGCCTTATAAATCCAACAGGCTTCCCTATTAAAGCCGGTGCTCCACTAAATCATTTCACCACTTAATAGCTCAAGGTTCAATCTGCACTTGACTCCTCTATTTACTATTTTCATGCTTTCTATTACCGAAGGCAGCGGTCTTAATTAAATGCAATTACACGTCTCCTGATTAAAAGCTACATGTATCGCATAAGAGACCAGCACCCGAGTAGCACAAACGAGCCCCGCGGGGGGGTGGCAGCCAGGGGATGGTGTCTCCTCTCCCTCCACGCCTCGCACGCCCCATTGTACCCTCGCTGTAACCAGGACATGTGCATCTCATGATCTGAACAGTCTTTCTTCAACATTTCAGAAAGATCTGATATTTGCTCCTCGGATGTATAAATATGCACAACAGAGCTGCTCCTCCACCAACCCTGCATCCCAAGAATCCAGCCAGCATCTCCATCCACTGCCTCTACCCCCCCCTTTTTGTGAGGGTAATGCTTCATCCAAGCAGCTAGAAATAGCATTCAAGGCTGCAAACCTTGAATGAGTTAATCTTTTCCAGGAAAAAAATCCCATTAAATATGTACTCAAAAGAAAGTTTTCTGAAGGCATTGCAACCAGTAAAGTAAAAATCCTGGCAAAACTCAGCTGTCAGCTCCCAGGCAGGGTCTCCGGGTCCTGCGGCTCCGCGACGCAGCAGCCTGGAAACTCAGCAGCTGCTTCATTTAATTTGAAATGGGAGCGTTTTGAGGAGTAAGGAAAGGAGCAGTCTCGAAGTGGCTGTGTGCTGTTTTGACGTGCAGTCCTTCCCCGGGGAAGGCTGGCGGGGATGCACGTATTGCCTCTCTGAGGCTGCTAAAATGATCAACAGGATCAAGCAGCAGCTGTAAAAAAAGTGGTATTTCGAGTCTTGAAGGGACTCTGATGGGAAAGGAAACCTCCGAGAAACACTTCTGAAAAGTTAAACCTACAGCCATCATGCTGAAGTGAAAATACGGTATTGGTTTTTTTTTTTTATGATTAATACCACAGGAATGGAGCAGTCTAATTTTAATTAATGTAAATTACAGTAAAGCAGGCTATAATTTTTTAATTGACCCGCTGGCTCAGTTGAACGTAAAATGGCGGAGTAAATACCAACAGACAGACATGCAGTCACGTGGACATGGTAGAGAGGAGTAGCACTGTGGGGTGAACGCAGCAGCCCTTCATCCACCTTCTCCTTCCCCCTCTTCCTCCCAGCCAGGGAGATGCTCGCAAGCGGGTCCTACCTGCCACCAGCTCCATGCTGCCTTCCCATGCACGGGTGGAGGCTCAATATAATAAATATTTTATAATAATCAGGAGCCTTTTTTATTCCAGGCATGGTACATGGCTCATTAACGGCGTGCGTATGTGCAGAGTGTGAAGATTTATAGCTTATTCCCTTAAGGAGAGTTAATATCATACTCGAAGTGCCTCCAGCTCTTGTTTAGGTGGAAGAGGACATCTCAAGTGAATGAGGTAGGTATTGATGAGCTGTCTGCATGAGGAATTCCCTGGAAAAATTCCCGAGTGCTATTTTTATGATCAACCATTAAAAGTGTTGATTGAAAACATTGTCATAGGCCATGGTAATTTAATAATATGTCGTAAACATAAAAGTTGTGGATGGAAAATATTTCTAAATCCTTCTTAAGATCTTTGGTGGAAGTCTTGAAAATAAGTAAGCAACACTATTTCCTGAAACTACGGAACACTTCATTCACAGATTTTTGAGCTACTTCACAAACATTCAACTGACACGACCTGGGCTTTGGAGGTGTTTGGTAATATTGCCAGATTTCCGTGTTCTCTCTACAGAAACTCTGCTGAGCACTGTCCCTCCGCAGGGACCAAGAAGAAATCAAATTTCAGTCATTTCTGTCCCTTCTCTGTCAGAACAGAGGTAGATTTGGAGATCTGATGGTACGGCTGCCTTCTGCTGTTGAACAGCCACTGCAAACTTGCTTATGGCGAGGACGAGGAAGATTCACTGTCTTTACAATTTGTGATGCTTACGCTTGTGTGCTCTGCTCAAAATATGTCTGGCTGCGCTTGAGCAACTAAAAAGAAGTAACGTGAAGATGGTCCAACGCCTTTCAACATTCCCAGGAAGGCTACGCTCTATCAAAATCTTCTCTCAGCACCACGTTCCACACATCAAGTTATTTTTCTTAGTGAAGAACTGTGGCCATAGCCCTCACCTGGGTGTTTTAGTGCAGCTGCATATGGCCAGCACATCTGTACTAATAAATACTCCTTTGACAGATACTAGAAATTATTTGCATGGCAGAATAGGTAAAGTATTAAGAAGAGAAAAAGGATACCGTGTAAAATCAAGTTAAATGAACCCCCCAGCATCCCTCACCTAGCTGTGTTGGACCACGCTGCCAGAACAGGTCTGGGCGTAGGGGCCGGTAACCGTGCTCCCCGCAGCTCGTGCTTACAGCTGACACACGTTCCTTGCACTAAAGCATCTAAAAAGGTGTCCCGGATCACTGCTAGATCATGTTATGGGGCCCAGAAACACCAGGTAACATCTCCGAAATAATGCTGATCCACAACTTTCTTTACATCTCATCTTTTTCGCATCCAGAGGATTTTTTTTTTTCTTTTTTCCTAATGCTAACAGAACCAAGCCTTAGTTGCCTCACTGAAAATAACTGTCCTCCCTCAGGGAGGCTCCTAGCGCTCCATCAAACTTCACTGTCAGAGTTATGCCATTCGCTGGGGCAAACGCAAAATGCGAGGGGATCTGGTTAAACAACACATAATACCTATTTTTTTCTCCTGGTGGGCTGGAGCACACCATCTCCGGTGGGCAGCACCCTCCCAGCTGCCCGCAGCAGGCAGGACATTGCCACGCAAACGGGATTTACTGGTGATTTTCTGAGCGCGGTACCCTGTCGTTAAAATAAGGAGAGAAGTCAGCTGGGTGAGTGCGATGCTCTGGTGTCACCTTATTATTTGAGCTTTCAGTAGAGGAATCCAGTTTCAGGTCTGCGCCGAATGGCTTTAGTCAAATGCTCGCTATCATTTATAAATAATCATTTATAAATATAAATAATCATTTTATAAATAAATAAAACCAGATAGCAGTGTATCTCGGGACATCCCTAAGTGCCACGGCCTTACCTGGGAAACTTATGTGAAAAGAAACTCAACAAACAATACCATATCTGTTCAGAAAGATAAATGGTCTTCATGGTAATGACTTTTTTATCACCGGGGGGGGAAAAAGAACAATTTACTTTGCTGGTTTCCATTTTTCCATCTACTGTCAGACAAAATAGCGGGCGGACATAGAACCTTTTCACCTGAGAGCTGGCAGGTTCATGGGAAAATACTTTAAATATATTTGAGTCCAACACTCTCGGCTTTCTATTATTCAGGGTAAGTGTGATTTGCAGCTCTTGCAGTGTCAATTTTTTCTATTAATTGTTAATGAAACAGCCAGATCTCCTGGGGGCAGAGGGAGGTGTTGTTTTCTAATTTTTCAAATCAAGAATATTGTAATAATCCCTCATTAATTCAATCATCTTTCTGTCAGATAACTGCTGTATAATTTAAGGGGTAAGGTTTTAAATAAAGATCCTGGCAAAACCGTCGGGTTGATTTAATACCTATCCTCCATCTAAGTGAAACTCATAACCCTTGGAAACAAATTAGTCTGAAAATCAAAGGTAAATGCCAACAGAAATGTCATAACTCTTCATATATGTCTTCTTTTCTCTCTCTTTTTCTTTTTCCTTTTTCTTTTTATCAATCTCTTTTTTGTTTTTATTTTTTATTATTTGGAAAGAAACATCGATCATGCTCCGCGTATGGTCCCTTCGGCTCCCTGAAAGACACCTTTTCCATCCTTGCCCATTTTTCACAGAGAAGCAGCAGAACTTGCCCGGTTTCAGCTCTGTGCATCTCCCCAGCACTCACTTCTGCTTGAGGAGCAGGTTGGCAGAGACAGCACCAAATTCTGCTCCATCCCTGGCAAAATACTATATAAAAGCATTGGCTAAATGCTTTTCTCCTGTTTAGCGGCTCTGCCTAGAATTATTTGCTGAATTGCACAAGCATTCATTGGTCCAAATTTTGAAAAAACTGGATAGCACTGAAAAGCAGTAAATGCCCAGATCTCCTGTTTTTTTGGGACACATCCTAAGCCATGTCAGTACTTAACACAGTGCTAATATTGGCTAACCTCTCTAAAAATATTACCCAGTTTCTTTAAATGAGCGCGACCCTCGGTTCCCTCATTTTCCTGGTTATGTCACTTAGGGAACACACTTAGGAGCCCTTATCATGCCATCAGGAGTCATCTGCTTTACTTCTGCTTCACCTGGCTGGCTGGGCACGTCCCGCCAAAGCCAAAAAGTAAGAGGGTGCTATCGAACAGGTTTTGTTAAGAGGAGATATCTTTGAGTCAAGGTGAGCAAGGAAGTTTTCACTGTCTTTTTTTAAATGTGGCTACGTTGAACCAAAGCACCTCTCTATAAACTGTTATGGAGGAATTTTCTCAGGCCCAAGAGCAAATTTCTGGTTAAAACACACCATAACAAGCACTGCAATGGTGTCTTTGCATCGTATACCCTGTGCTCGTGTCCCCAGCCCCGGGCTGCTCCGGCTTTCTGATGGACCTCAGTCTCTCACCCTCTTCTCTTCCCACACGTGGAAGGTTTTGAATGGTCCCGTTTCCATGCTGGCACAGACTGATAGCAACATTTTCAAAACTAGAGAGTTTTTGGTGATGAATTTTTGTTTTCAAATCATCCCAAACTATTGCCATGTGATCAAATTCAAAGCTTCTTATCTGTATCACCTCTGACAAACAAGACCACATCTTATTTTCCAGCTTAACCAGATGACCAGTAATCAAAGCTGTCCTGCCTTAATCCTCCTTATTCAAAGGTCAGCACATCTCCTTGCAACACATCTCAAAAGAGCACTCCTTTCTTAAAAAAAAAAAAAAAAAATCATTCAATCCTTTGGGCTGATGTTGGACAAGGTTAAATCATGGGGAAAGCGTCCACAGTGAAATTTGCCCTATTTGCCATGAAGTTGTTCATTGGGAGAATGCAGAGGATGCAGCCACATGTCTTACAGCGATGGAAACGATCACTTAATGCAATTCTACACTTTCTTTTCCTGAAATTGCTGCAGGTGGTAAGATAGAGCTCTTGGCTGTTTGAACCTTGCAATTCACTCACCAGCATGATAATTTTAACTTGCCCCATCAAATCATTATTTGTAATTAGAGCTACAAGTCAAGAGATGTAGATACTTAAGAATAAGTATATTTTCCAAACAGCTTCTTAGGTAGAAAGAGAAAATTAGGGTAATTTAAAAAGTAATAATGCTAATAGGCTGCAGAGAGGAATACAGGAAAGATGAGTGTTACATTTGATACAGACGGAGACAAGCAGAAGACGGCAGGACACCCTTGCTGGGACAGCCTTCCACCAATGCCGGCCAGAACAAGCCAGCCGTGAGCAGAAGAGTCAGAGGAGAATATTTGACTTGTTGGTCAAAATACTCTAGATGAGTTCAGCTAGGTGAGCAGCAACGGAGGCCAGGAGAAGAGCCAGCCCTCTCCTCCAGCCCCTGACAGAGGACCTCCACCTTCCCTGGAAAAAGCTGCTTTGCTTCCACTTCTACAAACAGCAGCTCTCCTAAAAAAGACCATTGAATCTGGAACAAACCTCCTGGGAAGCACCACAAAGCAGCAGCTCGCAGGTTCACCTTCACTTGACTTTAAGACAAGCTGTCTCAAGCATGAAGTGCAGCGAGCTTAACAAAATACTCCTCTGAAAGCTAACACTACCAGGCATGGAGGGAAAATGAGCTTTGAAATGGGACTTACAACTAGGTCATTTTCTGGATGCACAATAATTAGCATTGCCTGAATTGCTAAGGCCTCAAAGTCTAACGAATTTCGGCTCCGCAGAAATATGCATCTTCAGGGCACGGACACGCTCAGACACCTATTTTTAAAAACAGTTGCCGGCTGTTACAGCACAAACTCCTTCACGTGCACTGAGAGTTTTAAAGGACTTTAAAATTTCTCTGAAAACTGAGGGATAAAAAAAATTGTCAGGGAGATTAGGAGGTGTGTAAGCATGTGTATACATGCCCGTGCATGCAGGTACGTGTGTCCTCTTTGTGTCTTGAAACTGCCACGATGTTATATGTGACACTGGGTTGGACAAGTTTTAACAATGAAAAATATGTATTTGCCCTTATTTTACTAAATCTTACTTCAATCTCCTCCTTAATTTAGACATTTTTTTATGGAGTTTTATATCAGAAATTTTTTTAAAGTCTCATCAGACTTTGTACATCACTTTTACACTAATCGTTGTGAATGACGTAAAGACAAAGCAGTGGGATCATCAAAGTCTGAGAGGGGCTCCTGGATCCTGGGCTGTTGTGTATGATTTATCCAACTGACTTGAACTGTTCTGGCAGTCTCTCGCCATCATTGAGCAAATATTATTTATGCAGGTTTGATTTTTTTTTAAATACTGGATTCTGTCAGCAACTGCTTTAATCTGTTTTCATATCTTAATAAGTGGTAATTGGAAATATCAACTGTTTTTCTCTCCTGTTCTCTTTTATAGAAATAAGTGTTGCAGTGATGGATTCAAAGAGTCTCCATAGCTATTTCCCAGCTGTCACTTAATAAGGAATCTGGAAGATTTTAGGTCCTCTGGAGAACACGGTGAATACGGTCATTCTCTGGCATCAGTCTGCTTCCGAGTCCCACAGGTATTACCTCTTGTAATGGGTCGTGCTTTAGACATTCATAGAGATAAACTTCAGTATTAATATTTTTTAGGATCATATAACTTATTGTAAGAGGTTTTTTAATATTCAACTTATCTTTAAATTTCTCTTAAATCCTTTAGAAATGGAAGCAAGACTGAATACAACTGGCATTAAATGCCCTACCTTTTCCTATTTCAGCTCTTGTTGTTATCATGTATTGACAAAAGCCATTACAGGAAAACGTTGTGTACCCCACCTCTATTTTTCAATGCTCAGAATAGCTACTTGTGTCTTTGTGACTGCTGCTGGCTGGTAGAGAGCAATGAAAGGCAGGTAATCAAGAAGTCTGGATCCATACAGTGCCTTGAGGGCCTGATCAGGTTGCTGCTAACTCATTTATTCGGTAAATCTGTAATAATAGATAATAACATCACATGGCAATCGTAGAAAATAAATATATGGCCACAAAGGTTAAACTGAAGGCTGCTTCATTTGTGTAAAATCATTGTTTTCATAAAATGAATAGCAGATTAAACTTTGAAATACCAAAAATAATTCCTTGAAGAGCCTACATTGCTCTCTTAAAACTGATCTTTATTGGCAGAGGGGAGAGCATGTCCACTCTAATGGAACAATTTAAATGCATAACGGTTAAAATAAACTCCTTAAAGTATGTCTCCACATTCCTTATGTTGACTAGCGAGACATCGCTTTTTCATAAAATACTGCATAACCGAGAAACATTTAAAACAGAAAAAAAAATTATGCTGTCTATCTCAGGCTGGTCTATAACAATTTCTATACTTAAAGGCATGATTGATTGTGTGAAAGGTAAAACTAAAATGCACTTCACATAGCTTTGCAGATTTAAGTCACCTTTCTGGTTTTCCTTATGCATGTGTAACATTCCCTGGGAATATACTACAGGGAAGAATAAAGCAGCAGGGAACATGACAGAAGAGCAAAAATTAAAAAACCCCAAGAAACCCAATGCCCAAAAAACCCCACCAAGGTAAACCAAACCTCTGTGTTGCATGTGTGCCCCATACAAGACCCCCGCCGTGCCCAGCCCACGCTGGTGGAAGGAGGAACAGGACAGTAAGTGCAACTCTTCCCATACAGCTTGGTGGGTCCCCGGGGCCCACGAGGCTGACCCTGCAGGTCGGTGGATGGGTGGGTGTCACCGCTGCCCCAACGCGACGTCACCTCGCGGGGGCTCCCGGGGAAGCAGAGCTTGGTGACTTGTGCTTTTCCTCCTTAGGGTTATCAACAAGCTCAGAGTTGATGATTCGCAGCAGAATAAATCAATTCTGGGTATTTTTCCTTAGATTTCATTTTAAGAAGGTTAAATAAATAAATCTACATTTAAGCAAATTTATTACCTGGCTAATGCATTGCAATTTTACTCAGATGGAAAGCTAGAGCGATCAAATCCAAGTCACAGATAGGCTGGAAACAAATCAAGGGATTAGAATGATCAGATCTTCTTCATCGGCCATAAAAGAGACCTAAGGATGAGTTTGCGATGACAAAGAATTACCTTCTGTCGGGTGAATTGATGGAGGCTTCACCTTCCTTCCAGCATAGGGCCCTGACTTAAATTGGGAAGGTGTCAGGTTGAAAATATCTCAAAATTTTACTTCAAATACAATTACTTCAAATACAGGGCAGGGAGACTTCCTGGGATAGACTGGAGATGAAAGAAGTTGGCTGGTGGAAAAAAGAAGAGCGAGGTCCTTGCCCATCCTTACAGGCAGGAAAGCCAGTACCTGCCTGCGCGGAAGGGGACCAGCTTGCTGCTGTCCCTTCCACAAAGGAAGGGCCAAGATCTTTCCCCTGCGCTCCGTTTTTGGTGCAGTGAGACCCCAGTAAGGGCGCTGGTGTCCCAGTCACTTTGCACAGACACGGAAAAGTGAGTTTATTTGCACTCGTGACTTTTCTTTAAAAAGCCAACAACCAGATCTTGACTTTTCAACAGAAAGTGGAAAATATACATAGAAAGCAGCTCGCTTGGTAGAAAACCTATTTTTTATTAAAAATCAATTCCTCCACCCCATTTCCAGGAACAGCTAGTAAATCCTGAGCACTCAGCTTCAGATCTCGACGGGACGCAGCTGCTCCTCCCCAAGACTCTTCTCTAAACGTGAGTAGTGCCCTGAGCGCGGCAGTCTCCATCTCCCTTTGCATTTTGCAATGCATCACCTTCCCCATTACATACATCCATAGACATTATGAATAGCTACCAATTGCCATGCCACCGGGTGACCCAAACTCTGCTTCTCCCACGTGCCGTGCCCTGGCACCCCGCTGCAGCCCTGCTCTCCCACCCTTTCTGCAGCGGCATGAGCATCCTTGCACGTCTGCACGCTGTTCTGGATGCTTCTTCCAGCTGCACGGGCTCGGTGCTGCAGGTCAGATCCTGCTGCTGGGAGGAGATGTGCCTCCTCCTCACCCACTCTCACTCGGGATCGTGCCCGGGTTAATGCAGCACCAAGCAGTGGTGTCAGAGCCCATTGGGAACCCAGATAAAGCTTTAAATATCAGAAGAATTAAGAGTAGTTATTTCCAGTAATTACAAGTGATATCCGTCAATTTTATGCATAGGTGGTTAAGACACCAAAGGCTATAAAACCATATGATAATGAAAAGAACAATCCTAACAGCTTTTATTTATTGCCTTTTCTATCGCTGGAGACCGCAACCAGTGGTAAATGCGTAAACAATACCAGTGAAGGCTTTAATGCACTTTATCACCCATTGCCATTGTCTGGAGGCTGATGAGACAAGGCTTTGTGCTCCATTGTGTAATTAAGATCCTTTTACGGAAATGCAAAGCTAAGACAGTTATCAACCTATTTATGTCGGAAATGGGAAGCATCTAGCACAAAAATACACAGCATGGAGGTAAGACTTTTGTAGCTATTAGACACTTAATTGTATTTATTATGTACGTACTTGTATGGGGGGCATGCAGGCAGAGCCCAGCCCGGACTGCTGCTCACAGTTGTGGTCAGAGGGTGGCAAATCCCCTTAAAAAGCAGCAAAAACAGCTGGGTTTGGGCTGGCTAGGTGGGAGATGCTCCCAGTCCATGTGGCCCAAGTAGGGTCAGCCGCCTCCTCCTTTTCCTCCAGCACACACCAAAATACACAGCAGAGTACACCTGGATGGTGCCCCATTCCCTCGGGCTACCTCGGGAACTTGGGTTTGGTTGTGGGGGTTTTTTTTAGGTCATTCCACTCAGATTAGTCAAGCTACAAAAAGCCTTCTTTCTAAAAAAGTTACCCAAAGAAAACACATTTCACACGTTTTCTAAATGCTGTCAGATGCCTTCAGGCTAAACATTCTTGAATTAATTCTGTTACATCTTTCCTGGCTGAACTATAATTATTGCAGCAGTGGGGATGAGTCATCACTAGCTGTATTTTATCTTCTGGAATATAGCGCGTACTGTACCTAATACTGTGTGCGCTGGAACTAAATCAGCTACTTACTCCAATATCACTATTATTAAAAACAGCCAAAGACAGGATCTATCTGTCATTCACATGCAATGCGTAACAGAAGCTCTTAATTTGCACCTTTCCTACAGGAATCGTAATAAGAGATATGATACTATGTTTAACTATCTCTGTGTGCCATGTGTACAAGTAAAGAGCAACAATCTTGGGAGAAGAAACTCAGAAGCTGGTGAGAAAAAGGTGGAAATAAAGGAGGAAACCTTGCTCTGCGTATTTGCCCTTTTCCTTTGGGTGCCCTCGTGGGCACGGGGAGGCTTCGGGTGGCCTCACACCAAGCCGTGCCCCTTGGGGTGACCATCACCACCCCATCCTGGAGGAAACCCCTGGGAATGGGGTGTTCATGAGAAAGCACAGCCGCAGCAATAATATGCTTTTTGTACATTCTCAGGAGGAGTTCAAATTTCCCAATTTCATCTCTAGTTGAAACACCTTAATTTAAGCTTCCCCCGTTTCATTAAATTAGCTTCCACATCCTAATTAACAGCTTGTGCACTCGAGAAATGTAGCCTCCTGTTTTAAGAGTAATGACTCTTTCCTATTCTAGGTTCCCACCTAATTTGTTCTCTGCCAAAGACTTTAGAGATAGCAGCTTTTAATTACAGGAAAAGGTAAAAGTCATCAATTTGTCTGTACCACCCCTGTTAAAGATTTCCTTCACAAAAGTGATGGTTGTGGCTTATTGCACCGAAGCATTCAGAGATCTGCTGCTGCTCTTAATGGGATAACCAAGGGGCCGTGTCTACTTGTAGCTTTAGTTTTCTCACTCAAACCATCTTCAAATTGGATCAAAAATTTCTCTTCTCTTCAACAGCAGGCCTGCTATAAAGTCCTTATTATAAATGAACATGTCACTCCCAAAGAAAATCAAGACTATTTCTGTGACCACATCAGCTTCCCCCAAAACAAAGTGACAGCTCACAAGTCAAACATCGTGATGATGGGCAAAAACGCAAAGCTTGAGAGAGCATCTGTGCAAGCTTAACACTAGGAAAAGGCATAGATTTCCTATTTTCAGAGACAAACTCCTTGAGAACAACTCCTATTTGTCTGATAATTTGAAGGACACCCAAAAGCACCAACGCGGGTGCCCAGTCTCTCTTGAATGCCAGCAGCAACTCCTGGGGCCGACTCATCAGGTTATAGATAAGGTGGGAGTTGTCCGCCCTCCCCGTGGGGCTCGTGCCGCTGGGAAGATGCAACGAGGTTTATGGCATGCTACAAAACTGCCTTATCAATGCAGACTTCTGCGGGGGTGGTTTCTCTTCTGCATGGTCCCAGTGTACTGTATTTTATAGGATCCATTTTTCCTAATCACATTGTCCAAAAAAAAATTGCCTGAGTGGTGTAATTCTCAAGTTACATCTGTCGGGTCGATTAAGCAGTTCACGTTTGTAGTCCACCGGGCTCTGTTTATTTTTTTTTTCCCAGTGTCTGTGTTTAGGTAACACTTATTTTAGATATAATACACCTTCCAATATTTGGCCACTCACAGATTTATCTTTCCATGCTCATTTTGCTACTATGGTACCTATAAACATGGGCAGTTAGAAAGCCACGGCTGAAACTACCAGTTTTCTCCTCTAAAATTCAAAAGTAGGCTCTCGCTTTCATCAGCAATGTGACTTGAGGTAAATTAACTTTCACTTTGGCTTTTGATGGATGTATAATGAACTCTGCATTGTTCAGCTGGAAATCTTGGAACTATTTTTCATTCCAAGTGTCTTCTGAGCAGCACGTTTGACAGGTTATTAAGATTTTAGTATCACTGTGGAAACATTTTTCTAGGCTTCTTGTCTAGGATCAGGAGAGGTTCACTGCACCTTCTCCATCTCCACACCAGTCTGCTGATCTCCTAAACCAGTTGGTTTTCAAAAATTCAGCTTTTTTAGATTACTGCACATAGGAAAACTTTAATAAGCAATGATTTCCAGTCCTGGTTTCTTTGTCCTAATCACCAAGCTGCACTGAGCAAGGCTTTCACATCATTTAATTTAGCTACTTAAGTGTAGGAAGTTTAGCTATTAGTCATTGGGAAAGGTCAGGTTTCTCCGAGGGATCATCGAATTACGGAGCCAGGGAGATGCTGGCTGGAGAGCACCTCCGGGAGCTCATTTAGGGACCCGGCCCCCGCAGCATCCCCCTGCCAGGGCTGCGAGGGGGCTGGCGGGCAGGGGCGAGGGCAAGCGCTGGGACAGCAGACGGATGCTGGATGCTCCTGACTGCAGCTCTCTGGCCTATAAGGAGCGATTTTTATTGTCTGAATTACTCAAGCCTCTTCTGCTGTGCGCTATTTCCATTAATCTCGCTTTTATAAAGGTTTTCATGATCCGCAATTTTCCAAGCAGAAACACCTTTCAGCCTACTGAAAGGACATCGCAGGCAAACGCTTTGCTTTTTTTGGTCTGCTGTGACTTTAGTGTTTGTCTACTGAAGTCAAAACTTTTCAACTTTGAAACAATCTATCACAATGGAAATAGTGAAATATTTTGTGGACAGAAACGAAAGAAAAGGTAAAAATCTGCATATAAACATATAGTAGATTAAAACCCTAGTCTCCCCGCAGCCCATGCAACCATCAACTTCTGCTTCTCCTACACACTTCAGTTTTGGTTACCACGCTGACTTTCTGGTAACTGAGAGTAGGTGGGGAAGAAATACCTACGGAGAGGTATAGGGCAAGGTGAGCCCTAAGGGACGAGAGGGGCAGGTGTTGGATGAGAAATGGGCTCCAAAGGCAGTTTCTGAGTTTCCAAAGCCTGCACCTGGCAAACGAATTTCAGAGTTCTTCAGAAAGCACAATCTGATGACACATAATATCACTTTCTTGAGGAATAATGACAAGACAGATGCCTTTTGCTCACTCTGTTCTGATATAACTATTTCTTGCTGTCTGAGTCATCTCGTCAGCCTGCTCAAGTACTGAGAGATTTTTATTGGTGTATAATGCCACTGATTCACGTCCTGTATTTCAGAACTTTATGAACGAGAGGAAAAAGGGGTCCAATATTTTTATGAAAAAACAGCATTTGGCCAAATTAGAAATTATCCATTAGTATCAACCACAAAGCTACCATGAAATCAGTGCTGAATGTAGGGCTTTCCTAGTGTCTAAGCTCCGACCCGAACCAGCCTTACCTCAGTATCGGTCAGTGCTATCATTTTTGAAGTCAGCACCTTGGATTAAACTGGTGTAGCTAAGCTCTGGGACAGGGACAATTAAAGAGAGCCATATCAAGAAAGTTAACTCTTCAATTCATTTCTGTCTTGCAAAATCTTCACTAAAAGGCCACATGGAACTTTCTATTCCAGGGTCAGGTTATTTTTTTTTAATTTTTTTTTTATTAACACTGATAAAATGCCTTCAAAACAGAAGTTATAAAGTAAATTCAGTATGTTACTCATTAGTGTTTGAATATCTTGATAGTTTGAAGGTCCAAAGTGATTAATTAGAAAGTATTTTCAAACAGAGTATATTTCTAAAATTATTCCTGCTCAATTTTTCATTAGCTTTGCCCTCCTGAAATGGGAACAAGAAATACTATCTGCACAAGAGGAAGAACAGGGGAGGTGTCTGAGATCTGAGGGTCATTTGAATACATATAAGTCCACCTTCAGACCTTGCCAGCTACAGTGATGAACATTAAACTATGATAGCTTTGCTTTTAACAACCCTAATTCCTCTCTCTCACCAGTAGATCTGTTGTTTGCAGCAGGATACTTGATGGACGAATTGGATTTTCATCTTTTCTGTCATTTTTTTCCCAAATGCTATAAATCAGCATTTTATGAATGAATAAATCCCATCTGCCAGCTGTTAAAAACCTGTTTCAAGGCTATGATATCTAGGCCATTTTATTTCATGACTCCAGTGCCACCAACAATAAATAAAGCTGTTACCGCACAACTAAGGATATTTTAGTCTTTCTCAAAATGAAGTGTTGAAATAAGCTGGTAACTGTTTAAAGCACTGGCCTTAAAAGCGTATGCTCCTCTGAGAGCAAGTGGGCAGCCTCCCTTCCCCATCAGCCTTGGCCTGTCTTTTGAGTTGTTCATCATTAATTACCACCACGATGACCACGGCCCAGCAAACTTGGGAAATGAGCAACTGGCCAACTGAGATAAAGATGAACGATGGCACGTTTGAAAGTGTACTAGTTCTGCTCGAGTCTGGCTGCCTTTGCCAAAGCTCAGAGGACAAGATTACATGAGCCTTGGTATGTCCTAGACTCTGTTGGAGTGTCAGTCGCAAAACACATGTAGATTAAAATTTGGATGAGATCAGTCTTTTATGGCTTGTTGAAGAATAATTTACACGCGAGTGAGAGGGCATGTTCCTACTGCAGGTAAAAACACATGCGCACACTTAAGTGCTTTCCCTACAGCTGATCTTCCCTACGACATCCTGTGCCAGCCTGAGATGGGCAGGTTGTTGCAAAGCTTCAGACCTAAGAGAATAGATTTTCTGAAGATTGTGCACATCAGAACACACATTTATCTCTCTGCCTGATTTACATGTACAGTTATTATTTGTGTGGGCAGCAGCAGCCACTGCGCATGTGGATGATTAATGAAATGTGTAAAACACCCCACACATTTGGTTGCTATGAATGTCGCACAATCTTAATAATTTTGTGCATAATTTGTGTCCAAAGCACATTTTTTCCCCCAAGCAGCTACACCCTTTAAAAGCCAGTTTGAGTACTGAGAATCCGTCCCCATCACTTTTAACCTCCTGCAATCTTGAGATGAAGATTGCAAAACATAAAAGTACAATTTCTTACTAATAATATCCCTAATGTTCTGTTTAGTTTGGGTTCTGGTAAATAGTCACTGATTATATTACATATTATGCTAATGAAACGGAAGATGCTATTTCCATGCTTGTCCTGAGCCGGCACAATATTACCCAAGAGAAAAGGGAGAGATCCTTTCCTGGTGCATATATCCCTCCAAAATTGGAAATTGTTGTCACTAAAATAATTGACGCACACCACTTCTGCCACGTCTGGTTTTAATTAAAGCATATTTCAATTAAAAAGGGAGAACAATTTTAAGGGAATCTTTCTGCCAGATGGTGATCCCTAATTTAGCTCAAATGTGTTGGATGCAGCATGAGTTGTTCTTGGTTAGCTGAGGTTGATCAGATGTGTAAAATAATGCTTTTGCTATGAAAAATGAGTTGAAATGACCCCATGAAATGACCGTGTGGGTCCTTCCTTCTGTTGATATCCGAGCTATTTAAGATTTAATGGGAATTCTGGCTTTGCCCTAAGACTATGATTGTGGAAAAGAACCACTGCTGATTCAGCAACCAGGGATGCTGTGAGAACTCTACAAGCACTGTGGCTGCAGTAGCTATGGAGTCCCTAAATCAGCTCCCTATCCTCTCTTCATCTGCAGATTGGCAGAGAATACCCTAATTATTTTCTGTAAAAAAAAAATATATATTTTCAATGAACCAACTTAAATGCAACTTCAGCTTTTTCAACTGTTAAGACTCCTAAGAAAAAACAAATGCAGAACGTATTTTCTCATATATCATGTTTCCACATCAAAGTAATTTGTACAAATTCTGTGTCTGGCCTGTGGAGTTCACAACTTCAGCTCCAGCAAAACAATTTTCAAGATCTAATTGGAAAACCTGTGCTGCAATACGGGTGAATATTAGATGTCTCCTTTCACTTTTACATATTTTCATTTCTATCAGCTCTTAATTTGGCATGCTCATTGATGGTGAATGAATTGACTGCACCATACTGAAACAGCAAATCATGCACACAATGAACATTAATATTTCCAACGTGTAAAATACCCCAGTGAAACACATGCTTTATAAATTAAACCGAGAATCCAACCATGATTTGGCACTATATTAGCAGATTATGAATTGCAATTTATTGCGGTGGCTGAATGCCAGTCCAAAACCCCCCAAGTCTTGGATCACCTTCAGCACCCTTCAGAGTTTCACTCTGCTCTGCTGGGTGCTATGTGTAAATTTCCACTTTTTGGATTATAATAATTTTTTCTTTTAAACGCTGGGGATTTAAGCTTATTGCGGTGCCAGAACTGGTGCTGCAGCAAGGGGCCAGGGTACCGGGACTGCTGGAGAGGCTACAAATCCCTTAGCTGCTCTGGTAAATCTGGACCTGAGAATTGGGCAGGATTAAGGACCATTAGGTTACGTGGAGACTCACTGCAGTCACTGCAGAAACTCCTGCTAGTTTGAGAAGTTTTTATGTTAGGGTGTAAATAATCCTAAAGCAGCTCTGACTATATTAGTATTTTATGAACGGAGAAGGAGAACGGAGAGACGTGGAAACAGGACTGAGCTCTGAGTGTTGTCGCCTTTCAGCTTTCCTGCAGTTGTTATTTCTTTCTATGACTATCGATAAAACTTTACTTTAGCAGTAACTCACAGGAGACATAACTGATAGGAAATTAGATTCTCTGATATCTTGATATTTGCCGCTGCAATATTCTATGAAAGGTTAGTTGGTATCTGAGACCCCAACCCTGTACGCTGCGTCATTGTGAGTAGACCCCGTGTGCCCAGGGAGGCAGTTTTACCACCAGGGCATTGCTAACTACCTAACATATTAATTCCATGGTATTTACAATGACCCTTGGAGCCTTAATATTTCATCAGCCCTGTTGGAAAGAAATTACTTTTTTCAAAAGCTCAATTCAATGGCAGTTGCCCGGCAAAGCAGAAGGTCCCTGCCGGACAGGCGGCATTTTAAGATTTCCAGCTCGTATTTCATAGCGTAAAGATCATCCTCTTACACACTAGCCGTGGCAATACTTGGGAGCTAACATAGCTAAATACTTCTTTGCATAGTGATGTATTTCTTAGAGGGCAAGTTTTTCAGTTTCAAAACCTTTTTTAATTTGCATTTCAAAGTAGCTATAAAATATGAATTCCAGTGCAAAGCATTAGCATAAAGCCATTCAGTATTATATATTCTGTCAAAAGTGCCAGGAAAAATTCCACAACTATTGCATTTCCATCTGGCAACATCTTCCTACTCTGAATATTTGCATAAAATATTTCGGCAATAAAGAAAAATTCTGAAACATAAACTCTTTACATTATTTCCAAATAGATAACTTCTTCACTATTGTATAAGCCAAGAAACCCTGCTATTGCAAACAAGCTAATTCCCTGTTTTCCAACTATTTCAGAATAGTTTCAGAAAAACACTCCCTACTCTGTCTTTCACTTAAATGTCTAGGTAGATTTTTAAATTTATGAGATTTTTGGTTTTAAACCAATAAGAAATCACTGAAGAGAGGCTGTTCACTGCTGTTTGTGTGCTCAGTTCTACCTCCATTTGCAACTCAGGCTTGCCAAATTATGGGAGTAAGTTGGTGCACAGCATCATTTTTCCCCCCAGTACTTAATCTATTGAATTAGCCCTAAATTTTCATAGGTACATCTTTGCGAGTTAACATTTAAGCTGGCATTACCCTATCCCACAGAATTAGACTTTAAATACTGTATTTCCAGGGTTCTTCCAGATGTTGGGCAGTGGAGAAGAAAGTTTCACACAGCTGCAACAAAACAGAGAGTAAAATAAAGAAGGAAAACAAATGGGACTAAGTTAGGATTAGATCTTTGATCAAGCTGGGACTAAAAGTTGGACACCGAGCTAAATTCTGCGTCTGGACTACGGTGAGGCTCATAGGGAGAGTGAGCGAGGAGAGCAGCGTGCATTGGATGCTCATTTGTCACCACAGCTTTCACATAGTTTTGGATACATCTGCGAAACCCCCCTCCACACGTGATAAATCAGTTTGTAAAGATGTATTGCTGAAAGCAGAGGGTGCTCCAGGTATTGAAGTATTAAAACTCTTGACCCAACATTTCACATGGAGAAGATTGTATAGCTCTGCCATCATCATCTATTAAAATAATTCATAAAACATACCACCATACTATACTCTGTAATAACTCTTTAGCCCACTAGTGGTATGGGTATGATGTTTGCAATAGTGGAAGGGAAACCCACATTAAAACAAGGTAAATAGCTTGTGCATGCTTTTTTTTTCTTTTCATTCCACTTTCTGGGAACGTTATTCACACCAGTTCTGTTTGGAGCTTATTTCAGCAAAAAGGTTGTGTGTGTTTCAGTCACAAAAACAAGGAAGTTTAATGCAAGGCGTATTTTCTTTCTTTAAACATGCACATTTATCTAATCCTTTCCATGATTATGTGTCAACATTCTAAGAAAATTAGGAAGAAAATGCAAAAAGAAGTATGTGTGCGTTTGCACATGTCCATGCAGGTTATATGGAATAGGCAAACATCTTACTCATGCAATTATAAATTACTTCTCAGTTATAAATATTTCTATTAAAATATAGCTACATTTCCCAATCGTTTACATCAAGGTTAATTCTCAAAAACTCATGCCCTTTTCATGCTTTAAATGAAGTTCAACAGAAATTAAACTTATCTCAGGCACAAGCTCGTATTTAACCAAGTAAATAAACAACACCCTGCGACACCCTCCCCAGCTCCTTCATGGGTGCCCCGGATAACACCAAGCGCCTGAACTCGGAACAGGGTGGCACTCTGGGACTGCAGGGGACAGCAGATGTTTAAAACACACAGGAGGAGCAAAAGAGCCAACACAGTAAGGGTTCACTTTTAGACAGTAATCAATCCAGAATACCCACTCAACAGCTCTACAGCAAAAACACCGGGGGAATTAGAAACACAGCTTGTCCCCACTGATTTTGCTGCTCAGTGACTAGGGGACACGCTAAACTACACCTTATACAGGGTAAAACAACAGCTGCAATATCAAACTTATACTCAAGCTCCTTTTTAGTCCTGATTAAGGGGGAAAAAAGAATAAAAACATTAGGTTATGATAAAAATGACTTTTAACCCAACCGTATATAGAGTCTAGACTTGCACAAAATGGTAATTAAAAAAAAAAAATCCCTCTTTGAAGAGCCACAGTTTGAGAATAAACCAAGACGCACAGGCTGAAATAAACCTGCCCAGACGTGATTCATTCTGGCATGTTTTAAGTGAGTGCTTTCTGTAACTCTACCCCTCTTTTAATACAGCGTTATGCTCATGTTGCTGTAATTAGAGTGAGGCTCATGTGTCCAGAAACATTCCACAAATTCTCAGGGCCTTTTACATTGTTGGCATCAACCATTCAATCACACAAGAGTTACATTGAACGGCAAAGGCTGAAGAGAAACAACAGTGATGCTGTAGAAGACCCAAATAATGCCCTTCAGTGATGCTGGAAAATATATTCATTGAAAGCCAGAGGCACTGGCATTCTTTTTTCATAGTGAGAGGGATTCAGTAACAGCCTCTAATTTCTTTGGTATGATTATACAGAATCTCATGTTGTGCATGCCCTCTAATGCATGAAATAATGCTTTTCTGTTTAAGAGAGTCAGATCTGAAACAGAGGCATGGCAGAAATATACTCCCAAAGACAAGGACAGTTGAAAGAACATCTATACCACATACAGTGTTCAGGAGCAAAGGTCTATGCTTATGCTAAAGGCTATGAGGGAAATCAAGTATGAGCATGTAAAATTAAAATATCTCTTCATTGACAAAATATGAATATTAATTTTTTGGATCATTAAACCTCCTCCTGGAAAGCGAGTTAAGAAACTTTGGGATATTTTTACAGCACCAAGTTGGGTTTGGGGATGTCTAATAATGTGGTGATTCAAGTTCACCTTTGCAGGAGATCAATGCCTTCACGAAGCCTTCTCCAGGAGGAAGAAAGAGTCCCTCCTGAAAGGTCACAATTCGCGCACAAAGTACCAGTTGTCCAATTCCCTTTCATGTGGGTTAAAGATCAGCAAGGTTTTGTTTCATTAGAAGAGAATTAAGGAGTTCCTGCAGATATACTTAACAAGTAAGTGTATCAGGATTAAACATATTGGATGGAATTAGAGAAATGGAATAGACAAACCGTGATTTGTACGTGCAAAACCTAAGCTCTTCTGAGCCTCGCTGTCTTAGAGAAGATTTATGTCTTAATCAAGTGGGTTGGGGTTTTTTTGCAGAAATTCAGAAAGCTCAGAAATGGGAAGGGGCAGACAGATGTCCAGAGTTGCCCAACAGCAGCTGATGTAACTCCACACCATGAAGTTAATTTTAAAATTATTTTGGAAGAAAATCTAGAAAATATCTTACCAGGAGGAAAAGAAACATCAAAATGGGCACCAAGTGGGCAAGAAGCCACGCCAGGACTTCCAGTGTTGCTGTCTACAGCACTTTGCCAGTCTTTGGTACAAAAACCATGGTCATAATTTTAACTGCTTTGCATGCCAACAAATACAGCTCTGAACTAAACCCGCTGAATTCTCCAGAGCACCTCCATGTTGCATTTCAATTTCCTTTGAGGTAGGAATTCTGTTTCTGAAATTTGGCTTCAAGATTTAATCTTTGGGTTTTCATTCCAAGTTTGCAAAATTAAACACAAAAGACAATATAAATCATAAGCACTCTGGGCTGCTCAGGAACGTGTGCTGCAGGTTTTTACAGGCTAGGGTAAACAGCACTGCGGTGTACGGAAATACCATGAAGTTAGCATGTAAAATATTATGACATGCTAATCTATTTATATGTCATCATTGCACTTCCTTTGCATAAAAATAAAATTACCAGGAAGAATTTTATTCCTGCATCCAAAACCTTCTCTTCCTTTCCATCCCCAAACTCCCCATCCCTATCTCTTTAGAACAAGATGCTCCTTTTGTTCCTCACTAAAACAGTAATATTTTATCCAACAGGCAGTACAATATCTAAGACTTCTGGACACTATCATGATCAAATATAATAATAATATGATATTCTTCTTAGCTCCTCAGAGTACCAAAGTAATTCTATTATTTTGAAGATGGTTTGAAAGCATCTTAACTACATCTTTATTGAAGCAACATAAATGTCTTTAAAGCTATCTTGGTGCAAATGTATCAAGAATATTCTTGAAATTCCTTGTTATACCTTGTACCTGAAAATCTATTTGAAACATATTTTACTGTATTGAATTTCTGTCTGAAGCAGCTGATTTAGGCAGCTGATAGAGTATGGCAGGTGCTCCATTCATTGTGTTATCATTTTATATAGTCTGTCCATAAAACCCCCAAGAGAAGGATGTACTGTCTGTCCATGAAAAATAATCCACTGTCTGTGGCTTATGGAAACAGCAATAGAATTCTAAATACCTTGGAAAGAGCAAAGCTTGGCCATTTACATTATTCTAGCAGCATTTTTCTAGCTGAATGGCCATATTCAATCTCACAATGAGAGGAGTAATGCAATTAAACCAGCACCGTAATGAGGAACTGGAAACATGGGTTTTAGCTCGAAAAACAAAAGCTTCTAAATTTTAAAATAATGAAGCAACATGACTGTTGCACACGATGTGAAGAATGCATTATTAGACACAGCAGTAAAATGTCAAATATAATACACTACAGCAATATTCTACAGTTCATCTATGGCTCTTTTGATACCCTGTACTCATGTATTTCCTGACGTTAACTGCTCAGATCCCAACATTTTTGCTCCCCGCAACAATTACCCTGTCCAACAGGAGGAAAAATGTTTAATTAAATGTCCCCTAAGAAGGGAGAATTAGAGAAATCCAGGCATGCCTGAAGTAACAGCTGTCTCATAAGCAGGTGGGTTGAGAGCTGGCACGGCTAGCTCAGCAGGCAGGAGAGCTCTCTGCAAATGGGTTGGGATGCAAGTGAGAGAGTAGGATGCTAAAAAAGGATAAAATAATCCTGAACGGGCAAAATAAAGTCTAAAATTTCAGAAGCCATCACTGAAGAAAAGTTTAAACCACAGTCAGGTGGGATAAGGACACGACTGGTGCATTGGCCAAGCTCTGGCCACAGCTCAGCTCCTCAGGGAGGAAACCACAGGAGTTTGTGCCATCAGTCTGAGGGTGGTTTTAGGTAGCCTGGCAATGATAAACAAAATATTACCGTATAAAAGAGCACGACACGAGAACAAAGAAATGGGAAACCCTTTCAAAATTTACTGTTACTTGGGTAGGACAGTGGAAGTTTTGGGATATCAAGTGGAGGAGGCTCATAATGGCTGTTACTTTAGAGGCAAGGGAGAAAGAGTCACAGAAATGGAAAAGAAGGGATTTTTTTCCCCCTAGAATAAGCTGCTCCCACTCCACGCTCAGTAAACATCTGTTGGTAGGCCTTGCCATAGGAAAAGCGTAAGAGGAAATTGGTCAAAAGCAATTAGTGGCAACACAAAAAATCCCAAGGACAATTAAAGTTGTAAAAGAAGAGCAGTTACCCCTGCAGAGGGAACGAAAGAACCCAACCAGAACCTGTTTCTACTGCAATCATGGTTTACACAAAACTGAATATAATATATATATAAAAAATATATATATACCGCTGTAAAAAATGAGGTTCTTTGGAGGACCCAAACCCACTCTGCATGTGAAAATATTTTCAAAGACTTTTACCCAGGAAAAACAGCAATCTTCCCTCAGCTCTAAGCACTGACCAAATGGCTTCATATGCAGTAGGCAAGTGAGCGATACAGTCAAACAAATCATGAAAGTAATTCATACTACAGAACAAAAAGCAAAGGTCCACTGCCATCCTTAGATCTCTTGAGGGCCTTTGATAAAGCAGGGTGGCCTTGCTAAAAAATAGTTATCAGAGATAAGGTTTGGAGAAAATATGAAGACCCGAATAAATATCACATATGAATCTCCATCCATTAAAATGAGTTAATAAGACATGCTCCAAAAGATTTCAACTACAAGAAAAGGACGTTCTTTATGTGCTGTGGTGTTCTTTTTTATTGAAGTCCTGGAACAGTCACAGCCATGCAACTAATCCAAAGAAGCCCCAACAGCTTACTAAAACAGTAAAGTAATGAGGAGTTTTATTAATGAATAAAAAATAAAAGTGCTGTCTCTGGATAGTGCAATGTTACTGCCTGCCACCTCACCCATATTTTTAAAGAAATCCTATGAATTCAAGGCTCTAACATTAATTATGTTAAATCCACCCAAGAATCCATGACTAGAAAGACACATAACATGCTTACGTGGTCCAAACCAATGAGGACATTGGGAACAATATTTCTTCAGCTACAGAGGTTTAATTTCTTTCTGTTATTTCAAGGCGGAGATTTCCCCCGTCTGCTTTCCCCTCCACACAGCCGATTCCCCAGGGGCTGCCACGTCCCTCCTGGACCCCACGTGCCGGGGGCTGCCCCCGGGTTTCCACGTTGGGAAGCTGCACCATACACAGCGTATATGCGTGGTATCGAGGGCACAGTGCAGGGTTGTGCTTAAATTTATGCTATGTAAACCCACGTCATCTGTGACAACGTATCCATGGCAAGTGTTACCAAATGTGGGAAATTGGGTAATAATTTCATCTCCAATATCCACAGTATCACTTCTCAAACAAAACATGACCAAATACATCAGAAAATTGTGTCTTAATCCATTTAAGTAAAAAAATTATTACCTCAGGGAAGGATCTGCTCACAAAACTATTACTATTAGCACCCAGTTGTGCAAGAACTCATTTTGGAAACGATTCTCTCCTGCACATTAGTGGCACAGAGAAATAATATATGATCATTTTTAATAGAAAAACTGACAGACAGTCTGGATCAAGCTGATTTTATAAAGTAATTTGTTCTTGGAATTTGACCAAAGGAAAAATGGATAGATAACATTAAGAGGTCAACCAGCCAAATAGTAATTTACACTTAACGAATTCAAGTTATGACTAAGAATTGATAATTCTTGTATGGAAAATTCATGTATCATCTTAATGTTAAAATTAAGACCTTTGCAAAAGTACTCAGGGCTTCTAAACTGCTGTTCGTAGAAAGTCAATTTGGATTTAATTACACTGTGCTGGGGCCAGCTGATCACATCAGCTTCCTCGCCCTGCTGCTCTGCGCGGTGGTTATTCTGTTTATTGAGGAGTGGTGCTGGAGGGATGCTGAGCTGCTGGGCAGCAGGCAGAGCTGCCAAACCTTCCTCTCAAAAAGCAGTGCCCCTGTGCTCTGGGCTCACCTCCGCCTTGTGCAGAGCTGATGGGAAATGAATCACTAACAACCAAGCACTTTGCTGCTCCAGCTTGGGCTCCTTGCTAAAATTATAATGGCTTTTTTTTTTTTCCCAATGTGAAATAATTCACTACTTTGAGACAAATTGCCTAAGAAAATAAGGGCTTTTGCCTCAAATGTATTCCTTTGGCAAAACTGTTCAGCACATTCTCCCTCCTAAAATGTCATAGACGTCTTACTAATGAACTTTAGCTGACCCTAAGAAGTCATTTCATATGCGTAAGCGGTCAAGCTGGGTGAAGAAATGTAGTTATTGAAATAGATTTAGAATCTCCCGAAGACCAGGACAATGTCTGCTGTTTGGTTGCTTAAATTCATAGCAGTGAGAGAAATAGCTAAAATAATTAGTATGTATTCAGGTAAAAATATACTTTTCCAGTATATTTAATCTAAAAATTTATTTTATGAGCAGAAATAAATACTTTCCACTTTGGGAGGATATAAACTGAATATATTTGGAAAGAGACTCTGTTCTGTAATAGACACCATTAAAGTGATGCTGTCGCATTTTAGTGTTGATATAGCCACCGATATAATTTGACGGATCTGGCTATTTCAGTAGGGTTTTCCCTACATACTAGTAAGTTTCTATTACATGTATTTTATATATTTAATTCCTTCTGGTCCTAAGAATCATGACTGTATTGTCTGCTACTTAGATTTCCTACATTTCCCCCCCTTTTTTGGTAACATCAGAATATAATTAAGTCCAGTGAGTGAAATTAATTGCCCCAAGGAAAGCCTGCAGTTGGAAATCACCCAGTCTCAAATAATCTAGAGTTGGAGATGTACCACCATGTATTCTTCCCACACAACTGATATAGATGGAAAAATTAACCAGCAACAGCAGTCGCTGGAAAGAAAAACAATTCTGCAATCTTCTCTTCTCTGTAGTAATTTGTACCTATCACTGCAGGAACACCATAACAGACCCATGCATGAGATGAGAAGAGCAGCTGTGGCCAAGGGGGTGGTCGGGATAAATGCACGTGTTACCCGCACGATGCTGCCAGGTCAGAGCAAACCCCAGAGAACCTCTGCTCACCTTTTGGTTTTTCCTCTCTTTCTCATTCAAAAGCCATTCTCATTTTCTGCACTGCTCAAATTTGTCTCTGTAAATCTGATCTCTGTCTTCTGCAGCACTGTCCCCACACATGGGGAGGGACACATCTCTATAATTTGAGTTTGCCGAGGCCTGCTCTTCCCCAACACGTCCTAGGAGCCGGGATTAGCGTGCCCTGCTGTATTCTCTCTTCACCCATGCTCAGCCCTCAAACTGTCACCGACACCGGGGGTACAAAGCTGGGATCTCAGACAGTCTCATTAGTAACTACATATTTTAGCATATTTTAGCTGCACACCCTAAATAGCAGGAAAAGACCCGGTCTTTCAGGTCTACAGAAAAAAAACAGACCATTTTCAACGGGAGAGGGATCACTGCCCGAAGAGGCTGCAAATACCATCATCAGGACTCACTGGCTGCTGAGCATACGGCGTTTGTCAGTGCTCGTGGCGTGCTACCCCAGCCGCCAGAACATGAGCCTGTTGGAAATAACGGTAGAGCAATGCACACCCCCGCCCCCAACTCTAGCCCTGTTCTGCATGAGAAGAATAACACAGGGAAGTAAAAGAACAGATGTACAGAACATCTTATAAAATGGTGAAATGTGATTTTGGGGGATGATCCTCAGACGCATGAAATTCTGGATTTTCAAGATGTTGCCACAGGGGTGGAGAGAAACCCTCCAAGAACTTTCTGTAATGGTCTGATTCTGCTCTGCACCCACCTGCTTGATTAACCATTAAAAGTCTTCATTACTGTTGTTTTCATTTTGGGGGCCTGGCTTTGCCAAAACAGGGTGTGGAGTTTCCGTGCCGTGGGAATAAATGAGATATTGTAGACATTTTTTTTCTCTAATTCTTTGTCTTAGAAAAGATTTATGAAGTGTTCAGCCTAATTTTCTGAAGTGGAAGTTCTAAAATAAACCTATTACTTTTAAGACCTACTGTCAGTACCAAACAGGGTAATCCCGTTGTGAGCCATCACACCAAAGCCAGCCCCGGTTCCAGAAGTACAATGAAATTGTTTTCAGTTCTCTCAGCATGTCCCAGCTGAATATTCCCGCAGAAGCATGGTTCAGAAATGTCTTGTTAGACATTTTGTCAACAACTGAGATAATTTTTAATTGATTTTTCTGCTACTAAACTTCAATGTATCAAATCAACTAACCACATCGATAGACAACATTCAATATACACAACACAAAGAAAAAGAAACCTATTGGCGTTCTGCTACCACCAGCAGAAAGGAATTGAGATGGCCCTTTTGCATCCCAGCATTTAAAAGCCCCGGGGGACACTACTTGAAAGAGAGTTAAACATACATAGTCATTCTGGATTGTTATAGGTATGTACACATATATACACAAACTCACTGCAAGAACAATTTCTACGTAAAGTCCCCATTCAAAAGATAAATGTCAGATTGGGCCAGAAGCATTGCGTGTTGTCTGCTTACGTTTAGAGCTGAAATTATCTGAATCAAATTAAAGAAACTGAAAATAACATTTGTTTCCACGTTCACTTAATTTCAAATGTTATCTTATAGCCCACACCAGCATTAAAGTTTCTCACAAAATCATCAAATATTAGATTTCTAATTAATCCCTTTTCATCCCAAGGCTGGATTTGTCTTCCGCATCTTTAATCTACATTTCCATCTACGTTATTGAAGACCAAATGCAAAGATTTGCATTTTTACATTATATAGAAATCACATTGCAAATATTTATCAGACAGCTCCCTCTCTCCTTTGCTGATCTCAGATTCATGAAGCCAGCTTTATGGAAAAGAAAGAGTGTTCCCAATACCAATGCTCCACTTCCCTTTAGGTGTAGCTTTGTAAACACAAGAAAGTGCTAGTTAGGATTGCACTGTCTTAAATAATTCGGCATCCCCTTCACCTCGGCTTCTCCTCCTCGCTCCCGCAGGTGCAAAACCCACCTGAGGGAAGTCGGCCTAAGCACAGGTATCTTTTACAGGTGTGGGGACCTAGAAACACAGAAGCTGCAAATAGATTTTGTTCTACTTTTAGAACCAAATCTTAATACATCACTGAGCAAAATGAATGGGCTTTGAAGGTACCACACGGGGGAGGAAGGCCAGCTAAGCAAATTGAGCTTTTGGTGGCAGAAGTAGTTCAACACTTGGTCTTCTCCCAACTGGACCTGTCTTTCCCGTCTTCCTACCTTCATATTATCTAAAATCCTCTCTTATTTCATAAACCTCTTCGCTTTGGATTCATTTTGCTGTGAGGGTGCTACTAATCCATTCCAGACAACCAGAAATAGTAATAACAATTCTTCATTTGACCTTCCAGAATAAAATTATAAGATTTTCTGGCACAGGCCTCAGTATTGTGCTAGAGCGTGCTTTGGTTTGCAAATACGTAACACGTTATTATCTTTAAGAACATTAATACATTTATCACAATTAATGTCTCTGAGATTCTTTGTAATATTGAGTCATAGATTCACAAGCAGTGAATCAAGCCATGCTTTCTGTTTGGCGCTGGAGCTCATTCTGCTAATCATCACAAATTAGATTAGCTGGTGAAGTTCCACCTAAACAAACTACCACCCTCTCGCTAATACTGCCTGGTTACTGCCAGAGGTAAAAATCTATTTTACAGTCCCAGCTGGTACTGTGTACTACCTTAATCATGTCTGTTCAAAGCTACACAGGATTACTGGTGCATGCTTGAACAATTCCTGCTAATAGTTTAATATTTACTCTCAGTAACAAACCAGCCATAGAAAGAACCAAGGGAAGTAATATTTAGCTTGAACGAGGGCAAAATAACAGGACTTAGTATTATTAATCCATTACAAAATCATGTTTACGATTCCTGTTCTACTTTTCAGAAGAATACTATTTTTCTCAAACGCATCCCTCTCACCAGAGCTGTCCTGGGCTCAGTCTCAGACAAGGTAGGAATTCTGTTTGGAAAGCTGGAGCTGTTTTTGGTAACTCAAATGTGGAACCCTCATTTTGTCAATGTATTTTTTTTTTAATGCGTTACAGTGTACTCTCTTTTGTATTTTAAGCAGGACATAAGGGCAGGATTGGTGTGTAGTGCTGAAGCAGATGGAACTGAGGAGCAGAACAGAAAAGACTCTACAGAGAAAAAGAAAAAACCAGAATTGAGGGGAAGCATTACATGAGGGTTGTCATTTCCACCAAGAGGAAAACTTGCAGGGGCAGGACTATTTACTGTACCTACGCTGTACTCAAATTAAGACACATTCGCAGTTTCACACAGGGGGAGGGTGTGAGCAGGGGGTTACTGCAGGGATGTAGCAAGCAGAGGGGAGGTAGGAAATAATAGAAAGGGAGAAAAAATAAAGGGTGAGGGAATGCACAAGTGCTGTGGTGAAGGAAAAGGGGTTTCTTTCTATCAGTGCAGAGAAATGTCCCAAAGACCAGGTTTGATTAACCTGGCCTCCTTCCTAGGTGCACGGACTTCGGTCATTTATTGGAGCTGAGCTTCAGAGTGTCCAAGGGAAACCACGCTCAGGGCGGGCACTGATGTGATCTGGTAAGAACTAAAAATGTCCATATTTTGTGTCATTATGTCACAAGTCCTGCATCAGAGCAGCAATTATAGTTCAGGATGGCACTAAGGTGTAGAATACCACAGCCACGGTTTTGCTGGATAACTGAAGGAATCAGTGCTGGAGATGGGAGGAGAGCAAAGCTTCCCTTCAGTTTGTGTACCATCTGGCATGGAGTTTGATGGCATCTGGTTTTGCCTTCTACCACTTCCCCTTTTTATACCAGTGTTTTAACCACAGTATGTTGCAAAATCCGTTCAGACAAGATATAACAAGAAACATGAAAATCTCATGGCCGTAACACACAGAATTTTTTTTAGCCTCCAAAATGAGTGAAAAGAACACTCATACAATTCACTACCAATGGGGCAAGGTGCCTACAAGCCAGAGAGTCCAAGTCCCATCAGAACATTTAGGGTGGAGATATCACTAAAGCAAGTCCTTTCTTTTGAATCTGAAAGGCAGTATTTTGATTGAAGGCAGGTTTCTTTTGGAAGTGTCTTTTAAATTATGTCAGGCAGAATGATGTATGACGTTCCATCAGTGTGAGAAAAAAAGACGAATTAATGGACTGAAAGAATCTCTTCAATCTTGTATGTTAAATTTCACATTTTTAAAAAAATAAATCTTTGATGATAATGCAAAAAATCCTAATGCCCAGCCCCCAGCTACAGGCCCTGGAGGGGTGGGTTCTGGCTACATTAAGTCAAGAGGAGTTTTAAACCTGCCATGAGTGGAGCCTAGGTTTTACCCTAGACCTTTTTCTTGCTTCTAAATAGCACTGCATTGCAGTATACAAAGCCAAGATCACTTTAGCTAAAGGTGACAAGATTTATAAATGTGATGTTAGAAAGCATTCAGGACTTTTTTTTCCAAAGCCATAAGCTTGACAACTTCTGGTAGAGCAAATTAAATATGAAAACACATGACATTGTCCAAAACTCTTTTTTAGAAACCTCCACATTTCGGAACGCTCAGGCTACACTGCAGTCCCAGATCACCAAAGGTAACAGTACTAAAACAAAGGAATACATTTCATCCAAACAAGACACAGTGTTTAAAAATAACATCTATTAAAGGGCTGGTAATAGCTAAAAAGGAAACAAACTGCTGTCAAAGAGTTAAATAATTTTCAGCGAGCAGCATGTGGTAACAGCACAGCTATTTTTTTTCTTTGTTCCATCTACAGAAGTTTGCAAGTTATGAAAAAAATGTTCTGAACTGTTGATTTTCTGGAGAGAGACCCACCCACACATTATGAGTACTTGCACATTGTAGATTTTATGATTTAATGAAAAATAGTCACTTAAATTCTGCCCACAGTAAGTAGTTATGGATTTTAGTAGTAAATCTGCATAAAAAGGTACTATTTCAAATTTGTAGTATGGAAAATTATATACACACAGGATAAGTGGTGGAAGCTAGCAAAGCTCTATATGCACCACTATTAAAGTATACAAAAAAAACCCCAAAACCCCTTTTATAAAGAAATCAAACACCTTGCATCTTTTTATTTTGCTACTTTACAAAGGATCCCTCCCCCCAACAGCAAACTTAGTAAATTCTGTGCTAATTCTTACTAAGTAGAAATGTTTGTATTTTTTTTTTTTAATCGCAGTCCAAATTCCCCAAGCTACAAGGTAAGAACTCCAGCCAGATAAGAGGCTTGATTATGAACAGAATGAGCTGTAAACATTTCATTGCAGTGGTCTGTATTATCTTTGATTCAATATCATGCTCCGTGTCCAACTATTTAACTCTGATTCCTACTTATTACTTTACAGAATCACAGAATGGCTGAGGTTGGAAGTCACCTCTGGAGGTCACCTGGTCCAACCCCCCTGCTCAAGCAGGGCCACCTAGAACAGTTTGCCCAGGACCATGTCCAGATGGCTTTTGAATATGTCCAAGGATGGAGGCTCCACAGTCTCTCTGGGCAGCCTGTGCCAGTACTTGGTCACCTCAAAGTAAAAAAAGTATTTCCTAATGTTCAGATGGAACTTCTTGTATTTCAGTTTGTGCTCATTGCTGTTGTCCTGAGAGAATGAATATCAGGTACTTGACACTGTAATTAGCTCGAAGTAACATTTCTTTTATTGTCAATAGTATCCTTGTGAGACAAAGTAGGAATCTGGTCTTCAATGTGGATTTGGCTTATGTTGTATTTGCAGCTAATCCAGCTTGTAGGGAGGGGGGAAGACCTTGGAAATGACTTACTGCGACATCAACCAATGGAGAAAGGGTAGAAAAATAACCATATGGTCACATTTGGAAAAGCATGTTTCACATGTTTATAGCTCTAACCAGACTTTTTCTTAGCCGAAAGCAGCCTATTCAAGCACTGCGCTCAAGTAAGAAACGAAAATGCTGCAGAATCGGTTATTACCGTCCTGGCGCACATCAGAATGAACGTTATTAGCAGGAAAACCACGTGCTGTGTCAGTACGCCTGGGCAGGAGCGAAGCGGTTGGAGGGAGAACGGCATTAGCAGGCAGCCAGCGCCCAGCCCGGCCGGCGGGAGGCGCGGGGCCGCCGCTGTCCGCGGTGCTGAACCGCCCGCGCCGCCGCTGTCCGCGGTGCTGAAGGGCCCCGGGCAGCGCCGCGGGGAGGGAGCGCGGCCCCCGGCTGAGAGCAGACCCCCAAGGGGCTGCGGGGGGCGTCCAGTGGCCTTTTGCCATTCTCTCCTCGGAAGCTATAGCAGGGTGGGAGCTGGCTGCCGGGGAAAACACGTCCTCCTGGACGTGTAATTTCAAATCACGCCCAGCGGAAGCCACTTCTGCCTAGAGTGGAATACATTATTTTTTGTTTGCATGCCAGTGTTTCAGATTAAAGTAAAAAAAGAAAAAAAAATCAAGATCCCACAGCAATTCTATAAGAACTCTGGATGCAGGTATGTCTCGCACCAGCTTTTGCTTGTCTGTTGAGGATTATCAGGTTTTCTGTGGCTTTCACAGATTATGTCTTTGCGACTGAACTTTTTAAAGAGACACAATGGTGTCATCGTGAAAACAGGTCATAATCACAACCACATGCTACTGGGACATACCTGGCATCATCTTTTTTTCTTAGTAACTATAGATACAGTTGTTTATTTCTGAGGAAAAAAGGAGAAACTCAGTCACATGCCACATAGGAAGGTAAGTTTTGCCACCTTTCTACACAATAAAAAGAAATAAAGTATTTATAAGGGAGAACATTATTTTCAAATCTACTATTTGTCTTGCCCCTAATTTTTTTATTAAAAATAAACATGCAAAAGGGAAACAAAAGCAACTAAAGATGGTACAGATACTGCTTGTGTGTTCCTAATACAGTAATCTGATAAATGATTGACAGCAGGTCTTTTCCAACAGTAGGAAACTGCCTGCACTACACACACAGAGTTGGCAAATCCTTTCCTTTGCTACCCTACAAAGCAGTAGCCTAACAAGAAAAGTCTGTTTCCCATCTCATCACTCAAGTTATGCCCTTTCTCTGTCATTCCGCCCGTTATATCATTTTTCTACTGGGAGGCAGGCCCAAGGGAACATTGTATACTATAGCACAAACACTTTGAGATAGCCTCCTCGCTTTTTTCCCCCCAATGCCAAGAATGATTTATCTATTTGTAAACAGAAAGCATGACCCATTACCTGATAATTTGACCTACCTGAAAGGTTCTTGGATGAAGAAGGTAGTAAGCACTCTGGCAGCAGTCTAGGGAACTAACAGTGTTTTCACTGAGCACACATACATGTCGTAAGACCTGGATAGAGGCAGCCTTTGTGAGAGTCCTTCTAGGACTGGCCGGTGTAGTTTATGACAAAGAAGAAAGCCAAATGAAAAGAAAAGAGGATTTGTTCTTGTTTCAGGTGGGACGTTATTAATTAAGGGTCAGAGTCAAATCCACATAAAAACAGTGCAGCAGAGCAGGCAATTTGGCCTGACATTTTAAAAGAAAATCAATTTGTTTAAAACATGAGATGAAATCTCATTGCGAATGTTCACAGATCATTATCCTCTTAAGTTTACCTTCAAAATATTAAAAAGTGAAATTCTGGACTTCTTCAACTCTACAATGTACATAATACTTCAGGGTTAGTATAGTTTCTTCTGGTTGTGAGTTTCTGATTGCTAAGTGCACTGCTTTATTTCTTCCTTCTACATACCTGATAGGGGATTTTTATTGCTTTTCACTGTGCCCTATTTTATTTTGTGCCTTGTGTTATGTCTCAGAGTCATGGAAGATAAATTCATGCTTTTTTAACAGAAATATATGTTGATTGGACGTGAATTTCAAAGAATATTTTCAGTGACAAATATTCAGATCAAATTGAGTGTACTTCATTAAGCGTAAAAGTATGCCTTAAAATCAGAAAACTTTTCCAAGAGTTGCAAATATTACTCTCCAAGTAATTTTCCAGAGCAGTAATCAGTCATCTTGCTATTTCAGTCACTGCATCCCAGAAAGGGCTTACTGATCTTTCTGTTTTTCTTGAACTATATTATCTGCAAATATGTTTATTTTAAAAGTTTAGTAACAGAGCAACTGATTTCCAACTACCTAGAACTGTTCAAGGTACTTGTGATCAATCATTATGAGTTTGAATTAAATTATCTATTTTCCTCAGTTGCCATTCTGACCAACCCTTAAGCCAGAAGGAGGAAGACAAAGGTGGTGCCAGTCAAAAAAAAAATTAATTGTGGCCTTGTTTACCAGCTGGTACCTTTGAGCCAGCTAATGAAAGGACATGCACAACTGCAACGAAATGCTATTGAGATGAGATGCTCCGTCTTCAAGGGCAAGAGGCATATAAACAAAGCCTGAAGGAAGAGTCTTTTCCCGTTAGTAGCCGCAAGGATTCAGTATCCCACAGTCCAGAAGACACTGTTCCTCTGCCATAAAATTAAGACAAAATTTCACACAGGAGAGCTGCTGGGAATTATCAACAACTGGAGGTAGCAGCAAAAATAGGGAATTATTTCAACTGTGGGTTTTTTTTCTCCTTGATCTAGTAGTTCCTTTTCTATTTCACAAGTTTCTCATCAGTATTTAATTTTAAGAGCAACAGTTTTCTGCAGTCACAAAGGCAGCTAGCTGATTCCAAAACAAGTTCAAACACTGGATTCAAAGGTATCATAATTAATGATTTATCAAGCTTCTGAATCTTAGAATCACACAATTAGATTGTCTCTCTGAACTGAAATATGGTAACCACAGCCAGCAGGGCTAAGCTACAGCTTTTTGAAGCCAATTACATGGTTTAACCTGGCAGGCAGCCAAATACCATGCAGCGGCTCGCTCACCCCCACCCCACCCCCCCCGACAATGATCTTCAGCAAGTCAAGGAGAGCTCACATCACCCTCTATCAATGAACTAGTGATGAACTTATTACATGGCTGGCATCTCACACTGGCCAAAGGCAAAGCCCATTTGCTTAGCTATCCCATCTCATGGGAATCAAGTGGCTTTAAAAAAGTCATATGAAAACTGCTAACCATGACAGTTGTGGTACAGCTGACCAGAAAATATCCCCACTGCTGCTGAGCAGAGCAAGAACTGTTCCTGGTACCTCCCCTTCTCCTCACTTCTCTAAAGTTACTCAGAGATTGTTGCTTTGTGTTTCTGTATTTATCTTCTTGCTGGGACACCAAGAAAATGTCATATCTGATGAATTCACAAAGTTTTAATGTTACAAATGAAGTGTCTGCATATCGGGAATGCACAGCTCCCCTGCACTACATCCAGCAAGGCTCGGGCCGTCACTGCTATCTCCGCAGAGTTAGTGCTCGTCCTGTGCCCTGCCCTCCCTCCTGGCACACAAGCTGTGCATGTGCTGACAACAGGCCACACCTTGGATTCTGGGCATTTTTTTTAGTTTGGACATACAGGTTTTTCACTGGATTTCTGTTTCCTATGGGTTTAATTACTTCCTGTTTGCACATTTTGTCTTATTTTTTAAGAATGGAAAAGTTTCAAGGGCAAGAGAGGAAAAATGCTTTTGAAACTCTGACTTCTCTCAGTCCTAGTAATTCCCTGTTTTCCCTTACAAATGCCTCTGGATGTTTGTAGTAACAGTGGAAATGAGCTCAAAGACTTTCTTTTTCAACTACAAATGACCAAACATCATTCTTAACTCTCCAGCTGCAGACTGCACATGTTGACACTCTCTGTTGTCCCCAACAGTCTGAATAAACCTTGGGTTTAGATATTATTCATCCAATTAAGAGTTCAAAAATTCTACCTCACCATAACTGCTGGTCCCACATGCTGGTATAAACAGATATTTGGTGTACATGGTTTCAATACCCATCCTGCTGCAGTGGCATGCATTTGTTAGCCCACAGGCTCTCATTTATTTTTTGGGCATGAGATCCTTTCTGTCTTTCATTATTCAAGTAGCCAACTACTTTTTTGCCCCCAGGAGTGTGTAAGATCCAGCTGAGGATCTAGCAAAGCTGAACACCGGGAGGCTTGTACTGAGAAAGGAAATTGAAAACCAGGATTAGATTTCAGCTGAATTAAGTGGCTGTGTTGTGACAGTGGCTTCTTAAAATACTTCATAAATTTCTCTCTCCCATCTGCATCAATGCTTATTGCTAACATATTTTGACATGCTAGTTGCTTCCTACCTCTTTAAAAAAAGAAATGGGAAAACATCTAGATAGTCCAAATTTCAGTCTGACTTTCTCCCTCCTCCAAATTTTTCAGAGGAAGATTGCCAGACAGCAAGAGAAATTTGGGAGACTCCATACTGCTCAGCACAGCATACTTTTACACAAAGACTAGGCACAGGCGTATTTCTTAGGGCACCAGCAACATTGCTAATACAAAAGAAACGGCATTATAATGAATGTGCCCCATTTTTCAAAGCTCTTGTTCTGGAATGTAGGCCAAGTTGAGGACTTGGCAAATGGATGTGTTTGACTGCTTGGTTATTCCCCAACTCCACTCCCCTGCTTCCAGCTTGGCTCTTATAAACATAAAACTTCAAGAGAGTGTAAAATTACAGATGGGTCCTGGAACAGTTTCTCTACTCTCAGATGTTTTTTCTCCTATTTAAGTTCACCTTATACTAGAGCAGAAAACATGGCTCACGGTCAAAATGGTGCATTTAATTCTGCCCAAGTCTTTATTTGGTTGAGACAATCAATTTCTCATTCACATGTCAACAGTTCAAGGTTAATTGTCCCTGTTTTGTTCTGGCCTTGTCCCTGCCCTGCCCTGAACCTGACAGTATCAATTCCAAACCAAAAATATGTGACATTTGCCATCAGGAAAGCACACGTGTGTCAGAGAGAAACATACTCACTACTGCATTAGATCAGAGTCTACCCTTAGCACATGTCCAAGGACTAGCAAGGACGAACCAGCCCAGCCCTGAGAGGCATACGCACCGGTGGCATTTCTGTGCGCACACCTCTGCACCCAGCCATCACTGCGGAAGCTGAGACCATGACCCACACAGGGTCAGCACTGCTTTCCTTCATCAGAAGCAATCAGGAAACAAAACTACCCTAGACAGTGTTGCTGCCTTTTTGCTCTGTGGCAGTAGCTGTTCTCAGACCATACCCACGTAACACCTCCCTGCCAGATCTCACGTCTTCAACCACCTCCCTCTTAGGGCACCTGCTGAGCTCCCACACTAAAGGCTTCTTCTCACCTCCTTCATCTGCTCCCTACTTTCAAGATGCCCACAGCACACTCCGATGAAGACAGAAAACCATCTTAAATCAGTAGGTTTGGTTTTAAATGGTTTGTGAGGACCTTGAAAAGTACAACAGTGTTTGCCTGGAGTCACAGTGCCTCATCCCAGAGTTGAGGACCATCCTGCACATAAAAGCGTGGGTCCCTCACAGCCTCAGGTATTGCAATAATCAAGGACACACTAAACAGGGGTTCCTTTGCCTTCAGAAATGTCCCCTGGTTTTTCAAAGGTTATTGGCAGACTTGGCAGTAGAAAAATGTAAGAAAATATTCCCATCTTCCTTTGCATTAAACAAGTAGGATGCAGAAGTGAGGTGAGCAGGTGTTGCATTAACACAAACTAAGAAGCAATTCTAGTGTCCAAGCTTCATTTTCCCACAAATATATAACTCCCAGACGTACTCATTTTACCCCGAAAGCATCGAAAACGCATCGTTTTCCAGATCAGGTTGCTGCTGGAGAACCCCTGAGAGCAGCCAGGAGCCTCCCTGCGCGGGGTGCGAGGGACCTCTTGTGGTGGCCGAGCGGCCGGCTCGGCGCTCCGGCATGGCAGCCGGCCTCCGGCAAGCGCCAGACACAGATGAAACGAGATCCAAATTTGTATCTCTCATTAGAGGAACCCAGCTCCTTTAATACATGAGGCATTTTGCACCACCCAATATTGCAACCTAGTTTATCATCCTGGTCTCCAGCTACGAACACAAGGCATGGGAAAATAAAACAGTGCACTCTCAGTAATATTTTATTAAATGCGGTCAAATATCACGCAGCCTGCCTAACCACGGTCTCACAAAAAATAATAGCTGCTGGAAACAGCTCACCTAGCTTCAGTCTGAACCTGGTTCCATGGAGGAAAGAGTCAAATTGTCCCTGTAAGTCCAAGGCCAGAGTTCTTAGCACAGAAAAGCTCTGATGGATCTGTGAGCCTGCCTTGTGCTTTACATTAGGTGGCATTGCTCCAACTTTGCAGCTGAAGGCAGAGTTAAACTAACAAGCATCTCTTCCTTGCACAGGGGCTCCATCTGCTTCAAGAACCCCGCTAGCAACGATTTCTAGTTTTTTGCACTGAACTCAGAAGCCACCAAACGCTATCCCGTGACGGGCAACAGAGCTTCATACAGCTGACCAATATGTGCTCCCAGCGAAGATCCAAACAACCTGTTCACACCTGTCCTGCACACCTCAGTCGAACAGTGGGACACATCCTGCTTTTATTTAGCTGGTCTAACACACACCGTGGCAATTTCTATCATCTCCTGTATTTTTTTTTTAAACTATTGAATTATTTTATGCGCTGTAGTCTACGGTTTCCTCAAACCCGATGTATTCTGTCACAAAGCTGAAAGCAATATTTATAGGCACTATATCTATCTGCTGATTATTGACCTAAAAGATCCCACTCCAGAGACAGTCACAAAGCCACTTGTTTTCAAAAAAATGGGCTCTGTGTTTGGGTTTCTAGTTTAGAGTCACCTTAAAAAGAGCAGTACAGCCTCCAGTTGCTAGTCATCCAGTCTGCAAGGTGGCATGAACATTTCTTCCAAACTCAAGTTTAATTTTTAATCCTTAGATCAACTTTTCTAAGTCTCTTTAGGGGGAAAAAAAAAAAAAAAGACCTACAAATCCCATTTATTTATAGGAAAAGCACTGCAATTTGGGTTTTTTTGGAGAACACAAAGTGCTAAACGCATGTGAAGATCCCTGCTTTCTGCAGAAGAACACACCGCCATTTGGAAACACCTTTTCCAATCAAGACCACTGCTAATATCTGCTGTGTCCAACACACAGTATGGCTGAGATCCGCATCTAACACACACAGTCACACGTTCAACTGTGACTGTGCCTTGATAAGAGGCACATCTGCTTGCAGGTTCATTTGGGACACTACTACTCCCCTAAAAGTCCCTCTTTCACAATTAGCCCATAATTTAGCTTTCATTTATCCAAAGCCCTAGAAAGGAACCCACCAAAAAGCAACAAATAGGAAAACGGGCCCCAGCGCTGTACTCACCGGTGTGCTGCTGTCGGAAAAGGTGTTCATGCTGATGGACCTGCTCATCTTGTCCGAGGAGAGGGACGGGGGGGAGGGACTGCGCTTCTCCAGCTGCTCGTGGTGTGGCAGGTCCTGGCGCTGCAGGTACTCACGCCATGCTCGCTGGATACTAAAGCAAACACCAAGGCACAGGGTTGGGGGGGAATGCAGCAACAAAAAGGATTTCAAATATTCTTGACTGAAGCGGTGGTTTTGGTGGTTTTCTCTTTTTTTCTGCACTTTGTTTGCCGATTTGGGTAATGATCACACATAACTACCCCCTGTAGGTCTTACATTAGCCACTACTAATAACTTGAGATATCTGGTAAGTAGAAGCAATTCTTTATTTCAGACAAACTTGCAGTGATTTAAATTTGAGACTGTACATAAGTCAGCAATTCTTTTACATCTTGCAAACAAAGAAAAAAATGCAATTATCTGCTTAAAAGAATGAACAGCCTTCAAAATCTTATGTTTATATCCGTTTTCAGATTATAACGTAGATATGGTTGGAAGTTCAGAGCCAGACCAGTATCCTTTAAAATCTCCTCCGTCCTGGGTAGCTGGGGACTTAAAACCTCCTCCAAAGCAACCGTGTGGGGATTGCGGTAGGAGCTCTGCTTCCAAACGCTAAACTTTGACCAGGTTTCTAAAATCTGATGTGAAATTCTGTGAAGAAATTCCATTTTCTGTGGAAATTCCATCTTCCCGATGGCCGGGGAGCTGGAGGCAGGGGCGGCTCTCAGCAGGTGGCAGTGCCGGACCGCCTGTGCCTTTCTGAAGGTGCCAGGGAGACCAGTGAGAGATGCTGGGAATGAAAACTGTGTTTACAATAGTAACGGCATTAACACAAAGTATGTGGGTGTTTGCACACAGCATGATCTGCAAACTCTGCAGGAAAGCAGAGCTAAATTCTGACCTGAGACTCAGCAGTGTTGCTGCAGCGCAATGGGCTAGAACGAGCTCCTTTTAGGATTTTTAAGCAATTGAGGGTTTATTCACCGGGATATCAAGTCAGTAAAACCTTCGGGGTGTCTGTTAATCAGGTAGAGTACCCTGACCTTCGCTTAAGCTGTTCTGGGTGGCGCAAAGCTCTTGTGCTGCTCTCCCCAGGCGGCTGTGTGGGGGGCGGCTGCGAGCCGGCACCCCTCCACCCTGCCTGCTCCCGGAGGGCCTGGCACGCTCAGCACCCCGCCTTGCTGCTGGGGTGCTCCCCAGGAGGGGTCCCATGCCCAAACCCCGCCTGGTCCTGCTCCCACCCCCGGTGCCTGCACCCCGGGGCAGTGCAGAGGGCCACGCTCCTTCCTGAAGGGACCTTACCACATGCTTTATGGTTCGAACCAAGGGGTCCAAAGACTTTGGCACGGATTTACTTTGTCCTAGGAATACTTTTTTTTAACGTTGCCTTTTTAACAGTTGTCATTTCTGCTCTCCCCTCCACAAGCCAGAAAAACATCGAGCGCCCAGACACCGCTGAAAAGGCATTTGATTACAGACTGGCACGTCCAACTTCTTGGCTCCGCAGGAGGAGGAGGAAGCTCGACACCAGGACACCTACAACTCCTCGTTGACTGCCTACAGTGCTGCGGGGAGGTCCACCAGTGGGAAGTGCCTCCTGGCATGCAATTTTTCCTGGTCAGGGAACAACGCTCCCAACACACATGGTATATTGAACATCCCAAGATTGAAGAAATCAAATATATGTGTTTTGTTATTTTTTTAGAAGAATACCAGATCAGAAACAAACCAGCATTCATTACAGCCTCAGCAGGATAGGTGCCCTCAGGTCAGGTAGGTTAATCCTGCGATGTTTTCATACAGGAGCTTTAAAATGGACAGCAAAGCTCCCAAATGCAATGCCAATGGAGGAGCTTTCGGTAAATGCATTTTGCTTTAAAAAATCCCCACATCTTCACACCTCAAGCATTTACACTTTGCATTGTTTCAGTTTCAAGATTTACTGCATAATATATACAATTAGTATTTACATATTTATATTTACATGTACTTTCTATTTTAAAGCTCGCGAATATACCAAGGTGAAGTCATAGCTACCCTTCTAGAAAGCTCTCTGAAAATTTATTCTTTCATCTGGCTTATATTTGCATAACTAAAAGACGCTGGCTGGATTTTAATTGGAAACTTCATGTCCTTTTAATATTTTAATATAGCATTAATATTTTAACATCCTGTATAGCGAGTTAGCTGTAGCTTTTCAACTGAAAGTGAAATTCAGTATGTAAGGTAGCAACGCATACCACTTTCTGTAAAGCTGTGCCTGGTGTCGCAAAATTGCGCCATGAAGCCGTTGGGGGATTCAGCACAAAGCTGTTCGTATTTTTTGATGCAAGTGGAGCCACGTTAAACTTCCGCCGTCTGCTGGGAAGGCCAGTGGCACCACAGCAGTGCAGAGTGGGTGCCAGCTGGATGGAGCTGATGCCTGCACCAGGGCTGGAGGAACAACGCCGGAGCAGGCACGGAGAGGAGTCCTCTGCTCTGATAGACACGTGGGTAAGTTTTAAGTTATATCCCTGCTATCACCACGTACATTACAGCACAGTCAAGCCTTTTAGAATAAGTGACCCCATGGTAAACTATACAACATGTGGGAAATGTATTACAGAGGCTACAATTATTGCATTTGGAAGTTGGGAAGTTCATGACCAGAACACAGGGATGGTTCTCTCTTCCTTCCAGGTGGTGCAGCTAGGTGTCATCTATGTGCCTTGGCTGAGTGCTAGCAACCGCCTCGCTTTCCAATCAAACCCAGCTTTCTTAGAGCCATATAGCTGTGCCGTACCCCCCAGCCCAGGGACCCCGGTCCCCTCAGACTTCCATCTCCACTCCCATGTGAACCCAAGGACTGCTCCTTGCAGAGGAATCCCGTGAGCCGCCTGAGGAGCTTTAACCAGGCTTCATGTTAGATGTGAAAAATACCACTGAAGAGACTGCTGCTTGCTCTGCACTATACGTCCCCCCACCAGGATGCTCTCTGTGTATATGAAAAATCTAGCAGATTTTCAAATGTTCTATAGTTTCACCGAGGAAATGACAAAATAAGTGCAACACTGAAGTTTAACATTTGAAACTCAGTTCAAAGAGAATGTTCACGTGCATAAAGGTAGAGAAGAGCTTAGCTACCTTACGAAATTGAGGCTTTTTTATACTTAAAGTATAAAACAGAAATCCACGATGGATACAGCCTGGGTTCTGCGGTTCAGGAATCGGACAAACTCAGCTGCATTTAAAGGCAGAAAAGACATTCTTTGTTACTTACATTTTCACTTTTGATTCCAAGGGCTGTAAGTTGATATGATATTTTTCGATGTTATTTTCTTCATCCATGGCAAGCTGAGGGCTATGGAAAAGAAAAAAAAGGGTTTAATGTGTCTCAGCATGACGTTTTTGCAATCACTGTGAATTAATTCAGAACTTTTGACAGGAACGTACAAGAGCTGCTCATTATAAGGTATCGCTGTCTTTGGAGGAAGGCATCTGGGTCCTCGTCTCCAGCCCCATTTGACTGTTAACCAAAAGTACCAATCTGGATCCGGCCTGCCTGAGTCCTTGCACTAAACCTTCCAGATGCCACAGCTCCAGAGACAGGCACACCCAGCAAAGAAGCCGCTGCAAATAAAAAAACACTGGCAAATATAATAGATATTCTTGCTAAATTAACTTTCATCCCTGGGGCTACATTTGAAAAGCTGGAGAGTAAAATGGAAAGTAACAATGGTAATGCCGGTAGCAAATGAATTACATCAGCAAGAGCCATACAGGAATATGAAGAAAAAATTCTTTGTAATAAATGATGACCGAGGAATTGATATTGCAAACCGATTGCTTTGAGAAAGCAATTTTAAAATGCTAGAAGATAAAAATTAAACATCTCGGGACGCTGCTTTGGATGGGACTAGCAACATGAATGACAGATTGTCGCATGAAAATTTGTAAGATTAGACCCCAACCTGTGGAGTTATTTTGAGACTTTACTGGACACTTAATTACATCATTCAATCAGCAGCAGTTTTCAGAAATTATCCTCCTGTAACTAAAAATAAGAATTATTTATGGGAAAGATGCAAAATCTTGAATATTTAGTGTATTACCAAGTGAGAAACATAGTCTACAACAAAGAGACTGTCCCTCAGAAAGGGCTTGTTACCTTATAAAAGCCATTTCACTTTATCACGTGTGAGACATTGTGGAAATCGCACATTTACCTTTGAAGCAAGTCTTTGCCATCATTGACCTGTTCCAAGGTGTGCTGGAGCCTTTTGAGTTCTTCCTACAAGGAGAGAAAAAACATTTCAATCTGCTTATGGGAAGCCCTTGGTTGACATTGGAGATTCCCCCCAACCTCAAGACGTTGTGAGCCAACCACTAAACAAAACTGTCCCTCGGTAATGTCTACGGGGTTGCTTTCAAATTTAGATATCCAAAATAACTATAAAGAAATCAATAAATTTATCAATATATCCAGCACATAAGTTTGAAAGAAAATATCAGACCTACAAAAATAATAGGCAGAGCAAGAGCAAAAAAGGAAAGTATTCTTTCCTGTCTTAGGTGTGTGGCTGCTTTGATTTCAGAGGAGATGGTCTTGGTAAGAGGCAAGTGAGCATCAGCTCGTACTTTCAGGCACTTCTCTTTGTTCTGCAATCAAACAGTATTCAGTCTCATAATTAAGAGAGTCACTGAGATTTACAGCCCGGTGTCTTTACCAGGGTATTTGCATCAGATCCTGTTTCAGTAGCAGAGATGTCATAAATTTAACTGCGGATGCATAGCTGGGGTTCCCTGCATCCATGCTAATGTCCCAGGAAAAATCTACCCATGATGTTCAGCACAGAGATACGGCTTAAAAAACCTAAACTGTATCTGGCTGGCAGGGTTTTGTTCAGAAGGGGTGGGAGTTGAGGGGTGGAGGAGAACCTGGTCGCAATGAAGCACGTGCTCCAGGGGATGCAATTCCTGGGCTCAACTTTCCGTCTCCTCGCAGGGCACAATCCCGCAGAGCGCCCTGGCATCGCTGGGACATGCACGTGCAGAGGACACGTGCCCAGTCTCCTTAAAAGCTGGGCTGACAAGCAAAGGGTGAACCCCCCTGACCCCAGCCCTGTGATGCAATGCAAAGAGCATCTCCATCCCGAGATGCAGGGATGTGCCTTCAGGTTGGTGTTTATACATCAACTGTTTGATAATTAAGCAATGCTGGAAAATGAGAAGTCTATGCAAAACACAAAGATGTTAACTCATGACTTCTTTTAGCTGATTAAGTTGGGAATCAGATGTAAAAGCAAAACCTACGCAGAGTAAGGAAGGAGAGTAATTTACTTCACACCTACCTTGCATACAGATACAAGATTCCCAGGAAGGCTGAGAACATTAAAAAGGCAAAACAAGGATATTTTCATCTTGTATATCTTATCTGACCTGGGGATGAATCAAAGGTTTTTTGTTTCCAATAAGCCTGTTGCAACCTTCAGGAGCACAACACATCAGCCAGCTCCACCTTCTGCTTTCCCAAATAAAGCCCATTTTGTGAAACACAGAAATTTTACGCAGCGCTTTTTAATCCTGTACAAGATTTTACCCTGTTCGACACGAAACAAGATCACAGTTGGTAGCCGATTTACTCCTAATACAGCTTTCATTTCTTCCCAGCCTTGCAAGGACTATTACTGCGAAACATGCTTTACGCATAAACTAGATTTGTCAGGACGACAAGCTAGATGTTTCCCCAGCCGTTGCCCCAGGCTTTGCCCCTCTGGGTCTCTAATTGTAGCACCGTTCTGTGGACACGCTGCAGCTGATAAAGCTCTGCGCGTGATTCGGATGCCTGGCTGCTGCCTACCGCTCCTCAGCCGTCGGAAATAACCCAGTCGTGAAACTTCTTTTTATTTTTGCCTTCCTTTTTTTATTTGGTCTGTTCTGAGGAACATCCTTTTCCGGCATATTAAAAACAAGCAACTTTCAAAATTGTTTTCTTTGAAGCACAGTTCAGTTCAGAAGATAACCTTTTCTTCTCCCATATTATTCCACTGGTCATTTTTCCAGCGTATCCCAGAGCTATGTACAGTAATTTAGAATGGGAAAACAATTTGCAATTGACTTTATATATAGCTCTGGGCGACAAAACCTGCTTGCCTTACATAAATCATTTCTTGTGTTTGACATCATTTTCTATTAACCTCAGGGTGAAGACCGAACAAAAAAAAGTAAAAACCAAAATTGGTTGTGACGTTTTTGACTATTCAGTCTTTAAATTAAACATCACCGGACAGTCTTTATAAAAGCCGTAATATAAGGCAACTACAGACGGGGCATAGCAGTGTTTGCATAATTGGGAAGAGAAGGAGACATAAAATCTATACTAATTTCAGTTTTGCGTCATTAACCATGAAGTATTGATTATTGCTCCTTGCAACAAAATTTATGAAGCTAGCTATGCTGCTGTGCCCACAGAAAGCGACTCGGCTGCTTTGCCCTCAGCCCCCGGTGCGGTAACTGATGGGTGGCAGTGACAGCCGGGACGCTGCTCTTCCAACCCACAGCCGTAGGAGATGCATCTCCCAGGGTACACCAGGAGTGACCCAGCTGCAAACTCGAACTTCAGAAAATTAAATTGGAAGAGATCCATACTTCTGTTGGAATACACGATGAATTACGATGCCTCTATAAACCTTGTTATAATGTAAACGTATTGGAAAGTTTACTGCAGCTTTCATTTTCCTACTTCAGTTGAATACAGACATTAATAGCAATCAGGTAGCTACAGAAACATATAGATACCTAAGGAAGAAAAAGCAATGAAACCTTGAAGTGCAAGACCGGTGTTAAGAGCAAACTAAAGTGTCTTCTTCTAGTCTTTGATGTGTACATTCTGTTTATGCAGTAATTCTTTTTCAGCCCGTAGATCTGTACTTTTAGGCCATTGCAATGACTTAATGATTGCCAGGAAGCCCTGTAACCTTACGGGACAGAAAAGACCAAGGGGCTCAAGTCTATAGAATCTCACCAGGGAGAAGCCCGCATAAAAGCCCCATTTTAAGCTGCACTGAGCTGGCTCCCAGCACAGTCTGCACACTATAAAAGCCTGGCTTGGCTTTGCTGTCAATATTCAGTTAGAGCAAAAAGATTCTGCGTCCCTCTGCCTTTTTCCCTGCAAATCAGCTGTGTTTGGCTCCGCGCAGCCCAAGGACAGGCTCTCCTCGTGCACATCCAGTGCAATGATTTAGCAACCTCCCCCAGCTGCCTTCAGCAGTTTTCAGGGTCTTTTTGTAATGGAGGAACCCAGAGGTTGCAGTAGACTTTGGTCCCTGTTTGGGCTCGCACAGAAATGTCACCTCTCGTTTGACCAGCTGTGGAGATGTCGGCAGCCAGCAGATGTGGGATCACCGAGGCAGGCTCAGACGCAGAGGAGCAGAAATCTAAAACAATATAAATGCACTAGTCCCTAAATTCATTTTGAAGAAGTCTGTTTCAAAAAACAGTTATTAGTGCAGATTCTAAGGAAAGAAAAAAGAACACTGCAGACGTTAAATCATACCTAGATAAACATCTACCTCCAGTAGCAGGCAGTGATTCTTTTTTGTTGCTGTACTCAAAAATAACCATTCAGGTCAGTGGAGCTATTTATACCCGTGCGTTTAGACTAACACAGAGAAATCAGGGCAGAGGCCACATATTAAAAATTAATTTTCAAAATCCTTTTTGGACATGCGTGCTGCTGTTTGAGCATCTCTGCCTCAGAGGTCTGTCGATCGGTGTCAAATGAACATACAACAGTGCTTCCCAAGAGGTCAGAGAGATGGAGACTGGAAGAGAAAGCTTCGATTTCCGTAGAACCACAGCCCAAAAATAGCAGTAAAATAGGTTTGTTTTTCCATTTTGGAATTATGAGTGAGTGTAGCAGTTATTCAAACACCCCAGCTTTGGGTAGTTCCCTATTTCATTGATGCTCTTTGAAATTTTAACCGAGATTGTGTTGAATGGTGATTTTCTATTATGCAGGAAAACTTGCACTTACGTGTGTTTCTTCCTCCCCTTACTTGCAAGTCGCTTGGAGAAACACCACGGTGCCAGTTTGAGATCCTCCTCTTCTGGCATAGAAAGGCCCCAGTGACTGGAGAAACCCCGCATCCGAGTGGCACGGTTGCTCCCGCCTCGTTGGAGCAGGATGCTGGAGAGGGGCTGGAGCATCAGCCCTGCCCAACAGCGCCCGGTGAGAGGTGGCAGAGCAGAGCACAGCCCAACTGCGGCTTGAAGGCAAACTATGTCTCAGCAGCCTGCCGGTGCTACGCAGGGAGGGCGTTAGTGCCGACAGCTTTCCTTTGGAAATAGCAATAAAGATCACTGGAGCCTTCACAGCCGCTCTTGCCAGCGAAGGCGTTAGCCCACCTCATCATTTCGGAGCTGCTGCATTTAAAGACAAACGTATGATGACTTCTCCTAGCACTGACACAGGCATGTGCAAAACCGATCGTTCCTTCCCCAGCACGGCCTCTGAAGCGATGGCACAGCTAGGGCGAGCACAGCTGAAGGCAGCCTGAAGCCAGAAACACTGCAGTGCCTGCTGCCGCTAAGACCAGAAGCCATGCAGGATCCATCCCCTGACCAAAGCCACCTGATGCCTCTTTCTGTCACCTATTAGAAAGCAAATTTCTAGGCTTAAACATTCTCACCTCCTGCCATTTTCCAACCCTGTGGTCATCAGAGGGGGATACAAGGCAATGAAGGGCTCTCTGCTGCTGCTCACCTCTCCCAGTCCGTCGCGCCGGGCTGGGGACAGCACAGGCAGTGCTAAACCACCGTTAGCACCAGCTCTGATCCATGTGCCGTTTGTATCCCAGCACAGAGGCAGCAGCCTCAGCTGCTTTTGGTTACTGGAAACAGTCCATTGCCAACGCTGTTCTGAGCTGCTTACACCCAGGTCTGCTGTCATCCGTGTTTTTAAGACTTTGTTTCCATCTAACAAAGAATTCCCCCCACCTCCTTTTTGTGTCCATGAAGCATCTTGGGTTTTATTAATTTTATATTTTTCCTTTTTTCATTTTATTCATTTTCATTTATATTTTGCCAGGTTTTCTCAGGAAGACCATGGCTCCCGTATTAAATGAAGTAGAGTCCCTGTTTCAGTCTGACAAGGCCTGTCAAGCCGTGTGTTCATTAAGCCTCTTAGCAAGATACAATGAGTCTAGAGAGGATAGAAAGATCAGGATCCTTTGCAGTGAACGCTTTTACTCGTTACTATTTTGGGCACCCATTCATGCCAGCATGGAGGGGCTGCTCCCGTGGGAAACAGGCTGGATTACACGAGCAGCCCCCTAAAGCTCCTCTTCCCTCTCGGTACACAACAAGGGAGTTGTCCCCAAAGCAGCATCTCTGGTGGCACCACATCAGAGGCACAAGGAGCCCCAGTTTGGGCAGACATGAGACCATCTGCATTAATTCCCATTTTAGGGATGTGTAGAGTGTTCTGCATCCCATTTTGGGGTTGGAAGATAAAAGCTAATGCTACGCCCTGAATACCCTGAGCATCCGGTAAAGTTGGTAATTAAATGTCAGATGGTGACAACTGCTTCATATCTGGGAACAAAAAGACACATGAGATGATAGTGCCTTTTGTATACTGGGGGTGGGAGGGGGAAGGTCCTATTTTATTTGCTCTGGCAACCCAGTAGGGACCTTGAACACTTCAGCTATGAACGTTCAAGAACAGCACGTTAACTGCACAAGATTAACGTAGCTACAGGGGCTCTGTGATCCCCAGCTGTCAGAACGATCTGCCAGATCGCTTTAAAAAATTGTGCCGTCAATAGAGTTTAGACAGTACCTAAACCTACTCAAACAAGTTTCACATTCAGATTTAGAAAGAAAATATGAATTAGTCTCGCCGAAGGGATTAGTTACTGCAGGGAGACACAGCACGGTCATTCAGGTCGGATCCTGTACCCTGGCCTGTCACTGACCTCCGACGGCGCCTTAGGTCTTCCCACCTCCTTTCTTATGTACACCTTGTCCATTTAGGTCACAATATTTTCAAGGAAGCGAACAGCTCTTTTTTTTTGCTTGTGCATCAGGGCTCTGATCTTGGTTGGTTAAAATAGAATGCGGTTATCAACCGGTAATTAATAGCAAACAATTTCAGACTCTTCCATTGTTCTTCCATCAAATACTGCCTTCCATGGTTCACCTTCACTGCAGGGTGACCACAGTCCCTCTGCTACAAACGTTGCTCCTGGTGAGCGCAGGTGTGTGCAGGCTCTGTCCATGCACTTATCTTTCCAAACAAGCCAAAGAAGGTGTCAACCAAAACCTGAGGACTGTGTGTCACACTGGACAGAAAATGAGGCCAAGAGTAGGAAACACAAGGCAACTGAAACGTTTCAGGCTGGAAAGAGGTTGCCACTAATTGAAGTGTCACTGGGATGAGCATTAAGCATCATGGCTGTTCAGCACAAACGAGCGTGCGCTGGTGCTGCAGCAAGGTTTCCGAGGATCTAGCTGACAAATGGAGCACGTATGGGAAGAGTAGCCATTAGGCAATTGAATCCCACAATTTGTTGCTCATGTTTCCATTATTCCAGTTACTTACGAGATACTTCACTCGATATGCATTTTCTTAGTTTATTGAGAATCAAGTTATGCTTGTAGAGCCCAATTTAGGGGTTAAATTGCTACAATTTAGGTTTTTCTCTGAAAAGAAGGACCACATTGCTTTCCACTGTTCTCCAGCACAGGTCAACTCTCAGGGAATTTTTTTCAAAAAGAAGTTTCCTGTAAGTTTACCAGCTAATATCTTTACAGAATACAGTCTAATTTTCCAAAGGTCCCTTAGGTCCTCCTTACAATGCGACTCGGTTAACAAGTCTTTTGTGGTTTCTTACTTACTCAGTTTGGTGTGTTTAGAAATCTGTTGTACCGTTGTTTTTTTTCTGTTGTACCATCAGGTTTTTTCCCCATCCTTCACATGTAGCGCATATCTATAATGTCCGCACACATACAGCAGTGGAGCATCACCTGCAACGCTAGCACTGAGAAATGCCTTCTGGCTAAGGGACTTCTTGTCCAAGTACTCTGAAATCTCTGTGCGGATTTGCACTGCTTTCAGATTGACTTCCGAGGTTTACCGCGGGAGTTCAGGATGGAGCTAGGGGTGCGAGCTCGGGATCATTTGAATCAGGCTTTCCTGTAACACTGTCCCACAGAGAAAAAAAATATTGCAACAGAAATACTCCCGCACTTGTGATCGTTTCTAGATTGCTTTCTGCTTTTTGCAGCCGGTGCTGTTCAGCACATGGTGTGACCCACCACCACAACTGGTAGCTGAGTCCCTCACCCTGCTCCTGCCTGCTAACCCAGCAGAGCACAGCCCCACCACCCACCCGGGGCTGGCTTGGCTTTCAGAAGTCGGGACTCAACGTTGGGTTGTAGGTACATCCCTCAGTCCCTTTGCTGAAAACCTAGCGAGGCAGAGAAGGAAAAGGTTTATTAGACAGTGCGTTTACTGTTCTGCCAAAGGTAAACTCCTCGCTGCATTGTTTCTCAGAGTTTTACGCATTACTGTTTAAAATTCCCAGGGGATGCGTTTGCTTCCTATTTCACAGGACACTTTCATCACTTAATAGATGAATTGGTAATATTTTAATTTTCTTCCTGTAAAGCCCTTCCTCCCTTTTTATACCCTATGATCATAATATCTAATAGTTTCTCTTCCCAGTCTTGTAAATCATGACATTGCTCTCTCCTCACTCATCATTTAATCAAAATAGGACTCAATACAAAACTTCACTGACTAAGTGTAAACCCAGCATAGGGAACAAAAGTAGAAAGTCTTGGCCTTCGTATATTTGAACCGAGCTTGCGCCTAATCCCTTTGCTACGATCCTGGCTACGTAAGGATGCCCAGGACAGCGGATATATTAATTCCTCTCATAAGCGGGTGTAAACGGCCAGAGGGGAAATGCAGCAATGCTGGTGATATCTCCCATGGGACGGGAGCACTTACAGGATGACCTGTTGAGCTCTTCTCCACTTTCCATGATATCAATAAATTTTTCTTTTCATTCTTTCAGCTCTGCCCTCAGGAAGAGTAGTCTATTGCACCATGGCTACAGAACATTATATTTCATAGTTACAGCAGCTCTGGAAACCTTGCACAAGGATGAATACCATCAAAAAGCCAAGTTAGATTCCTTTTAAAAAGCCTCTTCTTCCTGATGTTGTCACTGTGGTCAGGGCTTTCAACAGCACCACTTCTGCCTTAAAATACACAAGCTTTTAACTTTTGCCAAGGGAACCAACTAGAGAGAATGAAGCCAGTTGACATCTTGGCTTTTCTGTTGCCAAAGTGCTTCTGAAACTACAGGAAGTCTGAGCACCGAGGAAAAGGTCTGGAACAACACGAGTGCTATAGGAGACTCAGAAAAAGTCTTTGAGACTTCACAAAAGAGAAGACTGATGAACTAGTTTAGGAATCAGAAGGTTACTGTAAAAAAAATAAAAATCACACATCTATTACAGAAGCACTTTTCTACACTTCTCGCATTTCTGAAAGTCCCATTTAGGCCAAGCAGTATGTATTTGGTCCATAACCAACAGGGTTGCTTTTGGGAAAGCATGCACAAATATCTGTTACGTTGCTCTGTAGCAGCACTTACAGAGGTCCCCAAGCCATCAACTTCACAGCAACTGCCTTTCCTTGGACACTGCACCTGCAGAATTTAATGCCAGGACACTTTGCTCTCCAACACTGCCAAGGGGAATAGCCATCCCTGGGCAGGACAGGCGTCCCCGTGCCAGGGCGGTGACGGCAGAGGTGAGGCAGAAGCATTAAGCAGCTCCGAGCCATGATGAGTGAGGACAGGCATGCATGGAGGATGCTGCCAAGGAAGATGGCCCCAGCATGGCCTGGCGCATCAAGCCTTTCCACGCCGCGTAGCTGCTGTTTATATGGCAGCTTTGTCCTCAGCCACAGCACCAAGGAGCGATGCTGGCTCCCAAAAGGTGCCACCAGTTCCCAGCCAGCCTGAACATGCAGGCCACTGGGTTTTGCTCCTGTTTTCAGGTGTTTGAGACATTGTCACTAACATGGTCCCTCTCCTGCAAGACACACGAGTGAGAGGTGCCAGCACAGTCAGCAGCCACATGAAATCTCTGGTCGAGAGGACTCTGGAGAAGAGCAGCTGCATCTACAGATTTTAGGTTCATGGAAGAATATGTGCATTCACAGAAACACTATTTTCTCTGTTATGATGAACTACAGACCCAGCAGTTTTGATTAGCGTCTTAATCTTTATGTATATTGTAATTTCCACCAAACAGTCTTGTGTTTGTCTTCAGCAAGAGAAATGGCTTTCCCATGCTGATAATAATGAAACTACTCACTCATTCTGATGCTTATAACTATGCAAGCACACCAAGAAACCAGCAATCCACTTATTAATGTGCCAGCTGAGCTGTGCTTGCTGGAGACAGTAAGCACAAGTTATGTCAGTCTCCATCCCTGCGCTACCTTCCTTCCCATCCCCACCTCGTGATCATGCAATACGATGTTTTCTAATACAAGTGGAAAATATTTTATATTTAGCAGCCAGCAACTGCTCAGCCATAAAGATCATTACAGCTGCAGAAACAGAGAAACAGTCCTCCAAGGCCAAATCCCTCCAGCAGGACAGCACCCTGCATCCCAGCCTAGCCAACGTCCCTCGTCACCCGCTCCAGACATTACATCCCAGAAGTTCAGCAGTAACAAAGGACTTGCATTTTTCTGTGCAGATCTAACTTCTTAAAGCTTCCTCGGCGCTCTCAAGAAGTAAATCTGCATCATATCCATTTTCAGGATGGGCATATTTATGCTAAGAGGCATGCACAGGCCAATTAAATCAGTAAGGAGATCAGCAAAAGGGCTACCTAGGCTAAAGCAAATGCCATGGCCCTTGCTTGGATCCCAGCACTGATAGCGTTTTAGGATTGAGCTAAGAGCACCCTACATCCATATATCATTACCACCTTGCCAGAGCTGAGCTGTAAGCCAGGCAGCCAACATGGGCTCCCGATCAGCTACTGTTCTTGCACAAGCAAACTGCTCCAACTAATCACCTCTCACAAAACTCATTAGTTTAACTTAGCAGGGATTTTTTTTTCTTTTCTCTTCTCTTCAGTCCCCAGCTTGCTGTATGCAAACTGGATAGCAAATTTATTAAGGTAGGGACCCCGTGTTGGCAGAACGGTCACCACGTGTATGAGGCTTCATATACACAGAGCACCTTGCTAAGTGATTTTTTTTTAAGCTCCTTCAAAAAGAGACTGTTTATGCCCTGGCATTTCACCCCAATGCAATCAGAAACAGCCACAGTGCAACTTAAGAGGGGGATCGCAGCAGAAATTCCTCTAACTTTTGTAGCACTGCTGGGGACTACTATAAAATGGTACTGAGCTAATTAGACAAGTCATAAAGATGTTCCCTTGGCAATCTCACAGGTGAAATAATCTAATCTTCTCCACCCTGCCTTAATCTCTTGATAAGAGTCATTAACACAATTGTTCGGTTTACTGTAGTCCCTTTATAAAGTGCATATAATTTACAATCGCATTAAAAAGATGGCCACAGATTAGTCTCAGAGGCAAACTATGAAACTATTCAGTTGTGTTTTTAGCACATTAGCTATAGCTCTATGAATCCTGGAGAAAAAAATAATCACAGAACATAGCAGGTTTCAGAGCAAATATACCCATCAGAACCCACCTATCTAATTTTCTGCATAAAAATTAAATATAATTGCAAATTGTGGGATACTCTGTTCAGCAGCTGAGCAACATGCGGACTTCTTTCTTTTGTGAATAGCAAGAAAAAAACAAGTACTGAAAGTATACAAAGTTATTTCATTTAAAAAGCTAGGATTTAGTTACTTCACAGCTTATGCTGCTATTCAGTATTCAAGTTATTTATTATGTAGTTTGAGGTGCCGGAGGATGCTAAGCATTAGGTGTTTCAACAGAGCGGAAAGAGTGAAGGCACTGAACCTTGTAAAAATATAATGAAACAGATGTTTGCTGCTTTTCTGTATTTATGCTTCTTAGCATCAACTTCTAAAATCCAGCATGTAGAAGCTTCGATACTATTTACTTCTTCCAATACTTCCAAGCTTCCAACACTACCTTCAGGAAGCTCACTTTCACCCAGGAAAGTGGTTAGGAGATTGTTTCAAAAAAGCAGCAGAATACCCCAGCTTTGTCTGGGCTTCTCCAAAAGCTACACAGGTCCTAAACAAAATGCTTGGGGTAGACTCCAAATGCACAAATGCTGTGAAACATCTCCCACAACAGAGCCGTGGTCCTGCCTGGAATCTTCGGACAGAAACAGCTCAGCTGTGATTTTTCATAGCAAACAAGAAAAAGTACTCAGATCCTATCACTTTTCAACAATATTTAGGCATCTGAGCACTTTGGAGGTTAGAAAACAGGATTTTCAGAGTTTACCATTATTGAACTTCCCAATGTAAAAGGCCTCTCGTTCTTGTTTCCAGTCCCCCCTCATCCTTCAGCAGCACTTTACCTCTCCATTTGTTTTTTTATCTTTCACAAACAGTAAACCGGCCAGCGAATTTAGGACATCACAAAATTGGGCAGCAAATATTTCTAGTTTGCAAAAGAAACCCCCTCATATTTCTACTCCCGCTGTAGGGAGGCTTGAAAACAGCTAAAAACGACGGCACTTCCCAACAAGCATCTTTTAGGAGGAAGCCCGAGGAGTCTGTGCTGTGTAGGAAGCAAAGGCTGTGTTTCCAAGCTTTTACGAGAAGGTGGGCATCACTGAGGGTCGGAGCATGAAAACAGCCTGTCCGAGCTGGAGTCTTCGGAGGAAGAGGAAGGGACTGGCTATGACCACCATGGACCAGGGCAGCTGGAGCAGAGGCAGGCGGCGGTGATGGGCAGAAGTGGCAAACTCCTTTCGAAATCTAGACTTGAATCCCTCCTCAGAGTTGTCTGACATTAGCAAGATGCCTGCAACTCTGAAAATATTTAATGACAAGCACATGCAGGAGTCACGTTGCTAACCTGGAGAGAAATAACACTCCCAAGCTTTACATTATAGGCGAAGTGACAGCAACTGCTGATGTAAAGGAGGAGGGACCTATGGCAGTATCTGCTAGGTTCAGAGGTTGCTCTTGTTTGAGCTCCTGAAGAGTTAAATCTAATTTCTCATATACTGCAGATATCTAAAAAGATGTTTTAATTGAAGGCAGTTGCTTAGCAACTGCATCCCGTGTGCTGCAGCGATGCTTTTCACCTGGAGCAGATAAACATCAGGATGGCACTTTACAAATCTGATTAGCAGCAATGGAATAGCTGGCTACAGTGAGCTGCAAGTGCTTTTCCAGAAGTTATGCTTCTAACCTGATACCCATCAGCAGGGAAAACCCAACGAAACTCATTTGCGGGTTAGAAGAGCTCTCTCCTCCTCTTGCCCAGCAAACGTTTCGGTCTGCTTCTCACAACCAGAGCTTATCAAGAGGGCGATAGCATTGACGGGATTTTTCTTACTTGAAAGATTTCACTGCAGTTGAACACATAATGATAAAATACTAGAGTACTTGCAATCATGCACAGATGTTTTTCTGAGCAGGCCTATGATTTTTTGAAAAGCGTGAGAAAAAGCACATTTCCAGACCACAGAGAAAAAGATTTCCTCATAACTTTTGTAACTGGACATTACTGTTTAAAGACTGCTACTATGCTAGCCTTTACAAGCTGTTTAAGAGCTGATTATCGGTGCTACTACTGCGTTTCTAACAAAGAGTATTAAGCACTTGAATAGCTCACTTTCAACATCTTTGCATTATAATGTTAGTATAAGTGTTAACATTTATACCTTACTTCTGTCATGTTCAGTGATCTGCTATGTTGGGGTCTAATACATGGTGACCAATTAAGCATTTAAGATTCAGAAAAGATCTACATACATTTTCCGATCCATTGCAAGTCAACTACGTGTCCCAGCCATGACCAGAATGACCAGAACACAATTTGCCAAGTAAAGGCTATTCTTGCCTTTATTAGGTTCCAAAACCCCCTAATACCAAATGCAGAATAACAGGCTACGAGTCCCCAGAGAACTGCCTGTTTGAATGCTCAGAGACGTGTGTGAGACTCACTTCTCAGGTCTCCAGATACCTTCAGAGGGTTGTTCACCAGCAGCACTCCAGCTCACGGCGTGGGGAGCAGCCTGGCTGGGTACCACGGGGCCAAGAGGTGGCAAAGGGGGCTGGAGGGAGCTTGCAATCCAGACAGCTGGATTGAGGAGCAGGGGACATTTTTCATCAGCCTTGACTTGTCAAATACAAAACCAATTGCAAAAAGAGCACCCAGGAAGGTGAATTGTTCCTGGAAAGATGCAGAAGAACTATGCCCTGGGCAAGCCCCAGAAGAAGGTGTGCTGGGAGGGTTTTCAAGGCAAGTTTAACCTACCCTACTTGATTGGAACATCTAACCACCACAAAGGTCCCAGTTCAAAAAAACCCCTTCTGCTCCAGCTTGATTTTTCATGTTAAATAGGACGTTTAGAAAAGCATGTTAATTTGCTGTCTAGGACTAGGATGAACTTCAGCATGTGGTAGAAGTCGTTCTCAGCGTTACACATACCAAGCTTCAGCCTTCACTGTGAGAAGTAAAGCCTGGCTTTTGGCTCTCCCAGGGTGAGTCACACACACCTTCAGCTGGTGATGCAGGAGCGGGCTACAAAATGTGCTTTCTCTTGGCAAGTACTCTTGAGACTGCCTTTGGTGTAGCATCTCCATATCACAGCACAACTATCAGGATACACAGCAGGGCTCTGTCACGTCTTCCAATATGACTCCAAAGTATTGAACCAAGGATACCCTTATCGGGGCTTGGCTGCAGTTACTGAGCTATTTACTGAAGTCTAGATTCTGGAGGACAGTTACTACAATGTGGACAAAGTACTAATTAGCCTGGACCATAGAGAATTTGTCCCAAATGTATTCTTTATCTGCAGGATGAATCATGTTGAATCATTGGTTGTAAACCACATGAATCAATTAGACTATAAACCAGAGCTTCCTCTTTTCCATTTAATCTTCTGTAATCTCTTAGATAACTCTCCATTCTTTGTTATTATTCCTTGGTTTAGATCTTCACTCTTATCTCAACAACTGGCAGCGCTAGTAAACAGTTGAAAATTGAGAGACAGGACAGTTTTCCATACGCCTGACACTAGGCAAGGGAAGCACAGAGGAGTAGCTTAAACTGGTTGCCAGTTTTGAATGCCGCTCATCTCATGACAATGAGGTCGTAATGTTTTACATAAGGATGCTGCTATTTGATGGTTAAAAGGAAGTTAAAGTAATATTTGGAAAATTCTCTCCTGCTACTGAGGAGAAAATAAAGATAGCCAAAGGAAATTCTTTCCCTCCTCAAAAATATGAGCCCATAGAGCTGCCTTGGTTTTGACCAGAATATTGCTAGCAAGGTATTCGGACACTGACATTTTCAGTTTTATTTAGAAAAACTAGAAGAAAGTCACCCACCTAAGACAGAAGCAAAATTTTAAGCCTTATGTAGTCACCCTGCCCAGACAGTTAGACTGAAAATATGTCCTTCTAATTATAAAGAGAACAATCAACACCTGTATTTCAGAATCTAAGGAGCTCCGATAGGGCCAAGACGACGTTCTTTTCCCTCTTTGCCACCCTCAGAGTTGATTAGCCGTGGGCAGGGGTAGGAAAGTTAAACCACTGCACTTCCCTGGAGCTTCACGAGTTTCTTGTGGGGAGGTTGAAGGCATGATGTGATGCCCTGGTTGGACCCATGGCGATGTCTAAGTTAACAAGTAGTGGGATGGAGCAGGAGCAGATCTGCATGGCAAAACCAACTGTCTGATAAGCAGTTGGGGATATCAACAACCTGGTCCCAGGGGCAAACACCCTTTGGTGGCTCTCAGCTTAGCTCCAGCCATGACAAATACGGTGCAGTGTGAGATGTTCTGAGTCCAAGTACAGCAAGGGAGGGCAATCGGGAAATTTGTTTCAAAGACACTCTCCTGTTCCAAACTAAAATGCTAATATAGACGCACTGGTGTCAACCTAATGTCCTGTTAGTTGTACGTAGGTCTGGAGCATTGGGATGCAGAAGATTCATAAAACCAACACGTAGCATTTGGAGCTAAAATAATAAATACTTTTTCCTTGGTGGTAGCACTCCAAAGTCAAAGCAGAACCACGGCTTTATTTCCAAGGTTTATTAGCTCTTCAGTTATTACATTCCCTTGTTTCCTTGGCTCACCCTCCCACCAGCTGCCTTATTTGCTGTGTGAAAGCCTCAGTATTAACGACAATACAGGTTCTTAATGTTTAATGTGTGGCTGATAGAATCCTGCAGCATCCAGCAGAGCCTTTGAATAAAGGGCACCCTATAAAAAACTTAAATGCAAACAAAAAAGCAGCATGTGAAACCATATGATAGAAGCTGGTCGCATTCAATCTCTGAAAGCAGAGAGCTACAGTTTGTATGAATAATTCAAAAACAGCCTCAGACAAATGATCCCAGGTCTATAAGGAAATGGTAAAACCTCTAGAGTCTGCAGCTCTTTTTATTACAGCCTGGTTCGTGCTGAATGCTGTTTTCTCTGGGGTTATTTTTTACTCTTTTTTTTATATATATATATAAACGAACAGTCAGATAGAATGTTCAGATAACATGTACAGCAGACCCCAGAGAAATATTTTAATTTTATATTCATTTCTGACTTGTAAATTATTCATTAACATGGATCATGCAATTGGGTAAAAATTAAAAATTGGCAAATTGGTTTTCATTTGTTTATGTTAATTATTTAGTGTTCTTCCTTTTTATTAGAAAAAACACAGAGGGAGATTAGTCTTGTTCTGACGATCTGTGTTTGCTCCCTAGACAACACACAAATTAGCATTGCTATGGCTACTTTTATGTAATGTCTATAGAAATATGACTCCACTGCCCAGATCTGTTGCTGAGACGTTGTGGCATATGCTGGATTTCTAAATTGCAGATATGCCTTTGGATATTTTTCAACAACGCTTTGAAAAATAGGCTGTCGGGTCTTTAGTTACAGATGAAGTCAACAATTGTTTCCATGGCCCTTCCATGAATTCAGCTGCGGCTCCCCAGCCCCGCCAGCACCCGTAACCTCCTCCACCGCCCCAAGGAAACTCCAGCCCGTGGGATTTTCAACTCCAACCTAAGACACAGCCATTCCACATTGATGTTAGGTTTCAGAGACAGGGGGTCATCTCCATTTTAATATCTGTTGATGGATTTACCTACGTAGAGAAAAACCTAAGCACTAAGCGCCACCACAGCACGTGCAGCAGGAACCTGCTGGATAAACTGCTGTGGGTTTCCTAGGCAATGCACATCCATGGTATTTGTGTATTCAGAAACACTTATCCATTATGGGTTTTAAAACGTTTGTTATTTTTTTCTTTAAGATGTCTCCTTAGAAAGCAAGGACTGTGTCTACTCTCTACGCAAGAGCAGTGGGACTGACGTTTGGCAGCTAGCTACGGGTCTGGCCCTGGTCGGGGTTCAAGTTCTGGCACCTTGTCACTGTGACAAGGGGCTTGGGTTGCTCGCCCTCCTCAGTCCATGTCCCTACACCACCATGCCTTGGGTTACCAACCAGGTTTATTCAGCCCGTTGAGCTGCACTTGCCATCAACCCCAGATCCCAAAGGGGAGAACCAAACATACTCTCCCCAAGCAATTTTTTCCACAGTATGTTATCTGCTCACAATATATTCACCCTGTCCTAGGTGATTTGGCTAGACGTCAACTAGAGACAGCCAATTTTGTGGGTGCTGAGGTTCATCATGTTCAGTCACCACCTCCTCTTTTGCTCAGACACTTCCCACCCAACCCACATAGCTTTTTTCCATCGAACCCATCAGCGGTTGCAAACCAGACCGCTCCGCTCAGCACGGAGAGGGAGCACAAACAGGCAACGCGTCTGCTTCAAAACACTTTTGGATACTGAGGAATACATTCTTCATGGTCAGTCTTCAGCTTTGCTATTTGCTACATAGCAAGTTTTTAACACAATAACAGAGTCAAGCACAGAAAACGCTAAAAAACCCATATAGTCTGCCAAGGAAAGTGAGTAACCAGGAACATGGTGCAATTCCAGTAGCTAAAAGCTCACCTTAGGTTAGAGACGGAATCCAAAACATTCCCACGCACATTCCCAATTACTTTGGATGTAAGAAACCAGTGCCATAGGCTGTATAACTGCTGCAGAGGGCTGCAGATCAGTTAATGATATCAGCAAATTAAAAAGAAAAAATAGCAAATGGAAACCCTAACATGTTTATAATGCCAGTCTTTCTCTTCCCAAATATTCATCGCTCTTTGCAAGATAGCTTCTCCTAAGGAATTAGGATGAGAACAAAGAAAGAAGAGAAAACCCCAAAGCCCAAAACACAACACAGGAAGTTACGTCAAAAAGGATTTCTAGCATTTAATTTGAACATGACATATACAAATATTGATTAAAAACATTTTTCTGAGCCTTTAATTCCATTATTTCTAGGAATTGTCCCTGACATCCGTACAAGCTCCATCTTAATCCAGTTACTGTGGTGGATCCTCAAGGTAAACAATACTGCTGATGCTTTTCAAAAGAAGAAAAACAGCGTGTTCCTTCCTCTGGCTGCGTAAGCGAGGCTGGATTTGGAGAAATGAAGAGCAGTGAAGACTACTTAAGCCCTTTCAATAGCTTCTGCCAGCTAAAGGCACAGGTACCCGGGAGAAGACGGCTCTGGGCTGTGTGCATCATCAGAGGAGGTTTATTGGAGTTGAGATTCGCTCCCTCCCCCAAGGTGAAAGAACTGGCCCTCACATTAAGGATACTTATGAGAAAATAAGACATTCTAATTTTGTCCATTTATCTGAGTTAGTTTTGCTGCATAGTAAGTATTAATATAAATAGCCCTGCAAAACACACTGCAGTTCTGAATTAAAATTTTCTTCATGATGAAAAGCAGAAGCCCATTTTTATTAAGCGATTCATTAAGAATAAGTTTCTTCCCTTGACCTACACTTCACAAAAATACAGCAGATTTAAATTATCATCAGAAACAACACCCAAGCGTGAGTTTAAACCAATGAGTTATGCTTCACTTTACATAGAGAGCCACAGTGATTAAGTTATGCCTGTCCACGGGAGTCCAGGGCTCTCCTTCTTGTGTAAAAAAAGCTCGGCTGCTCATGCATGCTCTCCCAAGAGGCTGGGAGTGCCCTGCCCAGAAGTAAATCCTGAATTTCTTGTTATGCCTTTTATGACAAATTGTGAATTATCCTTAATAAAGTGAAAAGAGAAGAGGAAAGGAAAGAAAAACACCCACTCATTTTCAAGCACAATTTTGTAGATAGCATGTATATATGTAGAAATTCCATGTATTTAAAATTATGTATGAAAAGCAAATGCTGAGCAATCATTCATTTTAGCAGAAACGCTAGCACCAATCCCAGGTCCTTAATCCTGGTGGGATGAGAAAAGCAGTTGTTGCAGAGGAATTGGGATTTACATCAATCCTTCTCTGCAGCACCGTGCTGTACTCCTGGAGCAATGAACTGTGCAGATCCTTGCAAATACCGCAAGCTCTGCTCCTCTCCTGCTGTAATGACACCATCAGCACTTCCACCCAAGCGTGCTTGTCCACAGGTTGGAGGCTTTCAAACTTGTCACAGGTTTTGCACCAGGATAATTATCAACATACAAGCTCTCAGAGGAGCATAGTTATTTTCATTATTTCAGTGATGTTCCCTAAAAAAATCCCATCATCTATGTTCATGCACCTGCACATCAGTCCACCCCACAGCCCTACAACTCCTCCACCCCTTGGCCAAACACTAAGTGACGGACTTGCGTATCCAGCAAAGTCAGGGCAATTTGGCCATGAACAGAAGAGCCCACAAGCGTCCTTCCAGCTGGAAACTAGCAGCACTTTTAGAGGCAGTCCGTCCCTGTCCTCTTTGAAACTAATCAAGTTTCAAAACACTTTTAATGGAAAAAAGGATTTCTCACATGCAACAAAAACAAACCCAAGAACATTTATGGCCAGGAAACTGCGAAGGTCTTAAGAGCAGATTTGAAAAGAATTTTTCCTCCCCCTCTTTTTTTTGCACCATAATGAGGAAAGTGAACTTCTCTCTAACTAGAAATATCTTTATACAAATCAAGTTTTGTGCTAATTTAGATTTCTCCACCAGGAAGCAGATGCATTCAGAAGACAGACGTAATTTATGAACTCTAGCAGCCCTCTTTGCAAAGTGAAAAACATATGGATTTAAATAGTTTCAAGCATCATTTTGGCTGCACATGGCTTGCTTTCATTCTGGACCTGTGTGAATACAATAGCTTAATGAAAATTAATGAGGAAAGACTGTTTTCATGGACAAGAGTCCCAAATGCAGGTAACTTTTTAATAGAACTTCACCTTTAGAGAAATGAGTTATCAAGCTCTATTCTCTTTAATCCTATGGAAAAAGGAAGGTTCCCCAACGTAATTGCTTTGTGGTTCTTGGATCAGGTCTTTGCAAGTAAAATTTCTATTAATTAAAATAGCAATTTACTCTGCTAGAAGTGACGCTTGGGCAATGCTAGCAGAAATCCTTCACTTCTGTCAGGTGGCATAATGGGTACTTTGTAAGAACAAGCAACAAATAGCTTTAGCATCATAATTCTGTAGAAATTATTTATATATTTAGGCCCCAAACTTAAATTATTATAATTAACACTAATACCCAAAATGAATTCACGGTTTCTTGTAACTCTAGAAACTGGGTTGTCATGGTGAATATTTACGAGGTTGATAAAACAACCTTATGGGATGTGTTCTCATTCAGACGCATATGATGCACAATAGGAATTTCTGATTTTTCATACAAATTGGTCTGTTGAAAAGAAAGATTTTCATAGGCCCAGCAATTCCTGCACAGGTCCACAGCTTCTACGTGTCCACAGCAACAATTCGCCATCGTTTTAGCTCTTCTTTTCTGGACATTGCTGCCTTTCCCAGAAGTCAGTCCTGCTACTCGCCCAGCTTCTTCCTTTAGGCTTTTGCTGAAGGAGTGTCTGCACTTCAGAGGGAATTAAATAAAAATATTCACAAGTCGCTGCATACCTCCCAATAGTTAAATTCCCTAATTGGGACGAGTGCCATCAGAGGTGACACTTGCTCGTACCATGGCTTGTGAACTTGAAGGACCTCAGCTTCAAGAGTCTGGTTGACTTTTGTTTACTTAACATATGCCTGAGACAGCATCACTGCAATGAAGGAGGTTTACTAATGGAGTTTCCCCAGCACACACCATGGTTTTAATGGGAATTTTAATAATTTATCATTTGGATTACCAAAGCTGCCTTATCTAGGCTTCCCTGTTAATAAGTCTTAACGCTGAGCAAACTGGCACTGAACAAGTCATCTAAACAATTTCATTCTTTATATTTACAGTTATAATTGCCAACAGGAAAAGCTCATTCTTGTTCTTAGAATGCTCTTTTGAGTGATTTCACTTGCTCAAACTAACACTTTCACATGGACCCAAAGTGTCTCACCTCTAATAACCTGAACATTACTCCCTGCCTAGAGAAAGAGTCATGTTCTGGTTAGGGAACTGACTGCCTCCATTTTTTTAATTTCTGTGTAATTGTCCTTAAAAAATTGATTGGCATGCATACAATACCTTTGGTTGAAAACTATTCTTTATTAATTTGGAGGGAGATTAATGTGCTCACCTTCACATTTTAAACATAATTCTAGCTGCATACATTATGGTTTAATAACTTTATTTCTGAATCTTACTGGTTTCTTTTCCCTAAATGAGATGCCTGAGTAACAAACAGATTTCAGAACAGAAAATACACAGTTAAAAAAATGTCCCAGCTGAGGGGCTGTGGGGCTGGCCTGCTCACATGGTTGTGAAACACCATCAGAAGCTGCTCAAGCCCAGTTTTATCAGAATGGGAGATGGGCAGATACCCCTAGCAATCATTTGGACAAGTACACACCAAAGGAAGAAACATGGCCCGGCACTCATTTTCAACTGGGTACCTGCCAGCTCCACTGGATGTGCCTTGGGTCTGTTAGTGGAAGAGGCAGTGAACGATTGATCCTGCTCATCCTTTCCATTGCAATCATGATTATAAATCGCCTGCCATGCCTAGCCTCAGTTCTTTCTTTTGTAAACTGAAGAGCCCTTGCTTATTCATCCGTGTACAGAGGCTCCTCTATAACCGAGTTTCTTTGCTGCCTTCCTTCGTTTCCAGCTCTGCCCTGTGCTGTTGGGATGCAGGGCACCACTGCATACAGTAACATCAGGATATCATGACGTCCTCCTCTGTTATTTTCCTAATAATGACTAGGATTGTATTTGCTTTTCTTACTCCTCCCGAGCATTGAGTTGACATTTTCATCAAGATATCTATTACAGTGTTAATGTCTCACTCCCCCGTGGTAACGATCAGCTCAGAGCCCATCATTTTATATGGGAAGTACAGATTTTCCCCACATACGCATCAATTTACATTCGCTATAGTGAGCTTCATCTGCAAATGCAATGCCCAGTCACAGGCTTGGTTAGCCACTCTTCACAACCAACCACCTTCACTAACCCGAATAACGTAGCACCCTAAGGAAACTTTGTCACTGCCCTAGTCACCCCTTTTTCAGAAAGTCATGGAAGGACACAAAAATTTCTGATAAAATAAGTAGCACTTTGGCAGGTGATCTGGCAGTAAATAAATCTTCAAATAACAGCAACTTAATTTTCAAAGCTTACTGCCACTGTATCATCCAAAGATAAAGCTTCAAAGTGGTGAGTAGGGGTCCTTACTGACCTAATCTTGAAACAAACGCCCATTTCTCAGGAGAGGCTTGCAGAGAAATTAGATTCTAGTAAGACATCTATATTTTTATGAACGTGATTCAAAGGAAAGAAGAATATCTAGTTTGTCACCTAGTGCCATTTCATACACTGATGCTTTCTAATGGCAAATTTACAACTAGATAATCATGCTTATTCTAATTCCGAACTCCAAAGGGAGAAAGGATATCTTGCTTCATTATTCATCGACCTGAGCAGAGCTATCTGTTCCACTCAGCATTTGTTTAAGAGAAATGTTTTAATATTAACAGAAATTTAGACTTCAAACACCCAGCAAAACGTATTTCTTAATTATCCACACCTTAAACAGTAAACATATTCCAGTTTTCTATATTCCACTTCAAGCCTGGTAAAAAAAACAAAAACAAAAGACCTCCCACAACCTTCCCTGTTTAAGAGTGGAGTGAATTTGATTTTGCTTATGAAAATGGAAATTCTCTACAGTCAGAAGATGAGAGCTATGTAAAGCAAATGGAAAGGAAAACTACACTCCAGATCCCAGAGTCATAAGTCAAGATCCAAGACCAGTTTAAGCATGATGGGAAAATGCAGCCTGTCATTTATCACCAGATCTGTATCAGTCTGGCTGATCCACTATCACAATAAAATTCTTACTGCTATTATCACATAGTACTGCAGGGTTATTTTTCTCCCATCAGAGAGGGAAAGGGTCCGATAAGAAACATCCTGTAATTGTCTTTTGATTCTTGGATGTTATGTCCAAGCACAACACATATTTATATTTCATCTGTGCATGTGTATGTACTATGCATATATCCATACCTGCACACACATCTATACATACAACTCAAAAGGCTCACCAAAAATTCTTTGTTCAGGTCTGATTTCTCTTTTTTTTTTCCCCCCTCCACATGAATTATTCTTTTTCATGTTGCAATAAACTGTTCTAGAAACTTAAAAGGCTGTCTAAAGATTTGCATTTTTCCTATAGTTCTACCATCAGGAAACAAATTTGCACCAACAGATTAGACCTGAAAGAAAGAAAATAAGAACAAATATTTTAAAATAAATTTAGAGCTTAATCTCGCAGCTTGCTTGAGGCAGAATTTGAAGTGCCGTCAGAAGTTTTCAGTATCTTGCAATGTGATTCTTCATTTTGGTCTCAATCTTTTATCCTGATTTATTAGGCCAACAATGATTTTTTGTTTCACGTTCTTTCAATACCCTGCTTTACTACAGTGGTTACTGAGGAAAGTGCAGTAATAACATTGCAATGTTTTGAATATCGCCAGAGAAATGGAGCCCAACCTCCCCGTGACCATACGACTGTGGAGGTCTTCGCATGGCTCAGCTGGAGAGGGACCGGCAAGAGGCACCGCCGGTCTGCGGGAGTCCTGGGGCAGAGGGAGGTGAGAGAAAGACCTTGGGCATGGCGGGGACAGGCTGAGGTTAGGCATGGACTGAAGGCTCAACTGCAGGGTCATGTTGGAGGATAAGTCATGCCCAAAAGGGGCTACAGGTGTAGTCATCCTCAGGGCTGGGAGAAACAAATTCACAGGCCACGTGGAAACAACTAGAGTTTTTTTTTTTTGTCCCTACAGACATTTTCTTTTGTGCATTCCTACATATCACCCTGGACAAGGGTATCAAGGTTTAAATAATCTAAGGCCCTGCATTGCTAAGTCATGGTCATGGTATGCTATTCATGCTTATGCACGTGTTTATGCCATGTCAAATTGCAAGATGCTATAATAGAGCATTTTACTTATTAAAACAGACAATTTACCATTTATTTGTCAACACACACATTTGGAAATAAAGTCAAGAGAGAAAACAGTGGCTCAGGAAAGGCTATTTGTACTGCAATTATTTTTCTAGCCGTATAAGTACATAGTAAAAAGAAATCCAAGTAAAAATTTCAACACATCTTGCATAAATCAGCATGCTTAGCAGATTAACCAGTACCAGCAGTAGGAAAAAAAAATAAAATTGTTTCTTCTGTGATCTTAAGTAAATCCACCCATACAGACCTCATTTGAGGCGAGAGCAACAGGAAGGAGTGGGAAAAAACCCTCCAGGACAAAGCAAGTGTGCAAGCCCCCGTTTGGCAAGTGTAAGGCTTAGCACTCCTGCAGTGCTGAAATGCAGCTAGGGGCCTGAAAAGCACCTACTGAAAAGCTGCAGGTGATGGAGCTGTGGATATTTATGGTTTTAGACAATGTCAATCAGATAGAGCCACAGGGGGTTTGTTGGTTTTGCTTTGCCTGATTAAAAAGAAAAGAAAAGAAAGAAGTCACTTGGCTTTCTGTTGCTCATTGTGCTAAGACGTTTTTCCATTTCACCTCAGAGCATCAAGTCTAAAAAAGAAATGAAGACAGACTCACTAGGGCTGATAAGACACCGAATCCTTCCTCGGAAGCCCTGAGCCAGCACGGGGCTCCAGCAGCTCCAGACACCCCCAGCCTTCCCCATCCACCGTGCACCCCGCTCTGCTGCTGGGCTGCTTCCCACAGCCTCGCTCCCTGTAGACTTTTCCCTCGACACTTTCATTTGTTTGTTTGGGCAGGATTCACCAAGATTTTGAAATGACAGGGCTAGATATACCGTGGATTGACAGGGTTTGAAGAAGCCCCAGAACATCTGTTTTAAAGTCACACCAGACATGGCGTTAGTGCAAAGCAGATTCCTCTCGGGGTGCACGTCCCTAAGCCTCAGCCACATGCATTAAATGTTCGCATCAACATTTAATTGTTAATGAGTTTTCAAGTAATAAGAAATATACGTGTACTGATGTTTAATGAACAGTGGAAATAGGATTGTCTCCAGAGCGATTTTGTTTTGATTTTGCAGACTTGCCGCTCTAAAGAACAAGAGTCCGGATAAGTTAATCACAAACGTTGTAGGCAGACTAAAATTGATATTTTCTTCAAAAGTCTCTAGGTCCCCCTAACCCTGCTCCTCCACTGGCAACAGTTTTGTCTAGCTCCACTGAGCTGGTCCAGAGCTGGCAGGAAAGCTCGTTCAACATCTCACAAAATTTTTGTTGCTCGTAATTTCTGTGGCTGCTCCATCCTGAAAAGCTTGAAAAGCTCTTCCTCTTCAAAGCTTTTCTGCCCAAGCAGACACACAACTCCCACCCTCAACACTTATACTTCTACAATACTCAGTAAGTGAAACCTGCCATGGGGCCACTCACATATATATTTATCAGAAGCCAGTAGAGAGTAATGAACCCCCCCGACTTTGTGGGAGTCCTCAGTCTGATGAGACTATAACTACTTGAAGTTTTTAAACAGGTTACAGCTTTCCCCAAGAGATAAAACTGCACTTGCTGCTGCTCGACTGAGAACCTAATAGCAAATAATCCCAGCTAAGACATACCAGTGAAGCTTGATTCTGCAATCATGGAGCAAAAAGCCTGTCCTTCGGACCTGCTGGCTTTCTGCAGCATCCTGTCTTGGTCCACTGCTTTTTCTTGCTGTGAAATCTAAAGGTGACTTCATAAACTGCAGTATCTTCAGCTAATTCAGTCAGATGCGGTCATTATAGACTGACCGCATTATACAATATTGGCTTGATTTGGTTTGTTAATTCTGCCCTCCTCATCTGAGATTTGTGACTGCATTGTTGCCGATTAAATGTGCAGATGGGGGCTTTTCATACTCCCAGTTTCCTGAAAACATACATTCTTAGGAAGCTTTAAAAGACAGATCCAACAGGACAGGAAATTAAGGCCCCAGCTCCCAAACACCACAAGATCAGATAAAAAAAGAAGGGAAAAAAAATAAAATCAAATCACAGTGTTCACAAACAAAAGAACTACACATACTAAGCAGCCCCAGATGGTGTCAGCTGGGAAAGGTAAAACCAGGCCATTCATTTAACTCTGAGGTTTGTTACCATTTCAAGGATGTTGACTTGGACCTAACCTGTAAGTCCCATTAAGATCCTGAGCAATGGCATGGGAGCTGGTCTGGGAATAAAACTGCCCTGGGCCACTCTTGATGCATCCACTGGAGTTGCTGGTAGACATGGAGGTCTCACTCCTCCTTTCCCAAGCCACACCACCACTCCAAGCAACGTTTTCCCTGACAGAAAGCAGAAGACCTCGGTGGATGTACTCTCTGAAAAATGGCCCTCTGAACAGGGCAAAGACAAAAACCGTGCCCACAGTTTAATATGCTCTTGTAAATACTTTCCACCCCTTTCACTAAGTGATGGCCATCAGCAGAAAGACGCCTGAGGATCATTAGTAAATCAGGCAGGCAGAACACATAGTCTCCGTTTCCACTAATGAGCCTATTAATTTGAGCCTCAAAGAGAAGCCTGGCTGGTCAATGAGAAGAGAGACTGAAGTCTTTGATACAGTGTGCAAAGCTGGGTAGTCCGGAGGACATTTGTGTGGGTTTCCTTTGAGATATCCTATGCAGCTGGGACTGTCATTTCATTTGCTGTGCAAGATGCAATACGGCTGCAGCTTGCACATTGTGATAATGGTAATTTGAGGTTTTGGACAGCTTAAAAAAAAAAAAAACAACAACAAAAGACCAAGCCAAACAAAACCAAACCCACACCACTCTTCCCTCACTGAAAACCCCCAGGAGTAGTATCACCAATGCTGGCTCTTACTTAGCTGTATTTTCTAATACACGATCTTGTTCTGGAGCTCCATAGCTACCTTTTCTCCAAACTAAACAAAAATGCTGCAATAATTCCTCCAAGTAAAAGAAAACCCAAATACTTAGTGACAAGAAAACCCCTTTCCTCACTGTCGGGTATCATGGCACAGGTCTCTGCCATGAAGGACACTGTAGCCCCTACACTGGGTTCCCAAGAGCACAAATGAATGTGACTCAACTCACAGCATGAAATGCCAGAAAGAGCACAGCCACAAACCTTGCTTTTAAATGCCTGCATCTTTCCTCCATCTAAGTGGCAGAAAGGACAAAAACTCAATTCACCAGAAGTTTGAAATTTTCCGTCATCAAAAAGCAAGATAGAGCCCTTAGGTTCACACTTGAAAGAACCTGCCTGATTATATCTCTTCTTTTCAAGGTGCTTTTATTGTGCCTTCAATTTTTAAAGTTAGCCCATTACACCAAAGATCTTTCACAGCTGAGCCTACAAGTGAAACATCCCATTTTTGCCAAGTTTTATACTATAAGAATGTAAGAAATGCCACTATCGTAACACAGGACCACTGCCAAGCTACAATAAGGTCACAGAAGTGAACTTTATTGACTGAAAAGCTGAAGAAAAGGTCAAACGGTCACAAAGAGTCACGTCCCTACAGATTCAGTTTGTGTGTGTGAGTATGGTGGGGTGAGGGTGGAAGCTATAGTGAAATGTTATATAAATGTTAAGTTGAAGATGCTACCTTAATGCTATGGTTATATCTCTGGAAACTGCAGTATTAACAGGATATATCTGTCAAAATCTGGAGATTCAGTTTAAAAAAAGCAAACGTTGGCACTGGGTGTTCATCTGCTCCATTTATCATGGATTGCTGAAAGCGGTAAAGGTCAAATCACTACTTCTACAGAAAACTCCTTATAAGTGGATAAACTTTGGCCATGGGAAGGAAAGGTCAGATCAATAACGCTATGTAATCTCTCAGAGCCAGCCAACGCTCATCATTTGGAAGATTGCAAAGATCGTTTTGTTGCTGGGGCAGTTTTGGCCATACCAGCGGGTACTGGCCATGCAAAGGAAAACCAGCCCTTCCACCCCCTGTGCTGGGCTCTCCGGTGTGAAAGGGAGGTATGGGCTGGGTTAATTTTAAGCATTTAGTTCTCCATCAGACTCTTTTGTAAAGCATTACAAGCCACCACAAAACACAAGCCCTAAGCTTAGAACTTAAGCCTAGAAGTACCAAGTGGCTCTCATGGGCAAGGGTTTTCTCGGGTTGGTTGAGCACTCCCTTGCCGGGCAGTCCATTTTCATAGGCAGAGGAAGCCAACACCCACCACCAAAATGCAACAGCACTGTGACCCCAAAGCACTGCAATCCCAACCCAAGAGACTTCTGCTGACACCCAAGCCTCACTAGCACCTTCTCCCGCTGGGGAAGGGAGTGGGAAGATGCCTCCAGCCCAGCAGCATCTCCTGAGCAAGCAGGAACAACCAAAAAGCCAAAGTGCTCTTATGATGGTCCCTTTCAAGGGGACTTGTGGTTTCTTAAGAAGTGAATAAGAATCGCTGTGCTCCTCTACGAGCACAGCCAAGCTGACCTCTGCACCAAAAAAAGCCAACCACAACTGGGATAAAGTATTTTTCTAAATTTGCTTAGTGATAAAATACTATTTCAAGAGCAAACTACCAAAGGGAAGCCTTGCTCTCATCAGTTGAGGTTCCCGTCCAAAGTGGTATGGATTCTTTATAATTTATTGCTTTCATAGCAGAATATAAGAAACTATACAAATATTTGAATCTCTATTATAAACAGAAGCTTTTCCTGTTGGATGCTTAGAGGAAAACGAAAGTATTTGTCAAGGAGATTTTCTTACATACTCAAACAAGAAACCCAAACTCTCTAACAAAAAGAAAGGTTTTACTCAGATCATTTGTTTCAGACTCATCCCCGTACCACAGGATAACATAAACTATTGCTTGTTACAGTGCTTGATACTGGGAAACCCTTGTGCTTCTGCAGAAGGACTGACCAGTGGGAAAGAGCTACCAGGAGAAGCAAGCACATTGTTACAAGCACAGAGACCTTAATTATCACTAAATTTAGCACAGAGGCAGCAAAAGCGATTGAGAAAGTAAAAGGATTTCTATTTAAATCTTATGTTTTCCCTTTCTAATTTCACCAGGCAGAGAAGCAGCACAATACATTTAATCAATACTTATTGTATCTATGGTAGAGCCATTACCTTTCTTGCCATCGCACATTAGGCTGTTGCACATTTTCAAAACCTGAATATCAGTAGCGTGGGCTTTGTGAGACCCGCTGGAGTGATAGCCCTGACGACAGTGCAGATGCAGGAGCTTTGTTCTGGGCCCGATTCTTCTCAAGGGTAGAACAAGCTTTCCTACTCTTATCCCATCAGACCCTTCTGTTTAAACATTATAAGGTTTGAAAACATACTAAAGCACATTTCAGACCATCGCCTGGCTAGAATCCAGCGACTGACCCAGCTGGAAGAACAGGCTCTTTTGTAGCAGTTTCATATAATGGATTTTTAAGGACATAATGCAGTTTTGATGGTTTAGTCCCACTTGCTAGTCGACACAGGACACAGAGTTTCCCCTATCCGTTCCAGCACTGAAGAACATAACCCCCGGCTGAGCAAAGGCACCTCTGGTAGAAAGGTACCAAACCTTAATGGGGAGACTTCAGGAAAGAGAGGACCCCCCACACCCATAGGCAAATGGCTCTGGTCACTGATTACCCTTACAGCTGTCATTATTTTGCCCTCATTTTCTACTTGCACGCATCTCTGGCGGCTGAGATGTAAGGGCTGCCTGGGCCAGCCTGCCCTGCTGCCCGGGGGAGGCAGTGCAGGAAGCAGTGGTGAGTTGGCTCGTGCACCCTGCAAAGGGGATGCGCTGCAGCCACTCCTCCCAGGTGAAGTTTCCTAAAGGAGCCTGGTGGCACCCAGCACAGGCAGAGCCGTCCTTCCTCTAGGACTGTCTGCAAGGACTACAGATTTTTCTCCACGAAGAAAGTTGGAAGGATGCTTTTGGTTTTTTTAAAGCAATAATGGTGGAGGAAGTGGTGAACAGAATGCAGTAACAACCCTGGCTGAGAAGAGCAGCTCTAGGACAGGATCCAGTAGGAAACACCACGCTGTAAGAGCATGAGCTATGGTGCCAACTATTTAGCAGTGGAGCGTACTGCTGCCGGTCTTTTGAAAGGATCAAAGACGATGAACTGGGGAATCTAAGCTTGAATTACTACACAGACTTTGGACTCCACTGCAAGCACCGATTTATCCCTTTAGTCCTTTCCTGCATGACTCCCACTGACCAGCTACGCCTTGCCCAGGCTCTTTGAGAAGGTGGGAGCGACTCGCAGCATGCAGCACCGGGGTGATGTGTTTCCTCACTCATTATCCCTGCCACAACAAGCTTTACTGATACTCTCTTCAAAGCTTGCCACACACAGCTTGTCTCAAAAGAAAGACCAACCTTGCCAGTCCATTCGCTCAGCAATGTACAACCTAATCCTCAAAGAAGTGAGAGTATGCTGTGAAAAGCAAGCCTGCTCAAAAACACCAAGCTTCTCCTCTTCAGAGCTCTGTAATCTTCAATTTAACCAGCATTATTGTCTCAAAACCCGATGCTGCTCCTCCACTCTCCAGCAAGCCCCTCTCTAAAGCTGTTAATACAGACTTCTCAGTCCAAGGTAAAAGCTCAGTGTCTCACAATATTGCTGACCCATTTCATTAAAGAGCAGTTTAATAAACAGTAATGGAAAGAGGCGAGGCACTCCGAGCTGCTTTGCAAGTTATGAGAATGGTAAGCAAAAAATAGCACTGTGAAGCGTTTATCCCTTCATCTCACAAATAATTAGAAATACATGAGATCGCGCTACGCTTTTTAAATAGGCTATAGTAATGGCTTGTGGGAATACAATTTAATGACAATAGTTTATCATGGTAAGTCAGCTCTGTAGGGTTACAGTATGACAAGTCTAAATGGGAACCATTTGTTTCCCTTCTGCATTGCAGCAGAAGCTGGCGTACTTTTTATGGGAGCATCATTGACAGTCTCCAACTGTTATTTTTTTAAATTAAACACTGTGCCTACCAAGTTAATAGGCGTGCAGTCAGTGAGGTTTCTCTATAAGTTCCTGTAATAGTGCACACAATACTTCGTAGTAACAGATAATAAAATTTGACAAAGCATTCTGTAATTACTGCTCTGCTTTATAGAATATTACTAATACGCACACTGTGCCGGTCTTGTAATGAATGACACATCACTGAGAGCCTGCTGCTTCCTTAAACTGAAGGCAGACAAAAGTAGCTGAGTTGAAACATGTAAGTGGGTTTGTTGAAAAGCCAAGAGGCTTTACTATTTGTGAGCACGTGAAGAACAAAGCTCTGCCTTTCTAGGCAGTCCTACAAGTCCTATCCCCCTGTCAACATTGATTTCTGTAACATGCTCTGCAGAGGTCTTACCTTGGGACCTCTTGGGAGCAGAAGGTAATGCAATACCTGCTCATAAAAGGACATATTGCCCAGAAAACATATGTCATTAGGTGATGCAACTCCAAGATGCACGCTCCTCCAGCTCACGGGAGCTCTTGCTTTGGGAGAGAAGAAACTGGACAAGTCTGCTCTGACCTAAGAGACACCAGGATGGCTAACATGCTAGAGAGGGAGTAAATGCTGTAGCCTTTTACCCCACTAATTCTCATTTACTGCAAGAAATGTTACTTGTAGGATGGCTGCAGAACCTATCCTCTGCCCAAAAATTTGCATGCCAGATCTCATCTCTTCTGCATTTATCCTTACATTGCTGACTGGCCCCTGCACACCTGCAGCTCTGGATATACCAGCATGCCCTCCTGCTCCTTCTTTGCATCCTAACCAGCATTTATCTGGTCCCGATAACAAGGAAGTCCTCAAACTCCAAAGTAGCTTTAAAAAATTGTTTCAGTCCTACCAAATTGAACTGGCTATTACAGAAGAACAGCTTTACCACTGGACTGTAGCATGTGAATAAATTTTCCTAGAGCAGGTCGGTTTTATTCCATCAACCCATCTCCCTTTTCAATGATACTCTGTCCCTCGCATTGCCCCAACAGATTTTTGTATGCATAACTTTTTCCAGATGGCAGGTTCAGTGCAAACAGTAATTTACATAATTTAAATCTGCTTACTAGCATAAATTATATCACAACACACCGCAGGTTTTTCTTTCAGCTCCCTGTGCTGCTCGCACCGAGGTCTCGGCATTGCCCGTGCACAGTGATGGATCGCAGGTGGCCCTGGAGAGCCGTGCCGGGCTGCGGGCTCAGCGATTGCACAGGGCAGCTCCGCAGGTGGAAGAGCTGAATCGGAAAAAGATTTCTTCATGGCCATAATTCATACCTGAATGTGCTCCAAACAGCAACATTACTGTATTAAAGTGAACTCCATTAGCAGACTTAGCTGGACGGCTACTCCGGTGCGAGAAGGTCAAGGAGAGCTTCTGGTTACACATTTGGATTTTCTCACAAGGAAAAATACAAAATAAGCTGTGTTCCAAGCAGGCTGAAATGAATACACTATCAGTGATCTTCTCCTTTACACTCCCTACACAAAGTATGTGTTCAATTCTTTATTATTTAAAAAAAAAAAACCAAAACATTTTTAACTCAATTTATTAACTTCAAGAAAATGTAATATACCTCCCTGCAAATATTTTGTCAATGAAACTTATTTATAATCAACTTTTGATTAGTGCATTGGTCTTTATTTGGCAAACCATATTCTTACAGCTCAAAATAAACACTAAGGAAAATCTCAGCCACTGGGATCTTCAGGAGATGATCACACTCCCACTACAGATGGGGTTTGAAGGGGGACCTATACCAAGACCAATGCATTTGTTCAGATTTGTACGAGGCACCTGGACGTACACACGCGGGCATAGATATGAAAACACCCGCGTGATCAGCAGGTCAATATGATGGGAGAGTCCTGGAGTCTTCCCATCCCTCCCCACACAGTGCATTACAGAATGACTTAGAAGCAGAATAAATAAAAACAGAGCTATGTTTTGTTGAACAATAAAGAGGACCGGCTCCAAGAAAGCCCAGTTGCTGACTCTCCAAGAAATTGCAGACAAAGGCAATGCAATTATTCCCACTGAGCTTAAAGTGAGCAGAAAGGAAGCACTAAACACATAATTTAAGACTTTCAGTAAGAGTAACTTGAGCCACGCAAAAGTGGTACTAAACCAGTGCAGAGCAAAGTGGCTATGCTGTCACAGCGGTCTGCTTTCCTTCAACCACGGGTATGTAAGAGTAGGAAACATTTCCCAATAGCAGAGGCAGGTCTATTCATAAGAAAATACAAATATCCAGTTTTCTACTGGTTTTACAAGTGAAGACTTCCATGTCATACTGTGGTCCCTACAAAAATTCTTTATATATATGTATAAGATATATAAGAATTTCTCATCTGCTTTGCAAATTGATAGGGAAACTACTAAGAGCACACAGTTGAAAGAGCAAGGATAGAAAGTTATGCTGACCACCAAAATCTGTCAGGTGCAGTGCTTTCTTGGTCCAGTGACCTCTGCCAATGAGGTCCAATGTAGATTAGGACTAGCAGAGATATCGCTCTTGTGCCTGCCTGGAAAGCTGGGATGAATGGAAAGGTCTTAGGCCTTACACGTATAGCACAAAAAATGATGTTACACTAAATGTCAGCATTTAAGTTGCCAGAATTAAATACCAAATTAAAACCCAGAATTAAAGTAGCCTAACTCAAACACTCAGCCCCCTCATGCATTCCTGATACTTTTTCTAACTACACAACCCAACTCTATCCTACTTCCACCCTATACCATAGGATGGAGTCTTCAAAGTTAAAACTATTCCACAAAAAGCTGTTTTATTCTATACAGAATATTCTACTCTATACAGCTTGCTTTTTCCTCTTTGTTTGGTGAGGGAACCAACATCTTTGCACATACATTTCAAACCTCGGTCTGCATCGCTACTTTTCTTTCTGGTCTCTCCTATATGCTCATCAGGGCATTTCATTATCCAGTCTGGGGAAGAAATGGAAGCAATTTCCATTTCACAGAGTGAATCAGAGGTGCAGAGAGACCAAGAGCAAAGTTTTTCCTTCATTTTGGGTACACAGCCTGGAGTGGGGAGCAGGGAGGGAGAACTGGAGAATACTTGGATGTATTTATACATTTCAGATGCGACTGCTCAGCCCGCATGGTCATTAGCTGAGCATCCAGAAGAGCAAAGATCACACCAGGATCTCCAAAACATGACCTGAGCGACCCACACACAAATGCAGTCATTGAGACAAGCTCAGAGGACAAGATCCCCTCCAGCATTCAAATCCACTAGCTAGGATATTGCTCTTCATCTACCTGCAGTCCCTCGCCTCACCTACACACTTCCCAAAATCCACAACAAGTGACATAGGGCTCGGCCAGCTATAGCCTCCTGCTTTCTCCCCAGGACTTGTTCGTAGTCTGCCTCTCCAGCCACCAGAAGCCGGGCCGATATCAGGGCAATCGCCTCTTTATAATTCAAAGCAACACATTGATCAGAAACGTGTGTCTGCGTGGCCAGTTGGGATGCAATCACTGAAAACAGAAGCCTACTGCCAAATATGAAGTTATTCACCTTCTAGAGAGCTCCAGTTTATGCTGAACATAAGTTTCTGTCCCAAAATATACCCAGTAGCAAATGCAACGTGAAAGCACTCAAAACAGAAATGTGCTGGCAAACATGTAATGCAAATGTATTCATTTTCCAGAGAGCCCCACTATGTGCAGAACATAAGTCTGAATCCCAAAATAATACCCAGAACCAACTAAAACACACAAATTTCCCCACATCTTGTCTTGCTTCCATCAATTTAGCAGCACAATGAAGCAATTTCCGTCGTTAACATATGCACCGTATTAAGGCTAGCCAAGATGTAACATTCTTTTGTTAATTTGGCAGAGGGGAAAGACACAATAGAAGAGAGCCCTACAATTTGCAGCCATCTGTGATACTGAAAACAGTAATAAACTTGAAAAGTGCTGTTATTATACATGCTATCACTCCTAGCAAGCCAATGTCTTCAAACATTTATGCCTTTTATGTCTCAATTAATGCCTCTTAATTTCTGTATAAAGAAAGTGTTTTCAGACTTCTCTTCCCATTATATGACCATTAATCTTGCCCACTGGTTTGTGCTCCCCTAGTACAACACAATTTACACTGTCAGAGATCACTGGATAAGTCATACTCAATTATAAATGTAAGATGCTAAATTACTTAATGCTGTTATTTTTAGGGCTGTGACAGGCACCACTAATACTCAGTGGCTTAGGCCACTTCATCTTCACGCAGAGAACACCTCCCCGTCTGACGGGGCACATCCATCACCGAACTCCTTGCTTGGCTTATGAGGTGAGCATCCGGTTCCCCAACAGACAATTAAACCAATATTTTAAATTAAAATTTGTGTAAGAATATTCATAGGCTTCTCACAGTGACAGGTCTCCATGTAATTGCTTCCCCCACCCCTGCTTGAATACGTTTGCTGTCCTGGTGATAATCTCCCGTCTCCCTTCTGCTGGGGAGAAATTACACAGGGTTCTCAGCGTGCGAGCGCCGCGGGTCGCATCTATCATCCTCAGGCCTCTGTTTTACTTTTAATTACACCACTTCACTCAGGAACGTTACCTCAAATCATAAACCTAAGGAGAAAGTAGCTTTTAATTTGCAGAACAGCCATTAAATTCTCTGCTTCAGTGACATTAATTTGCTGGTGCTCTTTGTACTAAGGAAGAGATGATGTTACCTTGCTTTCAGACTTCATTAAAAGATAAGTTTGCCCAAAGTCACGATCACTTTAAAATTAGTTGCATTTTGTGTCCACATGCTTCCTGTGATACTGCATTTAACTAAGGCCTCCGCTGAGAATCATTTTCAATTAGCAGCAATGTTTTTGAATGGATAATTTAAGATCAATCATTTTGCCTGGGACATACATTTCAGTTTTAACACACTGGTTTAATTTTGCCCAGTTTGGATCTTTATTTTTTATGTATAAGCAGATCCCATTTTTGTGAGACCAGCGGGATGTGGAGTTTGACACAAATCTAAGAGGTTGCTGAAACGCTTACCAAAAAATGGACCCGAGGGGGGCTTACACACACGTACACCCCTTGGCTCTCTGCTGAGCCTAAAATCCACCAGCCTTTCCAGCCAGCTTTTGCATCTCTTCCTTTGCGAGAGGACATTTTCCATCACGATTTGGAAGCAATCACGCTGCTGCCCACGTTTCAGATCAATCACCACCACCACAGCGTTGCTGTTCGATGGAACATGCCCCATTGGGCACTGCTGGCTGTATCGGGCTGCCTCTTGTGTTTCCCACAGAAAGAAGGGAAGAGAGGGGCTGGTAGCTCGGGACGTTTTGGGGAAAGCAAACAGAAGAAGGTGGACTACTTAAACATCAGCTAGGTGCCTAAATTTTAGGGTAAGTACTGACTTAAAAAACCTGAATGGTACACTCTCTAGGTTCCTAGTAGAATAGGAAGTTATAGCTTCAAGGATCTTCCGTTGTGGATTTAAAATAAAACATTAAAAAAAAAAAAGAGAAAAAAAACAAAAAACCCAATGAAGCCATCATTACAGTAGTGCCCAAAAGGCAGCCACCCTCACTGTGTAGTGGAAACAGAGTCCTGAAGAGAGCTTTTGCCCTGACTGGCGATTTTCATCCAAGGCAAGAAAACAAAAATAAACAAACAAAACGACTGAACTACTCCATGACTGGAATAAAATCACGTTGCTCTCTCCCAAGCAAAACTGGTGAACGAGGCGGGGAGAGAGCAGAAGTAACGGACGCACGATGGGCTGCCTGAAAGCCTTCCCCAGCCCAAGGCGGGGCTCTGGGAGGTGCCCACTGACTCCAGAGGGATGAGCCACCAGCAAGACCCATTGCTCACCCAGTCGGGTTTTCCTGTCCCTCGCACCAAGCAAAGATGCAAAACCACACCAAGCTAGCATCCAAACAAAGCAACACAGATGATGATTATTTTTAACTACATATTTGGATTACATTTGAAAAATCACCTGCAGAACTTAAAGGGCAAAATCCCACTCAGTCTACAAAACCAGTAAGACTGACTTCCACATTTGGGAGACAAGCCTAGCCACACGAAACACCTTCTACCTCTTCTTGGTGGTATGAAAACAGGTAGGACATGCCAGACTGGCCCAATGTTGATACGTGTCTCATAGAAAGTAGGAAGATAACTCAGCTGCTGTGTGATTTATGACAATTTTTGTAGTAAGTCTGAAATCCTAAGGCCAAAAAAACCCACCTGTTTTGTGACACTAAGATCTTTCTTAGTATTATTTTAAATACACAGAAGGGAATTTTAAATGCTCTCAGCCTGTTCCTGGTAAGGTTAACAGAAAAGTCAGCACTACTGTTAATGAGAACATTACTTTCAATGAGAACAGAGAGAACAAGCCTTTAGGGTTTCTGTTGCTCATTTGAGGTTTGAGGATTATTTTTTTCCCTGGTCCCTCTCGCATGGTGAAAAGATGGTGTTATTCTACATACTTTGTGTATCCCATGCATGTACGTCAGATCCAGGTGAGCAATGTATGGACCAGATACCAACGACAACACGTGTTTCCCACGTGAAGCAAAGCCCTCCATCAGCTCTAGCAGGTGAAGCATTTAAGTTCAGTACAGATGCAGGTACCATGGGGCCAGCAGCATTAAGGGTTTTGAGCATTTCAGTTTATGCAGTGAGAACTGGCAAGAGTGGCCTCGTTCAGAATGACAAGAGGACGGCAGGGGAGATGCTTCCTAAGGTAGCAAATAGTATTGCTCTGCCACTTTTATTTCCATATAAATCAAAAGTTGCCCGTCTAGGAGCGCTGCTGGTACCAAATTACCTTTGTGCAGTGAGCTTTTGCTCAAGGAAAATAAATTCTTTAAGATACGCCTAAAATCCAGTAACCTTTTACCAGAATCAAGACTATTTGCCATGGAGCACAAACGCAGAATCACCTAAAATGACTCGCACCCTGCAACCGTGTATTTCTACGGGAGATGCACAAGCTGCAGAGATTGTCTTAAACAAAAGCTTGCTTAAAGAACTGCTCGTTTATTCAGTTATGAGCATGTAAAACACTTTAAATACTTTAAAAACAGGTTAATTGAAGCTGTTTAAAGTATTAGTAGGCAACTCGACTGAAGTGTCTATGTTTTTCTGAAAGCAGCTGGTTTACATTGGGTTTTTTAAATAAACTTAGACAAATATTGTGCAACTGTTTTCTAATAAATGTAAATAATATTCTGAAACGGACAAAATGGCAGTAGTTGAGGTGTAGCTGACCTATACATAGCATGTAAATGAATTCCCTGCTTGAATATCAGAACTTATATGTGCAGCATTCAGGAATAAAATAAGCAAAACTTCCACAGCTTGAAAAGAGCTTCACAGAGCTCCGTAGTATTACTTTTATTATTGATACAGAAAAACAGATGAGCAGCAAGGGTGCGAGATTTGCAGATGATACTAGTATTTAGTCAAACCTAACGAAGACCATAAAGAACGCTGAAATTTGGTGAACTTGAGGGCAGATTAAACTTACCATTAACAAGTGAAATGCAACAGTGGAGGATATAATTAGATTTACATGCAACCCTAATGGCAGCGTTCCTGCAGCTGGGATATTAGACCCAGGTTCCTTCACTGAGAAGCAAGAGCCTGTAGACAAGTCACCAGACTGGCCAAACTATGGAGAAAGCTTCTCATCCCCAGAGAAAGCGCTGGAACTTCTCCCATCAGAAAGGGGATGGAGAGGAGCAGTCCCCACAAACCCTTCGGCACGTTACAGGGGCTGTAGGTCAGCAACCTTCAGGACTGGATATTGGCATTCGTTGGAAAATAATTAGCAAATTCAAATATGACCAGAAGATAAGGTCCCACCCAACGGGTCCTGAGCTTAGGAGCTCCTTGTCAGGAAAAGATACAGCTCAGCAGGATGCCAAGGGCAAGACAGGTCTAGATGTATAGGGAGAAAGGATAATGCGATGTAGAGGTGACCACAGAAGGATGTAAGCCCACCTAAGCTGCTGGACTGTGAAATGGATGATTTCACCTAAGAGGATGTCACCTGCCCTGGCCACCGCTGCCCGGGATCCAGGCTACTGCTGCCACTGCTGCGGCAGCGGCACTTCTGCATGGTGACCAGTGCAGCGCCCCGAGCCCGGGGCTTCAGTAAAAGACAGATTTTTTAAAAAATAACAAAAGGAAAATAAGAACAGAAAGATTTTATTTTTCCCCCTCCTTGAGACATTGCCAGTATAATGCACATAATGGCTGGTAAATCTAGACGGTTAGACAGTATAGCACTAGTTAAAAATAAGCCCACCATCTATTACATTTTATACAAAGGACAAGGAATGTTGTCCTCAGTCACTGCATGAAAGACTTGGAATGGGAAGGAGATAAAAAGTGAGGAGAAAGATAAAAATAGAGAAAAACTGACATCAAAGGTTTCAATTTTACTTTCTATTTCTTCTTTCCTTAAATAATTTCTAAGTAATTTATGAGATGGGAGGAAGTCTCTCAAAACAGGATTTATAAAATATAATTCTATGTTTAAAAAAAAAAATAATGTTTTTCAAATGACAGTTCATAACATTTATAATTAACTTACAATATCTGATACAGTTTTGGTAATTTGCAAGATACTTCAAAAACAGTATATTATCATTCAAAAATCCATAAATCAAAGCACCAAATGTCACGAAACTCAACTTAAAAAGAGTGACTCTGAACAGCTGTAAATATTGGTGCTTATTTGCCTTTGGGTTTTTGAGCCTTTGGATTTGACGTTTGTGAGCTACCCTCTGCAAACACACAAGGCCAGAAATGTATTTTTTCATTAAAAGTGTGAAGCAAGAATATTTCTGCAAAATGTGGAGCTGGAAAACAAACAGCAAGCTCTTCTTAATGCTCATGCACCAACAATATCTCATCCGACCCTGCCAGCAGATCTGATGCAAAAAGCTCTGCGAATCTGCAAAGTGCAATGTTAGCCAATCTTCCCTCTTCAGGTTTTGCTCTTTCGATACTTTTTTTGATGTCAAAAAGCCACACTAAAACCTGCCTTTGGGATCCACACTAGAGACTCAGAGACAACCTACTGGCTTGAGAAATAAGAGCTGAGGTCACATTTTTGACTACAACGTTTCCAAACTTGTTCACTTGTACGGATTAGTTTTATTTTTATTACTGAAGGACGTTCTAACAGGAAGTGTCACAGGAAAGAGAGGGATAAATAAAGAATTTTGCACCTGGCTTTAAAATATCCTGAAAGTACTCAGAAACAAGACCAAAACTCTACTGGGTTGTACCACTGCTGTTAACATCCAGGCTTATGCAAGAATTTATCCAGAGCAAGATATGACCCGCTGGGAACATACAGAAGGGGAACGATCTGTTCACCCATCCTCTTACAGGAGAAAAAAAAAAGCAACAAAACAAATACAACCCACAAAACCCAGAAGCTGCTCTGCCTGTCACCCCCTCTAACAGACACCTCTAGACCAGACAACACCCCCAAACACCTCTGCTCCCCCACGTCTTCAAACTGCGTCCCAAAGGTTTTAATTCCATTGCTTTCCATGAAGCTGATAAATGGAAGGGAGGATGCTTTGGCCAGCAGCTCACGCGTGCTAACCCTTCTGCAGCCAAGATGAAACCAAGAGTGGAGCGGGGCTCACCCTCCCAGACGAGTGACTTTGGTAACTCTCCGAGCACCAACTGTACGCTAGCTGCTGTGCAAACCTTCTTAGTGAAGCACCAAATGCAGGAGGACCAGATTTTTTTTGAGGAAAGGTCATTCCTGTACAGCCATTATTCAGCTACGCTTAATTGTGCTTTAGGAAGCAGGTTAACTAAATCGCATCGCTCAAAAAGCCTAAGGAATGACTTTGCTTTCAAAGCTGTGCACTCGGTGTTCCTAGAGAGCCCAGGTATGTAATTTTTCAGAAGCAAAATGCCATTTGGTAATTAGCTTAAGTGATGCAATTTCCTTCCAAGAATAATAACACTGACTTGCAGCATCTGACGTCTGGTGACCTTTGCAGCTGCAGCTTCACCCTGGAGAAGGATGTGAAAACAAAAAGGAAAAGAGAAGTCCTACAGCTGGTGACAGAGGCACATCCACCGCGACCCACTCCTGTTGGCAGCGGGTACCAACAATGATGGGGAACAAGAACATCCTTGGTTGCCCTTCACTATTTCACAGGTTGTGATGCCCTGCTGATCTCCACAACCCTTCAGCTTGCATTCAAGAGATTTTTTTCCTTTGTGCTTTCATAAGAGTAATTTATTTCCTGGTTTAAATATGAAAGTCTGCAATATCCTACGTTACGCAAGATGGGCTGTTGGCAGATGGCCACATCACGTCATACCAGCAGCGATGGGTCAGCTGGGGGACTCGCAAAGGTCAGCCGACGTCAGCCCTCGAGCTCCTCCTGCGACACCAGTGTCTGACCAGCCCTCCAGTATCAACACAGAAGTAGTTACTTATTCAAAACTGGTCTACCAAGAGCAAGAAAACAGAATATTAAGAAGGGTGTAAAAGGAAATACAAGAGCTGTTGGGTTTGCTTTGCTCTCATGACTAACCTGTTTCCAAACGGACGTGAATTCAGCTCATTAGGCCATTTGTCAAGGTGTGGCCGTTATTCCTGCTGCTTCCTGGCGAGGGACATGTTGGCAGGCAGCTAGCATAATCACCAGCCATTTCTGCTGAAAAATTTCCAGACCTAATATTTCTGGGATTGTGCCCAGGATGGCAAAAGAAAGATCAAGCTCTGCTACCTCCGGTGCTGCAGAAATTGATGCGAGGATATCTGCCAAGAGGCAATCTGAGGCAGGACTGCAGTAGGTGTTAACATGCCCTAATTTGTTTCATGCTTACCAAGAATAAGCAAGAAGCACTAAATTAATACACCAGAGTTAGGACTCACTAACATGGATGAATGTACGGTAGGACTTGGGGGGGGGAAGTAACTCCAAAAGGATTTTCCTCATTTCTGATCATTCTCAGAGTAAGCAGAGTTGTAGGAAACTGCATTTTTGGATGTATTCAAGCATTGTATAAAGATGTTTCTGCTCTAGTAAACAAAGCTAGCACAGGAAAACATACAAAGCAGTCTATTAGGTTTCCTAACAAAACAGAACGAAAAAAAAAGAAGGTATCTTTCAGTTTCTTACAAATTGATTTACCTTTTTCCTTAGGAGCTTCTCAAAACACTCCTATCGGTCTAAGAACAACTTATATTTTCTATAATCAAAAGCTTCTGTCCTGAGCAGTTACAACCAGACCTGCCTCTGGACAAGGGACACACAGTCCTTGCCACTTGCTTTCAAACACGTAGAAGTTGACTGTGAGCCCCTGGAAATAGGTATTTGCTGCTGTACAAATTATGCAGCAGGAAAGCTGGAGCTTTGAAGGGCAGGGACTAATATTCTATGGAGGGCAACCCTCGAAAGAGCATCCAAAGATTATTAAAAATGATTAACAAGCTTTACAGTGCCATACCATATCAGATCTCGCTCAAATGTTACTGTGGAGCGGCTTGCAAACAGTATTTGTTTCTCTGCAATTAAATTGGCTGCAGGTGCCCCCTGCCCTCTTCCACAAGGCACAGCGCTGCCCGCCCTACCTTTAGTAGAGGAAAGGAAAAATCTTTTGCCCTGAAACTACAGAGGGAACAAAATCACCTGTTTCAACTTCCCAGTTTGTTTGTTTGTTTTCCCTCTTGTGGGAGAGAGCAGGGTTGCGGGCAGAGCTAATATCCTTCATAACACCAGCTGATGCCGCTGGAAACACTAGCCAAGCTCCGGGACTCGGGAGCCGTTCCTCAGCGCTGAGACACCAAACACCAGCCAGCAACGTGAGATGCAAAATGAGAGGCATTGCTGGCACTCGAGGTATGCAAAGCAAGATGACCATGGCTTGGAACAGAACACCGCTGGATGGTATAACAAGGACATGGACACCATGATGCTGCCACCACCCGACTCCCTCGGCAGGAGGGTCAGGCACGGCCAAAACCCACCCATGCATGGGTGCAGCCACCTTTTACCACCATGAACTTTCCAGCCCCAGCCCTGCCCACAGTAACAGATCCAGCAGGACTGCAGATCATGAGTCGTACCTGCACCCCATCTCACCCATCCGTAACACTGTATTCTGTAAAAATATCAGAAGATTTGTGATTTCACCCATGGTTTGGAAACAGCAGTACCATGGATCTTTATTATAACAGTACCAAGCAGGTATCGCAACGTCTCCAGGTACCAAAATGCTACGTAGCTTCTGGACAAAGAAGCAGGAGCTTTCTGCTCCTTCCCTCGCTAAACCCCTGCTCCCTTCCAGACCTATCACAGGCCATCCCTGGTGGGTCTCGCTCCATCGGGGAGGACCTGTGGTGGGACCATCCTCGGTCCCATCTATGCCGAGGAGGCCCTGGCAGCACCCCTTCACGCGGCCATAGCAGATGGAGAGCGTGCACCAGAGCAGCATCCCAACCTCAGCACGTGCTAACAGAATAGCTTCTCTGCCTTTGGTACGGTTAAGAACAAAGGGGTTTGGGTTTTGGATTGGTTTTTTCCCCCAGTTTGTGATCAGGGGAAACCGCTTCCTCTCAAATCTGGGGTTTAGCAAATACCTGTCTGCAACGAAAACCTTACGTTGTGTTCCTCGGGGAGCCAAATACACCATGTGAACAACGTTACAAAGTACAGTCCACTCCCCCACATAAAAATTTGATCAAACACAGTCATTAAATTTGGAAGCAGTAACGCAACCGGGGCCAGGTCAGGTACATCCTAGCGACACCTCATCAAACAAAATGCACCGGCTATAGGGTCTGTGGAGGTAATTCAGCTGTAGGTCACAGTCACAAAAGCCAGTACAGGGAGTCACAGAAGCTTTGCATAGACAACATGGTTGTAACCTACTTGCTCAGGAAAGCAGGTTCTGCCCAAGAGCGTCACAACAGACTTTCCCACTCCCACCTCACCGCAGCCCGGGCAGAACGCCTGCCCTGCAGAGAGCCGCGGGAGGAAGGCAGCGGCGCAGCAGACCCACCTGGGACTCGCGCCTGAGAAAAGCGGCCCTCTCTCTCCAGAGTCTGCAGGGTATTTCTATATGACAAGTTACACATTTTTCCCCCCTGACGTGCTTTAAGATTCCTTCTTTTAAGGTGCAGATATGAAAGATAAATAACCACAGGAGATCCCAGGAGACCTCAGACGGGCGCAGCACTCGCATCCCCAGCCCTTCCAAGAAAAGAAGAGGAGTAACGCTCTCTTACCTGTTTTTCCCCACCACCACTCAAGTACAGCAGCAAAACAGCAGGTGAAGGACGGCTCTAACATCTGGCAATGGAAAGGCAGACCTGCCCTCTCCCTGCTCCGGGGGCACTGGCTCTTACCCGAGGGACCAGGCAGGGAAGGGAGCAGTGCTGGCTCCCACCCCGCTGGGGTGGAGATGCTGGCACCTCAGTAATCAGCTTCCTACACCCTCAGCCAGCCAGGCTGGGGCTAATTACAGGTATTTCAGGTGCAGCAATAGGAGTAATGACAACAGAAAACCCTGCAGCAGAAGCCTCTCTTGGTTTTAGCTTGATGCACTGAGGCAGTACTCAATGCACCAAGATGAGAGTGTTTCATAAAACCTCGGAATCAGTGCAAAAACTAAACCTCCCGGGAGGGAAATGTGCTCGGAGACCACCAACGTGTTTAACTTCTTCTTGCTCCTGTGCTGTTTGCCTGGGTGGGAAGGGGAGCTCTGGGCGGAGAAAGTTCAGCAAAATCTCTTGCTGGTGGGAGCGGAGGATTTGTGCCGCTGCGAATTGTACCAATACTGCAAAGTGTTTTTACACGTGCTTTTGGGTAATTCCATAAAGCGACTGGCAACCGTGCTGCGCCCCTCAGAGAGGCGAGGGGCTCGGCAGCACTTCCCTGCAAATGCCTTTGCATTTAAGCAGCTTAGCTGTTTTCAGATATGTCAGTTAAAATTGGGCATGGTGGGTTGATTACACCAATCTCCACATCCATCTGGCTCGCACAGAGCATCAGACACAATATCCTCAGTCCCGGGCAAGAATTATTGGAAAAGTTTACCATGTTCTCCTGGTTTTATTGTTCTAATTTCTTGCCTGAAAGGTTGAAGGGCATTGCTGATGTGGAAATGCACCTCAGCTACGCTTTGCATTTAATAGTCCTGTTGAACACCTACATTTTATAGATGTTTTAAACACTTATAATTTAATAGTCCTATTTAAACACCTCATTGAATTCTGAAAATATCTTCAAGTTTTACTACAAATTTCTTTTGCCACAGAATGGTAATAGAGACTTTAAAAAAATGAATCTGGTTGCCTGATCCAATATGTGCCGTATTCATTTGGGCACAAAGCTTGTCACAGTTCTTTTTCAGTGCTTAAGTAGTAAAATTTCATTTGGCTCCCTTAGAGGTTATTTTGCATGCTATAAAAAAGACCCTACAACAGGAAAATTTTCCTATATTCAGCATAACTGTGCCTTTATCATCTTATTCATTACCTCTCTTCCTACCACAATAAATAATTCCTTGCAATTCCCTTCCTTGAAAACTACGGAGTTTCAGACTGGTGAGTGGTTTATGTTCCCGATCCTTTCCTATTTAGCCAAATTATATGTATTTCACTTGTAGCATCTTCCCAGGAACCAGCTCCCCGAGCCATCGCGGCCGGCAGGAGGACCGACCGCAGCTGCGGTGCATCGTTACAGTCGATGCTGGGGCTCAAATGCCATCCCCAAAGGTAGCTGCCTCCGCTTTGAAGCCTCTTGCTTCAAGGTGTTTCTACATCCATCATGCAGACTGCCTGGGAAATGCACCCAGTCGTATGGGCCGGGACCTTCTTTCCACTTTGTCTCCCAACAGCTCAGTCTGGATCGTCTAGCCCAATTTAATGGCCGTTTTCAGTGTCTACGTACAAACCATGTTAGCCTGGTTCTACCAACACCCATTTATCATCATTCACAGTTTTCCTAAGGACACTTTTAGGCCACATCTATCTTCAATTATTTGACATACCTTTAAATGAAGTATTGTCTAAGTTCAATTGACTCTCCCGTTCTCACAGAGATGTTGAAGAGACCTGATCATTACTCTTGCCTAGCAGATATTTTCCCTAGCACCGTTTTTTCTCAAAAACACATTATATACTCTTTGGAAGATCTGACCTTGCTAAATGAAAATGTCTCCGCATCTAGCTTCTGCCGAATCCAGGGAGAGCAGAGCTGACTCCATCTGCCTCATGACCAAACTCCAGTTAAACTCCTGACGACATCATTGTTTCACGAGAAATTTTCATGTTACCTCCGGTGTTGCTGCGGGTGATTTTGCACACTGTATTTACTCATCCAACCTGTCGTAGAGGAGTACGTTTGAACTCAGGTAACAGCCCCATTGCTCGTGGACAGCACAGCGACCTGGACAACATCTGGAGGCTACGCTTCTCCTATCCACCTGAATTACTGCCTTTCTAATGCTCCAGGATGCTACGATGCAGGCTTTCCAGATGTAAAAAATGTTAAATATTGGGTTTACTGTGAAGCTTACATACAGCCACAAGTCTGCGTAACTGCTACAGGTATTCTGAAACAATAAGACTTCGCCTTCAGAGAGCATACTAAGAAACAATGGCATTTATTACTGTATTTTCTTTGGCATCCAGGGAAATTACTGTAAGCACAAACATTTTCCTTGCATTTGATCTCATTTCTGTATTTCAGGTCTATACAAGCTTTTAAACACCAAACAGATGATCTAGCCCTTGGGCATATAAATAGTCTCCGCGGTTTTATTGAGATTACGTGAGTCCACAAACTGCAAGAGTAAGAACCTGCAGGACCCTTAAGTAACACAAAATCAGAGTTTTAAGAGGCCAGAGATTTAAAGCAAGTGAAGATCTCATGTAGTATCTGTACTTTGAAACGCATAATGCAAGCAGGTGGGAAAAGTATTTGACGCAATGCACGAGGCTTTACAGTGCTGCACTGCGAACATTGAGTGAATCCCAGCATCTTACTACTAAGGTAAGATCTTTATGTATTTTTTTAATTTATAAGACTACCTATAAAGCTTATCTAGCCTTTTGGAAAGATGAAAACTTGAAGCAGGCAATACAGGGAATGAAAATATATTCAGCTATAGGTAAATTAGACTTTCCTAATGCATTCTTTTTTCCTGTGCAATTTAGCAAATTAGTTTACATTGTCTGACAAGTTGTCCTGGAAAACATAAAAGCTCAGATTAATTTTAGCTTTGTAGAAACGATAATTCAATATTTGCTTATTTACATCCACCCACGCTAGAGCTAAGAGCCATATCTTCTATGCCGTGTCAGATATATCAATACCAACGCGTTAAACCTCCTCCTCCTTTCCCACTGAATTAAGAAGGCGGTGAGGGATTGCCCGTGCAGGATGTCTGCTCACCTGCTGCGTCAGAAACCTTGCCGTGAAATGCCTGAGCTACCACTCACAATTAGCTTTACCTCCCATGTGTTGCCTCCGAAGCGCGTTAGTCTGCTCTCTCTCTTCAGAGTTAATAGCACCTAGTTTATTTATTACCCTGTGGTGTTTACATATAGTCATTTCAATACCTCGCCTTCTGATGGATCGCTCTGTAGTGATGTGTACAACATTTAAGCGGTCTGTTTGTAAGCAGAAGGAAATGAAAAAGCCTCGTGGGCTATTTCAGCACTGTACTGAGATGATGTACAGTTTTGCATCAGGTGCAAAGATAACACACTGCGTAAGCTAGTCTGGAGGGAAGTATTGCTGAAGGAAGACAGAATTTGCTCTTGAAAGAGCTTTGATGCCAAATACATACAACTAGCCCCCCCGAACTAAAGCTCTGCCTGTTACAACTACTATGTTAGGAATGCCAAAAAAAAAAAATCAATCTGAAATGAATTACTTCAGTCCTTTGACCGCTGTCAGAGCCAGGATTGGTCCCTGCAGCCCCTCCTGGATGACTTCATGTGAATCCAGCAAGCTGCCTGTACCGCACCCGACAAAAGCTGTGCGATCTTACGTGTTGAAAAACAGCTGAACTCTTGGCTACAGGAGCCCTACATTGATCTGCTTACTATTCAAGGGCTTGTGTTTAGAGGAGCTGAAATGCCTGCTGAATACCCAAGCTGAAAAGCCCTGTAGGGTTACCCCATGAACCATAACCACATTTTTTTCCAATAATTGCAGAGCAAAAAGAAAAGGGCAGTTAAACCTAGAGAAATTCTGCCACGGCAGCATGACCACTGCTTAGCAGAGCCCTCCGAATCCTCAGGCATCTTTTTCAAACACTATTTTAAATTGTTAGCACACGAAGACGATTCTCTCCTTTCTGAGCCTACAACATAACACAGCCTTAAATTTCCATTTCCCTAATAAACTTGCTGCAGCTCTGTGCACATTAGGAACGGCATCTGCTAATCTGTATTTGTTCAAGCCTCCTTATCTAAAGGAAAAAGTGCTGCTTGATTTAGGATTCCTTGAGGAAATCTGCCTGTGCATCTCTGGCTGGCGAGTAAAACAAACAGCATCCATGTCCCAGTAGGCATCCGCCACCCCCCGACATCTCTTCATTTAATTAGTTCTAAGAAAGCCAGTCTATCCAAAAGCTGACAAAGCTGCACAAGAGAAACCCTTAAGTATTTATTTAGAAAATGAAATACATTACCAGCCGCATTGTGAAGTTTCCGAGTCACCTGCAGGGAAATAAGGCAGAAATCCGACGTTCACACACTATCCTGGCTGTACCGGCGCCCAGGCTGGCTCTTACAGAACAGCAGACGAGAGCGAAGCTGCAAACCTTTGAGTTGAGCTCACTCTATAGGCATCAGAAAAACCTCAAAGAAAAAAAAAAAAAAAGAGCCAGAGCAGGAGCGAGCAGCCCACAGACAGCGAGATGAGAAACTTCTGGCAAGTCTCCAGCGCAGGAATGAATTTGCTGTCATTCAGAGACGTATAGCGATGGAAATGAAGGGAAACTTGAATTTACAGGCGGATTTGGATCCTGCTCTAATCGGTCTGCAAAGATGCGCAGGTTGCAGCTCAGCTCATTTTACCAGGCTCATCTGGGAACAATGCTGGATCAAAAATTAAACAGCACGGTAGGTATGTATATACACACGCGCACACACACCCCTATAGATATATAAGCCAAGGTGCCAGCACAAACTTCAAATGGCTCATTCCATCAGCTATTTGCTGTGAATTTTATTAAACCCAGCACAGAGGTACAGTGGCAACTCAAACTCCTGTTATGTATCAAAGTGGATTCACAGGGTTTTATAATGCTCTCTAGGCACATAAACAAATTTGTTTAGGTTTTTCTAGCATTGCCAAGAAGCTAAAACACATTTTACAGAGATAATTCAGATGTTTTCAAGCATGTGGCAAAAGTGTCAGCACACTGAGGCTAAACTTGTCCAAACATTTATGCATTTTCAGCCAATAGAAGGAAAATAAACAAGTCCATAGTAGAAATAATAAGCAAGAAATATTGCTAGTTGCAAATTTTTCATAGGTCAAAAGACTCCGTAAGGTGTAAGCAACCGTGATCACTAGAAAGTGTTTAAATCTGAATTTGTGGAAAATGCAAAAATTGGTGTTTTTAAGTGCTGGCAGTGAATATGGTTAATTGTGGTGTTTTGCACTGAACCCTGGCTCCAGCACGTCTCAGGGATGTGCAGTCTGCTGTGTTTAGATATTTTGCAGTCGTGTATGCAAAGTGAATGTCAACTCATGAAAAATTTGTAAATAAACACTTTCTTGGCATGAAAAGGGAGAAGAAGCTCCACACAGTGTGGGTTACACCACGTAACTGAACTCAGTTTCTTTTATTCCCTACCCTGATAATGCACTCATTTAAAATCTGGTTACAAGTTCAGACAGTGTCTTGGTAAATATAGCTTCTAATAATTACAGCTCTCCACATCAGAAGTAAAGATTTGGATTGCTTTTAATTTAGCTAACAAAGAAGAGTAAGAAGTCAAGCTAAGCTAAATAACTGGAGGGATTCTTTATTGCTTGTTTTCTTCCTATTAATAAATCAGTCCTCTGTGGGAAGAAAACCAAACAGTAACAAACAAACAAGAATTCATTAGTGGCACAGAAGGCGATGCCGAGGAAGGCAGAAGAGCTCCATGACAAAGAGTAAAATATTTGCCCCCAATTTTTGGACATATAGAAGCAGAAACATCCTTAATGTCAGCGACGCGACAACATTTGGTTCACCTCCAGCTTTCAGTTCCAGCCCTGCAGATGGAGCGGCCGAGAGGCGCCAGCTGTGCCCAGCTGTGCCCAGCTGTGCCGATGTCAGGTTCAGCAAAGCGCCGTATGGCTGCACCCACCGCCCCAGCGCTGGGAACGTGGCTGCGTTTGGTAATCACCGGCCACGTCCACCTGCCATCCAGATAAGCACAAAGGCATTTTTTAAGTAAACCCATTTCTCTTCTCCTGTACGCACCTCCCTTTGCCTCCAAAGCCGGTGGCACGCTGCAGCTGGATGGGAGCTCTGGGCAAATGCTTCCTGGCCGGGGAGGTCCACGGCCGCCCTCCAGCCCCGCTGCAAGGTGCAGAGCCCGGGCTGTCCTGCTCAGGATCCCAGATCATTTCTTCCCCACGGACACCCACACTGAAGCCAAGCCGATGCCACGGGTGGGCTGGGAAGAAGGAGGCTTCCTGGCAGTGGCTGAGCAACCAACCCACCACAGCACAGCTCCCGAAACACAAGCCGAAAACTCCGTCCAAAACTTACTCTCTGGTTTGCATTGCAAATCTGCATTTCTCACCAGGGAACACGGGCATTTATATTGGTAGATTACCTATTTTTTAATAGCATCACTAGTACAAGCTAAAGGGGGTACCTCTGACGAAGCAGGGAAGATCAGGCATTTCAGGACACGAAGAAATTGGCCCGGGCACTATTACTGCTGGGGGCAAAAGCGGCGGTTTGGAGGCTGCGTGTACCATCGTGTTCAGGTTGATGCTGGACTCTTTGTCTCAACCTGTTGGCAAACTCCACTTTGAACGCGGGGCTGATGGCTTTTCTGCCTCCAAGTGGGACTGAAGTTACTGCGCAAACCGCGGGCTGACAACATAAACGTAGGAAACTGAAGAGTGACGCAGAGGCAGACAGAGCATCGATGGGACGGCAGAAACCTGGAAACTTGGTTAAAAATTGTGCTTCATTTCCCGGCAGGATCCCGGGTTGGGTGGGTTGGGGGCAGAGCCCGGGATGCTGCAGGGGGGGCGAGCTGTCTCCTCGCCTGCCCCGTCCACCAGCACAGTCACCCACCGGCTCCTCGGCCGGCGATCTTGTTGCAAGTAGGAAGCAGAACAAAGTTTGAATTCCCAAGGCCAGGCTGAGCTTGCAGTGGTTGAATTTAGAGCAAGCCTGCTTTGACTTGTACGCAAAGCAGCAGCAAAGCCCCACTCGCTTATTTATTAATAAATCAATGACGAAGAGAAGGGCACTGGCAGCACCCGTGCCGGGACCATGCCCCTGAGCCGGGGCCGGCCGAGGGAGGCCGGGGAGGCGGGGGACAGCATCTGGCTTTTCACACCTGCTTGGGTTTGTGTTTTTTAATGTGAATCCATGTTGACTTTCTAAGAATTCTTCTGTGCTCTCATTTATACCCACTTGCTTCTCCACATTTCCCTCAGTTTGTCCCCAAATTCTTTTTTCAATTTGGAAATCCCTGAATTTAACCCATCTTCTGCTGGAATATTTTTTGTGGCGAGTTTGCTTTTCCACGCATCTTCATTCACCTCTGCCAATCACCTGAGAAATATTTGTGCTGGCAGTCTTGATTTGCACCACACTTCCCGCATCCTATTTTAACTTCCCCACCCTAACCACAAGCGATAGCTGCACTTGCTCACTCACATTCTCCCTGGTCTTCCCCCGTAGCACCAGCAGCTCCCCCCAGCCCTTCTTGCTGCCACGGCAGGAAAGGACCTGAAGACCAGAGCAGCCAGTTTCACCACCTAGCAAACCACCCCACCGACAATTAAGAAAACACCTCAGGGCTATAAAAATGGATGAAATCTGATTGCACGGAGGAAGTGAAAACTGGGAGACGTGGGAAAGGTAGGATCATATATCTTATTTCGCCAGTCCCCTGCCTCTACAGGCGCCTCACACTCCTGTGGCACAGTGAGTTTCTCAAGGACTGTAACCCTTGGGTCTAACTAATGTCTGTGGGCTTCATACAGAGGCACCCGGGTGAGGCTTAATGGCCTGTGATGAAGAAAAGGTCAGACCAGATGATCAATGGTCCTTTCTAAGGATCAAGATTAAAAAGAATCTCCTACCACTTGCAGGATTTAACCTGAGGAATAATTGCATCGCGGGGTTTTGTGCAAGAGGCCATCAATTTTAAAACATCCCCCCAAAACGACAGCTCCACACCTGGGAGAGAGCCGGGGACAAAAGCTGTCCCAGCGCTAACAACCCTGGATTTTGCAAAACTAACTCACAAAGTTACTTTTTTGCACCACAAGACTTTTCCATGTCAATCCCCGACATCCGAGATCCAGCTGGGCAACATTGCCTCGTGATGAACACGAGTAAATATTTGGAAAGTATCCCGTCCTCAGCCACGTTCCTTGTCGCTACATTTGCACATTTAGAATACCCATTTCTGTCAAATATTTTGGCATATGAAAAGAAACACGCGCTTTTTTTGACTGGGGCGATGCTGAAGCTGTCGTAAGCTGTTAGCGTTACAGGCTCCGAGGGGCTGGGCAGGCGAAGGAGCGGTAGCAGGGAGCCAGCGTGTGAATATTAGCTGTACAAGGGATTTTCCTGAGCTGGATTCTGTCTAAATTACATATCGCACTGAAAGTCTGAAATGTATAACACGCTCAGTAGATTACTTTTTTTTTTTAATTTGTCCTCTGTCTCCCTGTGACTGAAGAGAGATCATTACCAATAGGTGATGAAAGTTGCCGAGCTGATGAAGCATGTTTTGCTCGGAGCTAATTTGAGGTTGGGGGTCTTTTTTTGCTGTTTTTCTATTTGCTGTCTGACAGCCTGCTGTGCACATCACTTATCTTAGCCAGTGTGTCCCAACACCACGCCAGCACAGCCATAATTTCCAGCTCCAGCACTTCTTCATTTAGCTTGACATACAATTGTTTTTCTCACAGCAAAGACGGAACTCAAAACACCTTGGCCTGAAACAGCTTTAAGGTCTCTGTCACACATCCTTTCTGTGCACCTGAGGTTTTTTTCTCAGGGCATTGGATTTCTGCCTTTAGACACTTCACAAAGTTCCCTTCAATTTATAACAGCAGATGATTTTTCAGCAGACTGAAAAACACCCTCTCCCTTCCTCGAGCAGCTTTGCAGAGAGCAATATCATTTATATAAACTTATATAATTTATATAAATAACAAATGAAAACGAGTCATTTGCACTTCTCCCATGCTGTCAAAACCCAGTTCCAGTGCCAAAAAGTTACGGTCGACCGGTGCCAGGGGCTCGGGGGAGCACCGTGGAGGGGAGCACCGGCCCCCTTTCCCCAGGACACCCCGGGGACGTTGCACCCCCCACAGCTTCCTTAGCACCAGTGACACCATTTCCGAATTCAGCCGTTGGTTTACAGTTTGATTGCCAGGCATGCCCATTTTTTGTACCACCACTGAAGTTATGTCCATAACTATCTAATCTGGATAATACTGGTTAGAGAAAAATTTAATTTTTCCCTCACATAAAAAGATCACTAGAAAGCTGCTCTTTGAGCCAAGTGCTTTATCGAGATCCCAGATCTCATTTCTATCATTTGCCTATGCAAAACGGAGAGGAAACAAGGTCTTGGGCAGAGCTGCCCTGACCCACCCATGCTTACCCCCGTGCCTGCCGAGCTACGGTCAGCTCAGCTTTATACGCTCTGTCAGAAGGATTCGGGTTTAACCAGGTTTCTGAGGTTTTGTTCATAACCACTTTTTCACATACTAAAATAAAAACAATTCAGAAGAAGAAAGAAATAGCAAAGTAAACAGCAATCTTGCAACCATCTGCCTACCATGGATGAGCCGCCTCGTGCACGAGTCCATGTGCAGAGAGGGAAAAGGACTTTGGCCTCGCCGTGGTAAAACTGGGTGGCTCCTCGTGGCAGTGAGGTTGTGCCTGGGCATCAGCCCCACATTTTTTTAGGCAGCTGATGATGCTTGTTGCTTCTTCCTCCAGACACAGGACCTGAACTGGGTGCATTGGCACCCACCTGAGGTTGGGACCAGCGGGGCTGATGGGTCCTCCCTGTCCCCAGGGTGGGCTGTCGTGACCCCGTTGCAGCACCCGTGTCCTCCTGGCAGACCTGCCCATCCCATGGCCCCAAGCTGTTGTCCGCCTCCGAGAGAGGGATCCCAAACCGGGCTTTGCAGCAAAATACAGTTACACAAGACCTACGGTGACAACTTTTACTAATCCTAGACAAGATTAGGGAGAAAAAGAAATGTGCATTTTCTTCTTCTTAAAGAAAAGAAGCCCGGGGTATCTTGGAATAATTAATAAGCTGAATTACTCTATCTGTAAGATAATAATGCACCATTAGAAATAGATCCGATTTTTATTATCCAATTTTGATCAGAAATTAAAATTAACTGTGGTTTAATATAATTCAAAGTCGGCTAATTATAGATCAGGCAGAGAGGATCTATATTCTATGAACACATCAGCTCCATCAGATGCAGAACGAACTGCCTCCCCTCCCCATGCCCTCCCTCCAGCCCTGCCGGGGGGTCCCAGGGACTTTCGCACGCTCCGAGCCTCTTGCAGGTCAGGTGGCCACTGTCCATGCAGGGCAGTGACAGTTCTCCTTCCCATCTACAGTAAACATAGTTTTTAAGAGCCTTTTTGATTTCGTAATCAACTCTGTGAATTAGAAAATAAATATTCACCTATTCCTGCCCTGAGCACTGCTGTTTGACAGCCACCGCAAAGATGCCGATTTTTTTTTAATGCCTGGTTTGTTTAAAGAAGGAATGAACAGAATTACCGAGAAACTTGGATTTTCCAAAGGTTGCATGCTGCTTTTCTCTGCCCTGCAGTCGCCATGGGAGTTAGACATTGTACAGAGGCTGAAGATGATGCCTTGAAAGAGTTAAGCTTGCCACATTATAGCCTGAGTAAAAAAAAAAGAGAAAATCCATCTCAAATATTACATCCATAAGCCTTTTTCAAGAAAGTTTGCAAGCGACAGCAAGGCACCGTGAAACACTCCCCAGCAGGCTGCACAATTGCCTCCCACCATGCACACAAAAGGTACGCGGGCACCTGCTCTCAGCCAGAAACCCTGATTTTTAAGCACAAAATAAAGCTGGAAAGATTGATGGTTCCTGCATTGGGCAGTACATTCCTCAGTTCATTCCCAAGTCTGATGCCAAGAGGACAAAACCAACTCTCAGTGCTTCTTCATGCCTCCAGAACCCAGTTCTCCACAAAGTTACTTGGTCTCCTGTGCTTCAGCCCCTCTTCCTCACCTCTCCAGACAGGAAAACCCTCCCTGCTCTTCCCAGGAGCCATGGTTGCCCTTCTCCATGCTCCCAAGAGCTGAGGACCCAGCAGCACGGCCCCAGCAAGAGTTTGATGGATGGTCTTGGGACAGCAGATGGAAAGGAAGAGCTGGTTCCCGCTCAGTGCCTGGTAGAGCAGGAAGGATGCAAACAGCTATAGCGGCGAAAGCAAGGGTCTGTGCAAGTTGCTCGTATCCAATCTGCTTAATTCCTATTTCTTTAAATAATGAGGGCTCTCTGCCCAACTAGCAGATTTTAAGATAGCCAGTCAGCCAGAATCCAGGATCTCCTGCATTCCTGTGCCTCACCCAATACTGTCTGTGAACCCTCTTGTAAATAGCCTTAAAACCAGGAATTAAATCAACAAAACTAAAGGAGTATTTTTCTCACCCAACTAATTAGTCAGATAAGAGATATGCAATGTGGTCTACAGAGCTAGCACTAAATATATATACAGCCATACATGTATATACATATAATTTAATGAGAGACAATATGGTTTAACCACCTTTTTCTGAAGAAGCAGTTCCCATCTGCTGAAGTTAACCGTATTTCTGCTGTGGTTTACGAGCCGTGGTGCTCTGCCCTCGCTGCCGGGCAGGGCTGGAGCGGGGTGGTCCAGCTGGAGCAGGATGCTCCTCGGCACCCCGGCTCTCGGGGCAAGAGCCGGGCACGTCTCACCCCTCTTCTCCGGGGCGTATCCTCCCGAGCCACAGCCGGGGCAATCTGTCACCTATCAAAGAAAAGGGATTCGTAAGGTCTGTCCTTGCCATCATCAAACAGGACGCGTGTCACATATGCTGTGTCAATACATCTTCACAAGGCTGCAAGGCTACGTGTTGAATTGTTCTAGGCTTTTAACCACCGCTGGACCTAATAAGCTGTTTTTCACTGTAATCTGGTTTTAAGAGACTTGAAAGGCTGACTAAAATGTGCCTATTTTATACTGAAGAAATTGTATCCTATAAATAGCATATTAATCATTTATGGCGATCAGCTATGGCTTGAGATTTTAAGCTCTACGCTCCCTGAATGTCAATGGAAAAGAAAAGCAAAGCTGGCTCCCTCTGCTCAAATCTCATACCTCTGGGGAGCTAATTAGCGTGGAAACGCTTGCTGAAAATTTTCAGCAATCTCTTAGTGCTGTTTCTGTTTGGGATTTCAACTCTTAGATACTACAGCCAAACAAAAGCTACTGGATGGCTCTAACAGCCTTCCCCAAATTTCAAGAAAGAGACTTTAAGATATTTAAGAATGCAATTATTGAACTGTCTAATTCAAATATTGTACTAAGCAGAAGTTGTCTCATCCTGCCCGCGCTCAGTTGCTTCCAGACATATTTATCCAACAGAAAACAAATCCTGGATGCGGCTCGCTTCGGCGTTATCACACGGGGGGATCTGCACCAGTCTACAAGTCCTTTCAAAACAGCTGGTTTCATTTTGCACCTGGAGAATGCAGTTTCCGAGCATCCACGAAGACACTGGCATCGTCTCCCATTTTGCCAGGGGAAGGGGATTGAGGGGGCCAAGCGATACACACAAAAAAACACCTTTTCTGTTGGGATGCGACGTGCCCAGGGAGCGGAGCCCCCGCCCCAGCCCCCCAGGACTCGCCGCTTTCAGGCCTCAGGTTTTGCTTCAGATTCCCTTGTCTGGATGAAAACAAAGAATTCACCTATTCCATGCATGAGTTAGAAGCATTTGTGTATTTGAATAAGAGTTTATGATTAAACAATTATTTTAAAATAAAACCATGCCACATAGAAACGCCTGGCAAATACTGGATTTGGGCATGAAAGCACCCGGCGATGACTTTGCGTGTTCCCATCTACATCAGCAGGATACTTCAGTGCCTGCAGCGTGAAATTCCCCCTTCAGCCCTACCTGCTAGATTACTAAAGCCCAATGTTCAAAAAATATTTTAATGGCCTAAGTAGGAACGGGTTTTATTTCCTCAAAAGACACCGAGTTAGAAGTTACTGTACAAAAGCAGAGCTAAGTGGCTCTGGCCATGATTTGCAGCTCTCCACTGGCTCTGTTTGGGAGCTGGGACTGATTGATGTGCATGTAAAGATTTACAATGCAAAGTGAAGAGTAACTGATTAAAGTGGAATCCACAGCATTTCAGGACCTTAATGAGTTGTTGGAGAAAATTAATTTCCATGTTTAATATATGTGGAGACTATGAGGAAATCTTAGAATTTAATTAATCACAGTATAAAAAAGTTATTGGATATAATTGTAAGTAAATACTGCTTAATTATTCTTCTAATACTATGGCTAATTTAGAAGTCATTTCCCCTGATACTGTTCCTGGTTCAGTCTGCTATATATTTATTGGCCCACTATAGTCTCCGCATTTTTTGAAATAATGGTACATTTTCAACATCTCCGTTCCAAACCCAACAAATTTGTAGCACAAATAACCCCTTAGGATCCCAGAGCAAAGCAGCATGGTGCAAAGCCCAGCCTGCCTAGGAAAAGCAGCAGAAATAATGCGGATTCCCAGTAATCCCTCTTTAAACTCAGTGCTGTCATTCCTATCCCCTTTATTAGCTGTCACTCGTAATTAACTTGCCTGCCCAAGACCTATTTCAGCTACACCTCCCCTTTTTGATTTTATTGTGAATCCTGCTCTATTTAAAGCTTCACAGTGCTTACTTTTTTCGTTCAAGAGGCTTCCCAGAGCAATGATCAACAGTACTTTGAGTGAATGATATATTTTAGAAACTCATTTCTCTCACAAATGTTTATTTTGAATGTCCTTGCCCTGTGCAAGACAAGTGGAAGCACTTGGGAAGTCTGACATTTGTCTGTCCATCGGCTACTCAGCGAGATGCCCTGGCTCATTTAAAGCGCAATCCCGACTGGCTCCCATAGAGCTTAGATCAAATCCAGACATCGCATCTGTCAGTCTGAAGTAGGAATGAATGGAAAACCTTCAAAATACCATCCTGTTTCCTACTGATACGGTTTAAGTTCTTTAAAACGCCCTTTCCAGCCCGTACCTTCAGGAATACCGGGATTACAGCCAGCTGAAACACCAAAGCTTTGCAAGGGAACATGAAGTCTTATGTGTGGGTAAATGCTAGTGTTGCATTAATAAAAGGTTTTGGCTGCTGTTGAGGGACAAAGCGCTCGAATAACTGAGTATATACATCATTGTATACATGTGTAGGTATCCCTTGCTGTTCAGGGCAGGTCTGCTCATCGGCTTTATTGCGTTAGTAATACCAACTGAAGCCCATCATCCTTTCTGAATTTTGAGCCAAAATCCATCTGGAAAAATTAATCATCTTATTTATATATAACACCTTTATGTTGGAGAGCAAACACTAAAAAACGGTCATTACATTGCCTATGTCAGCCCCCTTCTCAGGCCAGCCCTCAGGGTGCAAGCGCGGGGGAGATGCTCTTCCAGGTGGCTAGGAGCTGCGTTTCTGCCGCCTTGCAATTTCTCATGGTTTTGCTCCAGTTAATTATGGTTTTTAATTAGTCATTAGTGGTGCCTGGGGAATAAGATAAATGGTCTCTTCTGATTTACGAAATTTAAAAGATTGCATCAGTCTAAACAAAGTAAAACCTTGGATTATCACTAATTGTGCCTGGACCCGACTGATGCTCTGCTGCGGGAGCCTGGATGGCATCGACGGGACCCTCCTCCAAAAGGCACACCACGACAAGCAGCTCCGCTGCCAGCATGGTGTTTAAGACATATAGGAAACCCCCAAAAATAAGGAGCAGGGGAGATTTATCTGCATTCCCTGGAGCACGTGCCAAGTGGCAGAGCTTGTACCCTGCAAATGGGACTCCGTGCGCTGCGGGAATCGGCGTCAGCTTCGCGGTGCAGCGAAGATCTCGACATTGGCACAGCAGCAGGCACCAGCTTTGCAAACAAATTGTCCTGGTGGCAACATGTAATTAAACCATAAAGGGCCAGTGGAGGCTGTCACAGAAACCCACCGGGCAGGAAAGGCAATGACAGCAAAGTCCCTCTTTGCAGCAGGATATTGCCGTATTTTTTTTTTTTTCATATAGGCATCAGCATCTACCAAAGCCAATTTAACATGGTTCATAAGAACTCTGTGATCAATACCCGCACTTAATGCATAGGATGGTTACACTAGAAATAAAACAATTTGGAATAGGAAAAATAAAATAAATCAATGTTTTCCTTTGAAATATCAAAATGAAACTTTTTGTGTAGAATTTTTCTCAACCAGAAGCATTTAATCGAAATTCACAGGAATTCATAAAATATTTTGCCTTCACATGCACTTTTCAAGTAACGAAGGACTCGAGTGCTGCTTCCCACAACTGCTGCGCTGATGTCAGACTCAGATTTTGTGGGAAGCGCGTCCATGGCATGTCTTCTGGCCAGCCCCGAGCATCCCGCATTACCATTACTTACCAGCATCTCTTGTCCATCCTCCCCTGGTGACCCTTCTCATCTGCATCAGAAACACAACTTCTGGAGCAAAAAAAAAACCCCTAAAGCTGTAAATGTTACAGAATAGAGAGAGCCTTGCCTTAAATGAGAGCTTTGCAAACAGGTTTGCAAAATCAATAGCACAGATGTTGTAGTCACAAGTAAGAAAATAACATTTCATTAACGTGAATTTTATTTTTTTTTTAATAAATTCAATGTAAGCTACTTCAGATAGAAAATTTAAAAAACCTGCCACTTTTAGATCATTTCGTCTCTGCCAAGGACCATCTGAAAAAAGTAAGTCCCGTGAGGCTGCAAAGCCCCTCTTCTCCTGCGAACAGAATGGCAACTGCCCTACTATTCTTCCCTTCACACATAAAGGCGAATCGCGAATTCCTCTGCACGTTTCTATAGACAGCTACTGGCAACGCAGGGCCTGCACCTGAGTAATTAGGATCAAAACATGTTCTTCTTGCTCATCCTAAGAACAGAGAATTAAGACTATTGCAGTAAAGGCTTCTTGCAGCACAGGTGGGTCTGGTTCAGGGACCGACTTTGGGTTCACGCTGTGATCCTTGCATTAAACGCACAGAAAATACTGCACCCTGCAAAGCACAGAATCCAGCTTAAACTGCCGTGGGTAGGAAGCCATTAGAAAAAGCAACGTTTTTTCCTCCCAGCACCAAAGAGCAGCTGCAGACTTCCACTGGTCAGGCAGAAATAAGAGGAATAATTTAATTGGACTTACAGCTTTTGCTACTAAAACCAGAGCGGATGCTCCTCTTGCACATGAAACGGTGCAAAACCCTACAGAGGACTTTGTGGATTCGTTCCTTTTATTCTTGCTGGCTTTTCTACCTACAGCTACCCTGCCTAAAGAGAAAGGACACATTTGCCCACTGGGCTCACATGGTTTTTCATCTCTAGCCAGAAAGGTACTTTCACAGAAGTCAAAGTGAGGTAGAGGAGGAGAGAATCCCTGCATCATCCCAATATTTTCACCAGCTAAAGTATTTCACACATCAGCTGTGGGATTTCACAGGACTTTGTAATAGGCTGCCAACAGCAAGCCCAAAATTAAAACAATTTAACTTTCAAAGGCTTCAGCCTGAAGAAAAACATAATCTTATTTGTATTGAATTAATTTTTTTTTTAAATTAACTTTGTTGAAAGAAGCTTTTTTACAAGACTTCTCTGATAAAGGACACCAATCACTATATAAATATAAATTATCCAATTTAAAAAGCCTGTCTTTCAGCTCAAAGAAGCGCCATGACTACTTGGTAATTCCCCAAGGTGAGGCCAGGAATATAATGCACTGGCTGATGTATAATAGCTGTCTCGCATGTGAAAAGTAAAGAGCCATTTATGAAATTTTAGCATGCAGGAAGACTAACATGTCTATTAAAAGAAAAATGTGAACTCTGGGTCTCTCATCAGGGACTCATTTAAATGCAATTTTGCTAAATTAGCTGCACTAAGAAGCCAATGGAGGAAGGCTAACTGTAAACCCAGATAAAATAGTACTTCTTCGGTAATAGCAATTCATATTAAAGGACTCCAGTGGATAATAAGTCATTAGTAGGTAAACAATTTTTTAATCCAATATATCCTAAAACTCAGCACCTCATACTGTTATCTGGTAAACTGAGGTTTTACGTATTTCATTGAAGAATTCCAAATGCATAATTTATATCCAAGCCATGAAGGGAAAGAGATTGGGACCTGTTAGTCTGACCTCAAATATACATGAGACTTCAAGAGAGATTTTAAAAGGCAAGAACGGCTGGATATAAGGCAACATGGGTTTACCAAATAATACTAGGTTAGCACAGTACCTTCCTTTGATAAATTTCTTATACAGAAGAAGTGTCTGTCCTGATAAGGGTAAATGGGATGGAAAATTTTTTTCCTGGAATCCTTACAGTACTTAATAATTTGCCTGTTTGTGGAGGGCCCGACGTAAAAGCCTTCCCTGTTGCCCAGCTGGTCCCAGGGTCTGCAGCGATGGTTATCAGCTGCCTCATATTAATATGCCTCCAAAACGATGGCAGTGGTGAGAAGGTGCGTGCTAAGAAATAACCAATAGCGGAAATACCCCATTTAAAACGGTGCCACGGGAAGCTCTCCTTGCAAGACAGGCAGAGAAAATCCCCGGGGAGGAAGGAGCTGTCGCCCGCTGGCAAGCACGGTGAGATGCTTCAGGGAAACGAAAGCAATATGCCCTAATACCCACCTGAATGTAATTTATTTTAATTGGTTTACACTCAAGAACATTGGCATACTATCCATAATTAATAGCAAGATGATGGAGGAACTCTTCGCAGGATGCAAGGGCGGGGTGGAAAATCATCAGAGCCAAAGAAGCAAAAGGGGGGATGGAGCTTTCCAGAGGGTGTCCCAGCAAGGAAACACCATCTCCTCGTGGTGATGGGGACAGGTTGGATTCAGCCTGCCCAAAGCCAAAATCCTCTGCACTGACCCAGCAACACTGCCTAGATGGGACGCGTGGGATGGGCAGGGAGATTCACGCCCGGGTTCTCCAGCTCCAGGACATGAGTGGGGTTTCACCTCCCGTGGGCAGGGTTCGATATACATATTTAGGATACAACCCAAAGGAGTGTTTGAAGCTCACACGGACATAACCCAGACCAGGGAGCGGGAGAAGGGTGGTGGCACGTCCCTCCAGCATCCCTGGCTGTTGCTCCAGCAGAACAGGCAGGCTGGGCATCTCCCAGCTGTCACCTGAAATTCAGAATACCATGAATTTCCATTCATACTTCACATGTAGACTCATTATTCCCAAGCAAGCGATGCTCACGCAGGGGGCCAGGGGCTTGGCAGCTACGGGGAAGCACCGGCAGCATGCAGGCACGAAACAAACCCAAGATGACAACCACAGTCCAAGAGTATTCTTTCCAAAAACGCTGGTCTGCAGGTTTGACTTCATTTCTAGCCTGCAGACACCTGCATGACCTTGGACACGTTCTGTGTGAAGAAGGGACACCAAGAGGTGAAGCACATGGAAGGACATGGGACATCCCCATCTGCCAGAGCACAGAAAGTACCGACCCCGAATCCTGTGGTCTTGAGATATTTTTATGGGAAAGGACATGCATATTCAAGCCCTTCCATGTGTTTTCTGAATTAAAAACAAGCTTTCACATTTCCTGACTGCTGCGCATTTCAATTATATTTATAATATATTGGATTTCACTCTTAAGAGAACATTTCCTCTAGTGCTATAAAAACATTCCCCTCATTAGTTTTTGAAATTTAAAGATGGCAACGCTTGAAGACAAAAAGGTTTTTTCAAAGCACTGGGCAGTTACTAATGATAATCATAAAAGATTAAATTTTCAACATAATTAGCCAGTGACAGGTCAATAAAATCCCTAGGCCAGATGGCTTCCTAATTGAGTTTTCAAAGAAATTCGGTAATTATAGGAACCACCCTTAGATATACTCAACTTTTCTTTTTAATGAAATTGCATAATACCAGATTATGCAAGAAAGACCATAATGAGTTTTAGCAAACTGAACAAAGACCTTTGCATCACCACGTCTCTTCATACCCATCACCCCTGCAAGAAACTCTCTGTTATCTAAGGCTAAAATCAATACATTAATCCATATAGATCAGTCTGGATTAATGCGAGAGACTGCTTTCACATCACAACACTGACAGTTTTTCCTAGAGGCAATCTGTTACTACATACTACGTGATGGGCTAAAAAAAAAAATCATCATTTCAGCTGGGTGAAAACAGGGTATTTTGATTTGCATGTAAACCTATAAAAAACATTGCACCTCTATATAGGGGTTCAGTCCTTTAGCCACGAACGTCTCATTTTGAATTCCCCTTCCAAGCAAAGTCCCCTGCCCCAGGGCTGCAGCTCCACGCGGGGCAGGACGGTTTCTGAGCGCTCCTCAACGTGTTTACATTACACTGGCAACAAGTTCGTTAATACAATCAGAGCAAAGCCAAACGTGAGCAATGCATTGCATCTCGTCTTACGGAATAATAGATGAATAAACTTTGAATTTATTATTTTTTATGTAAATTCAATGTCACCTGCAGAAAGTTTGCAGTTTCTGCTCTAATTTAGAATAATACTGATAAGCCATTTTTTGAGCTGTGGTAACATCTTTTCTAATTCAACTCTTGCCCAATGTTCAACAACGTGTAATAATCTCACGTTAGGCTCCCCCTGAGCCTCTTTTCTTGATTTCTTGAACTAAAATTCAAATCCCAAGTTGTTACCTGCCGCTAAGCAGCTTCCACCAGGCAGAGCAGCGGGCTGCAAAATGCATGTACTCCTGCACGGTCCAATGCTGTGCTGCTGAAACCCACCGCGTTTTATTAAGACATACCACCTCCGCAGACGTCCGCCGGGCACAGTACAACCGGTGACCGTGCCAAGGGTCTCCCAGCAGGGGAGTCCCTCGCTGCTGCCCTCGCACCCCCCGGGCTGAGACACGGCGCCTCCGCCTCCCGCATCCCTGCCCAGCGCCAGGCAGGCAGTGAATCACGCTCCACGCTTGATGGAGAAAATGAAGTAGGATAAGCCGCAGCACTAAATGTAGAAATTAATACACACCTACAAATTAATGTGAATTCGGAGCCAGTCTCTCTAATTGTCTTTCCTGTCCACCTTAATTGAAATGGGTCCTTTTCTCCCTTTGTGAAATGAATTTCAATAAGTCTCACACCGAAGTGGGCAGTGCTTGGGGTTGCGCCTGATAACATACCATGGAACGGCCCGGGACAAAAGCTGTTGTGCAGTCCTGCTGCTGCACTGCACCAAGATACTTCTCCATCCATGGCAGCAGGTAATAATGAGCCCCCAGAGAAACTCTTAATTCATCCTATTGCTATTTTAAATGGTAATAAACCTCTATCAGCACTTAATGGCAGTAGTCCAAAATGCAAACGTGGCTTTGCTGCAGACGTTACACGTTATCACGGCAAGGTGTGGACTATGCAGCCAGCTCAGCTTCCGAAACGCGAGGAAACACATCACAGCTCGCTAGAGGTGAGGCCGATGCTATTAACATGGACGTGGATCCGCAGCTGAGCTTTCTTCGGGCTCATCCTGATCAGGATTTTGGCCATTTTATTGAACAAATTCTCCACTCAGCAGCAGTTTGAATAAAACATACCCCTAAAGCCTAACTAAAGTTGAAGGCACAGATTTCCATGTTTATTCTAAAATGCTAACTTTTGACTTCACGCTCCACTGTCACTACATCAAAAGTGAATTTCCGAGCAGACGGGAACCTCCAGGGCCGTCCGGCTTGGCCCCCTGCCCCTGGCCTGGCAGGGACCTGCTCCCAGCCCCGCTCCTCAGCATCTCCTTCAACCTTCACCACCCCCCGGGCACTGAGCAGCAACCAGCACGGCGTGCCAAGTAGTTAAAGCCCCGTTTAAAATTAATAATTGGCATATCATCCACTATATTCTTGATTTTCTACCAGCTCCAGTATTAACAGTGAAGAATCTGCCCTTTCTCTGTGCAACCACTCCTTCTTCAGAGTCCTGGATTAATTTTTTATTGTTATTATTTTCATTCTGAGGACTGTTTTATCATTTCACCATCAGACTAGCCTGCTGTGCCTGTATTGTCGAACAATCCCTCACAAAATTATGTATGAAATCATCTGTTGTAAGGATTTGGATGAGAGCCACAGACAATGCGGCAAAGTCTCTCCAAAGTCAAACCCCGAAGACCGACGCTGTCTAACAGCTCTGGCAATACTTAATCGGTTTCAAAATTTGCTATGTGATTCAAGTACCACAGAGAACAGGCTGAAGATTATATACCAAATAAGGGGCAACCTATAGTTGCACCAGATATTGATAGAATTTAAATGGAAGACTATATTTGAAAATAGTCCCTTCATTCTGTAGAGGCAGATAGTTGGGGATTGGGTTGCATTAACATGCTGTGGATGCTTCTGAACAGAAATCACCATGGATGATAACGTACAGAAGCAATGTTAAATAACAAGTTAATTCATGTATCAAAGAAAATTGTGATAGCTTCTTTATTACCTTTATATCTTAACTCATTAAGAAAACGACCTCTCCTCCACTGCAAAGCAAGTGCTGTATTTATTGCTACTGACATTTCATCAATGCCAAGGTGAACCAGATCTCACTTTTGCAAATCCCCACAACTCTCATTAGTGAACGATAAAGATTCATATACAAACCTAGAAGTGTCTAGGAAGAAATAAGATATGTGATGAACTGTGGTTTGAACAATAAATCTCTGGCTGGCTGATGACAGTTTGACTGTTGTATATTAAAAGGGCTTTATAAACAGAAATGCAAAAGACCTGTCACGACAGCATGTATCACTAATAGATTGAGGTATAACCAAATTTGTTTAAATTCACACGATTCGCAAGCCAGCGGTGAAGATCAAAAGAAACTTATGTTCATACTGCTCCATCCTGTCACATCATTTATTAACTTTTTCCTGTGAACAGACCTGCCCGCAGCCTCCTTATTCTGTCTTAGTGCCACTTACCATTTCCCAGAAAACGATCTGCTTTCCAGACACGAAGATGCAAGGAATGAGAGCAAAACATGCAAATGGTCTCCTGCTGTCAGCTGAGAATGCCGTAACTGCAAATGCCAGTCGGGGCTCCCAGGCCAGCTTGAGTCAAGCACAGATCTGAAACATTGGGTAGGAAATGAATGGTAGGAATTGGGTGGGAATGAAACATTGGGTAGGAAACCCATTTCGACCCCAAAAAGTGAAGTCAACGTCCTGTTAAAAACACATACGCATGTAACAAAATTCTCGATTTTAAATGCTTGTAATGCAGCCCTGGTCTTGCTGCCGTGCAGGAATTAAATCCAAAGGACCGGAGGAAGGCACGTGTGCCCCGTGCAGACTGAGGTGTGCCAGGACAGCTACGGCAGCTCCTCACCCCACGCACTGTCTCCCCTCCAGGATAGGGGGGTCTTGGGGTGGCAGTTTGGGAAGCGGCCGCTGATGGGTGCCCGAAGCCCTGATCACGCGGGGGTTGAGCCCCAGCTTGTCCATTCTGCCGCAGCAGAGGAAATGCAGGTGAGATCTGTAAAAATGTGCAATAAATTATTAAGCTCTACAGACTTTGAGAAGGTGTGTGCTGGTGCAGACGCAGCCACAAGCTCCTCTCTGTACCAGCCCGGCAGAGAAGCAGCACTTCTGTTATAACATTAAAAAAAATGAAGATAAGCACCCAAAGCCAAGCTATGGTCTCAAATACCACCATCATATCCAATCTACTGATCTGCCTTTGTCTCTCGAACAATGTGCATAAATTCTTTCCCGGGGAAATAAAAAGCTGCATATCGCTTTGATTTTCGCCTCCAGAAGGAGTCCTACACAAGTCCCTCGTTACCCTCCCATCCAGCCCGAAGTGCACCGCTCATCCTCGAAAGCACTTACGGTATGGTGGCTGCTGCGGAAAAAAGATCGAACAGAGAAAAGGAGGGAACAGAATCTCTGCCAAGACAGAACACAAGTAATTTTCTAGGATGACTTCTGGTTTATATTTGTGTATATATAGACATATATAGAGACACACGTATACATACGTACAAGGTCTTTGTCTTGATTTCTGTGTGTAGGTGTTTGTATATACATGCATACACATATAGAGGAGGCAGGGCATAACTCACTGAATGTCTCACTCATTGCTGTTAGAAAACTGTTTAGGAAACCCCCCGTTCAGAGCTGAGAGGAGACGACAGCAGAAGGCTGGGTGCTCTGGTGCCATCTCCACTCCTCGGCACACAGGTACGGCTGTCGTCCACGGTGGTCCAAACCTACGGAGGTGAAGACGTGCCATCAGTCAGGAGGACACGGCAAAGACAAAGAGCTCAAAGGCAGCAAGTTCTTACATTGCAGAGGGAAAATGTCTAACGCGATCTGCCTTCAGACAAGAACTTCTCAGAAAAAGGTAGTAGGCGCTGGAAGATCTTCATATTGGCTTCATCTGGGGGAAAGCTGAACGCACCGAGGGAAGCATTTGTCCTCCCAAGTAATGCTTCAGTGGCGGGATCTGAACACTTTTTTGGGAAAGGGGAAAGGTGACTGTTACAGCGATTAAACACTGTGCCCCTGCTCCGCAGGAGACTTCTAGAGGTTGTAAAACTCTCAAATGCTGAACTGACAATCCAGAAAATGAATAAAATAAGGAAATACCCAAGCAGAGCAGTAGCAAAGAAACTACAATTTTCTTTTTGGAAAATTATGAATAGTCTTTGGATTGGTGAGTGTAATGTGTATTACACATTGAGTGTTCAATGTGTAATATCCAAAGACTTTCCATCTCCCCCTTAACAAGAAATATTTCCTTCTGAAGAGTCCCCCTGAGACCGGGAACTCTTCACACACAGATCGTGACATGATCAGAGTCCCCCAGAGTTACAAAGCCACACCAGGTAAAGGAAAAGGAACAGCTCTGACACAGGGCAGCAGCTAAATGCACTTTTAACATATTTAGCCACTCACAATCATCGGTGTCTCTCAAAAACGCTTGGACTTTTTGGCCAGTCTTGGCACCATCTGAATAAAACACAGTCATTGGGAGGGACTGTGTATGTTTTGGGCAGGGGACAGTTGTATAAGAGTCTTGCTGAGTTTTGGGGGGCAGCTTGGGCTGCCTGTCCGCAGGTACCTGCAATGGACTATCCCACTGGACGATCCCAAAGTACCTTGTAAGTGAGGTTGTTAACCAATGCTACTAACAGGAACACCTTCGCATTCTCTTCCATGAGCTGATCTCAGCTATTTGGGACTTGCAACATAAATTAAGACCTGAAAAGCCATAGGCATGTTGAAGGAAGGTGCCTGGGCTGACCTATATGACACTGAATCGACATTTTTATTGGCCTTGGTGATGGCATGTTTTTCCTCTCAGGCAAAACCTTCCCGTCCCCGCGGAGCAGCACACGTGCTCTGCTGGAGGGGGCTCGCGGGAGCCTCTGGCTACTTTGGCTCCTGACTTGAAAGGGAAGGACGGCATTGTTTCCCACCTCGGTGCATCTCGGGGTGCAACTAGATCATACCTGCACAAGGGAAGTCGCGCAAACCACCACTCATCTTTCTTTTTCAATGCCTTGTATGCTTTCTAAAAGTCCTTTATACACAGCCTTTATTTCAGGTCAGGTCTGTGTCCCTCCGGTCGTAAGGAAAATCCTTAAATCTTCCTGCCTGTCACACGCTCCGTACCAGTCGCAGGGCTTCTACAACGTTTGGACAGCTAGCATGAAACTGTTACTTTGCAAGCTTCTGAACCAACATCCGTTTTTCTTATAAGGGAGTCAATGATAAATTTTGCCCAAGTGGAAATGAATGCTTAAACTTCGTTAGAGTTATAAGTAATGCTGAAGTCACTGGTAAAGGACAGCAACCCAATACTTTGAGACCACCTGAAAGCACACAAACAGCCTTGCTGTTTTCTGATACCCTTCCTCATGGTAAGCAGGATTAATCCTCAAGTGATTCACTAAAACCAGGGGTTTTATATACCTCAAGGAGTAAAATACCATGAGCATGCATCAGTACAGTAAAATCAACAGGATCAAAGTGCTTACTCAACATGAGCAAGCGCGTCAGACTCTAGCCTTTAATTTAGCATATGCTACTCTCATGGGGCAGTTCCACAGCTTGAAAATGTCAATGAGAGGTTTTATTCCCCTGTAAGTCTCTTCCTGAACTTTCTCTCCCCCATCTTTTTTGAAACACTGTTTTTCAACCTTCAAAACTACTTAATTCTACAATTTTGGTCCATTAAGTATTAGGGTATAAATAATAATTTAGTAGTTTACATGTAGTTTGATATGGTCTTTCATGAGCTGATGCACCATGAAGCGTGGCTTGCTCCTCTGCCAAAGAGCAAGCAGCCAGAGTGTCCTACACCAAATTCTCACGTATGACTGGAGGGATGATGAATTGCATTTCTATAGGATAAAGAGTAGAAGGCCTTTGGACCAGCTAAATGTCTAAACGACATCTTCCAGCTACAAAACAGACAGAAATTTTTCCCTTATTAATTACTTTTTGTGAAGTCTTTTCATAATTCCTCCCACTGTTTTAAGTCAAGCATTCGTGTCAAGTTCTTTTGATCTTCATCCTCAATTATAGTGAGCAATTACCCCCTCCACCGGGCTTCTCAGCCACCTAATCATTCTTATCTCTTCTTTCTCCCCAAATCTAATCCTTTCTGCTTTTTTGGAAGCTCGCTATTAAGACAGTGCTACACATTTCCCAGGAACTCAGCAACAATATGTCACACCAAGGACTCCACAGACATTAGCCTTCTCTCTCATTTGCCCTTCAATTAATTTTAGAGATGAGGTGCACCTATCATGACTTGGATCTCTCGCCTCTCAGGGGTCTTAAAGCCTCTGTCATCAAAAATGTGTTTGCTCTGATATCTGTATTTATAATTTTGCCTCCCAGCTAAGAGTATTCAATCTTTCCTCCTGACGCGATTAGCGCTGCGCTGCAAAGCCTTCATTCAGAGCACCCCCCGTAGAGCCGAGGCATTTTTAGCCGACCGCTTGACATGCGGCAAAACCATCCCTCCCCCTCCCCAGGGCAGCTCAATAGCAGCTGACAAGGTGATGAAGCAGGAGTCTAAAAAGTGTGCATTTTTAATGCGCATTAAAGCTTTTGGAGTCCCAGGGAGCCTCAGAAGGAAACTTATGTCCTTGCTGGTGAAGGAGAAAATGCCAGAGACTGTGTTTGCATGGGGACAGACCTCCTGAAACTGATTCCAAAATACACGCCCAGTTCTTCATAAGAGTGTCGTGTCGACCAGCACTATAGCCCGTGTGCCATTTATGGCTTCGTTGCACTGAGACACCTCTTCAAACACGTCATTTTTACTATTGACGGCAGGAAAACTATGCTCTGCCTCTCACCTCAACGAGCGCTGGGTTGGGCGACGGGGCTGAGAGCGGCATTGCTGGGTGCCAAGAGCACGGCTGGCACACTTCAGCCGCGTACCCTATCGTTCCTTGCACGCCCACCAGCCTTTGTCATGCACGGGCAGGGGCTGGCTGAAGCTGCTGCTTTGGATGAACCGCTGCTTTTCAAGCGACTTCCCGGGAGCCCAGCACTCCTGGTACAACCTGCAGGTCGTGCCTCTCGCCAGCCCAGGCAGCTGCATCTTTCCTCGGACAGGATAAAGAAGATATCAGTAACACATCGGTGCAAAGCAGGGACCACGTTAAAAGAGCTGTGTAATGGCAGCCACTCCTAACTTTACATAGAGGCCACAGCTGGCTGCACTCCTCTAAAGCAAAGGGCATGGTCTGCCTTATGGTGACAAAAACCAAGTCTTTCGTGAAGCATTAAAGCCGTGGTGAAAATTTAAACCATTACTTCCAAGCTTCTACATTTCCACAAGTTTCTTCTTTAAAGACGGAACATGTAATGGGATTATTTTTTTAAAAATATAGTTAATGACCTAATCTTTGTAACATGGAATTTTGCAGTAGGTCAAGAATTAGTGAGGGAAATGGAATAACATTTATTCAAAAAACAGTACTGTTCATCCATCATTTCTTGTTTTCAACTACTAAAGGAGTAAGTACCTAAAAAAAAAAAAAAAGCATTCTGCCTCATTGCACACATCGAGTTCATAACTTCCAGTATTCACAAAATTCAGGTTTATTTGTGCTGGAAAAAATAGTTGCAAGCATGTTAGCTTCTTCAGGTTGTTACTGTGCAGAAGAACCATATCTACCTGGACTGTATTTAATACACTCGAATTGAGATGACTAGAAAAAATACTACTTACAGAAAAAAATCTGCAGTATCTAAAAAGAGGATTTTTTCATTTAAATATTTAATGAATGTATATACAGAAAAATTGTTTTCCACTGTTTTCTGTTCAACCATTTACTGCTTTTTCTTTTTTTCCTCTGTTTTATCATTGAATGTAAAGATTAGGAGACTGGCAATGGCATGGGATAGACCCCAAGAAGAGATCACTGCAAGGCTCGTAATGGATAGCTCTTTGCCAGCAGTCACTGTTTGCCATTTGCACTTGCCAATTAGCTGTGACAGGCCAGAAGAACCCCAAGGTGTGATTTTGGTGTCTAACCCTATAAGGCACAACCATACCAAGCACCGCTCTACAAAGCCTTTCACACCAAGGACGTTCCCATTCCTGTAGGTTCACAATTCAGAAGCCAGCAGCTTTGACATTTTAAAAGCAAACACTTTTGATCCCAAATACCCAAGTTCTGGCATTATGATCAGCAAAAAAATCACTTATGTTCTTCATCAGACAATAATTCTTCATTCAAAATAATAATTCATTGAATTGTTTTAAGTACGGATGGTGGATCCAGCAATGTAAGAATTTATAGTCACAGTCAATACATCAGTTAATTTCCTAATTGTGAGAAGAATTTCTGCTAAATAAAACGTGCAAAGGCAATAAAATGCATGTTATTCAAATATAGACTAGTTAATAATCCATTCTGTTTCTATGTCCTATATCTCATTAAAAGTATGCTATTTGCTGTATTCATTTGTTAATTGTTGGAGTTCGGTCATTCTGCTCCAGCCCGAGCCCCGCTCTCGTGGCCGCGGGCATCCAGCCCTGGGAAGAGGCGCAGCCCCGGGAAGGGCTTTCTATAGCAGAGGTGTATTTCTACATGCACCAGCAGTGGGAAAAACTGGGTTACAACAATTCTGCAGTTCCTGAGCTGGTTCCCAGGGCTGCGAGGGTGAACAGGAGCCGTGGCAGGAGGCAGCGCCGGGGACCCAGCCGCTGCTCCTTCCTGGTCGCTCACCAAAGGAACTGCTGCAGTGACCTTCATCGTTCCAACTTTACACTGAAAATGGGGTTTATTTAATATTGTTTCTATAGATTTCATTTTTTTTGTCTTTTTTTTAAACCCACGAACCGGGCAGTCAGCTGATCCAAGTGTTCCGCACTCAAATAAAGATTTGATTTCACACTGCACAGATGTACTCCAGTTAAGTGTCTGCCAGATTTTAATGATAATCTCTCTTAAGAACTATTTAGCAAGGTAGAAGTGAAGTCTCGTGCTGCAGCAGAAAGCAAACCAGATGCTGCGTTCGCCTTATTTTTCAATTACACCGTTCCAACCTTCACCTCTTACTTCATGTCGCCTTTCTGCAACAGGCGACAGTGCTGGAGTTAGTCAGAAAGCCATTTATAAACACCTGAGTGACCTCCTGCATTCGCATCTTAAACAAACTAAAATCCTCCTGGTGCTGCTCCACATCCTAACCATCAAATGAAAAACAGACCCCACAGAAGTAGCTAACAAACGAGGCATGTCTGCGTATACACACATAGACGTATGTTCTGCATTGCCCTATGGATAAACCCTAGATTTTCAGGGAAACCATGGAAGAAAAAATTAATTTTAACTAAAGCAAATCCATTTCTGCCGTAACACCTCCTCTTGCAATCAGTCAACAGTCCCACAACTGCATCCTGACTTAGGTCCTTTCCTCGAGCTACTCACCTATCGCAGGAACAAGGCTTCTGAGGAGGCCATGAAGTTCAGATAAGGCTGTGTTTACCGTTTTTCTTGGCACACGAATATCTTCTGTTTCTTAGAACCTCACACCGCCAAATTAATTTAATATTTACAAACCCTTGCAGGGAAATAACACAGCAAACAGGAATTTACAGAAGATGTAAAAGGCAGCTATAATCAGAGATATCTCAGCAGTAACACCACATAATTTTTATGTCATCTTTCAATCACAATCCCCTTAATGCATCCTTGAAAAATAAGGACCGCATCAGTCATGGCAGATTTAATAGCCAGGTAGATTTATACTGGAACAAAGCCAGAGGCAACTTCACATGTAAATAGCAGTGTTTGGATTATTTTAAATACTATTACCCAGCTCAGTTTTGTTTTTATGCTGTATTAACAACCCCACGAGATTCTGCAGTATCACAGACCCTTATAAGAAAATATATATATATATCTCAGCGTTACCAAAAGCACTTACTGAAATGCATTTATTAAAATAAAGCTGGCATTTTCCATCTTGTGTGTGCTTAGCTAACGACAGCGAGTTAATTGATAGCTCTTGCCTGCAGGCAGGAGACAGGCAGGAGCCGGGGGCCACGGTGCTGGGCTGATAGGGTGGGTGGCACTGGGGCAAGGGCGATATCCACAGATTTGGGGAGACGCGGATGTTATTTAGTCTCTTCTGTAACGGTCCCAATAGCAGAAGAAAGTCTGCCATTAAGTAAGCCCCCGTTAAAACTGACGATCGGATTTACTTCTGCCGAGCACGCAGACCAAGCAAAAGAACAGTTTTTCTATCATAAACATTTCTCACGGCACAAAAACAATGCTTGCTTCCCAGCGTGTCAAAACGTCGCTTCATTAGATTGTGGCTAATTAGGCCACGCCAATAGTTTGCAACGAAACACGTCAGTGCCCCTTGCAGCCAGCAAAGCCCAGCGCGAGGCTGGCTCAGCGGGGAATGGGGGGCTGAAGAGAGCAGAAAACCATGCGTACCTCAGAAAGAAAGGGCGAGTAAATAAAAACCAGCTTGCAGGTGCTTTCTAGTCGGGAGGGGAGGACTCACGGGCTCTACCGTGCTCCCCAGCCCAAGGCTTCAGTGGCTTCTTGCAGAACTCACCTTGAATGTTTCATGTCCCTCCCCACGCATTCATGGCCAACAGGTTTTTCTTCTACTGCAATCCTAGAAAGTTCAAACTCGTTAGCATAACTTTTTACCAAGTTTTCAAATCAACATGCGCAAATAGAAGAAAGTTATCCCCAAAAAGCGGCATTCGGCTGTCCCCTCGCTAACAGTGATGGGGAAAACGGGGTGGTGGGTGCAGGAGAAGTGGGTTGGTACCTCCGGTGTCTCCGGGACAAACTGCAAAATGGTCTCTCCGGCCAACGGCAGAAAGGACCCCACAGCTCAGTACACACTCTCAGATATTCTGTTTGATGAGCTGCGTGGAGCCGGTGCAGAGGGGATCTCCAGGGGAGGAGATTTACGTACATATACGTTCAGCTCATTTGTTGCTCAGGAAAACTCAACAGTAAGCCCCACACCCCCGCCCGACGCCCCTGGTGCAAGCTTGCAGTATGTTGCAATCTACTTCCATGCTTCGGGGGGGATGTGATGGTGCTGGTTAATTCAAGGGCACATCCTATTTGGATATTCTTTTAACAGAGTTAAGAAGTAGAATTCAAGTCCCATAAGAAAAAAAATCAGTTGCAGAGAAATACAGGTAGCAGCAGCCAAAGCAAAAACTTTGCTTACGAGCTCAATTCTCTTACGGTGAATTCCTGGACTGAGATTTTAATACTTTGGCATTTGAGATGAGAAGCTTAAATGAACAAAAAAAGACAATGAGTCACAACATCTGTTCCTTTTTCCATTACAGTCTTCCTAAAAGCACAGATATGACAAGCCTACATCAGCTTCCAGTCCTTGCGCAGGGGGAACCACACGCTCCACATCGCTGCTGCCAACAGACGTGGCAGAGCCTCTCGGTACCAACCAATTAACGACTCTTCCACTGATGCTTTCTCGTTAAAAGCAGGTTAGGCACTACGGCTTCCCACACCCACAGTCCGACCATCAGCTCTACTGCATGTTATTACCAGTTTGGAGGATGCGCAGTAGACTACTTCCACTGTCAAACCATCATAGCTGCAGGGAGGGGGGGGCAAGAAGAATTGCTATTTTCCACTGCTTTTGTGATCACCGTAACACGTACATTGCATCCTGCTCTCTGAGGAGGGCAGGGAGCAAGCGAGTCCATTATCCCATTGATGGCTGAGCGACAGATTTATCCACAGCCTGCTGAAGATGCAATTACAGGACACTTGCCTCATACGTGGGTTCACGTTCCTGCTATGCTGCAGGTTTCCTATATAACAGTTAGCTGGGGTGTCCCAACTCACCCTTCACCCTGGGAAGCAGGAAGGTGTTTAATCATCTTTAATTTGTCTTACAGTACCATGGTTCCCAGCTTGGGGTGGTATGCAGACCTGGCTGATCTGCTGTAGCAGCCAGAAGAAAGGGTTAACTTCGGAGCAGGATTTTGAAATATTCTCTCCAGGGTTGGGAAGTGTTACTGGAGACGCAGATTGAGTAGGGCTCAGTGTAACCTCAGCAATAACAGAAAAAGCCCACAGTTCTCCTGCAGGTCTAAAGATCATTTGGCATAAAAACGTATGAAAAATTTTGTTCACAATATTCATGAGTGGCTAAATGAATTTAAAAATACACTGGGCGGGGCGGGGGGGGGAAGAAAAGGAAACACCAGGAGCTGCGGGCAGCCGTATATTCTAGCGCAAGATCCAGGCCAAAACTGAATCCCTGCTCTCAGCTGGAAAGCAATCAGGCACCCAACAGGAACCTAAACAAAACCTCTCACTAATCTCAGATACTGACTTTTATCACAAAACTCTCTCCCAGGACCATTGATGAATAAGCTTAAGTGGCAACTCACCTGCTGAGTCAAAACACGTCAGAGGTTTTGGAAAAAAAAATCGTTGAGTTGAGAAAAGCCCTTCTTCATGTTTGTCCTTGATGGGAATCCACTGAAGGGGACACGCATTCACGTTCCTTGACCTCCGGGAACATACCAGGTTGTCACAAGTAACGTGAGAAGTGGTTCAGCAGACGTGCAGAGGAGCATTCCTCTGCACCTGGCCCTGCAGACCTCCAGCTCCACAGGTAAACCCCTACGTCTTACGGGCACGTTCATACAGGCTTAGCAAATGGTTTTCAGCCACTCTGCAAATGTCTTTTCAAATCTGAGGTTTCCAAAAGCCTCAAGTACCTTCCTATTGAAATAAAGTACGATGAGGACACTTCACCATTTAACTAGTGATGTTTCCAGATGGAAAGTTAAAATTAGCGTGCGTTCACCGTATGTCACTGAAGCCACTAATATGAGCACAGTTGTATTGAATTTCACTACCCATATGGAAGGAAACCAACATTTTTATTCTCTCCCATGGTTTGTAAAATTTATTTCAGAATTTTAGCTGTGTTGGGTATTTTCAGATTTGGTACGTGGCTTCTGTGATAGCGTGACAGCTGTCATTTGTATGTTTGGGGGTTTTTTTAGTTGGATTTTTGGGTTTTTTTAGAAGCCACGCATTTCTCTGTCCTCTCCACACACTCCACTTCGGTGAACACAAGAGTCGCTGGACCAGTGTGCAAAGGCATCCCGGGCCTTTTGATGTGCTGCCTCCCGCGTTTCACTTACCACAGGTTTCTCTTGCCGAACGAAGTGAACTACAAGTACCTCGGAGCCAGGAGCGTCGGTAGAGACAGCAGCTTACCTTCAGACTGACGAGCCTCCCAGACACCCCGTGGGTTTTGCAGGATAACGAATGAGATGTGGCCAGGAGCTCATTCCCACTCGGACAGAGATCAGTGTGCAACCCCTTCGCATCGTTTCCACTTAAAGCAAACGATGGCTGTACGCTCTTCCAAAAAAATCCCAACCAAATAAAACGCATGTCACCTGCAATCTTAAAGTTGACATCTACTCTATTTATTTTTCCCTCCTGATTTATATCCCTTTAAATCAATGGCCTGAAATTACAGCCTTCCCACAGGCGCGCAGATCCCATAAATTTCGGACTTTTAATACTACTTTATTTCAAGGCTGACAAACAGTAAGCCTTGTCAGAGAGGGTAATTAAGAAAGTTATGCTTGGTGTCACCGGATGGTGCAGAAAAATGCTTTCCTGGTGCCTCTGCCCACCGCTCTGCCGTGTGTGGGTCTCCAGGACGCCCAGGCTGGATTTGGGGTGCACCCATCAGAGATGAGGCTGAGCTGGACCATAACCCCCCTTCCTACCGCCTGCAGCTGCCCCTGCACGAGCCCCCCTCCTTTGGGTACCACCCTGCGCACGGGCCACCCGCCCTCCCCATCCTCCCCCTCTTCACATCTAGGTCAGTTGTGCAATTTAATAGTACAGTACAAAAGTAATTTTGAAAAATCAACAGTATCTGTCAGGCTATTTAATTCTGATTACAGCAGAGCCAAGGGCTGCACACGCACTGGATTTTTATTACGTATAGAAAGACTTTGTATTCGGGTAAGGCGCCTTCTCCCTGAATTATTGCTCTGCAACTTCTCTCCTCATGAAAGTCCTGACCTCTAGAAGTCAAACCCTGGGCAGGAGAGCTTTAGTCTTTATTACTATGCTCCTTGTAGGGGAATGAATTACCTTGTGATACCTGAAGCAAGTAGGTTGTTTTAAGGTTTCTCCTTAAATCTGCTTCATTTTCTGCAGCGTTTGAACAGACCGTTGTAATTGTTCCATATATATTTTCTTCAGGAGTTTCATGCCAGCTGTTGGAGAGATGCTATGTGAAATAAGATGGAATTTATCAAGTGCCTCCATCGGTGCCCTCAGTGATGCCACAGCCTTCTGAGAGAGGAGACCTGGACACCAGGCACCTCCCTGCCCCCGGCGCTGGCACACGTGTCGGGGAAAGCATTGCTGCCGCCGGTTTGGGGTGCTTTGGTTCTGGTTTGCTCTTTGGACACTCACGTAGTAAATCTACTGCCCGATGGCAAGGCTCACGGGAGGAGAAACTCCTTGCAAGCTGACAGTAAAATAGGGTCATTCTCCCCCTCTGGGCTCACCAAAGCCATTCCCATCGCCAGGGCTGCCCTCAAGACCCAGCATGGTTTTTTTTCCTTCTCTGTGATGCTGGAAGTTTTTGGCCAGATGTTGGTTGAGCAAGGGAGAAGCGAGAAGACATTAAAGCTCAGGACCTTGACCTTGTCCTGGGGACAGGGAGGGCTCTGGCACCCACCCACGACCCTCGGCTGGGATTTCCTCGGGGATTTCTCCCTTTTTCCACAGTAGCGGCCGGACGCAAAGCTTGGCTATCAGCTCGCACTTTGCCAAAAGCCGGGAAAGCTCAGCTCGCACAGCAACCGGGGCTTTCTTTAAATGTCATTTTTAATATTTAATGACCCTGGATGGCCTCGATATTTACAGCATAAGCCATTTCATTGGGAAGTTAAATATATAGCCCAGATATTTAAGGAAACTGGTTCAGAGCCACATAAATGTAATTGCACTTAACGTGACCTGGGAATGAAATCGCACACGGTACATTTTTTTTCTGCAGGATGTTTAAACCCCATTTTGAACACATTATGCTAGGGGAATCTCTTTCAGTGTGTTGCCTGGATAGATTTCACTAATGCCGAGTTGTGCAAGCAATCCAAAGCACCCAGGCTTAAAAGAGAAACTAATGAAAAGTCTGTATACTTTACTATATATACACTTTGCTATACTATATATAGAGGTACATAGTGGAGCTTTTGTAAATTGACACCTGTTTGCTGAAACAGGCTATTAAAAATGCATTTCCCAAAAATCAAAACACATAAAGAAAGGCAATAAGAAGAACAGTAAGTGAAAGAAAGGCAATAAGGAGGAGTAATATGTAATACTATTTTTGTAACAGCAAAGATGCATAAATACCCTGATGTTAAGCAATTACGAATTGAGTGCTTTTCTATTATTATTTATCTATATATCAAACAATTTCAACCCAAACTACAAACTCCTCGCACAGATATTTGCTTTGACAGGAGCTGCATCTCCCCTGCCTCCCCAACTCGCAGCATCCCACCCCGCTCCGGGCCCGTCCCACGCTTGCAGTCTTGACCTTGGTCACACCACCAAGCAAGCTGCTCCAGGAGGAGGAGAGGTTTTCCTTCAAGCACCAAAACAAGCTTTACTGCTCTCCACAGAACAGTTTCTCTTCATAAGGAGCCGGAAAACACAGACTTTTGTCTTCGATTAATCAAGAACTGAAGCAAAACGCCCATCTGTGCCAACGTACGGTCTGCAGATGGTTTTGTAAATTATTTTGGGCCCATGTCTTCCAATAGCATTTTTCTGCACAGGACAGGAAAAATTCAAGCCAAAGGTAGCCTAGAGTGGCCCATTTTTTTCTCCTTTCTGAATTTCTACAAGGAATATTCCAGCCGATATCCTAGCCTTCTTCCTCAGAGATGTGGGTTCTGTTTTCTCCCATAAATACCTCAAAAATGGCAAGCGAGCAGCTGGAAGAGGCCAGGTTTCGCCTTCCATTTTGCCGTAAGTGAAACCATAACTTACAGAAATATTTAGGAGGGGAGCAGAGATCCCAGCAGGCAGCCAGCCCTCCTCATGTGCTTCGGGGTTACACACCGTGATGAATCAAGACCAGAGCAAGGAGAGCAACGGGGGCCCTTTTTCCAGGCATAATAAATGAAAGCAGAGGAGTATTTTTTCTTTCAAGTTGACAACCCAATAACACAGCAACACGGTCACAAATCATCTCGCCAAAGAGGGATTTCTAACCCCTGCCAAAGCTCTGCTCTGTTTGTGGAAGCTGTATGTACGATACCTCTCAGCATACACCCCAGAGAGTAATTTTTTTTTTGGATCAGAAATAAAAATACCATCACGTTTTTGACCCGCTGTTCAGGCATAGTCCAAGGAACATATTTAATGTATTCTTCTCCATATCAAAGCAAAATAACTCAAGTAGAGCAGATGATTTCTATTTGCTGGGGGGGTAGGGAAGGAATTAAGGTTTGCGGAGGAGCCTCCCCCCGCGGCTTGGCCACGCTGGGCCAGTTGCCCACACAGCAGGGCTTCCCTGGAAAAATCACTGCAGGAGGATTCCCCTCACTTAGGAGCCATAACAGCAACTATAAGGGCTTCCAAAACCATCCCCAGTATTTCTGAGGAAGGGGGCAACGCTGAACGGGGCTGGGAAACACACGTTATCACCTCTCACATCTCGTGATGTGCTCTGCACCCAGCCGAGGGACGTTGCTCTGGATGATTTACTGTTACTGGGTTTTATTTAACAGGGGTGCGGAAAGCTGTCAAACGTTTTATCACCCGTGGCAGTTAGGGCATGATACATGCTGATATCAGCCGAAGATTATAAGGCAATAATATAAAGTCTTATTGGAAAGAGAATGGAAGCTGGAAATCTTGGCTAGCGATCACTCCTACCTTTGTAATGAGTTTCTGGACCAGTAGGGGTGAAATTGCATGCCAAAAACCACGTATAATTTATCCCTTGTTTAAACACATACTGGCAACCCAATTATTATTTTCAGAATCACAGAGTTTAACTTATCAGTGTATTATTGAACAAGAGCTTTCTCTCATTTCACGTAACACAGCGGAGTGTGCTTTAATGAGCAGGGAAACCCAAGCCGAAGCCCCACCGCTGGGTAACGGGGAAAAGGCACGCCGCGCCTACGGGCACCGGCCGGCGCAGCGCCGGGACGGGCCGACTGATGCTCCTCCCTGGGACAAGGATGCTCTCGGTCACCGTGTGCCATGTTGGGTGCAATAGCATAGCTTGTGCTGCTTATGCTCTTGAACCTGAAGGTAACAGAGCTCAGCGACCGTTGCCAACAAAATTGTGGTCATATTCCCCCCAAAATGCACAGATCTGCTGGGGAACTACATTCCTTAGTCTTCTTGAAAGAAAGGGGGAAAATAAGTTTACCTTCAAAAACACCAGTCTAAACAGGCAAATGCTTCTTGAACACGGAGATTAATTAATGAGAATGACACAGGACCCGAAGAGCAGAGACCTCCTGCAGGAAGCAAACCCCCAGGGCGGCACAATGCGACCCCAATACCCCGAAATAACTTTACTCTTCAGTTTCTCAATCGCCTGGGCATAAACCAGGGTTTGGTTTTGTGCCATGTGATTACCAGCTGTTTGAACAAGGACTATCTTTCGTCTTGCTTGTAGCGGTCAGCACAAGGGACCAAGAGCAGCGTGGTATAAGGAGCAGCTACACAATGTGCTCATGTGCTCCACGAGCATCACGGGGTCTTGCACAGCTGTATCCACATCCACAGGAGAAATTGCAATCATCTTGAAGCCAAAGGTGGACAAAAGTAAGAAAAATATTAGCCAGCCCTGATATTTCAGCATAGGATAAAAATATAAGGCACACTATTTTGCCTGCAATGTTACTATGGTGATTTCACTAAGGACAAAGTAGCACGATGTTTAGTAGAGCCGTGGTTATGAACCAAAGCTCACAAGCAAGATACTAATCTGCCCATTAAACAATACCAGGGTTGGTGAATAATAATCAAAAAGCAATTACACAACAGATAAACTATCAGAGCTCACCCTGCTAAGCGTGAAGGTCAAATACATTACATTAACTAGGGATCCGCTCGCTGAAAGCCTGCGACTTGGTATACAAAATCATTACCTCTAGCAGCATTAATAATGAAAAGGATTGGCAGCACTACTTCATTTACTTAGACCAACACAAAATGCCTGGCATAAATATTGCACTAAATCACATGCAAATTGCCTGCATGCAGTAGATCGAACCATATGAAACTACTGCGCTGTAGAAAATACATATATATACTTTAAGTATACATTCCACACTTTATAAAGATGTGGTGAATTTTGCTGTTTAGAGCTCCATGTTACTGAGTTGATGACCCAAGTGTACACATTTTGCCAGTTATTACTATATTGCAAATCACTTTTTCAAGTAAAAGACATTCATTACATGCGGAGACGCTGTGACTGACTGCTGTGGTTTTGTAATGGTTTCCCTTTTGGGCTGTTTATGAGTCTTATTTTTGTGCTAGAATCTTCTTCACTTGCTTTCTGCCAAAGGGTAAATATCTCTTCAAAGCCCTCAGACAAACTTGCAGGTGTCATAAATTCGTTTCTCACCAGGAGCGATGCACTCGCACAAAGACAGGGCTGAACCCCGGGCTGCGTGCCGGGCCATTCGAAGTGCTTCGTGTGTACTTAAAAATATGAAGAAAGAAAAAAGAAACTAAGCTCCCAAAGCTCTGGTAGAGCAAAGGCTCACCTTGCTGAGCTGGCGTGATGTGCTTCGTATTCTTAAACTTGGACCTTTGGTTCATAAACTACTCTTTTGCCACCTTAGAAATTCTGTTAGATTCTCACCCGCTACGGAAATTGAGAAATGTAAACCAATGTAAATAAATAGGAGATTGTCAAGGGAAGAGCAAGAAGCAGTCTGTATTTGGTCACAAAATAGACTGGGCTGGGGAGGAAAGAGAAAGATGCTGTTGACTTTTTCTAATCAAAACCCATACGATTTACATACGATCAAATGGGGAGAGAGCATCCCCCTAAGCTGGAGAACAGCTACTCAGTAAAAGGGGCAATCACACTGGGTGTCACTAAAGGAGTCCAGACAAAGAGAAACCATGAGGCGTTTTGTTGGCATTACAGACTACAGTATGAGCAATAACCCGTTATCTTCTTGTCTGACAGAGGTAACTGCCCTGATGCCTTAAAGAATTTATTTCCCCAAACCTCTGCCCTCCTCCCATCTTTCCCCCTAATTCATTTTTCCTGGGAGATGCGGGCTCGCACCGCCCGGCCTGAGAGCAAGGAGCTTCCTCCCCCTCATCATGGTGGGGAGACAGCACCGAGATGGGGGCTAAATTCTTTCACAGCAAAGCTATATGTAATTTCGTTACTTGAGTGATGAAAACCTACTCCCTGTTTACACCAGGACTGCTATTAAAGCAATTATTCAGGATCAATGCAATATGGCAGCAGGATTTAAATCTTGCCTAGCAGCAAGGCAAAGAAACTGCTTCTCCAGACAGGTCAAACTCGTAACACTTTGTTCCCTTTGCAGCAAAGACCAAAGAGCAATCTCTCTGAAGTCCTTGGTAACAGATCTATATAAAAATGCTTTTAAAAGTCTCCAGCTAGACCATATTGCTGCTACTTACATTCTTCCCGGTACATACCGCAGGTTACAGGCAGCTTTCAGGAGGATGCCCTGTAAATGCCAGGTTCACCCGCTGCAGACTGTGCTCAACAGCCTTCTCCCGGGAAAGGGCCCAAGGGCTCAGCCCGCCGCACGGTTTGACTCAAGCAGGGGCCAAGCCCGCGGGCAGCCGCCACTCACACCCCACGCACCGGGGTGAAAAAAGTGCCGACGAGCGACTTCTGTCCCCATGACATCCAGCCGTGTCCCTGCACTGTACAAAAGGGCCGGTGGTCTCTGGGTTAGCATGGAGGACAAGAATTTTTTTTTTTTTTTTAAATGGGAACTGTCAGATTTAAGGTATTTCCACAAAACCCTGGATGAAAACATGCTACATTATAATTATGTTTAAAATTCACTGTGTTTTGTACGTGCTTCGGCTGGTTTGCCTCACATCCCCAAGCAGTGCAGATGCTGTGACGTCCACATGAGCTGCTGCAACCCAGTCCTCGCTCCAGCACTCCTCATCTTAAAAAAAACCCCTGATGCTATGCGTTTAATTAATGCTTTAAGCTACAGTGAAGCATCCTCTAAAGACACTTGTAAACCTACAAGCTTCCAGTCTTACAAACCCCCTTTTTGTGTCCTGTCCCCCTTTCTTCCTTGTTTTTGTATCGCTGGCTATCATCAACGGCGGCTTTTGGGAGCACACGGTTGCTGTGGAGCTGCTGCAGGGGTGCGAGGGCTGGCACCATCGTTGCCTCCTGTGCCACAGGTCCTCCAAAATATGCACAAAACATTGCAACCAGAGCAAAGAAAACGAACCAGCTGGAAACCAGCAACCCACTGGCAATTCCACTCCCACGGCTGTTCTGGATTTTAAAGCATACTTGGATTCACCAAGGAGATGCCACGGCGACATTAGATATCGATTAACTACCCCGGGCGAGGGCCTTTCAGGATGCTCAGTAAGCCATCGCCTGCTCCTCTCCTGGATCCCCCGTCCCTCTGCTGCCCCTGGCAAGATCTGCAGAGACGGCATCCGCTGCTCTCGGTCCAAAGCTCAGTGAACCTTTGTCCATTAACAGATGTTAACACTGATTTTTTCCTCCTTCCTCATAAATGCAATATCTGCTGGTTGGAGAAACATATTAAATGAAATGGAAAAAAGTCAGGTTTGGCAAAAATGTGTACCTGTCACTGCTAGAATTTGTCCTTAGGGGGACAAATGGTAAACGACCATTGCAGGCTCTAAGCAGAAGGGGAACCGGCCCATAGATCATCCGCTCCTTTTATCATCTTTCTATGTAGTGCTTTTATTTAGCAAGCCCATTTGTGTACAAAAGGGTATTTTCCTAGGCTCTTCACAACCCTCGCGAAAAGCACTGTCCCTAAGCCAAAGAATGTGTAATCTTGGTAAGACCTGTCAGCAAATTCAGAAAATATCTGTAAGTAGAAATACACAAACCCATCAAATTCATACAAACATTAAAGCAATCACTGTATTTTCAAGTTCTTCAAAATATCTGTTATTCTTACTTTATTTTAAGTCTAATTCCCGGCCTGCTGATACCAGGGTGGTTCTCACTTCATGTTGAAGTTTGGGTCTCACATTTCCATTTAAAAATTCTTTTCTCATGTAAAGGGTCTCTGAAAACTTTTATTAAGTATTCAAAAAGGAAGCATGCAGAGATACAGTTCAGAAACTGGAGCAAATGTTGCTGTATTTGTCCATCCATCTCTAACGCTGAAGACAGCATAGAAACCTGATTGCTAACGCTTCTCGAATTTTGCTGCAGGGAGGGAAGATATTTCTTGGTATTTAAGCTGTAGGTGAAAGCAAGACAGACATCTGCTAATTGCTGGTTTCTGGGAAATAGGAACTATTGAAATTTGGGGGCTGATGTATTTTTTTAATTAGCTCGTAACTCTTCTTACATGCAGTAGCTGGAGAAGACCTTTCTACTTACCGCAGAGTGACAACACGGGCAGAGGAAAAGCACAGATTTCTGTACAGTTCCCGGCCGACGTGTTTTTCTCCTGTACAAGAACACACCCCACCCTTGCACACCTACGCGGTCTCACTCCATCCCCCTGCGGCACCGGACAGCCACGTAATTTCGGGTATCGGACCGAACCAGCGGCATTCTGGATTCCCAGGTCCCAGAAAAACCTGCGGGGGAACAGACCCCAGGGAGGCGAGCGACATCCCCCCGGTGCTCTTCACCCCTCCCCTTTTCACATGCTCTCCTTTACGCCCTTTACTTGCACACTTCGGTCCGGGAGCAGCTGAAACAAGCCCCTGGCTGGCTCAGGAAGACACAAGGAAGTATTTCGCCTTTCCTCCTCCCTCCAACCTCCTTCCCCCTTATCTTTAAACCCTGAGGATACCAGCAGCCTCCAAACACTTTTAAGAACAGTATCTGCAGATCTCAGGCATGGTACAACGGCGGCGAATCGCTTCCATGTTAAAAGATCAAGGCAGCTGTAAAACGGAGGCCAAAGCCTGCAGCAGATACCATCATAAGCTTTTTCTAGGCTACAGCTTATTTTACGATACATCTTAAAATGTCCCTGTCACTTTTTACAGCCAGTGACCTTCATTTAACTCTGCCGGGCTTTACGACTTAAGCCAAGATGCAAAACGCCATCCCGCACCCCTGGGGGCACGCTGGTCGCCATGTGCCTGCCTTGGGCTCTCCCCTCCCATATACAAATCCAGTTTTCCCCAGCAATTTCCCGCAGGAGCATCACTCCTGCCGTACCAAGCCCCGCGCCGCAGCCAGCATCTCCCGCTGGCTCCCCGCCTCGGCCCCGGTGCGATGTTGCATCTCCAAACACCCCAATTATCCTCCCCAGCTCGTTTTACACTCTGGCACGCAGTGTATGTTCACCAAAAACAAGATCTCAATGCCCGTAAAATATATTTGCCCAAGCCATGCACAGAAAAAGGCAGCAGAGGAAATTTCCCTTTAGGAGCTCCCAGTGCGGTCTACGCTAAGCAAAGCACTTTGCCGAAGAAAGACGTGGCCTTCGGAGAACGGCGATAACAGGAGGGACTGAAGGATATCATCCAAACACAACAGCAACGCGGCGAGGTGCGAGGATGAAGGATGGAGCTCCCCTACAGCAGATGGTGCAGATGTTCCCTCTCATCCGTCTTCCATATGTTCCAACTCAAAACCGAGCAGGTCTTCAGTTTTGCTCCGGTTGAAACCCCCACTCTCTGTGCACACAAAGCACAGCGCAACAGGCACCGGAGCATCGCACCGCCGCCCGGGACGGCGTCTCGCCCTACCCAGTATGTCACCGGGGCCCGAGGGGTCATTTGCCAGGCAAGAAAGTTTTTCTCCAATATTCATCCCCGCAGAAGTCAGGAGGTGAGACTCCCGATTCTCAGCTCAATGGATTTGCACGCGGGCGGGATGGAGGACATGCTGGGGCACGGGGGGATGCTGGCTGCCACCAGCACCACTCCGGTGGCCAAGCATCACCTATGGCTTCCTCCTTTCTCAGAGGTCATTCCCGACCCGTCCCACCCAGCAGTAAGCCAGCCACCCAACCCTGCCAGGAAACAGGGATACAAAACTGAATATAAACTGCAACGGCACAGACCCCGTTTTAAAGCCTGCTTCTCATCACCAGGCAGCTGGTGACAGAGTCGAGCAGCAGCGTAATCCGACTTTAATTGATGATGAGAATATTCATCTGGGCTCTGTCCAATTTGGTATACTTAATACCTTGTGCCTTCTCCACACGGATCGATTTTTGCATTGGGTTTATGAGGCGTAATTAATATTCATTCAGAATTAAGTAGAATAAGAATCCCAATGCATGAAGATGTTTATTATTTATTCATATTTGAAGCTTGTTAGATTAATCTATTTTAAATTACTGCATGCTGCCAGGCACAATTATTATAATTTATTAGGATAATTTCAGTGTTTTATTTCCCTCTGATGCAACCTTGCAGAAGGTGTATGCTGCTTCTCAAATGCTCCCACAAAGCAGCTCGTGCTGCTGCTAACGGAGCTGCAGCCCAGCAACAAGCATCCCCTCTCCAAAGGGGCCAGCCTCCAGATGAGGGGTGTACCACGCTAATTTATTTTTTAAGCAGATATCCTGAGGTATAGAAATCCTTGCGTCACATCTGGGCATGAGGTGGGGGGTGGACTCATTTGTGGCAAGACACTAGGGAAAAAAAAACCACCCATGGTGACTTATTCCTAAAGATGCTCTATGATGAGTTGCAATAGCTGGCTCGGGCAGGTTAAGGTTACCACACAGGGCATACCCCAGCTAAGCAGCGTAAAATGATGGGCACGTGTGGTACCTCCAGAACCTGCCTTTGGCCACCAAAGAAACCCCCAAAGATCTTCCTGCCTCTGCTTCTCGGGCATGAGGCAGGCTCCTCCTGAGACTTTACAGAAATGGTACTTAGAGCGAGGGGAACGTGGAAATAAAGTCTTCAGCTCCATGCTGTGCAAAAGACTTCACCTCATTTCTTCAAAAAAACCCCTACATATTTGCTTAAAAGCTGCAGTTACCATTATTACATTTAATTGATACCCTCAGGGGCTCAAAACGAGACAGGCTTTTATGAAAGTTAATTATTTTCCTCCAGGGCTTGCAAGGTAAAGGTGCAATTACAGCAGCAAGGGCCGCTCCTCGCACCGAGGCGGTGCCGGCTCCTTGACAGCCCCATGCCAGCGCCCAGGCGCTGAGCGCAGATCGCTGCTACGCATCAGGTTTGCCTCCGCTGCAGTAGTCACAGATTGCCTTTGCTCATTTTAGCCTTTAAAAAATAATTAAAAAAAAAGAAAAGACCAATTTGACTCGACAAGGGACCAAATCGCTCCATGTACGAACCTGTCCTAATTACAAGCGTTACTTCATTCGGTTCCGTCCTTCCAGCGACGCTGAAGCGAGCACACACCGAGCCGGGTGCAGAAATGGGGCAGGCTTTGGGCAAGTCCTTCCCACACCAGCATAATGAGGGAAATAAGATGACTGGCAGCAAATCAATCAATTGATACTTGTACATCACTTCAAGTAATATTTTCTCACCTTTGGAAAAGCCCCTCGTTTATCCTGACGCCCAGGGAAGAGCCTCCGATGTGCTGAGGCAGGAGGAGTGGGAGGAGAGAGCCTGCTTTGAGACCCCCCCCAGCTGAGCGGCTGCAATACCCACAGCACGCCTAAGGATTTCTGCCCCCCAAAAATGACCGCACAGTGCAAACTCTTTTGAACTGAGCTGCTTAATCAGAATCTCCTGAGAGTAAACGCAGCCACAAGGAAAAAAAGACCCAACTTTTTAATATGAAAAGAAAAAAGATCTCCTTTGAGTAAAACAAATGACTTTCTAACAAAAGCTGTCCTGGGGACACGAAGACAATGTCGTGCTTTTGATGCTACAATTCTCTACTTGAGATTAATGCTTTCACAGTTAAGATTTTACCCCAATTATAAATGTCCCATAGCAAGTAACAAAATATAATTCAGTCTTCTGTAATGGCAGGCTAAATTTTAGCTATTCTTTGACTGCTAGTTTTCAGATAGAGAGTTTAAGAGCAATCTAACAAGAATATTTCAGTATTCCTTTCATCAAATGTCTACTATTTGAATATTATGCTTTTGATATTTAGAGCATGCCCTATCAGCTATAAGCAAACAATATGAGGGCGTTTACATTTTTCTGCCATTTAGAGCCACCTCCAGTTTCCTCTACTTTGATGAGCAGTGGGGGAAAATGTTGGTGTCACCGGGGCCCATCTCCCAACAGGGAAAAAGCTGACCATGGAACTTTGATCCCACCAATGCTACACTAACGCTGCAGTCTCTCCATGAGCCTCGGGAATGGAAACATTTAATTTCCGTGAATAACCGGGTGATGGTTCCCCTTTGCAGCGTGCCAGGGCAGCAGCCCGAGGGAGAGCCCAAGAGCACCTGCATTTGCTGTGCGCTGAGGCCCCGTGTTTATAGTGAAATGACCAAAAACCAGAAGCAGCAAAAATTACGCCAGTGTAGGGCCAGAGGACGGCATTCCTCGTGCTCCTCAAAGTCCTCAGACTTTGCTTGGGAATCAAAATCCCCGCTTTTAACTCATGTTTTTTTCCCTCCGGGATGTTTGACCAAGCAAATACAAAACATAACCAATATTTTTGATACCCAGTAAGCTGTTATTTTAAACACAATTTCAATAAACTACAAAAGTTGATACTGTTAGAGGCTTGAAAATATACGATCTCATTAAAAAACGCTGGCACTTTGAAAGACCTCTGGTGGCCAATCACAGCTTGGGGAGGGCTGTAATTTATAACTTTGATCCCCACAGCTAAACCATTTAATCTGATAATAAACATCAATCACTGATTTTTATTGCACCATTTTGCAGCCTGAGCAGAAAACCTTGCTCTCGCAGACAAATTAGACACCCCAAAGTGACTCTTGCAAATAAATACCGACTTTAATATTCAGCAATATAATTCCATGGGATCAATTTTTTATTTAAGCACTACTAGAGCTAGGAAAAAGTTTGTAATTACAGAAATATCTCCAAAGACAACTCAGAGCAGTGTAACAGCATCTGGCGAGCAGGAGCCTGCCTCTCTAGCAGCTCAGCGACAACACATACCTTTACGTCTGTTACAGTTGTCATTAGAAAGTTATTAAGTGTGTCCAGATATTCTGCGTGACAGTCCGTAACTCACCATTAAAAATGATGCAAGATCCCATTACGTTCCCATGCAGCCTCTCGAGGTACTAATCCACCATTTACCACTCAATGGCAGGGGAAATGGAACGGTCAGGCGTAATACATCGTGCAAGTGGATAACTGCCAGAAAAAATAAATCAGATGGAGCCCATTAATATATAATGATGCCAAACTACCATTAACTCAAATACTCTTTCTGAACCAGAGCGCTATTTAAGAAGTAACTGAAATAATGATTTTCCTCTGGATGCATTGAACATCATCACCGCTTAATGCTGGATTTTTGCACCCAGTGGAACAAGGCAGTTCGTCAGTATGTTTTCTGAAGTGTTCTTCTGTAAACGAGTATTTCCCAATAAAGACCTATTATAATTCAATTAAATTATTTATAAAAGTTCCAGTCCAAGTAGAGATGGAAGATTAAGCACCTAAAGACTACTCCGGTCTTCTCAATGAATACCCGCAAGAATCAAGCAGGTAGGCAGCAGCGAGAACGTCGAAATCTGCTGGTTATGCTTTTTAACGGGATTAGCTGGGTTTCTGCTTCAGAGAAGGCAAGCTAAATCTAAATTCACTTAATAGAATGATGATCTTTAGGGAAAAAAGGTCATTTTTGTCTTCACTTACCACTTCTGTTTCTCCCCAGAAAGAAAAGACAAACGAAGGAGTAGAGCAAGGAATATTTGTCTTGAGACAAGTACCAGGAAGGGCTGAAATGGGCTTTCACGTCAGGTTTTTAAAACAGCTTTCACACGAAAGCCAGAGAAGTCTGACCAAACGTAAACTATTCCCCATGCCCACCCAACACGGAGATCTTCCGAGATGACTCCCGCAGCAGCTAAGCAGCCCAGGGATCCAGCCACCAGCGTGCACTCTAAAGCTTGGCCATCGCAATATGTGGACAGGTCAAAACTCAATCAATCAGTATATATTGATCTTTCTTAATTATCTCCCCAGAGCATACTCAACTCCAAGGAGCTTTGCTTACATGAAAAATGTATCACCTTTGTTTCAAGCAAGGAAAATATATGAAGGCACTTAAATTCATGCTTTTTAGTCTTGCAACTCCATGAATACATTTTAGTTACTGATTACAAGGATTGGAGCTACTCAAAGTGAACTTTCCAGTTGTCTCCGGTAAACTCTCCAGTGTGTACATAAAATAGCTTTAACAGAGACTCACATCAGCAATTTTGTAAGTGTTGCATTAAATCCAGACGGTGTTTTTCATCTCAAGACAGAAAAAATACAGATTAATCCACCAGCAAAGCAATGCATTGAGAATTTTAAACATTTCTGTCAGTATCGGTAAAACCATAATACATTCTTTGCTAGATGAGATACTGAATCATTTTGGTTCATTTGGAGGCCATTTGCTAACTTTATTAGGCAATATTCAGATGATGGATATCAAAAGGATATTCACTAGAAACAGGCTTTGTTTCTGAACACAGTAATTAGGTTAACCTCATGAATAAACCCTTTATATCAGCAGCCTGTACAAAGCGAAAGGAAAAAAATGCAGGAGAAAATGAGAAAGAAAAAAAATCATTTCATGCAAAGGGAAAAAACTTACGTTTATGTATAGCACTCTCCATCCGACACTTAATTCGTATATGAATAGAAATGTCACAGGCGCCCATGTACCAAGACGCGTAGGTACAGCATTATGGAAGTGACCACAATGTCATATGCTATAATGCATATATGCAATTATTAATGCATCATTCAGTGGCTAAGGCAGAACCAGCCCCAGGCAGAAGCATCGCTCCTGAGCATCCCCACTCTCCCGGGCAGCCGGCAGCGCCCCGGCCCCGCTGCAGGGGCTTCCTACGCAGCCAGGGAGTCACGAGCCCTCTGCTGAGCCCCTGCTCCGGACAACTGCCCTTCCCGCCGGTGGGCTGAAGCCAACCTAAAACCAACGCAGACACAACTTGTGGATGCTGGGATGAAGTTACCAGCAGTGCTTTGCAGAGGCGATAATCAGGTGGGGCTTTTACTGACCGCTCCTGGAGCTGCAGGTGCTCAGCACATCTGCACCCAGAGGCCATCTAAGCCAAGAAACTCAGCGTTACCGGTCTAAGGGGCTTTTCCAAAGTGGTACCGACAGCAGGCTCCAAGCAAAACTGCAGACAGTGCCTGGCCTCTTAGCTACCACACCAAGCAATGCGCCACAACCCTTTCACACATTATACACGCTCAGAACAAGTTACTAGAAGGGTGCTAAGGATAAAAAGGGATGAAAGCTGGTAAAGTTTGCAGAGGTAGACTTAAGCTAAACTGATACAGTTTGGCATAATTTAAGCCGACTAAACGCAAGCCAAGAAACAATATACTCAACAGAAGAAAGGCCTTCAGCTAACCCAATCTCCCTCTGCCATTATGGTTCATGGGCTGCCAGCCCAGCGTGCAGCAGCCGCCCTTGCGCCAGCATCGCTACTCTCTGCGCAGCCAAGCTCCAGTACCTACACTGAGTGAATGTAAAGGCATCAGTCAGCCAAACACTGCTAAGTGTTTTTAATGGAGAAGAAACTTTTGGGGTTGTTTTTTTTTTTTGCTTGGGTTTTTTGTTTGTTTTGTTTTGTATTGGTTGGTTGGTTGTTTTAAACAAAGCAAATAAAGCAAATACAGAAGGATGTGGAAGAAGTGGATCTAACTCAGAAGTGGGCTGGAAGATTCCTCCTGGGGACCCACAGGAGGGTGGACTGAGAAAGGTAGACCCACTGTGAGCCTGCAGTTTCCACGGACTTCCAATAGCTACAGCCAACACCAATTAACCTGGTCCCGAAGGTCATGTTACTTCACTGAATATCCAGAGATTTGACCTGGAAACTTCCAAAGAGAAGATAAAGAGCAGAGGCAGTAAAGAAAAAGGGTGAATCCCATTTGTACGAGACTGTTCATTCAATGAATAGCTATCCTTTCACCCCAAAACATCTAGTAGTTCCTCCACCTCTAGCAAGGTTAGCTCCAAAACAGATAAAAAAAAATTAAAGACCTCAAAGCAAAATTCATATAAGGTCATTTGACATCTTAGCATGGGCTGAGGGCAATAACACATTGCCAACGGACTTGTAACCCATTAGTTTAACATAGCACAACATGCATAGCGCACGGTACAAACTGTGATTAGCATTAAAAACTAACGGCCAACCTCATGGCCAACCTAACGTTGCACGTTTAGAGTACTTCAAAAGAGAGGGCAAAGGCAAGAGCCGCGGGGCTGGGCTGTCCGAGCACAGCCGCAGCCTCAGCGGCACGGGATGTGCTTCTCCTATTCGGTCTGCTATCACCCTGAAAGTCCCAAAACCATTTCAGGACACAGAGTGCCCCAAGACAGGTCACCTCTGTTGTTACTCACTCATTTTAAGAGCCATTACAAAGGGTCTTAAGAAAGAGGTTATTTGATCATAGGCTTTCCCCTTCAGCAGAACAAAGCATTATATTTCAGCACTAACAATGAGACATTTTTCCTCGAGTCAGCTTTAAAATAATGTTGACATTATAGTCAATACATTTTATATCACTATATTTATGTCAGAACCTATTGGCATAAAAATAAATCAATCTAAATGCATAGCTCTTGTATTTAAATGAAGCCTGGCAATGCCATATCTTTCCTTCAATTTTCACTCAGCTTCTCATATGTGTATCAATCATCTCTGACAGATTTCATACACTGGGATATCACCTCTAGTCTCACTAAAAACTATTTTAAGTTAATTTTATATACAAAACCTGGAAAAATCGGCTTTTGGGAGTCTTTCTATAAGCAATATAGTTTCTGATAGCCTAAGCGTCACAAGTGAGGTTTTACTCTTAACCTCATTCAAGGTAGGTCTGAATTGCAGGGCAGTAAACGAGGGTCACCCCGAGTCAGCCAGCTCGCGTTAAGGCAATGGCAAAGCCAAACAAGATGGTTTTTAAACTCCGGTTAGCGTGTTTGCTTTACTCAGAAATACTGACTGTAAGAGATCGCCCAACAGCCGTGCAAAACCATCCAGCATGGAAGAGGCCAACGGGGAACACGGTGAAAGCGTTTTAAGAGAATTCCCCCACAGACCTCATCTTGACCAACAAATCGAAGCTGATTTGTTCCCACTGCTACATTATAAAATAAATCGAAAAACAGATGTATCTAAAAGTATAAAATAATCTAAATAAATAAAAATGTAATTATCACCTGTAAGACATTCACTGGCTCTGTGAATAAAGTAGAATTTTAAAAAGTCTTTTAGTGTTAAGTAGGTTAACCAATTTCCCGTAAGTATTTAAGTGACATCTGAGATTTTTTTCATCAATTTGCAACAGCCGTAAGTGAGCCATTTCACCCCAGCTGCTATAAGGCAGCTACTTCACTTACCTTAATTTGACGTGGCCAGTTATGTTCAACCGTCATTTCGGCTGACAAGGGACACGCAGGATGCCAACTCCAATATTTCTGAATTACTGACATTAACAGCTGTTTTATAGCTACAGACAGAGCTTTGTAAACATGTAAACAAGTCAATTAATTAAGATACTACCGTAACACAGATTTTAATAATTTGAGGAACAGCCTGATGTTTACAGATCCGCAGATACTATGTAAAAATACCAGACCGAGTAGAATTTGCTTGTTCAGAGGAAATAGAACAGGAACTATTTCCTTCCTTCTCTTTGCTGGACGGCCCCACCTTCTGCTTGCAGAACAAAGAGATTTCAGCCCTAAATCCACAGATACCCTAAGACGGATATGTAGGTTTTCCTCCAAAGGTCAGGTCCAGCTACCAGACCCAGCTGAAACCTCTGGCACCTTTCCAGCCGGCTCAGACAAAGCTGCCCCACAACACGCACCCCAAAACCGCTCAGTAACACACTGAATAACACGCCGGTCTCCAGCACGAACTATTCCCAGGCCAGCAGCCTGAGCAACATGGACCGAATCACTCCCAAGGAAACGGAGAAGACCAAGAATTTACCCAGCTTGGAAATAAATTCAATTTAAGAGAAGTGAGGGTTTTGGGGGACGTAACTGCCTGGTTGGACTAAGACTCCATGCAGCAGAAACTTCTCTATCGTGCTGCAAGCCACCAAGACTGTACCAACAGAATGAGCTCGATAGAAGCGAAATTACAGAAAACCAGAGGGTTTTGTGATGGGAACACCAAGGCCTGATCGTGAAAGGGTCAGCAGCACTCCCTGTGCCTGAACACGCACACAGCGGGTAAGAAACCACTGAGCACACATAACGCTTCTCTATGCAGGACACGATTTAGGTGTCAGACTGCAAAATTTGAGGACTTTTTTTGACCACTCCTTCCTTTTTCATCCAATCCAGAGGGCTGGATTTTTTTTGAGAGTTGTTTTAAATAACTTTGCTTTGTATGGATGACAGCAGGGATCACTCCAGCTAGAATTTAAATCATTTTATGCAACGATTGCTCAAGCGAGACTAGGTGATCTCCAGAGGGGCCTTCCAACCTCAACCATTCTGTGATTCAGCTTTAAAAAAAGGCAAGTTTGGTCACTTCATTACCCTACCCTGTTTTATTTGCATGAGAAGAAATAGAAGCGACCTCTTCCTGCTGAAGACTGTTGGTATTAGTATTTGTCTTCAGAAACCAACCTCCAAAGTCATGTAAATAAGTGACAGAAATGAGTGACAGCAGTTGCAGCCTTGAAATAAGACTTTTTGTCCCAATACAGAAAACATTTCTTGTATATTAACGTTGCAGTGCTGACCTCTAGTGACAGATAACCCAGAAAACAGGAGCATTTGTTGGGATAAACCTCACTTCTCACCTCTTCCCTCCTGATCTCATCCACCAGTCCAGCTCCACGTCCCCTACCTTCGGAGGGTGAGCAGCCCCCAGCAACCCTGGGCACTGGCTCCCAGTTAATACCATGGATGTGGCATCCTTATTGCACAAAACGGTTTTTCAAAGGGTCAAAATATTAAAAGATACTCGAGTGAAAGTTTACTGCTCAAAGTACATAAAGCAGATTATGAAGAAATTGGTACAATAATTCAAAAGCCAAGCAGTAAGTTACTGATTTTGAGATATTTAAGTAAAGTAAGTTACTTACATCATTACCTAGTGAGGGCTAAAACCCTTTTGGGTACTCGGGGGCCAGGGCGTGCCTGGAGGGGCTCTGCAGCGAGGACGACGACCAGGCAGAGAGGAGCCAGCCAGGACCCTCCACGGCCGGATTCACTGCAGGACGCGTGGCAAGGGAGGGTCTCGGGAGCGATGTAATGACCCAGGAGCCCGCAGCTCAGAGAGAGATGCTCCGCGGGGGTCATGTTGTCCATTTACAATAGAAGACAAACCCAAACAGGGCCCGACATGAGTGTAAAACGAGCATCCCCGGCAGATAAAATCAGAGATGCTCGCCAGGCAGCCGCGCCAGAACACGCACGTCATCGTTCCTGCCAGGGGAAAACTCTTCAACAGTTCTGGCTCAGGTGACCACAGGCAGAAGTTACCAAGCTTGCCCCCAGGTTAAGAACAAAAAGACATTCAGTCATTTCTCGGTTTGGTTTGATCCTTGCCCTCTTTAGAATGGGATGCCTGCTAACGAACCCCTCCTGGTTCCCTTGCTTTTCTGGGAGATTCGGGAGGTACACTGGGCACAAACTAAAAAAAAAAAAAAAAAAATTAGTCTATACAAATTATATTAATATTTTCTAAACGGGACTTAGAGGACACCAGAAAGCAGAAAAACATCTCTTCCCCACTCCTTCGGGAAAAGGGAAATGATATCCATATTTTCTCGAATGACCATACATTTTGAGCAAACCCCTCCCCAGGCTGGCTCTGCCTCCGCCCCGGCGAGCGAGGCCCCAGCGGCTACCCATCAAGTTTGTTTTCTTGTTGCTGCTGCGGGCAGCTGTAAATTCACCCCTTCTCAACCAACCTGCATGCAACGCCAAAGGCGTAGCAGTCCCAGGCACTGCCTCTTGCAAAACGTGTGCTCGCTCCAGCCCTTCCCTCGACTGCCCCCCTAAAGTAACCGAAGCTCAGAGGAATTTCAGCGCGTGGCAGAGCCTGCATTTGCAATAAACTTCATTTAACCGCCCTTGCAATACAGGGCTGGTGCCCGAGTGCTTGCAGCAGTCGCTGCTTTGGTTGAACTCAAGTGGTAACAGTGACGCACCACTTCCATTGCAGTTTTGTCTCTTCAGAGGATTGCGCGTGCTTTCATTTGGATTTTACAGATTTCTTTGAGGAGGCAAGGGCCAAGAGTGACAAATGATGTTCGTGTTTCTATTTCTGGCAAGGAAGCTTTAAAGCAACAGAAAAGTAGTGCCTAAAGCTGCACCCAGCAATGGAGGGGCTGAAGGAAACGGAGAACGGCACCTCCAGGAAGGCTCTGTGCCCTCTTGTGGAAAGCTATAAATACATCTTGTTACCCCTTACTTTTTTTTTACAGCTCCGTCTTCATGCTGTGGCTGCTGCCGCGCCAAGGACCGGACCTGCAGCACGTCTACCTGGTGAACCTGGCCATGGCGACCTGCTCTCTCTCTTCTCCTTGCCCTTGCTCATCATCAGCTACATCCTGCAGGACACCCGGCCCCCGGGGAGCTGCTCTGCCGGCTGGTATGCTGCTTGTTTTACGCCAAGATGTACGGCAGCACCCTGCTGCTGACTTGCATCGGCGTCCACCGCTTTCTAGGCGTTTGCTACCCCATCCGCTCCCTGCCCTGCCGGACCTACAGCCTGGGCACCGGTGTTCCTGCAGCTCCTGCCCATCTTGATCTACGCTCGCACTGGCCTCATCAATGATCACATTTCGCTATGACATGACGAGCCCCGAGAACCTCAGCAGCTATTTCCCCTACGGCAGGGCTCTAACCGCGTCTGGTTTCCTCCTTCCTTTCCTCATCATTTTAATCTGCTATTGTCTTCACCCAGCACACTGGAGACGCCAATCCCACCAGTAGTGCCGCCCGAGCCAAGTCGATCCGAGCCATTTTCCTTGTCTGTGGGCTTTTTGCTGTCTGCTTGCTTCCATTCCACATCACCCGCAGCATTTACCTCTTCATGCGCCTGCACCAGGTAGCTGACTGCCAACTCCTACAGCGCTGGAGTTTGCTTTACAAGATCTGGAGGCCGCTGGTGAGCCTGAACAGCTGCATCAACCCACTCCTCTACTTTCCTTCTGGTCAAACTAAGAGAGCCAGGCTCGCTTTGGAGCTCAGCCTGCCCAAGGCAGGTCCTCTTGCCAGGCCTGCCGCGAACACAGAGGGGACAGATGCCCCAGCAAGGCTTGGAAGCACATTCCTGCAGATTTGTTCCCTTTACTAGGTATGAGACTCGGAGAAGAGCCATAAAACTCACCTGCACAACAACAAGAAGAAAAAAGTATAATTACAATTTCCGCAGAGCGAGGGCAAACTGCAGTGAGGACAAATTTGGGTGAAGAACACAGGAAATATTTTTATGAAGGACTGAGGGACAAGTTACCATCATCTCCTGGGCCAGCTGTGACTAAATAAAGCTGAAATGCTTTCCAAAAGGCACTTCTACTGTTTCTAGTTGTAAAGAGGGCTGTAAAGAAAAATGATAGCGAATAACTGAGGAAGACACCAGGGCAGAGGTAAGGAGCCATCTCCAGCCATTAGTAAGGTAACAATTTTTTAAAATGCTACGAATGTACTTCAAAAAGCTACTTCAAGGACGATTACCACCTAGCTACTATTTCCTTGGCAGGGTCCCTCGCATCAGCACCTTAGCTAAAGGGTAGCAGCCCTTCCTGGTGCTAGCCAGGACTGCTCACACTAAATGCACTATGAAGAAAGGCTTTTACCTTACGTGTAGTGTTTCAGAAAAGGTAACAAAGGGATTCCCCACAGCATCTTCAGACGCAGCTTAGCGGCCCTGCAGATCACAAACAGCAGCAGGAGCCAAAGGTTCCGGGGAGTTCACTAGCCAAGAAGCGGGGGTTTGCCTAACATAAGGCAATTAGAAATGTGAACACACTGTTCGCATGGGCACGTCTTAATGCCACACCTACGGCACTGGCACTGCAGTAACGGTCTGGCTCGGAAACCTTCTGTTCTCTCTGCAAAGGCAGCTCAATAAAATGCTCAGAGGAATGGGGAGCTTCTGATTTCTTCCCTCCCACAACGTCAAGCCCCATTACTTGTTGTTTAAATGCCGTGGGCACAACGGGATGGGAGCAAGCTTCGACTATCTGTACACAACTTAACACGCAAGAACCTGATAAGGACCTCGGCAAGTACCGTAACAGAAATATATTTGAGTTGTTCTTAGAAAGCGCTAATTGCTTCCAAACCTGTATTTGAGCTACAGGCAGCTGTAGACCCATCGCTGCCCATAATGTTTGAGCCATACCCCTTCGTTCAAGCCAGCTGGGAGCAGCAATTATTCAGAGAGGAAGCAAGGCAAGACAACAGGAGCTGCCAGCCATACAGGACCTAGAAAACACTACAAGAGTAAGAGGAATTGTCTTAGAGGCTGACAACAAATGGTTTAGCTGGGACACTGCTTCGACCACATCCACACAAGCATCAGAATCAAAAAAAAAAGCAGAAAAGCAGTCATGGTATGCGCCTGAGAAGCAGCAGAGACACAGTAGCAAAAAGCAACCTTAAGAAGAGCCGAGAAAATGGGTCCTGTTTGTTCATAACCTCTTCACAATACTCAGCTTTAAGAAACTTGGCAAAAAAAAAAGGAAAAAAAACCCCAAATATCTGTTTTTCAAGTCATCTCTGCAACAGCAGTGGCAGCTTCTCTCGGAAGGGCAGACCAGATGGCCAGGACATGGTAACTGCTTCAGCTATCCAATTTTACATATGCTGACACAAGCCAGAGCCCAGACTAAACAGACAGAACTACTTTGACTTCTTTTACGAACACTTTCTCCTTATTCAAATAAAACAAAATCCAAACCCTCCACTGGAACTCTGGGCAGAATTGCATTTGCTCTCTCCCCACCTGAGCATGGTTGGTGTAACCACAATAACACGAGCAAATTCAACCAGGGAATCCAGATCAAGCCACCCAGTCAGCCAAGGCTGCTTCTGTTTCTTTTTCTAACATTCAGCAGACAGAGCCTTGGCGATGAGACAGAGCAGCTTGAATTTCCAATCTGTTGATTCAAATTCAGCTGAGGTTGGCAACAACTGAAATCCACCACTTCTGACAGCTGTTTAGCAAGCCATGCAAGCTGGTTTCAGCACAGTTCCTCGTGGGTAATGACAAAGAAAACCATTCCTGCGGTCTTGCTCTGGGGCCACCTCAAAGACAGGTTTCTTGGGAGGTTCAAGATGAAGAGTTCACTACCGTTATTGTTATAAAACTTCCAAGGGGTCCTGTTGAACAAGAAGCTTGTTCATAAGTACTATCTTTATGGCACAAATGCTTTTGTTCTTAGTGACCAGTATTTATGAAAAAATCTCAAACGCGCAAAAACATTTGCATACTTGGAGAACAACACGAGATCTGAAGCATTGTCACTCGGGCAGCTATTCCATTACTGAATGTTTGAAAGAGATATTTCATGAATCATATGTATAGGAAGTTTAAATATTTACAGAGTATTTCTATGCTTTAAACATTTCCTTTTGAAGAGGTCTGCATGAAACAGCACACTGTGTGTACTTAAGGCTAGGGCTTTCTGGCTTCCCGTTCACACCAATGCACATCTGCCCCATCCAACAGAACACAGCGTGAATGTATTAGGAATAGAGATTTTCACGTTACTCAGAGATGCAGCTCATTTGAACAGCTCTGCTTTGCCTCTTTGCTTGGCCATCTGCACAACAGGAGAAGCAATAACAGAGCACCTACAGTGGTAAGATACGCAATGGAATATTAACCAGTTTTTGAAATGAGAATGCCTACTGAAACATCCAGCGATAGCCCCTGAAGAAAAGACAAAGGAGAAAGAAAAAAAACCCACACCCAAAGGAAAGGAACAGAACTACCCAAAAGCCACAACAGCTCTGGGAGTCCCCCATGCCTGGAGCTACTCTGTGTGAGCAGCAGAAGTAATAGCAGAGATGGGTAACACCATTTATATTCTTCATAAGTTACACATCCCTCTGAAATTTACCCAGATGATTTTAATAAAATACTGTGTTGAACTACTGTTTGCTACCATATGTACTAACTCTTCCATAAACATCTCCAGACAAGTGTGCATATCCACCAGCAGCATTTAGTCAGACCACTACAGTCCAGAAGCAGAGCCCAACCCATAAACTTTGTATTTAAAAAAAAAAAAAGTCAGGAAAGCCATACCATACCAACAGCTTCTCAGGCTGGTGGGGGTAGAAGCCATTAAGGGAAGCTTTGCAGGGGAAAAAAGGAAGTCTTACAAAGATAAGCAGCTTTCAGCTCAAGCCGTTCCAAATTCACTGCAAACAGGACTCAGGCAGATATTGCCAAACGCCACTCCAGCAGCACGTGCTCAAACCGTCCCTCCCCTGGCCGAGGCGGGCAGCCGCTCGCTGCTCTAGCTGCCAGCCTTCTCCCTCCCACCACGATCACAACCAGATTTTCTCTATCAAAAAGAAACCGCATTTCAGAATTCAAAAATCCCCTTTCCCATTTTCTTCTGGATAATCAACCTGAATCTATAAACCATACATTGAAGCACAAACGCAGCAGCCGGACTTTCTAACGCAGGGGTGGAAGCAAAAGGGCTGGCAATAGAAAGAGGAAGGCTCCATCCTACCAGAAATTTATCAGAGGATTGGGGGATAAGGGAACAAAAGCCAGATGGCTTCCATGCGCCACATCCACAACAGAAAAAGCAAGGTAAAGGAAATCAATGGGCTGAAATCCCTCTGAAAGGAAAGGCGTTGGAGTTGAGCTGACACGGGAAGTTACACCATTTACAGAAGTCCACCACAGTACTTTAGCAAGATGCTCAAGGGTACAGAGAATTTAGGAACTGAAAATAAAGTTTCAACAAGACATTAAGTTCACAGTTACTGTCTGTCATGTCACACGCGAAACGCCCACCTACGGGTAACAGCAGAATGGTTATCTACAACCGCAACATGTCAGAACTAGAGGAGAAGCAGGTAGCTGAAGGAGATGAAGAAAAGCAACAGAAGAACAAGACTCTAATTCCCTCCCTCCCCAAGAAGAAGAAGGGGGGGAAAAAAAAAAAAGCATCAACCCATCGGTGGGAGGAACTGGGGGAAACTTTGCCTTTGGATCCTCAAAGATACACTTCCCCAGAAACTCTACATATTTCTCAGGGGAAAACAGAAGTCATGCTTGTTTAAAAAAAATGCATATATAAGTCTCAACAACCAAGGGCAACAACACATCACTAAATAGTCAGGTAAGAAAAATACAGATGCCAGCATCCATTTAAAGCTTTTATTAAAAAAGACCCAGAATTCACAAGTCTACAAGGAAAAATAAACCAACTTGCATCAACCATTCCCAGAGCTGATAGTGCTTGGTTCTCAAAGGTAGCACAGAGAGCACCAATAAAAATTACCACAGGTCAGCGTACTACTCCCCTTCGGCAGTAAGCCTGGCATAGTTCACAACCTGCTACTTTATTTTCCTAGATTGTTCTTCAGAATACAGAACTATTAAGCAAAACAGTCCTGGCTTAGTCTTTCAGGACGATGATCTTAGTCTTTCAGGAACATGAAAGAAATCTCCACTGAAAAGTATCTTTAAAAAAAAACCTTAAGACCATGAGTTGCAGAAGGTCTGCTTAAATTACTGTAGGCAAAAAAAATTATTACAGGTATGTAACATTTTTGTTGTAACAAACTACTTTCTCTGCAGTCAAATAATTCGTGAAAGGCTCTAAAGCATTTTGTGGCACACGAGGACTCCCTGAAGTCAGCCAAGGAAAGCTCACTCATCCCTCTACCCGTATAGCAGCTCTTCATTTCGTATACCTACTGCTCCAGAGAGCCAGATACTCTTGCCTTTTACAGTAAGATTAGCTTAGTTTAGGAACAGTTTGCCCAATTACATAGGCGAGTAAAATATGTAAGTAAGTTTTGTTACATGAGTAACAAATCAAAGTAAAAAGCACTCTGCAGGAGTTGCTAGGAACTAGCTATTAGGCAACAAACCTTCCACTGAAGTTATGAGAAAGCGTTAAGTTTCATCACAAAATTGAACAACTTTCCCCACTGAAAGCCAAACTTCAGTTCTTGCATTTAACTCTTTTCATAGTTTTTAGTCACAACCTCTTAAAAATACATCAATTTTCACATTAATCAGGACTTACATGAGGTTTATTGCTAAGCCTGTGATCTACTGTTAAATGCCAGGGCTGGCACTTTTTGAACCATAACACTGAAATTGTATAGTTTGATTTCCTCTGAAGTATTTGCTTGGGCCAAAATAAAAAGGTAGTCTTCCCTCACATTTTTCGATAAGAAAAATGAAACAGACCATTTCCAACATGGTAACAAAGTTGTCCAACTTGAGAAGCTATATAATCCATACCTACATCAAGGCTCATCTCACAGCAATTTGGTTACTGCAACAAAGCTTTTTTTCAGCCATCGTTATGTGGTGAGATCAAGTCTTAGCTATTGATTCCAGCTGCTCGCTGAGTATTTTAGACAGGAGGGTGTAGTACGTAGCTCGTGGGTTCAAATAAACAGCCAGATGGTTCTTCATCGGTGTCTGCGTTATTTACCTACGGTGTGGAGGGGGAGCTTAAGCCAAGTACTTTAAAAACAGGATCTATGCTTGCAGAAAAGTATGGCGCATCACTCTGCTTTTGCTGTGGTAGTTGTCAGTACTGGAAACAGTTTTGTGCACCTGGAACTTCAATGTATTTCTGCTTTTGCAAGTGGGGCAAGATGCTATTTCAACACACTTCTGTGTACCATTGTCGATAAATAGGAAGAGGAAGTATCTGGTAGCTGCAAGAAAATAAAATTTAAAAATCATGCATCATAATAAGCCTGCTCCTCAATTTATTTGGTCCGCCAGCCACTGATTCATTTTCTTCGTTAGATTTTTAATTATCATTGGTGAGACTTCATTTCTGACAACAAGCATACATTTAGCATTTTAATCAGAGGTTGGTTTGCTGCCTATTTGAAACAACAAGCCACGTTATTAAAATAAACATCTTTGTTCTATTCTTCACTATTAAAGCCTCTACTTTGTTACTAATACCTGAGTGCCTAGTTTGGAGAGGTATTTATTCCTTAAACTAAAGTCATCAGCTTTTGGCTGTAATTTAGCCAAGTCATCTTCATTTCGACGTCTGAGTCTCTCTTGTTCTTCCACTCTGGAAAAGAAAATTGGTTTAAGATATTTGCACTGAGGAGTGCAAACCCAAGCAACTTTATCTTGTGTATGCAGTTCTATTTTTAATAACTAGAAAAAGCTTGTAATGTTTATAGATGAATACTGGGTATCAGATTAAAAGAGACTGAGATGCATATGGATTACTCTAATTCAGCGTAAAGAAAGAGAGAGGCTGTTTTCTGCAGTTTCCCTTTATTTAGATTACAAGATTTCAGTAGAAAGATAAACCTTTTTGTTTTCACAGATTACAATATGCTCAGTGAGCTTTTGTAACAATTTTTACTATCTCATTATTAAACAAGCTTTCACTCCTTAAAATAAAGATTACAATACAAAAAGAATCAATTGTCCAAAATGCAAATAAAAGACTGCTCAGCAGTCTTCAGAATAGCAGTCTCCTACAAAGAGTCAACATTTGACCAGAGAAACAGGACCAAACAGAGCTCTACGCACACTTAGCCTAAAAGAGTGGTGTTTGCGTTATGACAGTGACAAAGGTAGTAAGTGACCCGTTTCTAAGCTCTGTAAGGCAATGAGCCTTATTACAGAACATAAAATGCCATTACGTTAAGAAATCTCCACCCCCACCAAAACGGTAGTGCCGGACATAGAATACACTTTATACTAGTCTTTATCTTAAGATGAACGTGTTTGTCTTGGGTTGCAGAGTACCCTCTCCAATGACAGTGCTTAAATACAGTGTAAAACGCTGTAAACCCATTCTGTTCAAATTAAGAGATGATTTGGCATTAGTTAAAACTGGTTACAAAGCATAAAATTTAGCCATTTACTGTAAAATCCCCAGCATGTTAGTTTCTTTTCCAAAGAACTACTGTCCAGTGCTGACCACCAAACTAAACACTATAATTCTTCAAGTTGACATGATGCGGATCAAATGCTCCCCACTTCTGGATGATATTTGCTATTCAAATTTCTTTTCTGCAAAAAACATTGTAATAGAAATTACTGAAAATATTGTTCTAAGACACTATATCCCATAGCATACACTAATACAAAGCCGTCTTTCACAGTAAATACTGGAAGTGTTACACACATTCCACACGGGCCAGGCAGACTGAAAAGCAGTTCTCTCTGGACACAGAATTCCATTGCTCCTGGGTGCAAGGTGGTGGGTTTTTGTTACACTTGTATTAAAAACTGGCTGTGACCTTTTGGCTCAAGGATGATACTCATCACAACTAAGCTAGCATGCTCACCAGGTCTGGTGAGGTTTTAGTTTCCTTGAGCTTTCCTCAAGACTGATGTGTAAAAAGCCCCAAAATTAGGACAAGAAACAAAACCATGTTAAACCCCACAAGTCACCTGGCTAGACCTTGTTGACAGGTGTCTTGGCTTTTTTCGAGTCTAACTTAAGTATTATCAGATGGACAGTTACACAGCCCTGTTTGAGAGAAGTCCATAAAGTCCATTTGTAAAAGATGTCTTGTTAGCAAAGTATTTATCTGGAATGAACTTATATATAAGCTGTGAGATATAGTATCTGCAGGTGAAATGCAGTTACCTATTAAAAAGTAAAGAATTCCAACAACATTACAGCAAATGAACTTCAGGACCTGAAGAGACTCGTTGAGCTGAATTAGGTCAGAACAGTAAGCATTTCAAAAGAAAAATTCTGTGTTGTTCACATATAAGCAGCTTGAATTCTACAGATGTTATCTTGAAAGCTGTGACTTGCTGCATATTGACTTACTCTTTCACATGACAAATGTTAAACTATGACTAGAGTCATGAAACACATATACTGTGCCCTCTCCAACCGTTCTCAATCATAATCTCACCAAAACAAATTCAGATGGGAGGAGCAGAACCTCAGATTTCTTAGACTTGTTCTACCCTTAAGCAAATCAAACATTTGCTTTAAATATACTAAAAAAAAAATCAATACATTAACCAAGACTTCATCCCCATTGACATTGCATTCTCCAAGGCACATATTTTTAATCCTCACAGCACTAATTACAACTAGGAAAAGGTAACACAATTTTTGGGTGCTGAGACACTACTAGAAGCATCATCTTCAACATGGTCATCAGGACAAACTAAGCTGCCCAAACTCAGTCTGACGGACAGACTCTACATTATGTCTACTTAAAAAAAAGCCATTTTTCTAGACAGTTAAGTAGGTAATGGAGAAGTTGAAGTGGAAGAGTCTTTTGTTTTGCCTTTAAGATGACATCTCTTAACGGACTTTGCCGTACAATGCTTTTTCTCTCCTCTTCCCCCAATACAAGTCAATAATTTTGAAAGTTATAAGACTAACCCAGTATTTTATTCCCTTGTACAGCATATCCATACCATTTACTCCTCATTTAGCATTCTCAGATAGCAAATAAAAAAAGCAAGTAAACTTTCTACTGTGCAGAGGGGATAAATCCAGTGCCCTAGAGCTCAGGGGATACCCCAACAGCAGGTGACCAATACCTTCACCTTTGCTCAAATAACACTCTTAAAAAGCAAGAGTACCTGATTCCAGCTGCTAGGGCTGCGCACAGCAAAGGACCCTTAACACGTCACCAGTGTTTTGTCAAGACCAAGGAAGAGATTTTTTTAAGTTACTACTCTGAAGAGTGTCACTGTCCTTATTTTCTGCAGAGAGGAAAGCAGGACATACAAGTCTCCCAGAGAATGAAATTTCCTTAATTGGATGAACTGTCAAAACTTGCTTATTTTGACAATTTCTGCCCTAAGCCCACCGCAAGTGCTCTATTTCCTTTTAAAGCAAGTGGATTCCATTTTATTGAAATACCCCATTTTCTTTCTAAAAATGGAAACTTTTCACTGTAATCAATAACACTTATGATACAGATCTGACCACACGCCGAGTTTCACATTAGCACTGCAATTTAGACTTAAGCCACGCTTTTCAGACAAGTTGAATTAAGACTTCTAAATAAGATAGCCAGAGGAGCAAGCTGAAACTGAAGGGAAGGTGACCGGAGCGTAGTTTCTTCTGATGAGAGATCTAACTTTTAATGACACTTAAAAAAATTGGTCCATGCATTACCTGACGTTAAACCCAGGTAACGTTTGCTGCTGACTGGGTCAGGTACACCCCATATAAATGAAGCACATTTTTAAGTAAGTGATACAACATTTTTTAAACACACTTCAGTTCCACTCAGTTGGAAGGCCACTGAAATAAAGAAAAATAACAAGGAAGAGTGCCAGGAAAGGACACCTGGTTAATTACTACTTCATTCACAGGAGGCAGGAATATGAAATCCTACTATTAACTGGTAAGAAAAAAAAAAAACATTCAATACAAATGGCAGACCTACAAAAGAGACTGACTTCAGGCAGTAATCCACTTAATTACTTCAGGTTAAACATTTCATAAGGATGTTGTCCTTTATTGTTCTTTATACTTACTCAGTTGCAGCTACTTTTTGCAGTTTTTCCCTTTTCTTTGCAGACCAGTTGAGATCACCACCTGCAACGGAAGTAATATACACTTTGAAACTTTTAAAATTGGTCTTTTTGCGTTATATCTTTGATATCATACCTCACTACAGAAGTTCTCAGAGTACTTCACAAAAGAAATCAGTGATGTTATGAAAGTAGTAACTGAGGTAAGGCGAAAGAGCAACATGTTCATTATCATCCGAGCAAGCAAAATCAGGATCCACACTAAGCTCTCATGCCTGATCCAGTTTTCTGTTGAGTAACAATGAAGTTTTTCTACAACTCACCATAATACCCCATAAAACTAAAGAAAGTGGAAGCAACTTTGAACGAAACAAATTAATATCCCTTCCAGATCTTTCAGTAGTTACTGCTTCAAAAAACAGTTGAGAAAGAACATACTATTTGAAGGGAAGTCTACAGAATTAAGTGTTTATATTTGCAGATACATATACTGCCAAGTTCGATACACAGTTTAGAAAAAGCTGCAGGATACCCTACACATTTGTTCAAGTCGGCTGAAGGGACAGGTACCACTGCCCTGTCGATGAGATTTAACATCACAGTAAGGTTCAGGGAATTACACACTACAGCATCTATGAAGATGATGTTACAAGGACAGGCCTCATCAAGAGATGCTCCTGGTACCAAAGCCACGAGCTATAGCACCTGACACAGGACCACACAACACCACTTGTGAACAGTTCAGCTTGATAACTTCAAGAATTATAATAAAAACAAATATCAAGAGAAGCTGAAAACACTTACCTGTGAGGTGATTCACAAAATACAGCATGACTACAGCTATTAGTGACACTAAAAAAAAAGGAACAGTTTTAGCTGACAATACATTTACAACGACAGAAGAACAGCTCTAACATACAGCTAAGCAATAAGCAATAACTAAGTTTTTGCATGACAGTTGTAATCGAGGGGAGATTTTTGCCAGCAGCATCTCTTAATTGCTTTTGAAAATTCCACTGTGCTCATAAGCACCATGGTAACTCAGAAAAGGTTGGTTGTTTTAGTTATGTACCAGCCCTCATAAATATAGCCTTTAAGAGTACCATTCACCTACCCTTTTACTCACTCTTCATTTTTTTTGAAACACTGAAACTACTTACACTAAATTGCTTCAAGAAAACCACAAAACACTTCACTAGGTTTGACTTATTTTCAGCATTGCCCCAGTTGAAAACTCTATCTAACTGTAAGAAAGAAGTTATTACTGTTTTACAGGAAATATTAAGAAAAAAGCCTAATAAAGCTTCCTGAATGTACAGAATCCATTTTCAATGTTTTTAATACTTACAGCAAACACAAGCACTGAAGAAGACTTCAAGAAACAAGTATCCTCTTCTGTCCAGAATCATCCCAGCTGCTATAGCAATAACTGCCAGACCAAGATTCTGGATAGACTGCATACTAACGCATAAACAAAGGATTACCACCGTGTAGAAATTTATTTTTAAAGAAAACATCATTAGCAGCACTGAACAAACAATGGATTAACTTCTCCCCGTTTGTTATGACATACGACAGAGTCATGACTCCACATTTTTGCAGAAGTTTCTGTGCATCTGCCGCAAGCACGTGCTCTACCACACACACGCATCCTGGAACTACACGAGACTTCCTGCTAGACTGGACTTGGAGGAATTATTAACCATTAACGTGTTAGAACTGCTTGATATTCAGTGGTTCAATCGTATCAGGACATGGTCACTGTAGAGCAGCAAAGCAGACAGATCTACGTACTTACAAGCCATAGGCAGTTCCCAGCTGGTGCTCTGGAACAACAAAGGCCACCATGGGCCACAGGGCACAGGCAAGCAATGAGTAGGCAACTCCTAGCAAACACTGGCGAAATAAATAAGAACAAGTAAACAGATGTTAGATCAGATGCATTTTTGCTGTGAAGTTCTAATAAACGAACATATTGGTTTTCCCCTTCTCCCAAAAGAGGGAAAAAGAGCTAAAGTAACACTTTTTGCAATACTGTTCTAAATACATATGCACATTTAGGAGGAAAGAGAACTTTTTCCAGGAGTGACCTAAAAACTAAACCCTATCTAATTAGCACTAACTAAAGAGCCTGGCTTGAATACCCAGAGGAAAAGATCGATGCTGCAACTCACTAGAAAAATACCTGAAAAACAAGGACCCTATTTTTAACCCTGATACACTGGTGAGCGCCGATTTAAGCCTTAGTAAACCTTAGTTCAAAAGCAATTTCCCATGGAATCTGCCCTAGGAAGGGGAAATCAATAACGAATATTTTTATTGAGGTTTACCACTATCCAATACAGCACGTTAGAGACAGTTTAAAATTATTGAAAGTGGTTTAATTATATGATAGTAATAAGCTTCATAACTACACCAAAAGAACAAGTTCTAGGAGAAAAGCGAGCACTTAGCACAGTTATCTAGTAATAACTAGTGTAAAGACTGTCCATGAAGCATGACAGCAGACCTCTGCAACAGAGCGCCACCAAACCACATATACTGTGACGAATTAAGGCCTTCTCTGAAGGGACAAGGAATTGCTACTCCATAGAGCCCTCCGGTCTAATCCCATCCTTCCTAAGAAGCTGAACACTTTGCACTAAACAACTACAGAATTAGTGCTACAGACAGCAGCCAATCTTTTCCACCTCAAAACACACATGCATAACTACTGCCTCCTTCCACAAAACACCAAAGCCTGAAGTGTTATCTTTAGGCTGCAGATAGCTCATGTTAGTTTTGTCTGTATTATGCATTCTTTGCTTTTTCACCATCTTTAGTTTTAAACCCAGTTTCACACAGTCTATCCTTCTTAAAGTCAGCGATATCAAAATAGGTTTGAGGACTACCTAAACAGTCAGAAGACAGTGGCAACTTATGCAGAATAATTCACCATCAACTCCATTTCTTACTTTGTCATATTTAGCTTTATTTATTTAAGTCTCAGAGAATTAGTTACCATTGCTATCCAGGGGTTCCAGAAGGTAAAAGCCAACATTATATGAGAAGCAAGTGTAGCTATTACAGCACATAAAACCCAGATGATATTCTTTCCAAGTTTATCCACCAGGAGTCCAAAGACTGGGGACATGGGTGCCGATATGATATACACAATACTACAAAAGAATAAAAATAAAAGAACTGAACACCAGCTAGCCATGGACAGCTTTAGGTGTTACACAACACAAGTGTCTCCAGACAAAACGCCATATTCCCTTGTTATCTGTAAGGCCATAAGACAAACCACACAAACCACTGCCCCCAAACAACAGACTCCAGAACTCAAAATTCCCAAAAAGCCTGAGGACATGAAAACTTTCAACATCCAAGGAAACAGTGACATATTCGGGAGCTCTTGGAATCATACACCAGCAAGTGTTTTGTTGTTGCTGTTGGGTTTTTTGGGGTTTTTTTTGCCACATCACAAATTCATCTTCAAACTAGGAAAATGTAGTACATTTAGTGCTATTAAACTGTTTCTATCACTCAGAAGGAAATCAGCAAATACTAAAATAATACCCTTCAGACAGAGCCTTTTCTTTCTGATTCCTCAATGTGAACATCTAAGACATTTTTATTTAAACAAATACACACACCTCCCAATTATTCATTGGGCCATGTGAAATCTATCTGTCCACTTAAATGCAAGTCACCACCTGCCACAGTAGATCCCAAACTTGCCCCCGCATGGTGAGAGCCTGAAGATACATACACCCCCTAGAACACAGCAGTAGCACATTTACTTGTTAAATCAACCACAATATACCTGTTAATTGCACTTGCTTCTTGAGATGAGAATTTGAATTTCTCAATAAAGAAAACCCTGAAAGAAAAAAACAGATTTAGAAAAATGCACACTTGTATGACATGAAAGAAAAGTTAAGCTAGACAACAACCTCGTTTACAGGAAACTTTTAAATATAGCTATATAGCTTTGACATAAACATCCCGTCACAGATCCTCATGTAAAATGCATTTAGGAGCTTATTATCAGACTCTGTGAATTTTTGTCTAAGGACTATTTAAATTACACTTTGGGGAAAACATCCAAAGTACATAACCAACATGTAACCCAATAATGAGACATTAGTCCCTTGCAGTATGCTCATTGCTAAAGCGAGAATTTTTAGAATACATGCACAAGCAAAAAATAGGCATCTACATTGCCGACTGTAAGGCCTCTCCAAGACATCTGAGACTTTTCCATCTCACTCAAGGTAAAACATGCACTGAGCTCAAGATACCTGTTTCTAATTCCAAGTATATTCAAAACCTATTTAATTGAGCTATTAGATCAAGTCGTATGGTTCAAAAGGGAAACCTACATATGAATGCTTCAAGTTTCAACTTGATATGTACTGAAGTCAGCACAGTAAGAGAACTTCAGTCCAAAGTCGTAACTACATTTAAGCCCCCACCTTGCACTCAGTCAATAGCTTGTAAGTGTGGAAGGAATTCTACATGACAGCTGGCCATAGCTTTCCACACCAAAATTCATGCCATGCTTTAAATCTTTATCAAGTTTTAATCAGGAAACGGAGCACGCATTATGCTTTTGAGTTCTGACAACTCCGCCTATGCCAAGCAATAGTATTTCCCACAAAGCTCAGCAGATAAAGAAACTGTAAGAGTTGTGTTAATTTGTATCGCAAGTATAGCAAACAATGCCACAGCAGAAGTGACAAACCACAGCACAGACTTGCTGGGAGACCACCTCTGTAGCCACCTGGGATTCTTAACTAGCTACTTACAAAGGGAGAGGTGCAGGCTAATATTTAAAACCCTAGCCAAATTCAAGGGGAATAGCTACATAAATGAGAGACACGTACTTTCCAAGTCCAATGAAAGGAAAAACCGCTGCATAGTAACAGACACAGATTACAAAGATAAGCCACAAGGACAAAGAGAAGTCCTTCACATCGCTTAGCTTCATCACTTCACCTGGAGCGGGGCAAGAGCAATATTGTTTCAGTCAGCATAAGCATATCTGGAATTCATTCACACTGAATAAACATTAAGGTGATCACAAGTCACTACTAAAGCATATATTCCTGCCACTATCTACTCTCTTGTTTAAAGTTTACACAGTGAGAGTCGGTTAAGAATATACAAGTCCTAAATCAACAGTGCCAAAGTCAAGAACAAATTGTCTCTCCCACATGAAGCTGGATGTACAAGTTCTCTAAAGCCTCTGAAAGTCTTATGCAGGAGAATTAAATACAAACCTCTTTTTTAAGGAAATGTTTAATCAGCTAGCAAAACTCACGTCCAAAGCCTCACGTTACATGCTCTTACTTGGATCTCAAATTTAGTTTATTTTTGATTGGTCTAAATTCTCCCACACGGAAAACTCAAAACACCACACATCGATAGAGAAGAGCTGCATGTTTTTGCACGCCTATTGCAGGAAGTAAGACCAATTCCAAGAAAACAAAGTACCAGTGGCAATGGCACAGATCAAATTGGTGTGAACTGGGAGGCTCTCCACAAGCTTTATAAATAAAGCAGATAAACACCAGTTTACAGGCAGATGCATTAAAACTGTAAAACTTGCTACTGATATAAAAATGAATTAAAAATTATGATTAAAGCTATAACTGTGAAAAAGGTGTTAAGCAGCTGCCACTGAATTACATAAAATGCAAACCTGCACAGTGCACAGAGTAACTGGAAGGGTCTGTTACAGAATGAAAGGATGAAGGCCAAGGCAAGTTCGGCCACAACACTCACCTGTTTTCCCTTGCTCTTTACAAAGGAGCTTCTCTGCTCTCTTGTCCAGGTAAGCAAGGATTAATGCACAGATCAGTGAAAAGAGACACATTACGCCACCTGCAAGAAGGCAATGCAACATGTTTAGTTGTTGATTCAAGTAGTAATTTGGCTTTTAAGCACTAGTGTAGCATACCTTTACATATCTAATACAAACTAAGTTTAACACCAGCTTGTCTTATACATAAAAGACTCAACACCTGTACAACTCAAAAGAGTAAGGTGTAAACACTGAAGCCTGCCATATGAGAGACATCTGCCTTGAACTAGAGTACGAACATGTAGCTACATTTATTTCATTTAAAACATTACCACCACTCCTACTCAGCACAGCCGAGCTCCTTATTTGTACCTCCTAATAACAGAAACAAAGCCTGGGCCTTGATACCAACACCAGGGCCTTAATACCCACGGCTCGGCAGGCAAGGAAGACAGATCCAAAGGTAGCTGAAATTTCACTTTTACACATCAGACAACTACACACAAGCTCTGACATGATATCCTTCAGAAAAATTTTCAATTCTGTCCTTTACTCAAAGCATGTTAAACATTTCACCTCCGTAAGATACAAACTTGAATTTAGCAACCACAAATATCACACAGCATTTTATCAGATGAAGTAATCATACACTCTGCATAAGAATATTAGCCATTGATACAAACAGCATTTGAATTGCTCTTCCTAGTCTCAAATGTATTTGTCCTACTTTCAAGTTAGTAAGAAATCATCAACATGCACACTGTTCAAATTCAGAAGCCTAAAATAGCAGGTGACATCAATTCAAAATATTACTGACCTATCATGAGAGTTAACCCAAGAGTACTGGGACCAGTATACCCCAGCAGATCTCGAACTTTAGAGTATATCCATCCCATGATATTCATGTTCACTGTGCTCCCCTAGGCAGAACAGACTTTTATGAAGAATAATGTATTTCACAATTATACGAATTCAAAAGGAACATTAGGCAGATTGCTTATTGAAAGTGTTCAAAACAAACAGGTAAGATGCTATACAGGGAACACAAACCACCAGCAACAACGATAAAATTATTCCCTGCTGGTTTGGTCAGTGTTTGTAATAAATTAACCACTGCAACAACAACAATCTACCATCACAAACAGAAGTTTTATACAACGCTAACAGTGACATTAGAAGTGCCATAAAATCTACATCACACACTGCATTCGCTCATAAACTGAGTTGAATTTAATACCACATGTTAAAGCAAACAGGATTCCCACCTGAGAGTCATCAGGAAGCACATTTTTTTTTCCCCTTCTCCCCCTAGAGAAGGGATCCATGGCTGTAATCCCAAGGCTAACAACAGCCAGTTTAACTACAGTTCAGCTGAGATGAGGCAACTGCTAATTAGCAACAGCCTGAACATCAACCCAGACCCAGCTGTGACCAGCTAACTCTCTTCTACCGAGGTAAATACCTGCGGTGGTTTAAGATACCACAGCCTGCTGAAGAGGACCCCCAACAGCAGAGGCAGGTCTCCCCTCTCTTCGTTCACAGCCTGGCATATTAGCATACACCCACCTCTAGCAGCAGTTTAAGTGATTATATCAAACTGAAACAGGACAGCTGAGATGCAGTCACACAGTTCCTATCAGAACCAGCAACAGGGACAAAAACATCTTACAATAGCAGATAAGGATGGGACTTTCTTAAAGCAGCCATCCCAACTCATTTATCAGAGCCTGCACTTAGTCCTCGAGCCACAGCTACACGCAGTTAAGCCAACATTTTATGATATGCCAAGAATCAATTAGTCTGATGAAATGCAGCACTGTGACTGTCCCACCCAGAAATCTACACTAATAACACCACCAGGCTTCTTTAGAAGTTCGACAGGTTCTAAATCTTATTAATCCGCTTCCTTGTGTATCCTGTGTCTATTTACCACAGATTTTTAACATTTTACATTTTAATTTCACATCCATTTTTAACTAAAACTCCCTAGGGAGCATTAGAAATCCTGTTTTCCACCTGTCTCACTGCCAAGACAAGCCACACACCTTAAAGTCTATGAATTAAAGCTATACAGTTTTACACTTACAATTCTGGCCATGCTTAGTTGTAATCCAAACACAAGATTTAACTCCTTGCCTTTAAACCAACTGACTGCATACGTGTTTTGTGCCACCGCTAAGGACTCTCCGCCTATTCTAAAAAAGAAGGAAGACATAAAACAAAACACGTTAATTGCAACATGCAAAGCAACAAGGAAGCAGTCCATCAGTTGCTGGCAATACCAAGATGACGGTATTTCAGATTTACCTATACACAAATAAATTTCTCTAACACATATATACAAGGCAATAGAAGTCTTAAAGACAATTCAAAAGAAAATTGCAGTGTCTAAGAACAATTAAGAGTACAAGGTATCTTAAATAGTCTAGGAGTGATTACAATTGCCTTTGGCCATTTACAGAAATTAAATCAATGGACAGCAGCTTCTCATTTCTCTTCTGCATTAAAGAACAAAGCGGTATAGATCCTGACCCAAATGAAACCAAAAGCAGGCATCTTACCTGGAATCAGAATTCAATGGAATCATCTGCCAACCCCCCAATACAGTTGGTCAGATTTTCTAACATTTTTATGCTGTGGCACATTCACAACTTGGAGGTATTTCTTCTGACATTTGCTCTCATTTTTTAGCACCATAGGAGCCCTGTTGTATTTGTTGTTGCTAAGAATTCTTTTTACTCAGGAAAGTAAGAATTAAGAAAAAAGGAGAACTAACACGGTTTTATCAGCTTACCGAATGTCTTTATGGGGGTAGTTCATAATTTCTGAATTCAGTAAGACCTGCAAAGTCCTATTTTTTGTTTTCTAACTTTAAGTTAGACTGGGAATGCGACTGAAGATCTTTCATGTCTCAGCTTTATAGATGCCTCAAAATCCTACAATTTTCTCTCTGAGTGTAAACATGGTAGCAGTTTTCTAGGACACAGAAAGATGGTCCTTACCTCAGAGAGCACATGCTATACTCTTCTAGACTTACCCAAATATGAATCTGCCCATGTTCATCAGCCAGAAAGTATTAAGTAGTGCTCCCAAAGCAAAAATTACCTGCGAAATAAACATTTAAGGAAAAATTATAATTTTATATTTGAAGTATGGAACAAACTAGAACTATCTGAAAACGGAAACAAAAACGGTTTTCCCTTCCCAGACCTGCAGAAATACTTCACACCCACTTCCTACTCCTAGCTTTTTGCCTTTGCTCCCTCTGCATCCCTGATTCACCATCCTGCTGGCTACACAATACCCAACCTGGCCCACCCTGAAACTGCACCCAGAAAACACTTCTAGAGGCTCAAGTCATGCTTCATTTTTATCATCACACCCTACCCAAATACAACTAGAGGGTAGTTTCACATCAAACGGATAAAACATTTGGTTCCTTCACCTTCTTATTTCACTCATCTTTCAAGGTCCTCTGTTCCCATTTACCCCATCTGTTCCCAACTACACCGATAAAATTCAGAGTTCTCCCATTTCAGTTCTCTTCACCTGCCTACTCCCGTCTGAAATATACAGTACTACACAAGAAGCCATTTGGGCTTTTTTCCCCCACCCCCAGTAGAGAAGCTTCAGACACGTATCATCCTTCACCCTCTCATTTGCACTTACCTGCCCGACACAAACAAAGATACTAAATACCATAGTGCCCAACCTGTAAGAAAAATAAAATCACTTAATGCATAGCTAGAATCTTTTTTTCCTACAAAACACTATATTAGACCTACAGCAAGGAAACAAGGGGAGGTTGATATGCAATAAAAGGTCTCTGTAGTAAATATTACAGCTTGACAGCTTCCTTAAAAAAAGGTAGTACAGACTGGCATTTTTGAAGCCACTTTATTTAAGCCATAAAGGGAAGGAAACTCATTTATACCAATGGAAATTCCTAGAGCACATGAAAAAAAAAATTGAAAAAGCTTATTATAATTTGAAAAAACTTTGTATTATAAAGCCTATACTTCACATGCACTTTAAGTCTACCATCCGTCAAACATGAGTGACACTAACATCACACTTACCGTACTCCAAAAACTCTGTCTATCAGAAAACCTCCAAAGAAGCAAAGAACCACATTGGGCCAGGAATACCAGGCATAGAGAGCCATGAACTGAGCTGTGTTCACCTTCATATCCTACATCAAGAAAGGGGGAATTAAAAAAAGTAACTATTCCTAAGGTAATCACAGGGCCAGAGAATAAGCATCCAAGTAGAACTACTTGGAAGCAAGAACGCTTTCCGACCCGGCCACTGCCCGCGCTTCCCCAGCCTCCGCTCCCGCCCCAGGCAGCTACTCACCCGCTGAACCTGCGTTTGGAGTGCCGCCGGGTTGTCGTAGCAGAAGTAGCTGCCTGCAAGGAGAAGGGGACGCCTCAGAGCTCTGCCCCCCGCACCCGAGACTCCCGCACCCCCGCCGCCACCCACCGAAGCCCAGGAAGCACATGAGCGCGAGGACAAGGAGGCGGTGCGGCAAGCGCCGCGGGTCGCAGACGGCGGGCAGGGCACGGGGGGGGCCCGGAGAACCGCCGCCGCCATCATCGCCGCCGGCGGAGCTCAGCAGCGCCCGCTCCTCCTCCGCCATTGCTGCCGCCCTCACGTGAGCGGCCGTCACGTGAGCTCCCCGCGCGTCACGTGAGCGGCCGCGGGCCCGGCCCACAATGCGCCGCGGCTGGTTGCTATGGCCGCGGGGCGCGCGCGCTGCCTGGTTGCCATGGCAGCGGGCCCTGAAACCCGCCACGTCTGTGAGGACGGAGGAAGGCGCTCCAAGAAGCGCGGAATCCCGAGCATCAGACTCTGCAACGAATGAGGCTTCCGAGTTGAAACAGGGCCCTAACGGTGGCAAAAAAAACCCTTAAAATCCCCCTGAAACGCAGCCCTAACCTGACCTCGTGGTGTGGTTGTAGTCTAACAAATAGTTAGCTTTTAGGTTACATCGACATTGCTTATCTGAGGGATTAGGTGCACCAGGGATGGTGAATCCCAGGAAGGCTCTGGTGAGAAGTGAAACAAAACATTATTCAACCTCTGTAGGAGTGAACTGGGCATGGCCTTGGGGAAGAAACACGCTAGGTCGGCCAAATAACGGAGTACCAAGATAAGCAGTATGAGAACAGAAAAAGAAACAACTGCTTGAACTAGGGTGAACTACCCTAATCGGCGTGGTAAAAAACCCACCCCCGGGCAGGAAAGCCCGCCGCCCAACAAAGCCCCTTCCCCACTGAACATGGCAGTAAAAAGAAAGGACACTGTGACTTCACGTGAAGATGAGGCATACGCGAACCAACAGAAGTAAGGGTGACTAAGTGCAAATGTCAAAAGTACTGACAACTGTTGCTCGGAATGTATAAAATGCTTACCGCGCGTTAACTGAGCTGTGCTTGATTTGTGGAAAATATCCACCCTGCGCAGAATAAAGCAACGTCTCCTCTCTAAACATGCTTGTTTAGTGTGTTTCAAGGGCTTAAAATCGACAACGTGGTGAGGGCGTTAGCTACGTAAAGCCTGCCCAGCGTTGCCGCAGGGACAAAGCTGCGTGGCAGGCACGCAGCCGGCAGGACGTCGTGGCAGGGTGTAGCACCTGTGGCCTTTTCTGTTAAAAAGGATTTTAAAGGCAGGCCTGTCGTGGTCAAATGGAGAGTGAGCTCCACGGAGGAAGGGTGCCTCTCTTGCCTCCGGTTGATTTAAAACGTAAAACCCCAGCGGTACATTTGTTTTTCCCGCAGGCAGGTTTGCCCGGTCCCCGCGCTCCCTGCCTGGCGCTGGAGGGGCCAAGGAGCGACCGCAGCCAGCGCTTCGGCCCTGACGAGTCCCTGCCTCCCTCACAGCTTTCTCCTCGCGTGGCTAGGCTTCATTTTTTTATTTTAGTATTTTGCTTGAGACATTCAAGAGGAATAAAGCTCTCGTAAGCAATAGCAAACTAAAAAAAAAAAGCTTAAAGTGTAGGCCGCACTAAGCATTAAGCGTACAGAGAAATGCAAAAGCTTGTAAAATTGCTCCATCATCCTCCTTTTGGACATTAAAGTAATTTTACTTGGGCTTTTTGCTCCAAAAAGGTCTTTCCATATTAGACAAACCCTTGAAAAAGCTACTTATTCACAGCCTTCTGTCAAATTTCATCTTCTTGCACCAAAGATGACCTGAATCCTGTGTGCACGTCATCAAGTGACAGATGGTGCTTTTTGATTAAAATATGTTATTAATGAGGGCAGAAATACTTGTTATTTAAGCCAAGGGATTTATTTACCTTTTCAGGATGATGGAAAGAAAAGCATCCAGTTTTACCTGACATGCTGTGAACCAAGAGGTCTGCTTTCCAGCTACTCTGTCATTAATTTTGTCGGTAACCATTCAAGAAAATCAAAATACATTTTCAAAACACGTTGGTATCGCGTGCCAGTATCGCGTCTGCTGTGAACTACCGTTGGGCATAAAATGCTTACTTTTCGCTCAATATGTGTCTTTTAACAGATCTGTCAAAAGAGAAGTACATTATGAAATTTTGGGGTCGCATTTTCAACTGCCCTAAACTAGTCTAGATTCCCTGAAATCAGAGCAGCTCTTTCAGCTCACTATAGTTGCTCTTAAAAAACAGGGTCTCGAACTGCAAAGCTTCATTGCAAGAGCACCCGTGCGACAAACTTGAGGGTTTCATTGCCGCTTGAGGGAGCTCAAAGGTAATGCGTGGCTATGCAGATCACCTTGAGTTTCATAGGGGGCATAATTAAAGGGAGATAGTTTATACAGATAAAAGGGATCACTTTGGAGAGCAGAGTGAAAGCCTATGTACGGAAAAAAAAGTGTAGTCTTTTTCCTAGCTAACTAGCCCAGGAGACCGTTGTTGTGCCACCCAGTACTTTCCTAGGTCTCTCTGATCCACAGAAAATGCTTTTTGTTCATGGACACACTCTAGTTTCCCTCCAGGACACAAATATGGCTGTGGCAAAAGGCCAGAGTCCCCAGACTACCCTCCCACCGTCATTCGCAGAAAGAAAATGCCGAGAAACCTCAGGAGACAGCTGGATCCATCGTCGGTGAGGACGAAGGGAGCCCCAGCCCGCTCTGATCATGAAGTACAGAGCCAGAGTCAACAGAACTGGCTTCTCTATGGCTCACAGCTGCTTCCCCAAGACCCTCCTGCTCCATTTTGAGCATAATCTTAACCGCAGGAATTCCTGAGACATTATATTGTGGGTAACCCTCACCAACAAGAAATGAACTGCACAGCCTACTCCATAAAATGATGGGTACCAATTCCAGGCTGCTGTACCCAGCAAAGTGAAACTTAACAAATATTTAGAGTGCCAGAATATTACCATCGAAAAGATATTGCCCTTTTCCCGGTAACTATTTTTAAATGTTGGTTCAGAAGGCACAGGTAAATACAGAGAAGTGGTAGTTCGAGCTGAAAGAGAGGTAACAGGCACACACTCAGAGGTGCCACTTCAATGCTGTATCATTGTCTTGAGCGGTAGTGCTTGGGTTTTGTTCTTTAAACTACAATACTCTCGTATCAATTCCAAACCAGTATCTAATGCGTAACTCATATGGGCGGTGACACGATGCCAGCACTTTGACGACAGGATCCCACAGAAAATGTCTCATGTAACTTGATCAATTTTATCAGTGAGGATATTTAAAGATCTAATAAAACAGATTTTATCTCCCAAATCTCAAAAAGGCTTTCTAGCCCCATAATCAAAGTAATAGGCAAAACCACATAGCAAGTAAACATATTAAACTGCAGTTTGTGATTTAGGATGACAATATCATGACCAGATTCAGTGTGTATGCCAATGGGAAGAATGGAAGTGAACAGCTTCCAGAGGCTCTGGGGATATCCTCACCAAAGCTCTTGTTTGGTTGACTTCAATTAATCAATTAACTAGCACAAAAAATCCTGCAATCTTTCAAGCTGACTTGTGGATCAGGATTTCATCCTGGGTACTTTTGTTGCAGTGTTTGTACGCTAAGGACCAAAAAAATGGACTCTGCAAAAGTATTTTTGAGAGCTTCTGACAACCGTGGCAGATTGTCTCTGCCAAGTACGATGACAAAGGATTCCTGGAAAAATAAATACTTAGCAAAGAATATAATCTTGAGTTTCTGCAAACTTAGCAGTAGGATTTTAAGCACTGTTTTCCCATCTTCTTGTCCCATTTTAGTTTATGTAAATGTCTGTAGCATTACAGTCTAAATCTTCCTTACTGTAAGAAATTCAGTGTGCCACTGTTGCATCAGTATGTAACAAACATAAAAAGAGAGCGTCTCCTTCCTTTTCCTGTAAGAACCGTGAGAGAAGGCTAGTTCAGCACATACCACCTCAAAGGTTGTTTAATAATCTCTCTCTAATTTTATTATTTATTCAAAAGAATCCTGGATTTGTCTTTTTTATTTAAGTCATGACCCGAATGCGCTGTGTTATCCCAAAAACTTCAAATTCATGATTTCATAATGTGTCTTGCTTTTTCTTGTCCTCTCTTCTGCCTGCTCTTGGTAGACCAGAGATCTATCTGAATTCACTTATTCTATGATTTCCTAAGAAATAAATGTATGAGTGTTAACATCCGGCTCTGCCAATGAAGCCTTGTCATTCACTCCTAATAATATCAATTACATTATTGCCACTCTCCCACACTCTATTTCTATCATACAAAAATATGCAAAGATGGAAGGATTAAGCTATTTAAAAAGCTACCTAAATAATTTAAAAACTATTACTTTATGTTACACTTAAGCAGGTCCACTGACCATAATTAATTCAATACCAAAATAGCAAATGTAATGGTGGGAGGCTTCTTCACATGGAGCATGGCCGTGGCAGGTTCCAGTACAACAAAGGGTTTCTGTGCTTTCAGTCATCCTTGAGGGAGTTTTCATGAACCTGAAACACATGCAATTTTATTATATTTATTTTCAAAGGTGTCGGTGGGTTTTTCATGTTATTTTCATGGCTGTGTGCTTAAATATTTCATATTAAACAAGACTGGATTTGTACTTTATCTTGTTTGGTATAACATAGGACCCTTTATAGTAGGGTAAGAAATTACACTCATGTATCTGGAATATTTAACAGGAGAAAAAGAATATTTTTCCATTTGCTATTTCAAAATATTTGCCATGCCACCCCTTTCTTCCCAGTCACTTCTGTCTTCGCCTTGGATATGACCTTGCTGTGCCTGAAGCTTAATGGCTGTAATGTGCAGTGTGAGTTAAGTCTACAATGATTCTCGAACGCATTGCAGGTGAGCGTTTATGTCACAAATAAATACAGTAGATTGCTCTTAAACTCATACTTTAGAATGTTTATTACAGATGCAATTTCTGTCTTAACATAAATCAAAGTACTTAAAGTGCCATATGATACCAAATGCTTAGTTTAACAGCATAAAATTGAGCAAAAACTGTATACAGTACTTTATAGGTGCTATAAAATTCTTGTGCTTGTGGCCGCACCTTTTTGCATTGCCCAGATCAATCAAGTCCACTGAACACTCTGGATAGTAAATACTCAGGTGAAACAACGATTAGCTTTCAGAGTTTAGTTCTTCTAAGTTATTACTGACCAGTGAAGATGCTTCAAAAGGTGACAAAATTGCAAAGAAGCAGGAACCACATTTAACATGATTAAATTTACTTCGCCATTATTAGACTATTATCCATTCTCTGAAAGAAAAATCTTGTGCTTTGCCTCCAACATGCATTAGCAACCTATTATAGGCATGCAAACATTTTTTTTAATCACTTCATGTGGTAAGGAATGTGTTATTGTAAGGCTCTCCGTGTCCTGTACTCTTCCTGTCTCACTCAAATATTATTAGACTTGTGTACAACCTCCTTAAGACATGTCTAATTTCCGTAAACAGCTGGAAAAAGGCTGAGGAAGCATTTTTGCACTGTAAGTCTATCTGAGACCAAAGATTTTGGCTTAAGGAACCTCCTGAGGATCGAAAGGATACTCTGCCAAAGCAAACACCTCCTCCCCTCTCAGCTGAAGAGGCTCAGCTGAGTCAGACAAGAGACCACAGCACTGAGCATTGCGGGTTTATTGCTCTTTTTGTAAGTACGCTCATCAGGAAAGATTGCTCTTCATGTTTCCCAAAATTACTTAAAGCCCCTTCCTATTCCCTCAGACAAGTGGGTACCGGGCTGTATCTCTAATTGCCAAATCTGCTTAGGTAACGTATAAAAAAAAATACCTGCAGTGACAGTGAGAGCATCATGAATGATGTGTGGCCTCTCAGCCAAGCCAGTACTTCCAGCAGGCTTTTTCAAAGTATTGCTGCCTGGGTACGTTGACCCAGCAGGATGTAAAAACAGAATCAGAGCTAAAATACCTGCTAATTAACTTTATATAACTTCCTGTGAACGGGCTATTTGAAATAATGCGATGCAGGAGACCTCTAAACCTTCATGTGCTGTTTCCTTTTTGGACTGCTTTGCCTTTGGCCGCTTTTCAGCCCTGGGGACCCGTTTGCTCTCGTGGCCAACACTGAGCCTTCATAAAGAAGTGGGTGCTCGGTGCCTGCGCTTCCGCGGGCGTTAACGTTCCAACGCAGACCAAAGCGAGGGGCGCCGGCCACGGGGCAGGCAGACACACAGGCTGGTGCCCGGCTTCCAGGGAGGACGCACGGGCCAAAGCATTGCAGAGCGTAACTCTAAGTGTGGTGGCCACAGCACACCCGTGTAATAACCTCCCTATAAAAGGCCTCTATCACCTTTCCTCAGAAATCACCATTTCTGCGTAGTTTTCCTATTGTTTTTCATGGGCTCGTCTGCACAGGTGTAATTTTGAAGCCAGCCCATTTCCCAGCTGCTGGGTCTGGTTGCTTTATCGCATTGCCCTGAGAGATCGCTTCCCGCTTTCTCTGTGCATCCCGGCGGAGACAGGAGGGAGCAGAGCTGTGTCATTTCAAGCACCCTGCTTGAAAGGGCACTGCATGTGTACTCCAGAGCTTAATTCAGCTCCCTCACCTTGTTGCTTTCCTAAGTGTAACCTGGAGAAGTTCAAAGTGTTTTTCACTTTGGAAAGAGCTATTATGTCTAACAAGGCTTCTAAGGGGAAAAAAGTTTATCAGAGGCTGCTTAGCGTACACCTATGAGTCTGGAGCCAAATAACAAAGTATCCAGAGGTGAGAAGAGGGAATTCAGAACTTTTGGCTTTGGGACTATAGTTGAATTACTAGATAACACTTCTACTTCGCTCAATGTACAATTTTCCATTCGTGTCTACAACCATTTTCCTCAGGATCCACATACTCCTGTCTCTCACCGCAGTAGCATTGTATGTTAACAGCGCTAAATTTTAAAAATATCTGGGTTACTTGGTTGAAATACTGAACAACTACAGATGCCTGAGAGACACTGAACCCAAGCATTTACTGGATAGTTCATCATTGGGAAGATGCATTCTCATAATATTTCAACTTTTTAAAAACTCTACTGCTTCTTTCAGCAGGATGGACATGAAGTATTTTATAACTAAGCCCAGCAATTTTGGAAGAAAGCTCTGATTTTGAATAAAATGCTCAACGGTTGGTGCAACACGCTGCCACCGCTCGCTGGCCCGGCGGCCCCGGGAATGAAGGAAGTTCACACCCTTGACAAGGGCTTTGTTTCCCTCCCCTGGCTGAAGACCAAGTGAAAGCGGTGCAAAGGCGCGCTTTGTCACCAGGGCTAGACTTCTCATTCTTCTGAGATGAAAGCATATAAAAACGCAGAAACAGACGGGAGAAAGAAACTGTTTCCCACTGACTCCACTGCAGGCCTTGCAGTCTACCCTTAATAACCCTGTAAATACATAATGTGTGTAGTTCACCACACAGATATCATTCTGCTCTTAAATTGATGTATATTACTGCCACCCAGTACTTTGGCTAGCAGGCTGTCATACATTCTAAGTATCCAACAAGAACCTCTCTTTGCTAACTGCAGCATAAAGCCTCACGCTGTCCCCGCCTAGCTCTGTATTTATCTCCCTTAGTTACTTCTATTCCAAAAGCAGATCTCCTGTCAAACTCCTTTTTTTTCCCCCAAGGCTGAGTATTTTATGCACATCAGGCAGTTCCTCATCAGGCATTTCCTCTGCCCTCAAGTTACTGAACTTTTCTGGAGAGGTTCCAAGACATGGGTAAGGTGGGTTGGGCTTTTTTCCCCCGCTCTCTCTAGGCTGCAGCCCAGAGTTGAGCAGAACTTTCCAAGCAAACAGCTTTATCTAACAGCACCGTTGTTCCCCGAACTTTGTGATTAATTTGTTTGCTGATACACCTGATCGCTCACCTTCCTTTCCTTGCAAATGAATCCTCTCACCTTTGTGCAATTCGCTTGGGAACTGCGTTCCACTTTTGACCTGTAAGTGTGTTTGTTTGAAAGGTCTCTTCCACTGTGCAACCTTGAGGTCCTATTTATCTAGGTACACCCTGCTTCAGAGTACGAGCTCTTTCCTGACAACACCCTGATAACTATTGCCTCACTTTACACACCCTTATCTAGCAATTGTTATTCCAGGAGGCACCCTGCCATCAATTTTTAGTTTCCTGATTTATGGTCACTTCCCCTTTGCTCCATTCCTTCAGCATTTACATGAATTCTTATTCTAGCTGCACCACTTTTAGCAGGTGGTACAGCATAAGTAGATATTTCATCCGCTACAGGAATTCTCAAAATTCAGTGATCTTGCATGCTTGTCCATAAAGAGCAGCAAATAATCAAGACAAGCGTGATGTAGTTTCACCTGTTAGTTTCTTTAAAAAAAAAATATTCTATATCTGTAGTTGACATGGTTATGTTAATCTCTGGATATGTTAATATCTTACTGGATTGAGACCTTTCAAAATAAAACCAAGAAATGCAAAATCAGTATCATTCCAATAATTCTGAGTCGTCTCCACATATCCAGCTATATCTCTGAGAGTATGAGGCTTTGCTCTGTTTCATGACCCCGAGAAAGTGATACCATGGGAAAAAAATCACAAAAAGCTGTCATTTAGAAGAAAAAAGAGGGCAAAAAAAGAAACAAAAAACCATAATTCTTTCCTCATTGGCAAAGAATTGGAAACTAACAGTTTATCTACCTGGAGAGGGGAGGAAAAAATTTCCCAAACTGATAATCAAAAATAAAATGAGGACAAGATATTCTGCCTAAGCATTTGTTAAAGTAAGGGGCTGGAGAGGGAGATGAAATGCACGGTTTTCTTTTTTACTTTCCTTCAAAGGGTGAATGAAAAATTATTCTGCACAGCAAGAAAATCACTTGTAATATAATTCAGAAAATATATTGTTTCCTTTAGAAGCATCTTGCTCAACTCTTGATTTCACATTTTCATTCCTTAGAGATTACAGTTCTTTGCATTTTTATATCTTGGAGTTCACCACCTTGTAGTTTCGATGTACAAACAACTTCATAAATATTATTCATAGCATTAGAAAAAAAAATCAAGTAGATTCACGTTCTTCCACATAAATGACAAGTGAATAAATACACGTTATGTGGGTGACTAACTGAAATATTACACTAACGTTTCCTGGCACTATAGGCATATCATGATTGCTATACGTGGAGTTAATCAATACTGAGTAAATGCCTGTTGAAGTTAACATTACCCCTAGGCTAGAGTTTCAAGGGAAGGTCCTTCTATCTTTGTTAGCGTCGAAAATTTTACCTTATGTTAAGACTCTCTGTTTCTAATGAGACCTACAGGACTCACCTTCTTTCTACAACGTAGGGACAGGTGGAGAGGATGATTTAGCGGCATGCATGCATCCTTTCATTGTATATAGTGTATGCTTTGTATATATGGCATATATTGTCATGTGTCTGTCCATAGAGGGTATGTAAAATGTGTATATTGCATAGATTTCTGTCCGAAGTTTTTAAATACTCTTGTACATTGGAGACATGAGTGCCTGGAGAAGCCAAGGCGGTAGCCCCAAGGCCCCGTACACCAGCTGGCGGAAAGACGCGGTCCCTCCCGCCCTCCCTCCTGCGCGGCCAGGGCTGGGGAACTGCCCAGGCAGAGAGGGCACGCGTTCCCCACCCCGCTGCCAAGCAAGCGTCCTTCCTTGACTCGTGCAGGTAGGAGAAATCGTGCTGTGCATGTCACCTGTTTGCCGCCTCCGTCAGACCGACCCGCAGCAAAGCACATTTGTTCCTGGTTCCTTTAGGAAAGGAGAAAAAGAACAAAGACTTCTTTGAAAATAGAAGCGTAAGCAAAAGTTCTGAGATGGTTCTTATTGGAAATTATGCTATGCTTGTATAACCTTTCACTTACAACTTGTTTTATTTATATAGTAACTTCCTCCATTTAGGCAAATCCTAAAGTACGGCTGCTTCTTAACACCAGCAGTAGGGAAACACAACAAGAAACTGATCCCAGCGGCATGGGAGGGCTGCAACCTTACCTCTCCTGCTTCTCTCAGGAACAAAACTCCCAATACCATTAATATTTAAATTACCGTAACTGGACATATAAACCATGATCTTACTTGGATGAGTAAGGCAAATCACACTACGCTGAACTGGCTTTGGACATCTCCTGCGGACTCTGTTTTGATTACGTGCCATTCAGACGTGCAGATGCCCTTCCGAGCTATAACAAGATGTTTGCTTTTTTTCAACAGAGCCCAAGACTGAAGAGAAAACTAACCTTCAGAGAAGAGCTCACACCCTGCAGTCACCTGTATGGGAAACTTCTGAGCACTCCGCTTTGTCCCTTGAACATCCCCGGTGTTCCCCATCAGCCTAGGAGGGATGGCTTGGAAAGGGCTTCAGCTGTCCTGAGCTGCTGGAATTCCTTCTGTCTCAGGTGCTCCATGTGTAAATGCCTGCGTGCTCCATGAGGAACAGCTTCAGCTTCCTTTCCTGCCCTGCCTGTGTGCTCTGCACCCTGCACAGAGCCTGGGTGAACACCAGCTCTCTGTTCAGAGGGTTCCCTTGCACATCCAATGCTTTGCTCACACAGATCTAGCCCAGGGTCTGCATGGTAACCATTAGATGAAGTCTTAGTTTAGAAGAAATTAAAGAGAAACAAAAAAAGAAGTTTTCTTCCTTTCCCTTATCTGGAAAGCAAATGCAAAATTTTTTCTGGAAACTTGAGCAGTCAGTTCGTGTGACATATCTACACTGAGATCTGCAACCACAAAGCATTCAAATAAAATGCAAGGCAGTGAACTGCTGTGACACTTTTATTTCAAATATCTAACATCTAACAACAAATGCCAAGCATACTGCTTTGTAAAATTATAGGGAATGTAAAATGGACAGAGAAAACTGAACTCAGGAAAGGGAACAGATTAAAATCCTGCTTTTGAGAATGACGCCAAGTAATAACATCCCATCCTGGCCCCCGCACAAGATCTGGAGTGTTTGCTTCCCTTGGCAAGCTGTATAAAATCACACTTCTTCCAGCTTATAGTTACACTCTAAACAATAAGTGCTTTAGGGCAGACTTAGGCTCCAAGATCTCCAATTAAATGCCCTGCTATCCAATTTACATATAACCTGCTGGTGAACAAGAACTGACTCTTAATTTCTTTGGAGAATGCGTCCCTCGGAGTCTTTCCAAGCACTGGTAATGACTGTGTTATTTTGGATGGCTTTTCTGTGCTGCATGGGAGTGTTTACATCAGTACAAAAAGAGAAGAAACAAATGATTAGTGCTTTTATAACTTAAAATCTGATTATTCCAGGGAATTAGAGAGTCAGTAGATTCATTGGAGGTGAGAGGAGTGGAATGAGGCACTCTCGCATCTAAACCCTGCTCTGGTACGTGCTGTGGAGGAGGGGTGGCACCACCAAGCTCAAAGCGTCCGTGCTTCTTTCTCCTCCTGCAACCGAGCTGCAGGCACAGGGCTAACCTCACAAAGGAGCCAGGATCATACGGGTTTTTTAAAAATAGGAAAATTTTGCAATTATATTTTTAATGTCATTAAATTTCATTAAAAGTGGCATTGTCTTTGGTCATCCCTCAGCCCACAGTAGCATGTATATACTTTCCAAAGATTACATTTTTCTCCAATAATTTCGTCCTGGATCCTGAAAGGCACTTCAGTGTGACTGAGGATCTAAACCTGTATGTCTGAACAAGATTTTGATGGTTTAGTGTTTAGACTTGCATGATTTAATGAACAAATGTCACAACTATTCACACTGAGCAAAGACATAGCTTTGATAGTCAGGTGTTCAAAATCTGCACCACTTCGGAGTCAAAAATCTCATTTTCCAAAGTGAGTTCACATGTACCAAAGTCACACTGCAAACTAATCAGAATTCCTCATCCTTGTATAAATTTTTGCCTAAAACCTACATTTTCGAGTTTTCCCTTCCTGTAAAGGCTGCCTGTTACTATGCCCAGCGCTGCTTTTCTTGCTGAGCATTGATCAAATTCTTCTCCATATATTAGTATGCTTGAACAGATCCATTATGGTTATTAAAAATATTACATGTGCCAAAATATTTTGACTGACAAAGTGAAAAACATTTCCAGCACCAGGAGATCCCTATCTGCTGTATGCCTTGTGAAGAATTGGCCCAAAATAAAATTGCGTTGTGGTTATTACCACTACCAGATTGGTAATTGGTAATTACTAGGAGGCGCATCAGCCCAGGCAGAGCTGTGGCATCAAAAATCCGCAGGGTGAGAGGTGGGGTGGAGTACTGATCCCCGGGCAGCAGCGATGCTTTAGACAAGACGCGCGTGACACACAGCACTTGTGTACAGCCTGGACGCAGGTGAGCTGAGCATTGCTTACTTGCTGCTGAAAATTACTTTGCTCTGCAGAAAAAGAAAGCAAAGGCAAGAACCCTGCACTCGTCGTAACAATAACCCTGCGAGAAGGAGCCTGCAAAAGAGGCCTTAAGGATACAGCTTAGCAGAAAACGCAGCCTCCGGGCTTAGGCTTCCATGCTTTCTAGACTTTGCTTTTTCATGAATGTAAATAAGAGCACAACAAAACACGTCAATATAAGCTTTCACTCAAGTATAACTCTTTATATGGATCTTCTGTAAAGGACCCTCCTGCCTCCATCCCCTGTCCCAACATCATTTCAGCTTCTAGCCCAGTTTTTCCTAGCCCTGGCTCCTATTTTACTGCACTTTTCTGCTCAACAAGCAAGAATGAAGTTTTTTTATAAATTTCTTACACTGACACCCAAAAGAGCAATGCAGCTCTCAGCACATTCCCAGCCTTTATTCCCTGGGAATATTTCCCACGGACAGCCTCACACCCTGTGTCCCCATGGGAAAAGTAATTTTCCTACAAAAGTGAAGCGCTGGGATTTTCAGGGAGATAATGTCATGGACATTACGCCCAGGAGATAACGTTTCAATAGCCAGCCCTGGCCCCGGGCGGCCGTGGAAGGTGTCCAGCAGTGGTGCGTAGCCCAGCAACCTGCCCCAAACACTGAGTGCTTCCAGGAAATGGAAAAGAAACAGCGATTTTAAACAGCCCTTTCACAGCTCTCACGGGACTGGGAAGAACTGGTGGATGAAGCACTGCGCACAACACATGTCTTCAAGGAAGTCAAAAGAAAAATAAACGGGCTCCAAATGTCATAATTGGCTCCCGGGGGGCCGAGGGGGACCCTTTGCTGAAGCCTACAACCATGTCTCAGCCTACAAGCGAACCACCCCGATCTTGATGTACACAGCAACTGGCTTAGTCACAGCTGGGGCAGGGGGGTCTGTAAGAAAAGAAACAGCGTCCGGCAATCAACGGTCTTGCTGACGCAGCACGATGTGTTGAATCTGTAAGAATATCTTTGTGCTGTTGCAATGCTTTTCTCATTTATGTGTGCACTGGGTACTCAGCAAATAGATTTAGCAACCAGGTATTGTTAAACTAAGATACGTTCCTCCTTCAAGATTTATTTTGTATGCTTACTATTAATAGCTGCCACAGCAATCCTGCAGTTTCTCTGAGTTAGCACTAAATGTTGGCCCCGAAGTGACAATTTACTGTTGATGCTGTTGTCTTAGGGTAAGCCATAGAGCCCAACAACGGTTCATCAAAAGTCCAGCTCCCAAACAGCAACTCACTCCTAGGGCTCATCAGATGCTCCTGCACTGCCCCTGAGGGGCTGCTGGTTGTTCTCATCGCCTCTCAGCTAAGGGATAAGCAAGAAAAAACAGGGGCAAAACTGAGGAGTTAAAGTCTGCAATTCCTTTTCTGATCGACAACTGTAAAGCTGCTTCAGACCCTGGACACACGCTGGCTTCATAAACAGGTCGTCTTGGGTTTAGTCTGAGAAAAGTTTACCGCAGCCTACTTCAGAAAAATGGAAAAATTTCCAACATCTTTTTCAATTCTATGTTTTTATTTAATTAGACAGATTGATTGGGGAAACTTGAACTGCTTAACGTGTCAGCAAGACTGTCCTGAACAAGGCTGTCCTGACTTCATGCTCCCTCTTTACTTTGCTCGCAGATGGAAACACAGCAAAAATAACTGAAGGGAAAAAAAATCATTTTCCTAACACTTCACAGAACTAGTGGAAAGTATTATATGCTAATATTCAAGATGGATTATAAATATCTCAATACATTAGGTCGTACCTTTGCTTTCATATCTAAAATTTTGTTCCCTTCTCACGCTCTCTGATGACCCTGTGATTGAAAGTGAGCTTTTAGAAAAGGACACTGTCACACTAAATCCTCACAGCACAAACCTCATGAACAAAACAGAAGAATTGGCAGGTATAATTGTACAGTGTCTAACAAAGAATATAGACAGATATAGCTACCTACACACTTGACAATTAACATCTGTAGTATCCGATACATACATATATATATGTCTACAAACACGCACAAACACACATATGCAGCCCACACCAGAGTCACACAAATTGTGAGCCAAGATCAGGTGCTGTATCATGAGTTAAGGTTTTTATAACTTTTACCCTGACAAAAGCATGGCTTTTCCTGTGATAAACAATAAACTTTATTCTCAGGAGAGTCAGCCAGTGAGAGATGGGCTACGTGACTTCCCCAGGTCCATTCCCATCCCACTGTCTGTGATTTTTGGTGTTTATCTTCCACCATCTCGTATTTTCTTAATATAACAGCAGATTTCTGTTATCTTCTCTAACCCATTTAAAACCTACTTTCATTTCAGTGATGTCACATCATGATCCAGTCTTCTATTTTCAGGTACCTTCATTGTTTGTATAAGAAAATGTTTTCTACCACCCTTCTCACGAGCAGTTAGATAATTCCTGCCAAAAACCTGTTGGAGTGAAGAGCAGGTGCTTGTGACTCTCTCACTGGGATTGCCAGGCATTTCCTCTTTGGATCAATAGGCTGCCTTCATAAGTGAAATATTAATAACAAAACCCCCTCCATCTTAAGTGTCTTGTTAAAAAACAGGTTTTTATGCCTAAATCAAATTTACTCCGCTCCTTCTAAAATGCTGCATTCACTACAAATATGCAGAGCTGCTTATTAGAATCCAGAAGGCTAGAAAAAATAATTCATTAAAAATCAATACCTAAATCACGACAGCTGCATAATCTCAGCCAAATGTAATCTATTCCAGTAGATTTTGGTTCTCCTTATAATTGCAAAGTTGCATACAGAAAAATGTTTTTATTTGTCTACACCAGAAGTTAGTAAGGGTGCCTAGTTTGTAACATCACTTCTGAAAACCAGCTAGAGGCATTTCCTTCTGCCTTTGTACGCGGCGTGTTTCTTTTGTGCCTTTTTATTCCTAATTCCTCGGTTATGGTAAAACACGTGCAGATTTGAGAATTCACCCTGCCACTGCAACCAGGCCCCCGAGCAGTGCCAGTGTTCACAATGAGGCGCTTGCACAGCTGAGACTGGCTTTTTAACAAGGTCACACTTCACCGATTTAATACTACAAAACCACATAATTACACTGGGCTGCACCTAGAAGGCTGAATGAAAGCTCTGCACGAGTAATACGAGGTTAAATCTGTAGTCATCTGCTCTGACAAATGTTCAGAGTGCAAAATGGGGATTGCATGTATGCCCATGAGGAAACGTGGGTTAAAAGTACCATCCTCCCTGCTTTTGCTGTCTCCAGTGATGTATTACCAGGCAAAACTACGTTGCTCTCACAAGTGCTTTATAAAACCCCCTGCCTTCTCCTCTCTGTCCGTGAACACATTTTGCCTTGCCTGTGCTTTATCTGTGCAAACTTGCAATTGCAGTCTGCACAGGGCCAGGCTCTGACTGCTGAAAATGCTCAGCTACTACAGAAGTACTTTATTTTTCTCCATCTCTGTCTGCAGTTTGTGCATTATGGCAAAGTTATAACAGTTAATAATACATGTTTAACCTTCTAAAGAAACCCTCTAGAATATGGCACAGCAGAATATACAGAAACGAGAGCAATAAAAGAACTTGTATTCAGCTTCTCAATTTAAATCATGGCTATGCTACATCAAATTACTTTGGAAAACACTTTCACTTTAACTCAGGTCAGTACAAAAGTCCAGTTATTAAAATTAAAATTGATCTATTATTGTGTAGAAGCCAATGTATAGCAGACCTCTTGAACCTAATCTCAAAAATGTGAAGAGGAAAAATCCAAGAAGTATACAATCAGCAATGTTTTTATTCGAAATGAGCATTAATAGCATTTAACGAAGCATTCATTAAAAATTAAACTGGAAGATGCTATTGAGAGAAATCTGCTGTTAAAAGTCAGCATGTCTCTGTCATAAGCAGCAACTTATGCACACATTAAAAAAGTTTATCTTAGCCCTGTTGTGATGAGATTTCACTGTACCCTTAAAACGTTACTACTAGAATATATATGCTTTTAATATTGCTAACAGTTACCTTATTGAAGAGGCTCATGGAATCAGGGGCCGGTAGCACGGTGGTGGGGACAAGCCATAGGTTTTGCCAGGGAAAGGAAAAGGACTCGGTGGCAATGAGAGGTCATCAGCATTTCCCATTATTGTGCTTTAAATATGCTCAGCATTCGCTCCCCTACTATTGTTTTTCACATTCACCTTTGGAAGCAAGGTCAGCCAGGACTATTTGAAAAAAGTAAAAAAAATGTCAATATAGGTTTGAGCTATCTGCATGGAAAACTGCAATAATCGTCACCTCTTACACAGAAAAAAAGTAAAAGTTGTCCCCCTTTTTCTTTTACACAATAATCTAGATTTGTTTGGACAAGACCAAGAATGGAATACTGCCCTCAATTAAAAATTCTTTCAAAAGGAAAGGGTGGATGCGATCAGGGATTCAGGAAGGAAATCTTAAACACAATATTCACAGCAATACTTCAATGATGCATGTTACATCTCTGTCAATATATATATATATTTTTGCTTCATATACCTGTGGCAATATATTTTGTTTGTGAACATATTACAGATCTGAAGCCCAGTCCTACCTAACAGGAGATTATAGCATCAGGCTCTTAAACTGGCAGCAAATCATTTCATCTGAGATGTCGATACAAATACTTCAGCACATTATAATAGCACCTGGTAACAATGATATCAGGAAGAATAAAATTCCACAACTGTGAACGCATTTTTTCTTAAAAAAAAATCAGCAAAACCATCCTGAACATTGTTTTACATTGTAACCCAAACCCCACATCTCATGCTAACGCTGATTCAGTGCAGACACTCTGACATTAAAAAGGAACGCCCCCATAAGAGGAAAATGGCATAGAGTTTTGTCTGATGCATCGCATACAACTTCTGATCAGAACTTGCCCTATCCCAGGCTTCCGTTGCGAATGTGTTAGTGTCAGCAGGAGAACCAGAGATCTTCCAACAGAAAATGTCAAATTTGCATCTGTAAAATATAAAATATTAATCTGGTTTCTGCCATAAATTGCATTTTCTTAAAGACTTGGGAGGGTGTCAAACCCAAATCCCTGACATTTCAGTTTGATGTAGTGAAACAGCAGAATAATCTCCCAGATCACATTGTATTCCCTGTCAGAAGAAGCTTAGCTAATGAGTTGGATGCGTTTTGCTGGTGACAACACACACAGCGCTAGAAAGGCTGGTTACCAGGTGAGAAATAATGTGTTCTGCAAATTGCAGGAGAAGCCCGATGACTGCTCAATGCCATTATGTCTAGATCTAGATATGCAAAAAAATTCCCCAAAAAACAGATCTGTGGTTTGTGCTGGAGCTGACCATAAACACCTCCTGATCTATACTAATTTGCCAATCATTTCCAGGGAAACTGATTTAAAATCACATTCCCCATCAGTAAAATATCAGTAAAAATCCATAAAATTCTTAGGTCTTGACCTACCAATCTGCTGATGTGTAAAATTAGAGACCAGGGTGTAGATTTAAAAAAAAAAATCTGATAAAATATTTTGAACATTTGAATATACCAGAGGCTTATTTTCCCAGACCAGAACTACTGTTTAGACGATACATGACATTAAATATTTCCCATTTGCATTTGCTCTGTTTCTCATAGAAACTCTTAATATAAGGAAAAATACTGAACATGAATGCCGATTTCAGCATTTTTGACCAAACGCATAAACCCTGTTTTTGCAACGGCATGTAGCGAGAGGTGACCACACAAATGGTCAGCTCACTCTTGAAGCGTGATGTGGCTGTGCAGCATTCAGCTCGTGGCAGCGGAGGTTTGCCAGATTACACAAGCTCACTTAAATTTAACGGCAATGAAATTTGAAGAACTTTCTCCGTGTAGTCTCTCCAACTGGAATTCATGTCGCTGAAAATTACTGTTTAGTGCTCCTCTGCTGTTCTTCACAAACTGTTTTTTCCTTGAGCTTTAAACGGCTGAAAGTCTTTTAGTCAGTCTTATTACGGGATCAAAGCCGCCGCTGAGATCATAGCTTTCGATGGTCACTTGGATTTTTTTCAGTATAAACAGTGTTTCAGTGACCGAAATGCTCATGAAAAGTACCACACTGGCCACGCTGAAGTCTGCGCTTCGTAAGCGATGTTATTTCTCCATATTTTCTTTAATCCTTAAACCTAACAGATTTTCATTTTGACTCCACCATCATCCTGCTGATTAAGCCCAACTGCGCAATGTGGAGAAATAAACACAATAGTTCGTATACGTTTATGTGAGTAAACAAGTACGTATTTGTCAAAACAGTATGACTAATCAAGAAAAAAGATAGTTTTGTCAGAAGTTCTGGGAACATACGGTGATACAGAAAAGAACAAAGAAGGAATTATTCCTAATCAGAACCGAGAAAATGCGATTAGCATGAGATGGAGCAATGATAAGAAAACTGTCATTGACCAATGAGAGACATGCTGAGAAAACAAACCACCCATTAGTACGTAAAGGAGATAATATGTATATGAATTACTTAAAGAACTGGAGACAATTGCTCTAATGATTTTACTCCATATTCATCTAATGCTCAGAGTAAAAATATAGTTCCAGTTTATTTTTGAAGTCACACAAGCAGTATCTACAATAACCAAATATGACCTTTGCAATGAAAAAAAATCAGAATATGGATTTTGATTTGTTCTGTGAGATGGTTTTAGAAGGTCCTGAAGAGTAATCTGCCTTTATTGCTATCAAGGTGGTCAACCTGCTTCAGGACTGTATCATCTGGTGTTATAGGAAACCCTACAGAAGAGTAAAATTAGCGACCTGCAAATTGTCACACTTTATAAGTGTGAGCTGAAAATTGGGTAATGTATCTACCAACATAAATACAGATTACAGTATTTACCTTCGAGCAAATCTTAAAAAAAAGTAAGTACAAAATTCAGTATGTGAAGATAAAATTCTACACATAAATCAGTTAATTGCTGAAATGCCTCCCTGTGACAAAACTACTTCTTGCCAGAGAATTAACAATAAATTCTACATATTTTCCAGCCTAGATAACATCCCTAGCGAATCAAGGGCACCATTCAATAAGGAATATTTTTTTTGTGTGTTTCATCTTTTGTCTGAGAGATGTCAGAAATTATGAAAAAAAAAAAAAAAATTAGGATCACCTTTCAGGTCTGTCTGCCCAGAACAGTCTGCTCAGGAGTGACTGTCCCCGGCTGTGCTTCTACCAGTATTTTGCCCGTTTTGGCTTTCGATTATACGAGCCAGGGACCTTACACCTCAGCATCCACGGCTCCTGGGGAGAGCAGACACCTGGAAATGGTCGCTGCAAAGGAGAGAGAACGGCGGTCACAAAGGAGAGGACAAAGGGGAGGACGTGGTGAGCAAGACATGGAAAATGTGTTTCCTCTCAATTGTCACTTCTGCTGGATCTTTTCAAACACATCACCTTGCAAGAAAGATGGTTTGTGATACAGTGTTGTGGAATTTATCATAAGAATTCACTCATTTGTCCCCACCTTATTTAAAACACTAACTGAGCCGTCATTCCCTTACTGTGCAAATATTTAATGCCTTGTTTAAACATTGTGCAACTAAACACTTCAAAAATTATTGTTCTGTTACAATAGTTATTTAACAGTGACATACATTGAATCTTTATAAAACCAGTGTCAAAAAAAGCCAGTATTTCCAGGGGGTTTTTATTGCTATCAGCTATGAGTAAATGTTAGCCTCAAACAAATTAAAATAGTTCATGTGTGGGGTGAGGGGTCGTGACTTAGCATCCATCTGGATCTGCTGGGAGGAATTTAATATAAACAGTGCTTTAGGGGCTTCATTCTAGACCCCATCTTTTGGAGATCTGGAGCACTGTCCAAACATCTCTGGAGAGGCAGTACGGCTGCAAGAGCTGTACAAAGGAAGGAAAGACTCTAGCCAAACATCACAGCTCTGCCCAACCTTTCAGCGGAGTTCCTCTGTGACAGCCGTCAGTGGTACAAAATACTCAAATGGGCGTGTACACCTATCAGCATTTCATCTTTAAATGGCTGCTTTAATTTCTATTTATTTTTAAACAGGCCTGAGCATGTGTCCAAGATCCATTTGTTACAGTTTTACAAGGCAGAATTGTGATTTCAGTTTATTAATAGGTATTATTTATTGCTTGTGTTTATCCTTGGCTCTGCATGATTATATCTCACTGGGCATGTAAGGGCTTTGTTTGTTGGGGCCAGTCTATAAACTAAGATTTCTCTGTTCTGTACCTGTTCCGTAATCAAAAGAAAATTATCCGAATAGGTTGGCAAAATGTTCTGTCTCTCCCTTTAATGTTAGAATAACTGTGATAATAATCTGCAATGATTTACTCCCCCTGGTTATAATATATGGCCTTTCACTTTTCTTGGGTTTAGGTCATTTCATATATATTCTGATTTTCTAGCAAAATATATTTTCTGATTCCATTATTTATTTCTTAAATTTATCCATCTGCTATAAGCCCATCTCATTTCTCAAGCCCAGCGACTCCCAAGCAAAATCCATCCCAAGAAATACCCTCCAAACCCTTCCTGCTGACACGCCGAGCAGCTTACTTTTCTGCCAGACTCCAGAGATGCTGGCACCGCAACACGTGTGGCATCAGTCTTGTACACTTGATAAAGGTTAAGAAACTAAAACTAGCTGTAAATGCGGTAAATCTTAGCTTTGTGACTATTCCCCAAGGCAGATGACTTTAAATGTCGTCCTGTTATGAAATACACCCTCAAGAAAACGCCGAAAAGTCAGTGTAGCGTGTTGCATTAGTCGCTTGAAAAGACGCACACCGGCGACACACAGTTTCATGCTGAATTCCCCAGGCACATACGATACCACCATCAAAGAGAGAGGGTCCGAACGGCACGTGCTTCGTGTTACTAGAACTGATGCTAGCACATTTATGCTGCGACCACTGTAATGCTTGGGGAAGTACAATGAAAGAGGATCCTGTAAATGCTCATGTGCTTGAGAACTTCTGTGCTTCTCTGTTTCACTGCAACCACAAAGTTTTTTTCTGCACTTAAATGGTTGACACTGTAAAAGGTATTGATTTGATACACTAAAGCTACAGCAGATTGAATTAAATGCCATGTGGCTTCAAACACCTTAGGGAAAGAGAATACAATGGGAGATTAAAGGTGATTTACACCATCAAACATCGCTTCTGAATTGGAGAAGCATCCAAGCAACAAGACCAGAAGTCCTGATGGATAGTTCACTGTAAAAGTTTGCCAACAGCACACGAGTGGTTGAAAGAGAACTCTGAAGCTTACTTGTGACTGTTTCATTTTTACAGGACGTTGGCATGCATTTTAAAAGCAATATAAAAATATACAAAATAATGGAAACAGATAGCATCAATCAATTTGCAGGTTTTTGGCCAGAAGGGCTTACCAGGGCTTACCAAGGGCTTCTTGACTGACATAGATGTCGCAGTCCCTCGCATGTCAAGTGTTATTATTGTACTGACCCAAATAACTTGCCTTTAAGTGATGGCTTTCCACAGCTTTTTAGAAAACTTATCTATTGTACACTCACTCAAAATATAGGCGAATTCATTTTGGCTTTAATGTAGCCTGTCCTTTTGTAAAAATGCAATGTATCATCGATTTTGAGCACTAACAGCTGCAGGAAACGGAGTCTGTGTTGAGTCACATATATAAAATCCATTGGGAAAATTCTGTTTCCTGGGTGTGCAAGGACAGCATCTGTCGCTGCTAACACTGAACACATGTGTTTGTCTTTTTAAAAAAAATCCTATCCGCAACCAGAAAGATTTGAAAATAGTCAGAAGCTGTCAAAAGCAAATTTCCCTGAAAAAATGAGCCACACTAAAAAAAAATATTTCTATGCCTATGCTTAACCATAGGCAAGGTCAGCCCAGCAATGCATTAGATCACCTATTCAAAGCTTGATTTATCCAGCAAAAAATGTGGAGACTAATTACACAGAAAATAAGCTCTTGTGATTAATTATTGGGAATAAAATCAAGCCATAATTATTGATGGGGGAAAAAAAAGCCATAAACAATTCAGTTAAAGTCAAGTAACAGAGCTTGTTTTTAACTACAGCAAGATGCTGAAGTTAGAACTGGAAAAGTTGCAAAACAAAATAAACTGAAGTTTGTCCAAATTCATTGTATTACATTACAGTCATCTGTTAGTGATTATAAGCCAGTGAGGTCTGTTGAAAATGCTTACAAAGGATATAGAAATAGTCTTCAAAGATGAAACAAATTAGGAATAACTGGCCTCTAAACAAGCATCTGATGTATGAAAAAGGATGGTAAGAAAATGAAAACCTCAGAATGCTTTTTAGACCAGCTGCCTGAAACAACCTTCATTTCCATTTCTAAAGGGTCCAAGTCAGATGTGACATAAGCGTGATGCAAACCGCCGCACAATGTAAACGTTGGGAAATTTGCCGTAATGTATAGTTTGCTGAAGAAGAACAGAGAAGGGAAGAGTGAAAGGGGCTTATTAACATGTAACTTACACCACCGCCATCCTCTTTCAATCTGGACCAAGTTAACTGGGATGAGAGCTAAAAAGATGTTATAGAAGGACAAAACCTACATGCACTGCATTCTAGCTAACTAGAAAATATATGTCACTTCAAGTTAGATCACTCACTTTGGTTCCTTTTGTTCAGATGTTACATGCTGTAGAGCTTCATTTTTACTGTCACCAAAAAGTTTGAAGCAAATGAGCAGAGCCTAGTTGAGGCCTGGTTGTTAGGGGAGGCACTTTCAGCTTTTAAGGGCCACATAAAATCCAGGCCTAAAATAAATACATTTTCTAACTGTTGTGGAAGCAGCAAATGCCTCTGTTTGTACATATTTAGGAACATCCCTCCAGCCCTGACCTGGACATTTTCAGCATTTGAGCTTTTATTTTCCCAAGTCAAAATGCTTTGTAAATTCAGAGTCACGTTTGATCAACAGCAAATTATAGCAACATAATCTCTACAGCAATTTAGGAGATTGCAATGGAAATTCCTTCTTGTCCCTGCTTTGTGATACAGGTTCTCCGTCCTTGTCATACTGACCCTCGGGTCTCGGTTATTCACAACCTCTTTGTTGCACTCGGGAGGAAGGAAACAACCATATCACCAACAGTGATGCTGACCGAGAAAGCAGGAAAAGGAGGAGAACCTAAGAGGGAAAAGGAAGTACCTAGAAAGTCATGGATGGGGTCAAAGCCACACGGCTCAGTACTAAGACATCAGGGGTTTGCAGGCTTTTCCAGCACGAGTGACAAAGCACCAGATCTACAAGCTCTTACCTCTCTTTAAGCTCTTACCTCTCATTTAAGCCTCTGAACTCCCACAAAACCTAAGGCATCAAAACCGTGAGTGTGAAACCTCTGCGCAGGGTGGTTTTAACTCTTTCCTCGGACAGCTGCAGCCCATGAGTACACTAACGTCGTGAGCTGGAGAAGCTGGCCCCTCGCAGTCCTCGCCTCCTCCCTCCCCGCCCTCTGTTACGCGCCCTGCACCAAAACTTTTCTCACCAGCGATCCCTGCTTCGCCTCGCTGCTTGCCCTTCCATGGCCTGCGCTTCCTCCGCTCCCGCGACCTCCTCAGCCGCTCGCCCTACTCCAGAGCGCTGCTGTGAGAAACGAAGCACGTGAAGAGAGCTGGTAGCATCAGGGAACAATTGGCGCTGCTCGGACTTCCAGTGTCAGCTAAGGAGAATCACGCTTTGTATTTAATTTTAAAAGTAGCGTCGGAGCTGTCATTGCAGCGAGGATAAACGAGAAAAGACTGGATCTTGGTTTCTTCCAGCGAAACCAAAAATACTGGAGACAAACATAGCAAGTGTTCCAATAAGGAAAAAAATTAGCCTGTTCCTTCTGCAAAATTTTATCAACATTTCCACCCAAAAATATATGAAAAATGCCATTGCCCTCTAATTAAAGCGGCTATGTGACTCCAGGTATGACGTTAAGTAAAGCAGTGCATTGTAAAACTGGGAGAGATGTCAAATTAATCAAAAGAAACCTTTCTAGATGGGATATAACTCAGGTGCAGATGAGAAGTTTGGCCGCTAAACTAGATACAAGAAAATTAATTTGCTGCATAAGTTATTGACAGTGTCAATGAAGACTGAAGGCAAAAAGACCAAAACCGCATAGCTGCACTCTTTCTGACAGATGCTAAACTTACTGAAATTGTCTGAATTCACTAAAACTTTACCATCTTCTAGCACGGTTGGTATCAGAGAACGAGGGGGGTTTTTTATTTTCCTAATACAAGTCCTGGAGGGAAGTGCCACACAGGTTACACAGACTCTCTGGGGATGAAGACAGAAAGCTAAATAACGTCAAAGAAAGAGATGGGAAAAGAACACATTTGTACTTCTGTCTGGAACCAATCGTAGTGTATTACAGAAAAAAAAAAATCATGAGACTAGGGTAGGAGTACAGGCGCTGTCAAAGGATACTGGGCCAGATGAGCTCTTGGCCCGACTGTCTTCATCTTACATTTTCACCCAAAACATGGCCCATTTCTCTCGAGGTACTTCAGAATTTGTTACAAAGAATTTGTTAACAAGCAACAAAAAGGAATAAAGAAAGCTGCAGAAGGGACAAAACAAACAGCACGGGGTTTCTGGGAAGGTAAGAAAAAAGAGAGGAACTACATTTGCATCTGCTACTCCAGCAGAAAGAAAGAAAACAGCATGCCAGAGAATGTGAAGATACCAACTATTATTTATTGAAAATATTTCAGGAAGGAAAATCATAATCACCAGCAAAGTCAAGACAATTAAATGAGTTGAGTGGCACAGAAAACAGTGTAATACCAAATGTTATAATGCCTTTATTGTAATAATTCTCTCCCTCACTTAGGAAAGCCTCAAAAATACTGAATTTCAAGTTTTATGAAAAAGTGTTACAGTAATAAAGGCAACTTAATGTTCCATGAGAGACAGTTTGAGCCTTTAACCAGAGTTCTGATTTACTGCTTTGACGTCCCAGCCCAGAAGCATGCCCCAATACACATGCAGAAGCACAAAAATAGATTCCCAGCTGCGCCTACTAATACCCATCTGCTGGAATGGTAATAGAGTAGGTCATTAAAAAAACAGCACTTTTAACCCAGGAAGCATTGCAGTCTTTTACGTTATACCACATTCAGTCTCTCCGAAAGAGATGCTTCCAAGAGTAGCAAGGCAGCAAGCCCCCGTGTGTCCTAAAAATCATCTCAAGGGAAGCTGGCTGCTGAGCTGCTGTCTCAGTTCATTTTCTTCACGCTATGAGAGTTATGACCATACTGCTTCCAAAAACTCGGTGAGATTTATTTCAGGGAGGAATGCTTCCTTCTGCTTCTTGTGCACAATTTTTGGAATATTTCAGCTGTGTCTCAGGGAAAGTTTGTCTCTCTCTCTGAGCGAGCCTGTTTATTTTTGGGAAGTGTTGAGTTGTCGCAACGCTGAGAAAGAGATAACTTTTTTCCTCCACATAATGACCTGTATTTGTTCTGATATGTCTTATTATAATTGCACATCCGTCTCGGAGCGGCAGTCTCTCACATATAGCAACTCTTCTGGCTGAGGGGACCGGGGTTTGTCTGAGGGGTTTGCCTGAGCACCCCCGCCCCTCAGACAACCCCCAGCCCCCTGGCTCCTCTCAGAAAACCCCCAGCACCCCTCAAGCCCTCCGGCTCCCCTCAGAACCCCCAGCTCCGCTCAGACTCCCCCGGCCCCTCTCAAGCCCCCAGCTCCGCTCAGACTCCCCCGGCCCCCCTCGAACCCCCCGGCCGGGCTGAGGCAGGTGGGAGGGATGAGGAGAAGGGGAGTAGCCGAAGAGACAGGAGTTTCCCCGAGAGCTTCCCGGCACTGACAGCGGGCGGAGGGAGGGCGGGAGGTAGCGGGCCGGGCTCCCCCGCTATTAGTACCGGCCCTCGGCGAAGCCCGCCTCAGTGCGGAGCCGCCCCGGTCACTCGCAGCCTCCCAGCACCATGCAGGGGCTCGGCGCCGCGCCGCCCGCCGCCTTCCTCCTGCTCCTCCTCCGCCTCAGCTCGCCGGCGGCCGCGGGGCCGGGCGCCGAGCGGGAGCTGAACCCCAGCAGCCGCCTGGCCGCGGGGGCGGCGCGGGTGGCACTGCACTACCTCAACTTCCAGTCGGCGTCCCCCGGCGCGCTGCAGGCGCTGGGGCAGGTCCGCAAGGCCACGCTGAAGGTAGGGGGAGGCCGGCGGGGCTTCGGGGTGGCTGCGGCTCCGGAGGAGCGCCGTGCGGGCGGGGGGCAACCCAGGCGGGCAGGCGCGGTCTTTAAAGTGACGCTGGGAAAAGTGCAATTAATAATAATTATTACAATAAAAGAGTAGGGCACTGGTGCGGAGCTGAACCTTGAGGTTAGCGCGGCCCCGTGCTGGGCACCGGGCACCTTCCCGCCTCTCTCGGGGACTGCTGTCCCGCGCCCCTTCCCTCAGGGGGTCGGGGCACCGGGGTCCCCTCAGAGGGGGCTGCTGTCCCGCGCCCCTTCCCTCAGGGGGTCGGGGCACCCGGGGTCCCCTCAGAGGGGGCTGCTGTCCCGCGCCCCTTCCCTCAGGGGGTCGGGGCACCGGGGTCCCCTCAGAGGGGGCTGCTGTCCCGCGCCCCTTCCCTCAGGGGGTCGGGGCACCGGGGTCCCCTCAGAGGGGGCTGCTGTCCCGCGCCCCTTCCCTCAGGGGGTCGGGGCACCCGGGTCCCCTCAGAGGGGGAGCAAGGATCTTCCTCGAAAGGTCATTAACTTATGATTTAAATACCCTCCAAATCCAAGCCCAGTGCCCCGTATATTGGTCGACCTTGCTCCAAGTGCCCCGATCTGGAGTCAAAAGCCGCGTAGTGCAGATGAGGGAAAGAGGAAACCGAGGCATGTGGCGGGCACATGATGGAAAGGAAACAGTTTGATAAGAAAACATTTTCATCAGAATCGCTTCTGGAGCAACCATCTACTTTGTGTGGGTAGGGACAGAAAGGACTTTGGCTTTCTACCTCTGAGACCAAGAGCTACAACTAAAGGCAATGCAGTTCCCATCAGAAAACCCGCCTTTATCTTCCAAAAAACATGTCAAATTGAGGTGACGGGCGGGAGTCCTAGACAGGAGCAGCTACAGGGGCAGAGCTTTCACGTCACGGAGAGCTCGTCAGGGATGCTCGAGGCGGTGCCCAGCGTGTACCGGCGCCCTGTCTGCGTATGTTCCACAGTTCCTCGACCGTCAGGGCCCCCGCCGCTGCCCGCAAGCACCTGCCACTCAGCCCTTCTCTGCCTTTGGCCACAGGTTTGGGTTTTTTTTTTACAGCTTACTCAGTTTCTGAAAGTAAGAGAACAGACAAAAACTTTTGGGGAACATTTGTCCAAGATCCTGGAAGGAAAGCACTACCTTCCTGGAGAGCTGAGGAGGGTCTAAGCTATCGCAGTGGATGGGATTTAAAACCAGCCCTCTCATCTAGTCTGTCTCACCAGGCTAGTGCTGGGCAGCTCCCTAAAGTGAGGGCTGGTTGTTCTGGATTCCCAGTCTGAAGTGCCAAATACAGCACTGGATTCCACTGGATCCTTTTCATGGCTCTGGCATCCAAGAAGCAGATCTTACAACATTTGTCCTTCAGCATCTGCACGGCTTGTTCAATCCAGGCCCTCACTCCTAAAACTGAGAATAAGATGGTACAGTGGAAAATCTTCCCTTTCAAGAAAGACGTTCCAAGCCAGCTTAAAGTGTTTAGGATGTACTATTGCGGTCCTTACAACATTGAACTTGAGCCTCAGTCTTTCACATATATCCTACTTGATGGTGGTTCCAAAACAATTTGAAGCCTGTTTGAGTGGCACACAATATTTAACAGACCAGAATAATTTCCAATTAAATTTGACAAAACACAAACTACCGCATAATGATTCAGAATTTGTGTATTACTTTGTGTAACGCAAGGCTAAAAGTTAGTGTTAGTTGTGCTACCTGTCTGGGAATGCAAACACGATGTCCTGCTATAGATTTATCTGAGACCATACCCTTCAGGTAACTCTGTTCTTATCATCATTCCTAAACACATCATTAAACATACAGTTTAATAGGTGCTGAGCGTGGACGTGCTAGTGTGACATTTAATTCTTCCTGTGAAATTGCTGCAGACACCTATGACAGAAATTTACTATGGTATTTCATACTTCTCTCGAAAGGTACAAGCGCTCCTTCTGTATTTACTGGGCACTTTACTGGGGAGTGTGCATATGTGTATATTTACATATACAAATGCTTGTGCCTCTTCTAAACACAACAACATGGCCTCTGGAAGCAGCACACTTGTCCAGTAAAGAGACATATCAGAAGTAAGGGCTGGTGCAACCCCAGTGTAACTGAATATTCGCAAGGTAGTTTTGGTTGCAGGGAGGGGAAGGGTTTTTTTCCCACGCACTATCAGCCACCTGCTTTTTAATATAGGAAGGAAAAAAAATTGGTTCATTACAGAGAAGTGAAATGCCTCATTATTTCCTCACAGTACTCGATGCTGTAGAAGCTCACTATAACCACTTTCTGCAGTCTATTTCCCCTTTTTCCTTGCACACTCTGTGAAAACGAGAAATGTACTAGACGTGGTCACTTCCTTCCTTCCTGTCCTCCACTGTAAAAAAATGAAAAGAATTTCCTGGAAGGAATATGCTATATTATGTGAATGCAAGAGACAGAAGTGTTGGGGGATTGGGGTTTTTTTGTTTAGGGTTTTTTTTTTGGTTGTTGTTTGGTTTGGGTTTGGTTTTTGTTTTTGTTTTAAGAAGGCTAGTTTCCTATTGGTTAGTGTATTACTGGATCTAGTAAAAACAGGATAATTTTATCACAGAATTTATTCATGAGCATTGTATTTTAAAACTAGCCCTATTAGCCCACTAGCCAGTGAAACTGTGGTAACTAGAAACAGGACTGGAGGCAGTCACCAGTATGGTAACTGTTAGATATGAAGGATTTTTCAAGTTCAGGTAAAATGAGACTTCAGTGCTTTTCTCTCCTAGCAACAAATAGTAGAGATATGCCAAACACATAATAATTCCTACCTTGCCATTGGCTGCGGTTTTCTTTTTGTTGTCCCTTCTCATTGATGTGGGTTTTTTCTTAACTTAAGTGAGTATCTTCTAGGAAACAGCAGCATGCATCTCATAGAATTGTTGACAGCTGCACTTTAAAATACATTTTTGAGGAGAGAAGCATTAGTGTGTGCCAGCTGAAGGTCCTAGAATTCAAGAGAGAAGCTTTCAAAACACTGACGTAGCAGTCTCCCATACCAAGCTGTCCTGGAAATCATAACTGAGCAGTAGGTAGGTGAACCAGGAGGTGAAGTCTGAAGGTAAAGCTAGGTAATCTCTTGGCTAAACTGCAATATTTGCTTAAATTGGACTACAAAATACAATTTTACAGATGGGTATTTCTGTTCACAAGCTCATCTTGACACAAAACAGTGTACTATCAGGTCTATGGTCCTAATACTAGAAGTCAGTTAAAAGATTTCTACTTATTTCCAAGAGTCAGGACCCTGCATTAGGGTGAGAAAGGTAAAATCAGTGGCAGGGTAGGTAAATTGTCTAGGTAAAGCTAGATACAGAGAGGCAGAGAAAATAGCCACCTCTGCTGGCTTTCCCTCCTGCCTGGGCCAGCCCAAGAGCTCACCTGGCTGCTTGCGGATCAGCCATCTCCAGCACCTTCAGGAGCCACAGACCAACTGAGCTGGCTTGCAGGGACCGCGGCAGGGCTGCGAGGTGGGAATCCCCCTAGGCAAGACCCCAAAGGACACGTCTCTCGCTCCTCTCTCAGCAGTGCCAGCCTCTCCCTGCGTAGTGATCAGGTCAGCCCTCTGATCCAGCGACCGAAAACTGCTCCCAGGGAAGAAATGCTGGTGGGGAAACACACAGGAGAAGAGATGGAAACTTGCAGCAAGGGGTGAGAGAGGGATCACTCCTTTCTGTGCCAGTGGGAAATTAGAGCGGTATAACCCAATTGCGAAACTGCCTCCTTCGGGACCTGGAATGAAACTGCTCTTAAATTGCTATTCTGGCCTTTACAGTACGAAAAATCTGTCATGACAGTTGCATTAATTTTGAGCCCGGAAATAAAACAATCCCATGACCCAGATATTCAGTGGAAAAATGAATTACTCACTTGTTTTCTTCTCTTTTGGACACTTTTATCTTTGGCTGCTTTCAGCCAGCCATCATTGTGTGATGTCAAATATTCCTGAGTTCTTATTTAACTCACACTATGGGATGGTTTACAGGGATGCATTTTGGGATGATAGTGGAAAATAGAAGTGGAAATAAAAGTGATGTTTTTCTTCGAAACTAGAAATACTTTTGTAAAACTTAAAATTATGTCATGCTAAATGTAGCTTCTCCCTCTCCCTGGTAAGATCAAAGAAGCTCTCTGGTACGCATACCAGACTGAATATGTATTTTAGCGCTGTAGAGCCACTTGAAAGCTTTCTAGGTGAGTAGTACTGCTATGGTGGAGTTGTTGCAAATGAAGAGAGAATATCTACTTTAAAAACCACATAAGCACAGAATTATGTATTCTTTTTAAAGTGAGTATTTACCAAGTTATTAGTCATGAAGCTTTTCTATATCCTTCTATTGAGAAGAATCAGAGACTGAATAACTAGTTTATAAAAAGTTCTAACTGATTTTGTTTTCTTCATTAGTGCTTGATATCAGGCAAATGCAATGAAACTGCTGGGATATTTTGTCAGAATCTGATTACTATTCTCAAAGTTGTCACACCTATAAAAACGATTTTTTCTTTAGCAGACAGGTGACACCAATGCAAGAACAAATAATATTGGAAGAAAAGTTGAACATATTTTAAATGACTGAATATGCTGGGCAGAAGAGATCTGGTTTAACTATGAAAGAGCTCCTGTTACAGACTTTAAGACCCTGATGTAACTGGAGTGTGCAGTCAGGCTGCTGTACTGTGTCCCTTGAGGAGAAGGTTCAGCAGGAAACCCTGTCCACTATCATCCATTAAATCAGAGCTAAGTTTCTCCTGCTTCAGAAGTGTTGCAGTCCAACTGACTCTATTTCAGGTTCTCTCATCTGCAGCTACTGATGACAAGAAGAGGAATAAGCCTAGGTCACTGTGCTTAAAAAATATCCATACTTGATCAAATGAAGAATGTTAGAAACAATAGAGATAACACCTCTTGGGTAGCTTTAAAATAACTAGGAATTTAGACTTAACTGCAGCAATTATCATGAGAGATTAGACCCTTCTTTCAGTGCCACGAATTACTGATTCTTTTGTAAACCTGCATTTCAGAAAGCTAGTTTTTACCATTTTGCTATGCTAAGAGTGTCTGTTCATGTCATAATCTCTGTCATGTTGAGGACAAGATTTTAGCCAAAACACAAAACGGGGGCAGGAGAGAAGGGAAGAACGCGGAGGCAGAGAAGAGACTGTAAGTCTGAACTCATCCTCTCTCCATTCCCTCCATTCCCTTCACGGTGTCAGCTGAGTCCAGCTCCAGACTTGCCTCATCGTAAAGCTCCAAGAGGGGGTTTCATAAAAGTAGAGCAAGTGACTAAACCAATTTGCCCTCTTATCTGCAGTGTGTAACTCCCTGTATGTGCTAAAGGCAGGTGCTGGGCTGATGGCCTTGCCCTGGGAAAGAAACTTTACTAACATTATGCTATTAGTGGCTTTCTGGAAGAAAGTATGATGGGAACACAAAGGCCCAAGTTTAGATAAATAAAACACATGCACGTTTGCTTTGGGTTCTAATCTTCAAAATTGTGCACACAGACAGAATTCCCCCGTTTATCTTAAGAGTATTGTATTTAAAAAGCAAATAAGACTAACAAATCAGTGCTGTTGCTGGAATACAGCAATTTGACTTAAATGTACACTTTAAAAGGCAGCTTGCATTCTCCAGTAAGATGCATTTTCTCCACACTACCTCACACATGCCGCACAAAGGAAAACCTATGTAACAGTATATCCTACACCAGTAGCAAATGGAAGCAAGAAGAGGTTTATGAGAAGGGAGAATGCCTCTTATTAAACCAGGTAATACATGCAAAAGGAACAAACCTTCAGACACAGAAGTGACCTGGTTTGTATATCAGAAAGCTCGTCTAATAAGTCACAGTATAGCATACAAAAAGACTTATCTTCTTTCATTTATTTCTGGCTGATTTAATCAAAGGAAAGGCTTGGAAATGTACCAAACAGTTAAATGACACATAATGTCGTTTTACAAGGAATTAGTTGAATAAGTATAAAGTTTTCCATACAATTTGTTACTCGGACTCGCCACTCAAAAATAAATACAGAAATTTCAAAAGTGAATATACAAGTTGGTAGGAAAATATGAGACTGACTAATGAAGTAAAGAGCAGATAATGCAAATACTTTTTATTAGGCTCTGCTCTGACACTATTAAATGAGACATTGATCCTGTTTCAGGGTAATTAATATTTTTCATGGCCGACATTAAAAGCTAGTTTCTCTTCCAGCCTGCTTGGGGCCAGGACAGGCTGTGATATCCCACACCAAAAATACAGTTTGTTAACTGAACCATTTCTGTCAGCAACAGGAAAAAAAAAACAAAACAAACTGAAAAAAACCCAAATCCAAGAAAATTTTAAAGGTGTACATTTCTAAGGCTTTTCTGATGTTTTGTGCTACAAGAGGCGCTACTGGCTGCTTCCCATCAGCAAGGAGTATTCTTTTATTTTTCCTTAACAAGCAGAATCTCAGATAGTTGACTGGGCAACTTAATGACTGGTATTTTCAGGGCAAAAGAGAGCAGACAGATCAGAATCCTGCTCTGACATGCTGTGTAGCGAAATTAGTCTCTTTTCAGTCACAATAGAAAAAAACCTAGAAAGGTCAGCATCCCTAAGATTAAATTAGCTTGCGTAATTCCTGTTCAGCTGTGAATCAGTCAGCAAGATTTGATTCATTTATATATTCAAGGGCACTCTGATAGCTGTGCAAAAAATACCTTGGAAGCTGAACACCGATTTGTAAATTTTATTATTTCTGAAGTTACTCAGTATCAATCTGTCCTCTGAAGGACTGTGAGCTGCATTTTTCTTCTTGCATATCTCTGTGAGGAAAGGCTTTAAAACATCCCTCAATATAATGGTTATTTATTGTTGTGGTTAAGACCCTTTGTGTTTGCTGCTAGGACCATCTTGTCTGACCAATTTCCTGATGCTACAAGGCCATGAGGTAGCCATGGCACCCTGGTTTTCCCTCCTCAGCACCTCAGCAAGTCACAGTACGTAAGGCTACAGTTATACTGATGGCCGAATCCTTCTCTCTTCCAGAGCATCCCAGACTCTGGTCACAAGTATTACCTGCAGTTCACTACCGAAGACTACAAAAGCGGGGTGAGTTTATGGTCCACCACGTTTTTTCTGACAGCGTGCGTTAAATGACCTTTAACATCTCCAAAACAGGGTACATTTAATTGCTTTCATAAATGGATCTTTCCCAATGGAAAGACTTACCTTTATGCTTCCACCTGCCTGGGGCATGGTTTGCTCTTCCCATCACCGGAGTATCTCAGTCCTCTGCCTCCGCAGGGGTCCACGTGGTCAGAGCACCGTCATTACCTGCTCTGCGCAGTGCCTGAAGAGATTCTCTCGTTTCAGTCGCATCAGGCAACCACGCGGCTGAGTGAAACTTTGCAATGGTCCAAACTCAGTGTGACAGTATGGTCCTCATTATCCAGCTGTAGCTCCCACTGTGTCCACACACCAAAATGAGAATAAGGAGCTGACAGTTGTGTGTTCTTTTTAATTATAACCCCCCCCATTCATTCTGTCAGACAGTTGTCATTAGCAATTTTACTGTGAGCACTTGCTTTTCCATTACACACGTTTTATGAAATCCAGATTATTTTCAGAATTTAATATGAAGCATTAGATTATTTTTGGTTTAAGGCTGAAGTATCATATGAATATCAATTAAATTCCCTGTTATCAATTAATGTTATTTCTTGAGAACTCTCAAACATATTTCCAAGATGACTTAGTGCATTTCTGCTACACTTTAATTAAAAACTTCTGTTAAATTACTTTAGCCTTGTGGTTTTAGCCTATTTACTTTTCTGGAAAAAAATTTAGATCCATCTGAAGACTTTCTTGACACCTGTACAGCTTCATACAAAGCATCTCATGAAGACATATATGTACTCCACATGTATACTTCACATGTTAATACCAAGAGCTTTTACAATAATATGTTGCTGGTAAATAAAATCTTGATTAAAGATAACAGCTTTAAATTCTACCTTCACAGGAAAATGCCGGGAGCTGCCTTGCTACAGTGTTGTATCCGAAGACAAAGTCTCCACCTGTTGTCAGTATCAAGTGCACGCATACGAAAGACCAGAAGCAAATCCAAGAAGAGGACAACAGAATTTACCAAAAAATTAGGCACCAAACCAAACCAATAATTGGAAACAATATCCCAGGTATATTCCTCCAAATAACCAATTGTATTTCATTTTATCTCAAAGAGTCTGGGCGCTTTTAAGAACACAAGCAAATGTACATGCATTTTAAAAAGTAGACACATATATTTACAGTAGCACCCTAAAACCATGGAGCTAACTATCAGAACAATTCCACCTTGCCAGTGATTCTTAGGGAGAAAAAAACGTGCTGCGTTTTAGCAACAACAGTAGTCAGCACAATGTTGTGAAGGTGTTCGGGATTTAAAAACAAGCCTATGCAATTTTTTATTCAAGTAAACGCAAAATGTCCTCAAGTAAGAACAACTGCTTCAACCCACACACCTTCCCCAGGTGCGGGTGGAAATTCACAAGGGATGACTAACAGAATTTTTCCATCCTGGTCCCTCTTTTCCACCCGGCTAGGTAAGGACCTCCGTTACTGTGGCTGCTGGGTTTCTCACCTCCTTGTGGGGACCCTGTGAGTAGTGTCTCTTGGCAATTTCAGTTCCGTCACGCTTTCATACTTTTACCATGACTGCAGGTTTAGCATCATTCTCCTCCCTGTTCAAGATTGTAACACGTCTGAGGGAAGAGTCACTTCCCAGAAATAGCGGTACGCCAGGCAAAAGCGTTCTGTGGTTTATCATTTTTCTGCTGAACGGTCAGAATTAATCATTTTTAAATTTCTCTCTCCCTCGCAGACAGCTATGGCAACATTGAACCCGCCCTGGAGCCAGCGTGGGCTTTGGCTGTTGCTGGCAGCAGTTACATAATGTGGGAGAAGTCAACGGAGAACTTGGGTTACTTCATGGCACAAGTCACGTCTGTGAAGCAGTGGGTAAGCGAAGTGGAAAGCACACGCCTGCATTACAGAAGCTAACAGACTCTACCAAGCAGCAGAGAATAAACCACCAACAGCTCATGCTCTCTGTAATGGGTGATTCTCCCAAAATCCCAGTGGCTTCTCCATACAAGTATCTCTGGACAATTTTTGTCCAGGTTTTGGTGGAAAAGTTTTACTCACTTGGACAAAATTTGGTTTTCCTTGTTTGCATGAGTGGGTCTGTTGGCTTCTGCAGGTTTAATCAGGAGATTTGAACATACAGTCCTGCCCCATACTAAGTTGCTCCTAGTACCCTCTGCCCTCCTAGCCAAGCTCAAAGGTAGCATCAGTCTGGTACCTGACATACGCTCTCTGGGGAACATACCTCACACCCGCAGCATATAGAACAGGAGTTCCCAAAGCTTTGTCTCCCTCAGTCATCTGTGATCGACAGACAGTGTTCAGTTTTTACTCCCTAGTTACTTAGAATGAGATTTCTCTGAAGGAGAGATTAATAGTCAGGTAAGATTCTCAAATTTATTTGAGGGTTAAACTCAATTAATTAGCATCTGAGTCAGCCTAGTTTCATGTCGGAGAACAGCCAGACTGCAGAGCCATGCTGCAGTTAGTGCCTTCAAAGCTTCTCTGCAGGAAGTGCTCCTAATTCCCCGTCTCTCCACCTACAAAAACACCTACAAAACCCAGCCCACGACCACAGCCATCTCGAGCCCTATTCATCTCGCTCCCTAAGCAAGCTAAATGCAGCCAAGTAAATCAGAGTAGACTCTGAACTTCAACAATATAATTTGTGTTCTTGATAATTTTTTTCTTTTTAATATATGTGCAGATAAGGAAAGATGATTTTATTGAGTTTGACTACACTGTCCTACTCCATGAAATTCCAACACAGGTAAGAAAGCAAGCATACGCGTGTAGTACCTCCTTTCATCAACAGAGGAACAGTATAAAGATGATAAAAGATGTGCATTTTTAAATCTGTTCTCCAGGAAATTATTTCATGTCACATGCGCCTCACTTGGCTTCCTGGTCACCCTCTGAAAGTGAAATACTTCTGTGCTTCAGAGAATCAGGGGCTCGAAGATGGATCTGGAATGGAATCTGGATCAGCTGCTGGGATTTTACATGAAAGGGGAGCAAATTTTTAAAAGAGATCGTCAGCTTTATGTGTATGTATTAAATGAGAAAATCCTGGTGTTAATAGACCTGGAGCTGTGATAATTTTTCTATACAAGTCAAACAGTGAATATGAATGCTTTCACTAGTTTGTTTTGTTCCAAAATTAATTCCTGTAATTCCTTAAACTGCAAGACTCATGTTGTAGAGTACCACCTAAAAACTTTGCTACTACATATATACACGGATAAACATACACAAGCTGATTCTATGTCACTAACTTACTGTTACTTAAAGTAACACAGTTTGTAAACAAAGTTAATATATTTGGATAAAAATCTTGAGAAAAGTATTAATCTGTCACTAAGAAATACGTGTCTACTAATTTTTTTTTCCCCCCATTTTTTTGGGATAGATACATGCTGGTTTTTAACTTACATCTCCAATAAAACAAATACCATTACGCAGGGTCGAGGTTGGGTTTTCTTTCATGATGCTGCTGTTCCCATCTTCTCCCAGCGTCCGGCCTCGAAAAGGACGCGGACGAGCGTAGGCAGCGACGCGTCTCCCCGCAAGGCGCTGGAGAAGCCAGTAACCAGCATCTGCACGGCCCCGGCCCTGCCGACGCACTGCTCTTCCCTGCAGTGTGGGCTGACATAAAAAGTGTTTCTTCTCTCGTATTTGTGAGGGCGACTCAGAAAATATTGATGTAAGGAAAACGTGTTTTGTTGTCTCCCCACACCTGTCACCGGTGCAGAACACGGCAAGGCAGCGTTTGCCAGACGGAAGTTGAGGGCGTTCTCTCAGTCTGTTTGCAGTACGGCACAGCTCTTGCTGTTTCACCTTGAACGAAAGCAGAACTGCAAAGGCGGGAGGGCTCTGTGCAGGTGGATTTCCACATCTGCGTTTGGTGGGGGAACAGCCCGCTGCCAAATACCCCGTCAAACAGCTCTTACACTGCCATGTCTTGTACCCACCCTAAGTAACAAAGTCCTACTGCAAGAACGTGTTTTTGTCCTTTCGCCACCAATTCTCCGTTTGGGTTTGCAGCAGACCCACTGTCCTGCCTGCCTTCTCTGAGACTGTGCCAAACTGTCTCGAGTTCGGCATTTTTTTCTCCCCATCAGCAAGATTTCTGCCAGGTTAAATTAACTCCGTATCAGTAAGTACACCTTAGGAAACAGGCAATGGTCTCTGCCTTCTGGGACAGTTGTGTTCTTTGTAACTTGTGGTATATTGCGCTATCATTGATCTGTAATCGGTAACGATGATTAAGGTATTCAACATGAAAGCTTTGACCGGGGGATATTTAAGCTGGATGATCTGTTAACCCCCCAAATTCAGGCATTTTACACAAGTGTATTAGAGTCTGATATACTTCGACTGACTGAAGCTTTTTATATCAGCGCATAATAGGCATTACAATAAATTCAGTGAAGCAGCATTTCACATATTCTTGTGTTTTCTTTTGTGCTGATAAAACATTTCTCATCATCAAAAGCAGAGCTTATAATGGCAACATTTCTTAAAGAAATTGGTGATGAAAATATTTTTCAGAATTAAAACAAGAAAGTAGTATGGATTTTGCACTTTTGGGGCTCTACTTTAGCAATGCACTTAACCACAAGTTTAGTTTCCTTACCTTGTTTTTGCCGCTGCTCGCTGGACCTAGAAGAGAGGATCAGGCACTTCCAGCTTGCCAGATCCGTGTAACTTTGACTACTAACAAGCAACACAAACCTACATCAGTTAAGAAACTGCACAACAGTAACTTCTGGACAAGTAGCAGACCTGCTGGAATTCAAAGGCAAAGTTTCCACCAGCTTCTTTGGGGCCAAGATTTCAGTCGGTGGATCAGAACCTAAAACCATACGGTTTTTACTCAAGCAAAATTCCTGGTTACATCAGTTACATTATCCGGGTCGAGGCTCAGACGAGTTCGCACCGAATTCTTCACGCTAGAAAACCCACGTGCAGAGCATACCTGTAAGAGGTCGGATAGACACGAGAAGAGGAATAGTTCTCTTCCATCTTTGCTGCTAGGAAGACTTCAACTAAGTCAGATACACTATGAGCGCTACCTAAAATCTGATTAAAGAAAAAACAAACCATCACACACAACGAAACAAAATCCAGGGCGCCCCAAAATTAGGCTTGCAGATTGTCTCCCTCGCGTTTAAGTTCAGCAGACTCCGCGGCGCTACCCGAGGCCGTGCTCTCATCGGCCGCCTTACATTCGCGGAGAACCAGCACACGTCTGGCAGAACCTATCCGCCAGGAATTCAAATCATGACTGGCCTCTAACAAGCATAACATAAAAGCCATAAATATAAATAAAATAACAACCACCCCATTTGTTTCTTGCATTCATACTGCTTTTTTAAGACATCTTTGAGTTTTGGTGAACGTGCTATATTTGCTTGTTTAAGAAAATCTCCCAAGGTCAGAGAACCTGCAGGGCTTTTCTTGAAACGAGTTCCAGCTGAGTGTTTTCACAGAAATAAAGCTCTGAATGTAAGGGAATCAAGAAGGATTTGGCCCGAAGCAACATCATACTCGTATACAACATTATGCCTGTGTTTAGTTCGCATTTACGTGCCCCTGCCAAATCTCTGACACTATACTTTTTTCAAGGTTAAAATAAATAATTCTCACTGTCTGTCTGTGAAGGCTGAGGAAAAGAAGCCCAGCCGCTGCAGTTCTGTCTGCGTCTGGTAAACATCAACCACAATCCTGTGCCAGGAATGTAGCTGGTTTTGAACTGGAACCTCGTCCTCTGTTTACTGGAAGTCTGCAAAAACGCTGTTAAGCTGAGGAGGTCAGGAAGAGAGAGCACAGAAGGAAGAGTCAGCGTGCATCTTCTGATAGTAATAAAAAAAAATATTGATGATAATATCTTCTCTTTCTCACCTAACTGTAACGTCCTTGTTTTATCTCTCCTCTATGAGCAAGCAAGATCTATTCAACTGATTCCCAAGCTGAGCATCATCAGCAACACATCCTTTCGATTGTAAGATTCTGGAAAAGGAATCTTTTGTTTGGTTTTCTAACAAGCCCATAAAATAAATCCACGTTGTTCTCAGTTTTGGAAAGAGTTAACTTCTACATATATTATTATCAACTCTTTTCAAATGCCTTGTACCATCAGTGAGAAGCAGATGTGGTGATATGGAGGCTGCGCTGGCAGATGACTGCCCAATGCATTAGGCCTTTGGAGGCGCCTAGCGACGTTTCTGAGGATGAGGAGGGAAAACTGACATTCGTTCTCTGGGCTGTAAGTGCAGGAGCTAAAGGATCTGTGCTTGGGGCACGTGTGTGAAAACTGCTCAGTACTGGATGACGATTCACCCTCGTGCCTGTCCAGCAGTTACTAATTAGTGTAGTCTCCTAAACTAAGATTTTTAAACTTTCAAAAACAAAGAAACAGTAACTAGCCTAATTACAAAATAATGATATATCAAGTAAAAAAATAGAATTATTTTAATACAAATGGATTAAGACAAATTTCAAGACAAATTATTATCAGTGTTATAACATTGCTGTATTTTGTTGATGAGCAGCATTTACATGTGAACAATTCTGTTGTAATCTCCTGGTGGCTTCTGAGAATACCACAAAGGAAGGGTATTATGATGAAATTACAAGCCCAAGTCCCACGGCAGCCTGCACTTATCCAGCCAGCCTTGATCGCTTCTATCGCTTGGGCAACAGAGCTTTTAGAGAAGATGGTGAAAAACTGTTCAATGTACTCGGGAGGAAAAAAGTCAGCTCTTGGCTTTGCCCTTTTTTGCAGGAAGTCGTCCTGTTGCTTCGAGGTATTTGTTAATTATTTCTTCTTGAGTGCTGGGCAAGCATGGTTGATATTTACAGTATTCCATTGTATATTCACCCTTTCCCTGTAGATTTGGAAAAGAATAGTCAACGTGACGATGCTAAACATGTAAACCTATTCAGCAGTAGGCCACACCTCAATCTGTGAAATAACATGCAATAATCATTTACAATTAAGTATACCAACACTGTGTACTGAGGCACGCAGATACGAGATGCCAAGACATACAAACAGTATCTGAACATCGTTGCTCTGACACAAGATTGCCTGTGGTTCCCACCGCGTCAGTGTGACGTTCTGCTTAAAAAGTAAAAATGATCACAGTATCAATAGAACCCATTCAAGTGCTCACAGAATACCGGCACTCCTGTGTCACGAGATGTAGAACAGCAAACTTTACCTAACACACAAACTCACCTGATTCAAATGAGCGTGTAACTACAGGCATATATATTATTAAAAAGGACATCTTAATAACGTGAGCACTGCTGTCAAAAATCTCTTCTACTTGCAGACATTTGTAACTTAAGGAGTATGCCGGAACTTTTCCAGCCTGTGAATTTAATACCTTTACTGATACCTATCATTTTGTATTACTCACGACTTTGAATCTCTTCCCTCCTCGAAGTATGAAAGAATTTTTTGGCCGGAAATGACATAGCTAATGATAGCTATGTTAACTAAAAAGCAGTTAACAGTAACAGTAAAAACTCTACCGTTATTTTCCTAAAGGCATTTGTTTTGATTTTTATCGCTTTTACTACTACGTATGCTATGTATATGATGATGCAAATTAGCACGCTTGATTTACAGAAATAAACATATTCTAGCAAAAAGAACCGAGAGTACTTACCTCTGTGCAAGACCTCAGCTCGGTGGCGTATCCAAACATATCATTCAGTGGCACCTAAAATCCAAGCATACTATTCTTGTAAAAAGATGTTTTTCCATCACCTTTGGGTTATCATCCAATTAATCTTAATTACGATACAAAGAGTCAGTGAAATCTGGTGCTCTTTTTAAACAGTACTGATCTAATTATCTATTTTTGTAAAGTACCTCTTATTTCAACTAATTTATATTCACAATGTGTTTTCAGCAGGAACCCCCAAAAATGCAGCAGATACCGGAGTATCCCGAATTCAGTAATCTGCACCACCAGGCAAGAGATCATAACATTGGAAATATCTCAAGACTGCAGCTCTAAATACAATTTATGAAGCAGAAGTGACACAGCGTGTGGTTGTCATTAGCTAAGGCTCTCCTGCGATGATTTACCCTACCACCACTTAGATGTACACTTCTGTATGACCTAAGATGAGAACAAATACGTTTTTAGAAGGGACATAAAAGAAGGAACACTGAAGAGAAGTCATTTGCATTTATCCGCAATTATTACAGCTAATGCAGGTAACAGCTGAAGGAAGACAGCTGACAAAAAGACCTTCCCGCTGAACCCTGTGCGCCGGTATTGCTGCGCAGGTTTGTTTCACTCTGAGGCAGCACAGCCAGCCCACCTCAAGAAACCCGACTTCTGTTCCTTTCTCTGCCACCGTGCGATTTTAGGTTAGTAAGTCGGCTTCTCTGGAGCAAGACAGATTTATAATAGGTTCCCTAACTGCACAATACACTGCCAGGAGCTGAAAATTAATGTTATGCTTATCCACTAAAAAACTAACGTTATGTTTGTTCACTGAAAAACCTGGCTACAAGTTTACGCCTGTTAGTCAATAAGTAGAACGGTAATGGAGTTGAAAGGCAAGGCAGGAAAAGAAAAGGTCAGGAACCAGTGAACACCACAAACCTCAGCATAGAGAGTAAAGTAACCCTCTGTGCCGTCTTGTCCTGTGATCACTCCGTGACGGCGGTTAATTCCAGCTATCACTGCTCCTTGGAATTCAGTGGGCGCCATCACCTCCACTGCCATAATGGGTTCAAGTATGCGCACAGCGGCTTTTTCCATAGCTGGAGAAAACAACTTAACTAAACAATCAAGCGTCAAAGAACAAGCCTGGTACAATTCAAGATACCCCTATGCACAGCAAAGAAGTGTTTTATGGTTAATGCTAATCAGTGGGGGAAAACAATAATCGACCATGTGGAATTCCAGCTCCCCTGCCTTTTATTCCCGAGACCGTAATGCTGGGAGGCACACAGTTTGATAGAATGTTCTTTTCATACCTGTATAAGGATGAAGCTGTTGGTGTTTCTTTACTCTATTCTAGGAAAACAGGATTTCCTTCATACAATTAAAGGAATTATTGTGCTTCCCTCAAAATTTCTGTAAACTCTTGGCTATATTCTGCTCTACACAACCGGCCAAACTTTAAATGTATGTATGGATACACCAGGCAACAAACGAACATATAGAAAGGAGGTTGTTATATTTAAACTCCAACAATAAAGAAGGCAGCAGGACTATGCGTTCAAACGATTAGCTTTATACCTTGCTTCAGGGCTCCTTCTCCTGCTCTGATGAAAGAGATTTCATTAGAGTCCACCATGTGATGTGCACCATCATCTAGGACGAACCGGACTCCTGATATCCTGTGCCCTGACACCAGACCTTTTTCACATGCTTCTCGGAATCCCTGTCAAATAACATCTCAGAGTTAGCAGAGTTAGACCAAAATGAAGCTTAAAAAAAGAGTAGCATTAACAACAGCCTATAAAAGACATTAAACTTAAAAAACAAAACAACAATAACAAAAAAACCTGTTTCACAATTTTTCACAGCAATCCCCTATCTACCCAATGGACCTGCTTGCTTGATAAGATAAAGGAAGAAAACAACAGTGGGGAAAACTTTTCATTCCCAAGCGTTTGAAAACTTTGTACTGTCATTCTTTGGCACCTCAGTTTGATGCTAATATTTTTTAAAAACAGAAGTCACGTAACAAGCAAAGGACAAGAAAAAGAAATGTACTCGGGATTTTGCTTTGTTAAGGGACTGCATGATCAAAAATTGAAAGAATGCTCCATGTGGAAAAAACTACTCTAACCACTTGACTGAGGAACAAGATTCTTTTAAGACTGCATGCTTTTTCCAGGATTTGGCAAAAACTTAAGTGTTGCATCATAGAATAACAAAGGAATTTTTTTAGGTTGATCCATTATTATAGGAATTCAAAGATTATCCTAGATACTACTTAAAAGTAGTACGGGATAAATTATACAGTTACAGAGAGACAGACACAGAGGAAGCCTGCAGAAGAGAAGAAAAAGAATATTTGGTAATTCATGCAGGAAATCTAGCTTAATTACAGTTTCCTACACAACTGGCCTCAGACAAGTCACAAAAAAAGTTACATATTTTGGGGTTAGAGATGAGAATCGCGTGGCCACAATCAAAAGCAGAAGAGGGCCATTAAAAAGCAGATTCAACAGAAGGAGGCTGGTTTGACTGGAAGAAAGGAAAGCCTACCTTTTGCAGCGCGGCACTGCTATGGAAATAGAGCAAGCACGCATTACCAAAGAAAACAAACGGCAGCTTCTAAATTGAGTGGAAAACCTAGGAATGTAAGATATTAAGCAAAGCCACACAAATTTGATTCTGCTTCCACTGAAGTAATAGGAAAAGCCTCCTTGCCTGGGGCAAGGCAATCACAGTAAATGTGGAGGGTGCAGCAGGAAAACAAGAAGAATCAGTATTTCTTATATCGTACACACACAGAAAACGCTTTGTACCTTTTCAACAGCCGGCACAAATTGTTTTGGAATATTTGTGCCAACGGTTCTGTCTTCAAACTCTAATTTTGTGTAGTCCTCCGGATCCAGGGGCTCAAGAACGCCTATAACTTTGCCATACTGGCCTGCTCCGCCCGTCTGTTTCTTGTGTGTATATTCAAACCTAAGAACAAACAAATCCCCCCAGAATACCACGTTACTCATTACACAAACCATGCTCTAGCCACAGTTCTCTAAGGAAAAAGTTCCCATTCTGCATTTTGCTTTATTCCATTGGGTTACGTGTAACCAAAATGGCTGAACGCCATAACCGCGGCTGCAACAACAGCTGAGGGTATTTAACGCCCAAAGAGGGAGCACCGGTTCTTCATCTTGCGAGCGGGAAGCTGAGAGACCGTGATGAGTTTAATCTCTCAAAAAACAACTGCAAAAACAAGATTCTTCTGTGTGCGGTAAGCAAAGCTAATAAAGCCCGCTTACCTTTAGGCTCGTGGACTGAGTAACAAGATTTTTTGTTGTTTCTGCACGTACCACAGGGTACTCTGATGTTAAGTGCAGACACTGAACACGGGGATAATCAGGGGGAAAACTTGCGAATATCAACTGTTAAACACTTTTTAAGCGAAGCTGGAGGGATCCGAGGTCTCTCTGGACCGCCTGCCCCCTGTCCCCCCCCGCTGGGGGGGGCGCTCGGTAGTGGGACACCCCGCATGCCACAGCCCGTCCCCGCAGGCTGGGACAGGGCGGCCCCGGCCCCGGCCCTGCTCCTCCCGGGCCGCGGGGGCGGGCGGCTCCGCCCCGGTCGCTTCCTGCGGGACGAGGAAGCGGCTCCCCGCCGCCATGGAGCTGCCGCCGAGCCACCACCGCGCCGGCCGGGCGGCGGCGCTGGCCGCCGGCTACGTCTGCTACCGGCGGGGGGGCCCCGGGCGCGGCCTGGCGCTGCGGACCGTCCGCCGCGCCGGCAGGCAGGTGAGGGCCGGGGCGGGCCGGGGGCCGGGGGAACGGGGCCGCCGTCCGGTTAGCTGCCCTGCACGGCGGGCGGCAGCGGCTTCGCTCCCCTGCTGGCAGGGACGAATGGGCCGGCCGGGTCCGAGGGCAAGGCTGCCTCGAACGGGCAGCGGCACGTCCTGCAAAACGCGTTCTCTTTGCTGCCGTGCTGATCTCACGGCTGAACAACCGGCTCCGTTCGCCCATCCGCGCCACCGCCGCAGCCAGGTGCGCAGGAACGAGCCCCGCGTGTGAGAGTCACCCGTGGGTCGTCAACAGCAGGGCAGGTGCGCACCCCGAAACAGGCTTCGTGCTTGCCCCTTTGGACAACACCGCTGCAGGAACCGCGCCCTGCCGGCGGTACTTCATCGGTCGGTGCCTACCGCACCTCCCAAGCAAACTCACTTGGGAGGAGGGTGCTCTCTTAGTCACTGCCAGGACAGACCAAACCCTCACCACTGAGCTGGTAAACCTGCTAGAAGAGGGGTTACAGCAAAACCAACCTGCTTGCTTAAGTCATTAGATATCCAAAAAAATACATGACATGACACAATTCATAATAAAGTGCAAAATGGACTTAATATAAGGAACTCAATTAGGACTCTTACCTCGGTATTATTGCACATAATCATACCGGGAGCCCAAAAATGGCAATTAAGTAGTTTACAAGACTAGGAATGGACGAGGAGGTACTAATCAGGTGCTACACCTGGTGCATATTAAATGAGCGATCTTAATATGGCAGGAAGAAATAAAAGAATAACCTAGCTCTGTATGGGTCCTGCAGAGAATGACACTGCTGCGGCGTTTCACAATAACCAGAATCTTTTCCACAATGCAAATTAATTCAACATTTTGCAAAATAAATGTTCTTAATGTCTTCCTTATTTAGGATATCGATGACGTTGGGCATAAGTACCATCTGGAATTGGTGTTAGAAGACGTCCTTGACAAAGTGAGTTCAGATTTGTTTCATTAATACATTCTGTGGGCAGAAGTTGGCACTACTGACGTGTAATAAAAAGCCAACACTTTATGTTGCTGATCCTAACTGAGGCCAATGGACACACCAGTTAATAACATGGTATCGTGTTTCAGATTTTTCTATACTGCAAATCAGGCCAAAAAAAAAGGGTTCAATTTTACCCATTTATTGCACCTAAAAGTCCCAAACATCTAGTACCTAACCACTATGAGACAAGAAAATGCTTGAGGGATGACAAGGACATTTCAGTGTCATTCAGTTTCAAATCAAAGTTATTTGAAGCCATTACTCCAACCGAATAGCACAAGTGACATTCTGCAACACAAACATTGCCCTTTCTATCACTGCAGAAAGCAAGCCCCTTACAGTATATTCACAGAAATACTATGAATTTAACCTTGTCTTAAATAATCACAAGTCTCTATGGGCCAGACTCAGAGAAAACGGCAACTATATAAAGAAAAAAAATACATTTTAGAAGTGCAAATTACCAATACTATACATGTATTTAATCAAATATTAATACACATAATTAACTCTGTAACAGGACAGTACTGTTAACTGCACTGCTGAGGTTCTTTATCATCTGGGCAACAAAAACATTGCTCCAGATGTGCAATTCACGATTGAAGGAGAACTTAAGAACACAGACGAAGCTGATAACATGTTCTACAATCGAATCAAGAGCCTGGAAAAAGAGCTTGTGGCAGAAAATATACCAGGTACAAAGAAGGGGTCTGGGCGAGAAGGAAGTTTTTGAGACAATGTCCTCCATGGCCAGAAGCAACCCTGAGCTCAACTGGTGGTGGTCCATGATCCATATGGGAGCCCTTTCCATACAAGCCAGGGCCAAGGGGACCAGGCCGTCAGCCCTACTCTGAACACGTGCTGCTTCACTTTCTCGTATTCAGGGTGGCGTGTCCATCGCAACACAACTAAATCTATTCATCACTTCTAAAATCCAGAACCGATACAGGATTTGCATGTGATTATTCTTGAAAACACCTGCTACTGTTACCTCCCCCTTTACCAGCGTCCTGCTCGCTGTTTGTGGCTGTTGTTGGTATAGTACATCACACACCCTGACTGTAGTACTAGGGTCTGCTCTGACTTTAGAGCAACCCCTGCCTTGAAGACCTTATAGAATATATATTAAGAGAAAGAAGTAGGAGGAAAACAGACACTGTGGTGATGTAGCTGCTATTCCAAGATTATATGGAAGGTCACTGACACAGCAAGGAATGTAAGCAGGTGACTTTAGCACCAAACCCTACTATTAGGTGATAAGGTTCTGTTAATGGCTGCAACTCCACGAATCTTGCTTAATGTATATTATGTATTTTGTTTGCCAGACAGCCATGGCAACGTGTCCCCAGAAATGGAGCCCATCCACCTGCTAGCGTGGGTCGCCTCTGGCTATGTGATATGGCAGAACTCAACTGAAAACACTAAGTTCCAGCTTGCCCAAATTAAACATGTGAAGCAAGTGGTAAGTTACCATCAACGCCCTGCAATAAAAACAGTATTTAGGAGCTAAGCAGTTGTGCATGTACTGGACTACAGCTGAAGCTAAGTTCTTAAGCAAGAAACCTCAATTGTGTCTGAACTTCTTGGTCCAGTTCATTTTTAAGCCAGTGTTTGCTTTTTTGTTCCACCTGCCCCTTTCCTCTAGCAAATCATGAAGGCTTTCACTGATGGCTTGAGTGTTTATTTTAGATCACTACTCTTCATAAATTTTGCTTATAGAAACTGTGTCTTCTTGGCAAGAACAGTATTCTACGTTTATTTAGTTATGAAAATGGACTCTTCCACTTGGAGGTCATCACAGTTGATTACAGTTTTATATTACTTTCCTGCCTTTCATCTGTAGTGTAAGCCCAGTTGACAGTATTCTTGCATCTGCATAACATGCATTGGAATATTGTCCCTTATCTCTTGATCCACACCATGATCTAGCAATCAGTCACAGTAATACTGCTTGACATCTCTGCGATAGCCATGTCTAGACAAATAGCAATGGGCTGCACCTCAAATTCAATAAAACACAATCTACATAGCTTTTGTTTGCAGTACTGCAGTCTCTATCCATTTCCTAGTTCACCTCAAAATGCTCATCAAGAAAGAAAATACTGATTTAATTCCACTCTCAATATTAGCTTTTTTACTTTGTCTTTCCCAAACTTACTTTTACTAATTTATTTTTTTTGGGAGGGGGGGAAGAACCTAAAATTAATTTTTAGTTGAGACATTCATATTGCAGAAGTGCTCTCTAAATTTTTTTTAAGTGACCCAGTTAACAGTAACACGTACTTCAGGGATAGCTTTCTACCTGATCTGAAAAAGTCAGTCAATTGGAGCCATGCTTTTATATTATATATTTACTTATATTAGCATGATAAGCATCAATTAAGTTTATGATAAGAAAATTGAATTCAGGAAGACATGTCACAAGGCAGAAAGGGAACAGAATACTCCAGGACAAAATATTTTCTGTTTTCAATTATTTCTGAGCGGTTACAAGTGATGTTTATGTTGAGCAGATCTGGATCTGCCCTAAGCTAAGAAATAAATATGACTGGCAAATCTTACTATAGCTATTCAAATTAATTGAGTCATTAGCTGCCATTATCAACAAGCCTTGCAGACTTCTTACCTGGAACAGGCTTAACTGATAAAACAACTTGCTTTCAGAAAAGTTATTATCAGAGCACAAGTTTTGGTTTTGTTTTTAAATTAATAGAATTCTATAGATTCTCCCAGTTCTTCTCTGTTCTATTTGGAGAAAATAACTGTGAGTTAAGAATAACTCCTAAAGGGATGGTCAACTTTAAATTCAAGGAAATTTAGTATGTAAGCTAGAATAAAGAAGCAGGATTTCACATTTAGAAAACCCAATATATCAGGAGTCTTCAGAACAGACTTTCAGAGCCCGAATGTTTGGCCACTCAGAACAGCCAGTGAATTCCCATGAAGTCTGGGTGTGAAAGAAAGGCAGAAACTCATTTTGGGAGCACGATTTGTTAACGTTTTGCTCCCTCTGATGGCTATCTGAAAGCAGTTCACAAATGCTGCAGGGCTGTGCACAAGCAAGATTTTAAAACTCTCTTTAACAAACCAGATGAATTTAAGGATAAGGCAGACAGAAGAATATTAAACTAAACCAGCTGTCGTCTCTCTTCAGTAATTTTGTTCCCTTTCTTTTCCCTGAAGAATAGATAAGTAAAGAATATGCTGTAAAGGCCAGTGGGCATTCTGTCGCTCACACAATCACTGATAACTTGTTATCCGCTATAAGGCCTCTGGAGTGCGTTCCAAGTCTTACCCTATTGACAATTTTATTTAGGATTATTTGGGTTAAATTGACACCTTGTAGAATCAGCCGTTCCCTTCCCAAATGAGTTTCTGAAGTTGAGATATATCTAGCTTCTTTAAGGGAGGCATTAGCACACTTTTAAGTTTCATATTCAGTCTCTTAAATGCAATTTTGGAGTTCACAGAAATACAAAACAGTATCTTTTTGTTTTGTTACAGCGACTAAGCTCCATCTGGTTTATTTGTTAACACGAGCTGCCAGTTTAATCTGGAATATATCAGAGAATTGTTATGATAACCAAAGAGAACTGATTCACTTTTCTTAAGGTGGGGGAAGCCCAAAATTCAGCCCTTTTCATCTTGTCTTTCCAGAAAAGAAGTGATGAATATCTTGAATTTGACTACATGATTCTACTTCACGAAATGGTGTCCCAGGTAAAGTCTTACTTCTAAAAAGCCTTTTTTTTGTTTTAAGACTGCCAGCTGTGTAACCTCCAACTCAGACATGCAGATGGTGGGGCGTTCACAGATCCGACGCCTGCAGGCCAGTTAGCAAACAGGGTGAGGTTAGGGCAACGATCACCCATCTGTCTCAGCGTTACCGGCTTCTGCCCCTATGCAGGCAGGAGACAACAGGTCTCTAACTTGTGTCAGGAGACAGTAATTTTCAGCTATTTCTGGGCCCTTCTTGGGAATGGCAGAGGTTCAATATACTGGTCATTCACAGCTCTCTCCTCTTGGGAGATACTATTGCCAAGCTGGCCAGGGATAAAGGGAAGAAGCAGCTGCCAGCATCCTGGACTGCTTAACCACGTTCCATCTGGAGCTGCAGAGTGCTTCTGCGCTAGAGGACAGCAGTGGTGGACCAGTACACAGAGGCATCGTCTACCCAGTCACTCACACAAGAAAGCAGCAGAAACTTTGGTTCCCAGAACAGTGTTTACATTGTGTACTATTCTCCATCATAATTTTGCAATCTGAGCAAGTGTTTTCATAAGCAAAACGCAGAAATTTGAAAGAGAAGTTCTCGATTGTGCAACCTCCTGTAATAAATCATCCACTGATAACAATCGGAGATCTCACTCCCACTTCTAGCTCCTGTTTCCCACCCCACTGCACTCTCAGTTAAATTGGGGCATCTATAGTGGTTTTAGTTCCTAAGTTTTCTATGAAGAAAAATTAATGAAAAGTAGTAGCTAACTAACTGCAGGACAAAAGTATAGGTTCTTCATTGTACTCTGTTTGGTGAAGGGCAGGTGTCTCAAAATATCAATAGCACTAACAGTAAGAGGAGTAATCAGACATGCTTGAGCTGCAAAACTTGCCTAGGTGAAAGAAAAATGTAGTTGCAGCAGCACGGAGCAGAACACAGGCTGAAAAAAGCTTGCAGGAGAACTTCAGATATTTGGACGGCTCAGCAGGACTCCGTGTTATAGTGCTTACCCTGCACTGTTACTGGTGCTTCATCAACCTACTTATAATCAGCCCAGGTACGGCTGTGTTATAGCAGTCAATTCCCATTCAGTATTGTTCAAAGAAAATACCTTCTCACTTTCTACAGTTTTATTTTCTACCCACAGGAGATCATTCCCTGGCAAATGACAGTTCTCTGGCACCCACAGCATGGTGTTCAAGTAACACAGGACAGCCGTCAGCCAAAACATGCATCAGAATAACAGACCCGCTGATACTGCAATGGAAGAAGCTCAAAGGCTACAATAAGCATTTGAAGGGAGGGCAGATTAAGTTGATGCGGGTGGATATGCAATCAAGGTACGAAGGAAAATGTCCTTCCTCAATTAAACTTTTCCTATACTTTGTGCTTTGATCTGATAATCTAAAAGGCACTTTGTCTGCTAAGTAATCAAATTCTGCATCAAAATAAATTTAAAACAACTCTGTTGCCAGAACGAATACTTACGGCACAGGTGCGGAGATGTTCTCCCTAAAGGCAACTTTTGGCTTTCCCATGGTGCAAGGGCAACCATATTCCCTTTCCATTCGCTGCAGGAAAAAAACAAACAGAATGAATTACAGAGTTGTTCCATTGAACAATACATTGGAAATTATTTTATTTACAGATCTTTCTGAAATAAGAAACTTAATCAGGGTTAACCGCTTCTTTGGTTTGGGGTTGGATCGATTTTTGGGGTCTTGGTGTGGGGATTTTTTGTTGTTTTTTTTTAAATGTTACAAATTATTCACTGTCATTCTGCAGTCAACCTTGGTTAGGGCCTATAGCTTTAGATACAGGAAAAGGGAACAGCATTAATTATTTTACGCAAGTTTAAATTTTTCAAGACAAAAGCCATCTTTTCTTCATTCTGTCAACATTTCAGATACATCTATTGTGTTAGACTAAAATAAAGTATAGACATCAACTTGAAATAAACAAATAAATCACTGTAACTATTCCCTCCTGCCTGCATCATCTCTCATTATGGAATGATACATTTAAAAACACAGAAACAGAGTATTTCTTTCTCCTGTAGGAAATGGCTAATGGTAAAATTCATTATAAGCAAAGGCTGCCAAAGCAAAGCATAGTGCTTAATACAACATTTTTTATGGATTTGAACCAAAAAGTAAATATTCCAGGCAGAAGTTTCATTTAAATAGATTACAAGCCTTCAAAATAGAACCACTGGAGAGAAGAATCTTCAAAAGTTGACTAAGAAGTTGAGCTCTTCCCCAAGCAGCTCGCACTGTTCACATTAATGCCACGATGCTTTCTGCTAGGAAGATCTCAAAATAGCTGTCACACGATAACCCTGATTTACACTAAAGCAAGTGGAGTTGTACACCTCCAAACATCTTGCAAACTTGATGTGTGCTTAGGCACCCAATTACAAAATCGGGTGTAAAGGCTGGCATCAGTTAGCCCATCTGCAGATGGGTTTTGGTCTCTGCCAGAAAGGAAGCAGAATTCTCGGCTGGGAAAACAGTCAAAAGCAGAGTCCATGGAATCTGCTTTCCAAATTACCTGGGCATAGATTTCCAAGTGCAGTTCCCCCATTCCAGAAACAATGGTCTCTTTGCTCTCATCATCAAAATGGATTCTAAAAGTGGGATCTTCCCTTGTAAAGCGGTTCAGGCCTTTTGAAAATTTATCAAAGTCATTCTGAAAAACAATTACACACACAAGAAAACATTAACTCAACATCCAGAAGTCACACAACAAAAAGGCCTCAAATTTTCCTATCAATGGCTCAGCACTTCTACTCTCATGAGGTTACTTTCTGAAACACAGCCATACATTTTAACTGTATTTATCCCTCCAGTTACTTCCAAGTCCACGTTTACCCAGGTCAAAGACATTCATCTTTATGGCTAAGTGATACCATCTAACGCAGTCACATGCTGAGTTATCTGAATGATATATTCATAAGTACTTCGGGTAGAACATTTTAAAACACTGCTCATTTTAGTCTGTGGTTCCATATTTACTCAGCAGTCACATGCTGAGTTATCTGAATGATATATTCTTAAGTACTTCGGATAGAACTTTTAAAACACTGCACATTTTAGTCTGTGGTTCCATATTTAATCGCTAACCTGCATAAAATTATAAAAGCAGCAAAGGAAAGGTAACTCAGTCAAAAAAAGGTTGATTCATAGGCTCCTACCTTGTTGGAAGGCTTCATAGCTACTGAAATGACAGGATCAGGGATGTGAATTGATTCCTGAAATGGGCATAAAGAGATCATACAATCGAGTTCCACTACGCCTGGTGATGTAATTTCTCCAGAACAGTTGGGTCACAAGAACTCAGGGTTACAAACAGGGATGACTGTTTTACTTATCTAGCTTGTATCTAGTATCACAGCGTAACAAAATGATGTAACTCTCCTGAGGATTACTACAAGGCTATACCGTCATGCATGCCGTACTGCCAACCACAGTATTTCCAACACTGTTTCCTAGATGCAAGTTGGTCTCTGGATTTCACATGTTAGAAGACTCTGCTTCCTATCAGATTTTGTAAATGTATACAAAAATAAAACTAATGTGTTTAAATACATATATAAATACATAGCTTGATATTTTTGGGTAACAGCATCCAATTCTAACAGCCCAGAACAGTTTGCTAACACTGAAGTAATATATTTGATGTCAAGCGTAGTGAACATGCATGTATCTCTCTTGCACATACCATACTTCTATATATTCAGGCTCCTTGAGGTATAACAAATAATCACAAAAAATACTTGCAGTTGCTATACATCAAAATATATTTGAACTGAGCAAATGTTTACAAACTTTTTCAACAAAATCCTGGTAAATTCCAATGCAAGAGGCATACAAATGAAAAAGTGTACTCACCATGGAAATGTCAGTACTGGTTTTATCAGTGAACGTATCCCCACTAGCACAATCAATTCCAAACAATGCACATATGTCTCCTGCATAAACTTCATTTACATCCTTAAGAAAGAAAAGTTTACTATTTAGATAACACTGAAAGATACATTATAAACTATACCTGGTTTTAAGAAGATACATAAATACTGTGTTTAAAAGCTTGAAGTTAAGCTCCTTTGAAAATTCCAGCTTTGACAAAATGCTCTGTAAATCTTCTATCTCTTTATTCAAAGCACAAAAAGGAGACCTCAGCCTGGATGCTAACTTATTCTAGTTTAAGGATGTGAAGCAAGCAACATACTATGTTTCAGGCAGTCCTGACCCAGCTATAGAGTTCAGGAATCTTAAACAGGAAAGGGTAGGATTTGCAGCACTTTGAGAATCAATTTTTAGTTTAAGAATTGTATTCAGTAATCACATGGAAGAAAACTTTTTTGTATATTTTGCCAATCCCATTCCCCCTCTCCCGGATATGGGGAATATGGAATATGGGGATAATACCACAGCTGGCTTTCTATAGCTATCACCTCAAAGCCACTTTATAACGCTTCTTGGGCAAAGATTCTTCCACTTCAGTGGAAATAATACACTAGACATCATTCCAGTTTCTTGCAGAGCTCTCTTAAGTGCTACAGGCAAGTATGAACTAACAATAAAAGCAGAAATTTGACATATCGCATTGTTCAAAGATAGTTGAAAAGCGAGAAGCTTGTTTAGTAAGAGTGGTTCAAAAGGCAATCGGTGTGGACTGTACCTCTCACACTCACCTCCATGTTGTCTGAATGCATACGGACAAGTCTTTGTACACGCACTCTCTTCCCAGTCCTGGTGTTATAGATATAATCAGATTTCTTCAGCATCCCCTGGTAAACTCGAATGTAAGTTAACTGCCCAAAACGGCCAGCCTGGAATCAAATTTCATTAAAAATCAGATATAATCATTCTGGGAGTCAAGAACACTACTATTTCAAAGCACGATCTGCACCAACTGACCAAATGTTTCTGTTTTGAATTTACGCATTAGATGTGTAAATGAAGCTTTTTTTAACGTAGTCTCAGCTTTCACTTGGCTCTGGAATAGAACTTAGCATCTCCTGGCAATTTTCTTTACTTCTCCAATTTTACCAGTTCTAAACCTTCCCAACAGAGGCATACATTAACTAGCAATTTGGCCAGCCACCTTCCATATGAAAATCTGAATTGCTACTCTCTAGGTAGCAAACAACTTGTTTGGTTAAAACTGTGTACTTTTTCCTCTCCAACTCTCTTATGTTCCATTGTTTTCAACTTTAAACAAAACCAGGATTTTTCTCTGGAAGTATTTAATATAAGCAAATAAACCCCCCAGGTTTTAACTAAGAAAATCATGAAGAATTTGAGGCATATAACCCATTTTAAAACTTCCAAATTTGGCAGTGTTTGATACATTTGTGGATTTTATGGTTGAAACCAGTTTTTTTAAAAGTAGTTCAATTTAAATTGAATTTAAACAAACTGATTTGTTCCACATAAGTTCTGGTAGTACCATCTGTTTGGACTCGCTCTGGTTTCTACTCAAATCACAAATAATGAATCTGGATACCTTCTTTCCTCCCTCAGGGTTAACACAACGCGAGTACTTTTGACGTCCCTCTGCAGAGGTCAGATACTGGTAGCATGGGAAACTTGCAAGCAATTGAATAAAGTCAGCTAGGTAATGTTCTGGGCACCCGTTCTCTAGAAACTTTCAGTTTAGCTTTACCGTATACACAGTGACCAAATAAAAATTCACAAATAGATACACTGAAAATACAAAGCTTTAAATATGTGCTTTTCCCTGAAAACGAAAGGTATTTCCCAGGCATCAATGACAAGCCACCAATAGCTCAGTGCAAGTAGGACTTGCGTACACCAACAACTCTTGCAGGAAATGCCCTGCTTCTCTACTGGTTTTGCTGCATTAGAAAGGAAAACATTAACAGCTTACCTCCAGTTTAAAAGCAAGGCCTATAAAAGGTTGGGAATCGTCTCGAGCAGAGTTCAATAGGAACTTGGTTTTGTCCTCAGAATCCCTTAAAAACAGGGATGGAGAGGGAGTTTATGTTATGAATCAAACATGGCAGCCTCCTCTAAACATGAGCCCAACCTTAGAAAGTCCCAAGGCCCTTCAGTTTCACAGGTCTGTAACTGAGACTTACAGATGCTCACATAGGTAGCTCCCATATACTCGGAAAGTATCTCAGAAAAACTGCAGCAGATCCCAAAAAGGAGGTCAAAACTATGACAAATTTTCTAAAGAACTATCTCATCAGATAATAATTTTTCAAATTTAACATTTAATGTGTGTTAAAAATACCAGTATAAACAGTAACCCTCAAATGAGAGATGAGATTTCTTAATTTTGGAAGTTGGTGCAAAATTATGATGGCATTATTTAATACGAATGGTAAATGATCGTGTATTTTGTTAGCAATGTTTCCTGCTACGTATTGCACTGCTTTGAAACCTGATCCCAAGACCACTTCGTATGCTCATGAATACACTTACCCCTGGTTAAGAATAGCATAGTTCTCAACCTCTGAAGGATTGGGGAGGTATTCCAGGACGGCATCCAGCAACGGCTGTACTCCTTTGTTCTTTAAAGCACTTCCCACAAGTACTGGGGTAAAGGACTTCTTCAGCGTTGCTCTTCGGATTGCAAGCTGAAAAATATCAGTGCATTACTCTCCTCCTGCAACAACTTCAGGAGCCTGACGCAGTACCAGCCAAGCAGCAGTCTAGATTCTCTCTCTCTCTTTGCTGGTCATCTCTACTCCTGGAGTAAAGTAGCCGCTCCCACGCAGTCTCCTGTACAACTCCCTACACAAGAGCTTCCCATAAAACTTGCTTACTGGAATTCTAGAGACACGCGAGATTTTTTTTCCCTCATCTTAAATTCAACTTAAAAATGAAAATGCCTAAGATAAATATAATGATAACCCCAAAATACTCAGAAAAAGTTTCTTGATTCTCTGCTGGTAAAGTCAGGATTCTTCATTTCTGTTTCAGATGTCTCATTCCCCCTATTTAGTTATGTCGGGAAACAATACACATTTAAATTTGTGAAAGTAAGATGAGATGCTTCAGTATCTTTCAACTACAGAAAACCCTTCTGAAAGAGGAAGTTAGGTAGGGAAGGGATATTTGGGTAAGTGTCATGCTCAACGAATCATCATTTTTTGATGAAGAATGTTTTAAAAGCACAATAGAAGAACCTATTCACATTCATCTACAGACCTGCTGAAGTTGCACCGACTGTCTTGGGAATCTTTCCAGGACGTCCTACCAAACTGAGCAAGATAAACTAACTGCACGGTAATCTCATGCTTATTCAGTGCCTTTCACCCAAGCATCACACGACCTTGCAAAGCGTAACTGAGCACCAACAGCTTCCACAACAATGATCACAGCCGTCTTCCATAAAGGTGGACAGAAGCTATTTGCCCCCGCTCCCCACCAATTAATTACTGCAGCCGATTGCCACCTCGGTCTCACCTCTCCCTGCCACCAGAGGATGCCATCTCCCTACGCTTACTCCACTCCAACCGAAAGCAGCTCCTGTCTTCTTCGATAAGCTAATAGAAATGAATTCTCCTTCATAGCCAAGATAGTTAACCACATCATCTAATCTGGGAGTTATTTAGAGTACAGATGGTTAAGCTATCCTCATAATTAACAGACAGAACAGCAGTTCCTTAAATTTGTTGATGTAATGACTTCTCAAAAATAATACAAGGAAAAAAATCCTACATCAGCAATTCCGCTCATTTAGCCCATGTCTGTTCTTATATACCAGAGCGCTGGAAATACGGCTGTGCTGATGCCTGGTGTTTTTATTCGGCCACAGGTTTTCAAATGAAGCAACATGTCTGCAATTTATCCTCATTAACAATTATCTTGGGGGAAAAAGTAATTTTATTTTTACAGGAAGATTATTGTCACTCAGTGCCCCACTGAGGATATGGTGCACATTGGTTCCTTGAGTATAGCATTATGGATAGCAGCAAATTAGGTGATGTTTAAGCAGCTGATCTTCAGCAAACATCATATGCTACGACTGTGGCATCCAGGAGCGATACTTAGCGTCGTTTCCACAAAAAGATATTTTCAGTGGAAACTTGGCCGCTGGCCACTGAAAGAAAATCCATCTTCAGGGACATATTAGTACAAATTAACCTGCATCTGCAATACTATAGCCATTAGAGCTGTAATTAATTGGCTTTCAGAAGTGGGAAGCAGAGGCATGCTGAATAGACAAATTTATCTTGGTAACAGATTTCCCTCCAGCAGGAGCTATCAAAAATAGCTTCCTGCTAAAAATCTCTCACCTCCTACAGCAACACAGTGTATTCACGTCAGTACCATTCCCTCTGCCAGGTGAAGGACAGATCCTTACAGGTCTCTCAAATTGCTATTACATTTCTGTCTTTATCAAAGCGAGAAGGGCTGCTTTGTAACAGAAATAGCTCAGGCTTCATAAAATAATATTTAATTACTGGAATAACTAAATGCCTGGTTATCAATAAGAGCTATATTTGCTTGGTACTTTCAAAAAAACCCTTGTGCTTTTGTCTCAAGCCAAGCTGGGATATACAGATTCCTGCATACTCTTCCTAGAGACATTAATCACCAGTAAATTACCCATACAGTCAAAACAATTTAAAAAAAAAAAACCACCTCCAAACCCAAGGTCTGTAGCAAAGTTAAAAGCAATCAAAATTCAGGGGTCAGGAAGATTCAAACAAATAAACCTTAAGGCAACTTGGAACATGCATCAGCTTTGAGGGACTGCCAGTCCTCTATATCCCAACAGATAGAATGGGCAACTTCCAGGAAACCAAGCACTGCAAACCCCAGCAGGGAAAGAACTACTGCACACAGGCAACCAGGCATTGCTAACGGGCCAAATACTTAGAAGAGGATTTAAATATCAAAGCTATGTTTAAAGTAGCAACCTCAGTGATCACATCTGACTCGAACTCAGCTGGCCTAGCAGGCTCCACTCAGAGAAACAGCTCCTGCTTATAACATTTATGTCTCAATTCAGCTTGTCGTCTTCAGCTGCCAACTGAAGCACCCAGCTGTAGGCAAAGAAAATAAAAGGAGGCAGCGAGTGCCGTGTCAGGCAGGCTCCGGGCCCCAGGGAGACTCCGTGCAATGCCACCGCTCAAAGACAAGCTGTTCTAGCTCCAACAGCAGCTCTTAGAAAAAGCAGTCTGCCTGCAAGGCTTCTCCCACTGCAACGGGCTCTTCAGACCTCACTTTTTTATTTGAACACACTCAGCAACTGGTTTCCTGCAGCAGTTTCAATGTTTGACTAATTAATAGCTATTAACAGCAGGCACTAGGAGATTACTGCTCCAGATAACTTCCAACACTAGCAAGAGGTAGTGGCAAACAGCAAGACGCATCACACAAATCCTTGCACCGAGCATACATTAAGGGCAAAACCCAACCATGTTGAGATCAGGCCTGCAAACCATAAATCCCTCAGTGTGGTTCCCTTACACTACCGTCTGTCGCGACAAAGCCCAGCAGACTGCTGTGTGTCAATAGCTACACCTCCTTGTCTTGAGTTACACACCTACCCCATGGGGCTGCGCGGTAAATGCGCACCAGCTCAGCACTTCTTCTCCACGGGTAAGCGTCCTCGGATCACCTTTACGCTCACGGCACGGCAGAAGCAGGTCCACGTGCGGCTCAGGCTCTCTTACGCTCACGCCACGATAGCCAAGCTTCTGCACCTCTCCTGACTAAAGCTAATCCCACAGTAACCCAAGAGGCATCAGTAGTCAACCACAAACCTTAAAAAAGGGAGTGCCATCCCACGTAACAATCCGCTATGGTAGGTGTAGATTGCCAAGTCTGACATAAAACAGTCTAAAAGCAGGAATAGAGGTTAGTCTGCTGTCCAGCCTCCATGGAACCACACCAGCGGATCTCATCCTGGAGCGAACGCTGGCAGGGCTTGCATAAAGACAGTACAACTGCAGCTGATCCTCCTAGGCCTCCCTACCAGCTTTTATTACGTGGACGTGTGCTTGAAGAAACAGTGATATCAAACTGTCACAAGAACAAATAATTTTCAGTCTACGGCCATCCAATTACTTCTGTGAGCATCCTTTTATGTTGGCATGTTTGCCATTTGGTATCTGAAGTATTTAATAAAATAAATCATGTATCAATTTTCTCCCCTCTTTCAAGAAATGCAATTCTCTCTTTTTCGAAAACTGTATTTTGTCCTGGATTCTTTTCCTCTGGAGTTTCCAAGTAAAGTCATTCCAGTTCCCTTCTAGTGTACTGCTCTTTTCACTTTGGATGTAATCAGTGCAAATACAAAACGAGGCAGGATTTCCTCGGCACTTACAGCACCTCAACAACTGACCTGCTGTGGGACATGAAGCAAGTCATAGCCATCAAGCTGTAACACGGCAAGGCAACAGAATGACAAAAATGACTAGATGTACCCTTGAGCCGTTTGCTGGTCCCTAAAGGGCACACACAAGCTCAGACTTTCCAATGCAAATCAAAAAACAAATCTGGAATGGGCCCTCAACACAGAGTGAAGTGGGAGTCCACCTGTGGGAGGTGACACCAGAGAACTCAAGCAAACAGAATTTCTTCAAGACTTCAAGAAATTTTTACTGGGGGATGGGGGGAAAAGGGGGGATAGGGACACAAAAGAACGAGGTAACAGTGCTACAGAAAGAACCACCACAATAAAGTTACCTTTAAGTCAGCAGCTGTAGGAATCTTTTCTTCCAAAAACAGCTCCCCAAGTTGATCATCCGAGTTAGCAACACATTCGATCAACTCCCGACGTCTCTCTGCAGCCTCAGCTCTAAACTCAGCTGGAATTTCATCATACCGAAGAGTCTGGCTACACATACATAAATAACAGAACCACTCTAAAGGAATACCACATGAATCAACCCTTCAATCACTAATCATTGTGAGGACCAGCCTGACCAAGAAAAATTCACCGTTGACATAGATATTGAAAAATCACAGAAGAGAATCAACATGTTATCTTCGATGCTTTAGCAGGAGAGGGTTTCTTCCCACTCATGGTAGGGGTTTGCAAGGATGCAGGATAACCTGTCCGACAACCTCACCCACACCTTATCTTCATCCCAGTAAGCTCGCGCCAAACATACACTACCAGTTCCCGTTATGAAGCAAGTCTCCTATTTCTCAGGGTGGCAAGTGTGGCTACCACCCCTTCACACTACTGCAGTTAGCAAACAATTCACGCTGCAGCTACCCATCACTAAACCTGACCCTGCTGAATCATTTTGCTGTAACTTGGAGAGCTGAAGGGTGATACCGCAGCTCTAGCACAAGCCACATCCCTAACTTTCCAAATAACAGGCTTTTTCATCTCTGAAGAAAAACTATAGGTAGTTCCTCATACAAAGACTAACTCCAGCTAAGAAATATGCAAGTTTCAAAACTTACCCAAGTGCACCATCAAAATATATAGCTTTTTCTTCAATAAGATCTATAACTCCTTTAAAGTTTCCCTCCAGCCCAATTGGAATCTGAACAAAAGCTGCATTGTGTTTTAACTTGGATCTGAAAAAGTGAGCAAATATAAATTAGTTCAAGAAAAAAGTCGTTTCTATATATGTGCTCCAGATGATCTTTGAACAACATCCCACTCCTACAAAATCACTATCTTTTGTTCTTTGGACAGTGCCAAAAATCTACCAATACTGATGAAAAACGCCTAGTTGCATTTTAACCCGAGTGATGGCCAGCCCCCTATATCCCAAGAGACAGAGTGAGCAACTTCCATGGGAAAGAAGGCAGTGTGAACTGGTTTCAAATTAATTATTTGATTACAGGAGTTGCTTCTCCCTTAATGCATATTAATGCATGTATCTCACAGATCAAATTAGGCACAGAAAGACTGCAGGTAAGGAGCAATCAGGACTTCTGGTCTCTGAACTAGAAACTGTCCGACCCTATGTCATCTCCCTGCTGTAAGCTACAGCACGTTTGCTACCAGGATCTAGGAAAAATTAAAAGGCTGTTTTCAAAGTGGCTCCAAATATAGTTCCATCAACAAAATAAATATCAAAAACTCGACTCTCGGTCACTGCAAGCCTGGGCTGACACTAACATTTGTTTTTCTTGAGAAAATGGAGACTTGTTACAGGTCAGATTAAGATTTAACCTCGAGTCAGGTATTATGCTCCAAACTGCAACCACAGATCCCGCAAGAGAACCCTTTTTAATATTCTTAGTATTAACCTGCTATGTTAATAGTTCAGAATTATTTCACAAATAATTTTAAATAATACCTCAATTGTTGTACTGCTCTGGTTGGACTAGAGCCCAGTCTGTCCAGTTTATTGATGAATGTTAAAAATGGCACACTGTAACGTTTCATTTGCCTGTTCACAGTTATTGTCTGGCACTGAACTCCCCCAACAGCACAGAGAACCAGAATAGCTCCATCAAGAACTCTCAAAGATCTCTCCACTTCAATTGTGAAGTCCACATGTCCTGAACAACAAAAAACCCCTGTTATTCATAGATGACAAAAGGTAATGAGAAATTGTTTTCTCATAGATGCAGAAAAAAGCAACAGCCAACAGAATCAGTCTCCAGCTACACAGGAATAGAGTCCCGTTAGCTCAACCTGAGTGACTAATGAACACAAAGACGGCACCATGCTCTTTGTATACATGAAGCAACCGCAATCTTAACGCATTCGGAACTGTCGTTACCTGGCGTGTCTATGATGTTGATGTTGGTGTCCTTCCACATGGTGTATGTTGCTGCAGACTGAATTGTGATTCCACGCTGTCGCTCTAGCTCCATTGAATCCATGACAGCGCCAACTCCATCCTTACCTTTCACCTTAGGAAAAAAGAAAAAAAAAAAAGAAAAAGAAAAAAATTAGTCCAAGGGAGTTTACTAAGAATTTTGCATGTGCAGGAGTGATGCTTTATATACTGAGCATCATCTTTCACACAGTGAAGAAAAGCAGACATGGCAGAATAATAATTGAATAATTCTTGAACGACAAACAAGTTTGATTTTTTTTGCAACTTTAATGTATTTTGCTCTCCTGAGGATCATTCCTGAAAAAGGTTATTTTTAAAGGTTTAATGTATTTTGCTGCAACTTTAATGTATTTTGCTCTCCTGAGGACCATTCCTGAAAAAGGTTATCAGAGATCTGCAGGAAATTATGCTTCACTGTGAATTTAACAAGATAACATACCCGAAGCTACAAATTACATCCCTATGTTCTCTGTTTCTCCCAGTCATCTCTGACTAAATCAGAAGAAACAAGTATCTTCCACTGTATATTTACTACGGAGATGGTAAGGGGGAAATCTTGAAATAAGATTTGATGTGTTCTGAAAGAGGGGGAACACTGCAGTAAAGGAGGGATTACTTTCTATCCCCTTGCCCTCCCCTTATTTTTAAAAGGGTGTCAGAGAAACCAGGAGATTTTTAGGACTCCCTTCTCCAGCGTGGCCTGAAGAGGTTCCCTGGGCCCACCCGGTGAAGCTCCCTCCCCCCAGGCACTACACTGTGCAGATGAACACGTCACAGCAACGTCGCAATGGCACCAGCACGCTCAGCCCACGAAGAGCAGCTCTGCTCCGGACTCCTCTGAAAACCGACCTCGTGCATTTGTGCTATCCTGCCCGTGTAGAAGAGGATTCGCTCCGTTAACGTCGTCTTCCCCGAGTCGATGTGGGCCGAGATCCCAATGTTGCGGATCCTCTCATTGGGAAGGGCTCCTGAAGAGCAGTGCCTGCAGGCGTTGAGGAGAAACTGAAAGGCAAGAGAAGATCGCTGGTTTAGCTAGGAGCAGATCAAACGCAGCTCGCTGCGCCACCAAATAAACTTCCAGTCAAACTGCTTTTCTATGGCTTCCAGTCAAACCTGTGACAAAGTGGTCATTTAAAGCAAAATGGCCTTTCCAAGCTCCCACAGGCTCACCTCAGAGCTCTGCACCACACTGAAGAAACCAGGCAACCCCTCCACGCTACGTCCCACGTTCCAATCCCGCCGGACGTTCCCGGTCTTCCCCGTTTTTGCTCCTGTTCATTTGACCGAGACGCTGCACGTCTTCCTGCAGCTGATTCCGGACAGGTCTGTCCTCCCCCCGCCACCACCCCCTTCTCCCCAGCCCCCCTGCCTACCGCCCGCCTTTCCCGCCCTCCCGGGCCCGCACCGCCCGCCTGGGCACCCCGCGGGAACCCGACATCTTGTGTCCGGCCTCCCCGCGGTCAGCCCGTCCCCACGCCCGCGGGCGGGCTCGGCCCTCACAGGCTTCGCCGGCCCCCGAGAGGCCGCGTCCCGGGGCCTTCTCCGAAGGGCGCCCGCGCTAACCCGCCCCGCGGGAGCCACCGCCCCGCACGAAATGGCGGCGGCCGGTACCTGCTGCTGCTGCTGCTGCTGCTGCTGCTGCTGCTGCAGCCGCCTCCGCGCCAGGCCGGCCCGTAGCGCCCGCAGCATGGCTCCCTCCCGCCGCCGCCGCCGAGGTCAGCCCGCCGCCGCTTCCGGGGCGCCGCGCATGCGGGGCCGGGCCGGGGAAACGCCGCCTTCAGTCGGGGAGACCCCCGAACACCGGGCGGTACCGGGTCACGTCGGAGAAAAGGGATGAGGGGGAAGGTTCCTACCGGACTAGGCCGAGGGTTTCCTGGGGCTGAGCCCATTTAGTATTTTAATTAGTGACCCTGACAGCGATGAGGATTTCTGCTACTGCAGCTCACTGACGACGTCGAGTCGTCAGAGCAATGCTGTAATTGCGGAGTAAGATTAGCTGCTTCTACAAAAAAAAGCGACTGGGATGAAGCTGGTATGCAGTACAGGGTTACCATCCACAGGCGTGTTCAGCTGAAGTTTACTAATTAGCAACAATTAATTAGTGGGCTCCTTGTTGAAAGAACAACTGTATGGCAGCACTGTGAAAAAGGAAAACAATCTCACAATACGTGAGGAGGATGGCGTGCGGAGCACAGGTACCAATTTATAACGCTTTGAGTGATGTGTTATAATAGCAAGACAGTTTCAATTAAGTTGGTATTACACATCTGCAAACAGGTGAATTTGATGCAGTTCTGCATGATTTCCCTCCTGTAAACACCACAATGAAAGAAGAAATTCTCACATTTATAATCAACCGAGAGCATGCACGTGATAGCTGTTAGAATAGGTAGCATACTCGGGATCAGGTCAAGGAAGCTATAGTGTGTGTACCTATATTCTCATAACAAAAAAAAAAAACCCCGCTGTTAGGATTACACCAGGAACAGTTAGTCTTTCACGCCAAAGAAGATGCCAAGCACCATTCTGAAGCAGAGAAACAGCCCGGCCATCGCCACACTCGAGTCCCACCCCCATCTGTTTCCTTCTAGCAAACTTTTTTTGTGGTAAATGCATGTTTTCCTTCTGGAAACTGAGGGGCATACTTCCCCTCAATGCATTGCTATTGGTGTCACATGTAAGAATGTTTCAAAGCAGTCCCAAATAAATAATGCACAGGTCATTTTGTGGTGTGGAGTAAGCCAAACGATAACCATAAATAATAAATAACTTTATTAAAGAATTACAGTTTCAGATGTTTCTACATAGAACAATTTCTTTTTTCATTACATTTTAGAACATTGTTTTGCATAACAAAGTAATCTGTAATGAATGTTAGCTTCTTTCCACTACAATTTTAAAACTAAAGTACTTGTTTCATTGATTACATTATGTATCATGGGTTTTTTTTTTATATTTTTGTTTATGCTTTACTCAGATAAGCTGTCAGATGAATCCTATCTTCTGTGAAATCTTCTGTGTCTCAAATCAAAGATTTCTTCTGAAGTTACAACATGAAAAGCTTTTCTGCTGTTTATTACTGGGAAATTTAAGTGACATACCTGGAAAATGCCTCCATGGCCTTACATTCTCAATGACATTAATTGCAAAATCGATGTCTTCAGTGTATGAAAGATGAGGCCCTAGGGTTGTACTCTCACTTTTTAAGGAGAGTAAAAGCATCCTTTAGATCAGGGTTCTGGCAGACATCCTCTGGCAAGCGTGACTGTGGTATCGCACCGTTTCGGCCTGTCCTTCTGTCAGAGGTTGCTACCCCCTTACCTTGACTGCTCGTGGAATGCTTCAAGAGCATAAACTTATCGCCACTAGTATTTGCTCTAATAATAGGAAGAGACCGTTGCATTCAACAAGCAAAGAAACAATTGTCTTTCCCTTGTCAGAGTTTAACAAAAGCACTTTTGATTATTTTTGCACATTAATAAACATAGAATTAAATAATCTGGGAAATCTGCAGAAAGATATGATTTAAAGGCCATTTCCTTTTTAGCCAGACAAATATTAATCTTAACTTACTAAACCTATTTTCTTTTATTATATAAATAGTGCCTTTTTTAAGGCTACACTATGATGTTTTAGCCTTGAAATATATGCTATAGTGCTAATGCTGTAACGTTACAGTCTACAGAAATTATTTACGCTACAACACGGAGATCAATTCTGCGTAACAAAACAGCATACGAACTTAACACTTCTAATACAAAGACCTTTCCTGTTCTCCGTCACACAGTTCGCTTTCCTCTAGAACATCAGACTCTTAAACCAAAAAATAACAACAACGTCAAGGGAGATCAAGTGTTAGATTTAGGATCATTCTACATCACTGAAACAGGACACAAAAGAATACAGACACATCTCATCTCAGCTGAGGGGGGAAACAGTTTCCTGTATGCAGGGCTCTTAGCTTTTTATAACAGAAGAAATGGTGTAGTCATTCATTATCCAGTTAAACTACTGCCTACTCAACCAATTTCTCCCATATATTTTTCTGATTAATAACTAATAGTTACAGCTGAGTTTCTTAGGACACAGTGGTATTATTACAGAATAATTAAAAGCTACTACAGAGAATCTTCAAGAATGAAAAATAATGGGCCACATCCGAAGGAAGCATACCAAGGATCAGAAATATGAAAGTGACAGTCTAGGCACAGAAAATAAGAGATGCAAGCACAGCTTATGAACATAACAACACTGATAAATTAAAATTTACTTGAACTATTTGTCATTTCAGTATTGCTCTCATTTTTCTTCATGTTAAAGCAAGGTGAATATGGGGATTCCATAAGAATTTACAGTATGCTTTTAAAGATGATAAATAGATATAGTGGCTATAGTGTATTCAAATAGCTATATCACCTAGAAAATTAATTATTTCAGCCACACAAAATAAAAAGAGAATTTACTTTCTCTGCAAGTTATAGAGTGTGGGAAAAAGTAGCTTCATTACCAGGCTTAATAAAAAGTCTGAAAGTGGTGCAGTTGTAGCAGAAAAATCTTGCAAAACAAAGCATTTTTAAAACAGAATTAGTGATAATCCATTAAAGTGCTTTTACGTGGTAAGTTGTTACTGAAACTAGATGGTTTAACCAAGGATCTGAAGTTTAAAGAACATTCAGTTGTCAAAAGATCGGAGTAGCAAGGCACCCTAATACTTACTAAAACAAAAAACAGAGATTGGTCATATATACGTGTATACTTATATGAACATAAGCAATGCAGCACCATTATCTTCTCTGAAGAAACTCCATTCAAACAGAGAATGGAAGCAATTTATTTTTTGCCGGTTTTGATGGGGACATGTGTTCCTTTCACGTTGAGATTCTCCAAAGAAACTCTGGGCTCCCGGGAACCCGCAACTGCAAGTGGTTTCTCTCTGGAACAAACAACAACAAAAATCACAACCACCACATGATATGAGAGTGGGGGGAATACACATTTTGTTAATTACTTATGTGGAGGTATAGTTATTTTAGTTGTAAAACAGATTTGACTCTCCCTCCAAAACTACTTCCATTGTTACCGTAGAGTTGGACTGTCTCCTCATCTCGCACACTCCATAAGAAGAAAGAAACAGCTTAGTTTGAAAACTGAAACTGAAGGTAAAGTAGCCTCTGTAATAAACCTCTAGAACTGAAGAGGTGCCAGAGGGAAAGCGCTCTGTGTAGTTTACAGAAGAGGAGCGTTTCCCTTCCGTAGCATTCACTACCAAACACGCAACCGACAAAGGCATCACAACTTCCACTGAAACTATGCTAATAAGAGGGACACCCCGCCCCGAAGCTTGGTAGATAGCAGTCTATGCAGGGGAGCTCCTGCGTTTACAGATAAAGTCCTCACTCCTACACAGACTTCCTGATTTTAGGAGTAGAAGAGGTCTCATTTGAAATCTAATGCTGAAGAGAAGCGTGTGTCTGTCTCCATCTATATGGAAGATGTCTTTCCTTTTACCCAAGAGAACAGATTAACCTAGCCCTCAGTAATGCAACTAACCCATTTTCATGACCGTGGGGGCAGCTACAACATTTGTACATAGCTGAGCTAAGAGCACTGGCATACTTCTCTGCAAAAAACACTCACCTATCAATTCATCAAGTATTTTTCGAAGTCAAAAATACCAAATTTCTTCAAAATTTATTTAGCACAATACTGCCTTACACTGTTTATTGTGGCATCATGAGAAAAGGACGAATAAAACATGCTATTTCTCCTCAGATTGCCAGTAAGCATTGTTTGTTCATTAAAAGCTTGCTTCAGAATTGAATTTTCATTCTGCTGCTAGTACTTCATTATTCTGATAGGAAACTATTTTTACCTTCTTAATCCATCTTCCTTGGGTATGTGATGAATACTTCTGTATTTTGGAGCTTCTAAATTGCATCTAGTTCTAGATGGCTTGAACTTCATAATCTCTTTCTGCCACTCTTCATTAAAGGTCTGGGCCTCAGCTGAAAAACAGTTAAAGTTTACTTTTATTTTTAATAAATGCAAGCAAGATAGGAAAAGACATGTAATGAAAATTAGGTTTTTTGAACAGTGTTTTTTAAACTTGTGGTCCATGACTCTCCACATGGTCTGCAAACTATTTCTAGGGGATCTGTAAAAGACAACTAAAGACAACTTACTGCCAGTAGGCTTATGTTTGGAAGGTAGAAATAGAAAAAAAAAACACCACTGAAAGTCACTTTGTTGCAAAAGTATATGCACATTTTAACCACACATCTCTTAAATATGTATTTTCTATTAGCCACAAACAAACACACAGCAACTAGTAATATTCTGTTAAAAGTTTGAAACCATAAAATATCATTAAAAGTACTTTCAAATATGAGCAGCTATTGTACAAGCAGCTATTGTAAGCAAACAGTACCAGCTGCATTATAACACAACATTTTCAAGTCTAACTGGTTACTTTAACTTAGGTTGTCCAAATTTATATCAACTAAAGAAACTTGATTTGCAGACTTAGCGCTTTCTGAAAAACAGTCCCTTTTAAGATGTCTCAAGCTGGAACTTCAAAATTGGTACGTGAAACAACAGTGTAAAGCCCATTAGAGAACGGCATAAAAAGACATACCCTCATCCAAATTGATGAATTCTTGGTTCATTTCCTCATCACCAGTCTTGCTGTTCTTTGATTTTTTAATGACATGGGCACGATCATGAATATGATGACCAATAGCCATTTTTTCCAGTCCACTTTCAGAATCCTTAAGTGCTTTTCTTGTCTCCTTAACCTGTACAAAAAAGGGAAATAAGTGTCCTTCCAACCAAAAAAAGAAGTTAAAATATTTTTTTTTTTTAAATCAAATTTTCTCCCCCAAAGTTTTTATATCTTACTTTTGAAAAAGTTAGGTTTTACAAGTTTTTCCAATTGTCTCATTTACCATGTTGGCTGAAAATACACCAACAAAGCACAAATCCAAGTCTATTTTCTTTCTGCCAACAGACAGGAAGATTAAACAAGAACACCTAAAGCTTCTTAAGTAATGTACATACTAGATATTAATTGCTGGGGGGAAAAAAGCCTAGTCTAAATATACTACACACAGATAAGTCTTCAACATTCTCCTTGACAACAGAACGAATGACAGCCGATGCCAATATTCTCAGCATGAAGGGACAACTAATTACTAGGTTATCCTGTTGACTGGCTTGAAACCCAGGCAACCACTTATCACTGTGTTCATAGGTATATTATTAGAACCTTTTTGATAACTGAGTGTCTGGTTGAGCTTGAACATGTCCCACAGCCAATCATGCTCAACAGTCTTTACTGCTTGCATATAGTCTTTCATGAACCTTGCTTCAGGGTTCAAATTCAAATTTCTTAGCAGAATTAGATGCAACAGCTGCAAGGAAGTCAATGAAAGGGCATCTTCATCTGAAGCGTTACGTAAGCATTTAAAAGTGCTTAAGTAAAGGGGATGATTTGAAGCCATGTTTTGCATAAATAGACTGCCTCTTGCTATCTTATATTTTAGACAGAATTTTAAATGTACAAGAAGAGGATTAATTATAGCAAAGAGAGAGACATTGGAGACCGCCTTGAAGAATCAGCTGTTCTGGCACTCGATTTTGAGTCTTTGATAGGCATACAATTTATTTAGATGTGTACTTAGAACCATACAATTTACAAGGAAGAAAACAGCACTTAAGCTTAAGAAGCCTTTAATATAGAGCAATATTTAAACAGACGTATATTCTTCTAAATTATAAGAGTAACTGTCTCCAGTAAAAAGAACCTGAAGGCAACTGTGGTTTGGTATAGATGGACTTAAATTCCGATAATTACATACCACCTTTTTGCTATATCTCAGGAGTACTTACACCTCCTGGAGCTGTGCGCGTCTGAGCTGAAGCCTGGAAAACTTTTGGTGGTTCATCCCCTATTTTGGAGTATGTCATCACAGAGGAGGAGCTGAATGTGTGTGTATCTGGATGGATGGACAGGTCATCCTACAAGCAATGTAGACTTCTTATTAATAAAAGTTAAAATTTGTGGATAATAGGTACTACTTACATTCTGAGACTATCTTATTATGAAAAAGAATACCCCTGTGAGAAATTAACCCTCAGTCCTGGCACCATAGATATGGCCTGTTGGGAAGAGACCTTGGCATTTGATAGCCCTCAGTCTTGTCCTAGCCTTGTCTGACCACAGGTGTCCCCATGCCAGGAAACAGGACAACAGATAAAAAGCATAGGCAGCAATAAGCAACTGCTCGAACATTTGCCCTGGCATAGTTTAGTTTAGTAACGAAGATATAACCTGTAACATCAGTCTTGCCACATACAGTATATAATAAGGTGTGTAAAGAGTTCAGGTGAAATAGGACTTGAGCAACAATGGTTGCAAGCCATTTTACAAGGCCAGTAAAACACAATAAATATACTCAGCAACACTTAATAGATATCAGTGTTATCTTCAAAAACTGTGAAGAAAGAAGCAGCACTGAAAATAAAATCAGAGGAAAGTCTATATGCAGGGTGGCATTTAGGTGTTTGCGGTTTTGGTTTTTTCCACTGTACAGTAACACTTTAAACTGCTCCTTCACTTAAGGTGTCAGCTCTGGAAACAGCCAGAGGGCAGATAACTTACAGCAGTTCTAACCCCTAGAGAATCATTTAAAGTACTGTTGTTAGCAAATAATCAGTGACAGCATAGAGAATTATAACCACGATATAGTCGGGTGGGGAGGGGGGGGAATTCTTACTATCTGCTTGAGACTAATAACCTTCTTCTTGGCAGGACTTTGAGTAGTATTTTAAACAACTGCCATTCTCCAATACAATTAATTTTAGAACAAATTTTAAAAACTTACAAATTTTCTTTGCATTTCCAGCATACTGTTTCTCATATTTGACATCATCCTGTCCATTGCAAAAAAAGGTTCCCCAAAATCTGCATCCTGCTAAAAGAAAAGACATTAAAATTAAAACAAAGTCTTCTGACTCTTCAAGTTCTGAAGCTGGTTCTTTACATGCAGTTTTTAATGCAAACCAGATCATCAAAAAGGTTTTCACAGACTGCAATTCATAGACATAGACAAGCCAAAATACATCTTTTCAAATGAAAAATTGAAAGCTAGCATGGGGAGCTTGATTGTTAAGTTGGAGATACTGCAAAGACAGAAGTGAAAGATTTGACACTCAAATGTCAAAATAAGCTCATATTGTGGCCAATTTACAAGAACTATTTTCATATACTTTCTAACCTAACTAGCTTCTGCTGTAAAAAGTACTATATGACCCTCCATGCCTTATAATCTATTGAAGATCAAATCACCTCTATTATGCAAATCCCTTAATGCATATGGAATCACACTGAAAATGCATCCCAGCAGACATAGCTGTTCCTTTGCAGAAGTAGTGTACATTGCTCATAAAAGGGCAGTGTGGAAAAATCAGAGAACCATAACATAGTATTTTAAAGGCAGCTTAATTGCTTGATGCTATAGATATATTAAAAAAAAAACATTGATTCATTATTTTTACATGGAAGCAGAAGACCCAGTGTTGCACAAAGGATAGATACTAAGACAGGTTTACATGCACAGAATTTTATTAATAGGATCTGTAGCTGATGGCATATACTGACCACACTGATGAAAGCTACCTTTGGAAGAAGACAAAACAAAAAAAATAGGGAGACAGAAAGTAGGGAAAGGGTGAACTCTCCTAAGTGACCATCTGGGAAGACAGCAATGCTGTCCCAAATGAGCATCCTCCTCTGGGCTCCTCTCCAGTGCAGCAGTGGTGATGATAAAGATGATTTTCACCATGCCTTTCCTCTCCTACTATGAACTTTTCCTCAGCACCCATTCAAACTCCCTGCTGGTTTCTGACATGAGCAGCTCTGGTTGGAGTACACTAGTTAAGAGCGGACACCACACTCTGGTTGGTTGGTGAGCTTCTGGACACACGCACACCTAGCTGCTTCCCAGGTCAGCAGCTGTGCCACCACCACGCTCTGGTCCTCAGGTGCGAGGCTGTGAGAAGAGCAGGGAAAGCAGCTCCCGAGGGCTCTGCAAAACCCAGCAGCTTTGGCAAGAGGCAGGCTGCCGGACTGCACATAGGTACTGCAAAGGGCTGCTAAGGTGCTACAAAACACCAGGATGCTAATTACAACAGCAAACACCCCATGTTCCTCCAACTACGGGAAACATGTAGAATTAAATTTAAATAAATTCATTTAAATAGCTATGTATTTAAGAGCTTAAAATAAAATCTGCCGTTTAAGCATAAAACTAAGTAAAATTTGTTTCTTGAGTAGCAAGAAATCTGAATCCTTAAGGGCTATCAAGAACCTCTGGACAATAATTAGAGGCAATTTAGGCCATCAAATCATCGCAAGTGTCAGTAACTCCAGAAAACTGCCGTCTACGTTAGAAATCTGGACATTGCACCAATGACATTACATAGTAATCAGCTGTATCTATGGAATTACATGCCATTGACTGGGGTGAGGGGAGTAAAAGCGTGGCCTGTGCAGTTAATAGAAAAAGAACATTGAATAACTAATACACTTTTTGCATACAACAAGTTGCCAATTTGTGCTTCTGCAAAAGATAATTAAAGAAGTAATACCTTTAGATCTGAAAATTCAAAGACCCATGTTTATTTTTACTTGCTCTGCAAGTGAGAGCCACTTTCTAAGCTACTGGTTTTCAATCTGAAGACTCTTCCAAAGGAAGCAAAAACCTTCGTGAGGGTCGTAACAATAAACTTTCTTTTCCTCGGGTACTTTTTACAGATCTTTTACAAGATATTCCAGACCCCCAACAAACCACAACTGAAAAACATTCCAAGCCCAGTTCCAGTGGAAATTCTGTCTCCAGAAGCTGGCCTGTCTTGGCTGTGACCAGCGCTACAGGTCTTGTTGGTATCACACCCACAAACACACTCCAAGCCACTAGCATCCGTCTACAGGCAGCACGCAAAGTTTGGAGTCTCTCTCCAGGGATTATTTCATTCATATCCATTAGAGATCAAGCACCAACAGATACATCACCGAGTAGAAAAGCCAGCTGCTAAGTAGTAACTTTTCGAATCTTGCTATCAGCATATTTAGTCTACCCTCGCATTTTCATTTAATAAGGAAAAATAATTTTTTTTATTATTATTTCTTGAATTATATTGTTCCATATATCTAAACACCAACAAAAGCAGTTTGCAAGCACACTGAAACTAGCCTTTGTCCATGCTTTAGTTACGCAGACAGTATGCACATATTAACAAGAGCTACAAGAATTACTGCTCCTGGGATACTAACCACTCTACCAAAGCCTGCAAAGGGCATGAGGGAGCCGCTTGTTGCCTGGAAGAAAAAGGACCAGTGTCTTTTAGTTGCTGTACCTGTTATCAGACACAGAAGTAGTATCTAGTGCACTTTCATATACAGCAGGTGATATTAAACATTTCTGATCAAATAAAAACAGTCATTCAAGAGGACCTTGGTAATTTATAGCGTGCTATGACAATATAATATGAAGTAGTCTCTGGGTATATAGAGGTAATATATTTATACTAATGATATTGGAAAGTGATGGCTGTCACCACGTTTAATAAGTCATATTCATATGTATGTACTAGAAGAAACACTTGTATACCGTAGCAACCTCTGTACTAAAATTATTTAAAACATAGCACAGTGCTTCAGACATCTCCCACTTTTCTGAAAACACTTCATTCTAGTCATGCAATAGAACCCCATCACTGAAAGTTGATTAAAATCAACAAATCAATAGTTCCCTTAATGTAAATTTATGTAATTACATTTGAGAAGGTTGGCATACAATTTTAGAGCTTAAAAAAGTGATGCAGCTGACCTGTTCATAAGCACTTTTTATGTATTACAAGAGATTAATGGAAATATAAAGATATTTGTTTAAAATATCTATACATTCCTTGCACTAAACAAAATCAAGTCTAATTTGTCAGCGGTTTCAAAGTCATTGCAAAGGGGTTCTAGGTAAATCTATCATCATATACAGAACCACCCGAAGATAAATCCCCATGAGCAAACCATATTCTTCTGTAGTTGTATAAATAGATGTAGCTATAAACACCGGCAAATACAGTTCCTGTTTGACCAACTGATATTGAATATCCCTATATGACAGGGCAATGAGATGCTGGAAAACAAGTTGATGTTTCCAGGAAGCTAAGATTGGAGAGTTATATAAAAGCCTACCTAAAGAAAGGCTGGTTAGACAGAAGTACCAAACACTTTACAATAACTTTAAGTACAAAAGGAAGGAATTATCCAATTCTTGAATACCTTTCTGAACTCTTTCAGATTGCAGTTCTGTCTAATATGTAGTGACAGAAAATAATGTTTTTTATATATACACATGTCAAGTGCAAAAGGATATTCTCAGAAATAATAAAGTTGTTAGTCATAAAAAGTTCATAAACTCTTTGCTTTATAATACATACTAAAAGCTATTAAATAGTTACCTAATATATAGGACAATCAGATACCCAAATAAAACCGAATGACAGTATCTCTTAAGATGTTTTACCCCTTTCCTCCTGCTCATATCCTTTCCTCCTCCTTCCCTCCCTCCAAGAGGCTAAAAACTGACACTGCAAACCCGCTCGAGAAAGGAAAAGCATTTTAAAATTTGAATGCTATATTGACACACATTGAGTTGTTGCAACAAATTCTGGCCCTTGTAAAGCAGTTTTAGGCATGCTATAGTTTACTTAAACATAGAATTACAGTATCAGTAATCAGTATGGGTAGTTTTAACAAAGTGTATTTTACACGGTAGTAAAGATATCCATCTTTTCCTACATAAAAATCTAATTATTTTAAGTGTTTGAATAATTTCTGGAGGGAAACCAGTAAAGGCAGTTTGAGACTGCTACAAGGCTCAAATAATCAGTACTGAGTCTTCTGTGACATCTGACAACTCTTAGGTAAAACATGAGGAACATTAAAAGGTACTGGAAAAATTTTAGCAGGCGTCAAATTCTTTTGTGCTTATCAAAATAGTACAGTGCTCTTGCACCTTTAACTCGTTTCTGTAACCACAGATAAAGGTTTTCTATGCCTCACATTTACCCCTCACTGCCAACAACAAGGGATACAAACCCCCAAGGTATTAGGGTAAGGTTTGACATAGTCTTTTTCTAAAGGAAGAAGTAGTCTGATCTGCTTTTAGGCATCTACTGAACCAAGGCCTAAGAATCTGCTTCAGTAGAGGAATGATCATGCCCTAATTAGATCCAGCAACATCTATATTTGAAACTAACTGGCAACGTATGAGCACAGAGGAAAGAATCTGACAGTTACCCTTTTGACTTGTAGGTGACAGTCCGTGTTTCAGCTATGTTTATTCAGCTCTAACTATCTAGGTTTGAACAACCACCACCGAATCTGGCTGAGTTCCACAAGCTCTTGTAATCTGTTTTGTCTTCCAACTGTTTTTAATTAATCACATTTGATTTTAAAAAGTAAGAGATCATTCAGCTGCAAGAATATTTAGCCTGGTGGAGGGAAAGGAACAAACTTCAAATTTATATCCTTTCTAAATACAGCAATTAGATAAGGTTTAGCTACAGAAGCATAAGATATGATTGTCCTGTATGCCCAGAGAGTTGAAAAGATACTTTATGTAAAACATAAATCACTGCCAACTTTTCAGTTTCAGGTGGTAATTTACGGAAATACTAGCTTTTGTATCAATTTCCCTGATCTTTAATTCTTATAGTCTTATATCTAGAAGAAACATTAAGAATCAGACCAAATACAGAATGTGAAGCCTTTATTCACAGTTGCAAAGTTGAAGCAAGGTTTAAAATAACCTGTGTAGACACTATTTAGGTGGCTGAAACACAGGTTTGGCTTAAATCAAACTTCAACATAAATAACTAGACACAAGACACTAAAGTGCAGAGTGAAGGTATAAACACATCAAGGTACCTTTTTAAGTCAAGTTAGCATAAAAAAGGAACTAAGTGTTCAAAGACGACTCTGTCTTTGGATATTTTAATGCCTTTCTGCAATAGAAACACTTAATACGTAACATTTATTAAACCAAACATTTGATAAATGTTTAGTTTGTTTCATTAAATATTGTATATTCAATGTTCAATAACATACAAATTTGTTATTAGTCCTAACAGAAACAAGTCTGTCAGTGTTAAGTAATAAATGCTTAAACAATGGGCCATTAAGGAACCAAGAGAGATATTATTCACATTTTACTCAGCGATGAAACAATCTGACCAAGGTTGCAATAGCTGAGCCAGGCCTCTGTTTCCACTGGACCAAATTTAACAGAAATGGAAATGTGAAGCCGACTATATTACTAGTAAATGCAAATTCCATGTAGCAATCCTCAGAGATTAAGAAAATACTTACTCTGCGATTTCCTCTTACAGCAACCTGAGAGTCTTGGCGCGCTCTTCGATCTACTGTTCTCTCCCCACCATCTGTTATACTGAGAAATGGATCTCGTCCAAAAGGATCAGAAAAGCTTCTCATCATCTGCCGCATATATTCATGGTGCGCAGCAAAAGGATCGCTGAAAAAGAGATATTTCGCATAGAAAGTCATCGGGTTTTATTCCAAGCTATGCTAAATGGCTCTGAAATTTTTAAAACTCAGTTTTTTAAATCATTCCATGTGGTTCTTTATTCAAGTTCTTTATTTTAATAGGACCCAACAGGGCAATCTCCTGTTCCTCACAAACTCTCACTTCTTTCACTTTTCTTCCCGTCTACTAGGTTGTTTGGGTGTTTTAGTTCTTTTGTCTTCTCAGCTGCCTTCATTGCTCTTCTATGCTCTTGGGTGTCTGTATTGCTTTTTCTCTTTCCTCATTTTTTCCAAAAATATTCCATCCTTTGCAGCCATCTTTCACCCCAGCCTATGTTTACTATGTGCCAGGAACTATAAAACTGACCTACATTTTATTTATCACTACTTCTACCTCCAACCCCTGATATTAAAAAGAAATTTTTTTTTGTCTCCTTTTTTTCACTTTCATCTTCCAAAGCTTAGCACAGTACTACTCACTGAACTCATCATGTCCCACTAGGTTCCCCCCCCGCCTTAAATTTATTTTGCCAGCTGCTCCCATTCTACTTTTCATCCTCCTTGACCCACATGCTCAAAAATGTATACCATCCTCTAAATTCAAGCCAGCTCCATCTCCTTTACTTTAGTCATCCACTATTGCATCTTTGCTTTCCCTTTCCTCCCCCTCCATAAATCATGTTCTCGCATCCCTTTTCTCTGCTTAGGAAGAAAGATTCTTACTGGCTTTTTGCTTTCCTGATAGTTTTCCCCCTCTCCTCTCCTCTTTGTAAGCACTCAACCTTTGTTTCCAAAAACCTACAGAACCCCACCACTAATTCCAAAGCTTGGCTTGCAGGTAAAACATTGCTAAAGTTGCTCTCCATTATTACTTAATTCTTTGTATTCTCTGATTTGGCCAAGAACTAAGGATTTCAAACTGAGGCCAAAAGAGGAGCAAAATATATCGTGCTTCTGACAAAATCATACGATCAGTACTGTTGCCTGTGGTCCAAGACTACAAATTATTACTTCATACAAAAAACATGCTTCACTTCCTCTCTTCATCTCCAGTCTAATTTTCCCCTTTGCTATTCCGCTGAAAGCCACTTTATTAACGTTAACAGTCATTTCCCAGGTATGTTTACTTAGACTTAATAGCACCTCATCTTCCTTCCTATCAATTTCCTGGCACTCCCCAGACACCTCACACCCTCATTCTCTCCAGGACACCGCAACCTTTCCCGTCACGTCTCATGCCTCCATGAAGAAAAGCTTCAGGCTGTTCCTCTGACTTCTTCAATACCCAATCATCTCTTGGAAGTCTCCTGAACAGCTTTCCTATTCTCCCCACCCCTTATCTCCAGTCCCACCACATGGCCACTTTTCTCTCTTCACTTTGTACTGTCTCTTCTTGAGCTAAGTTGCATTTATTTTTTTCTTTTTAAGTGAGTAAGAAATAAGGTTACAAACATAACACTGGATGATTTTCAAACAAGATTTTTCAACACAACAATATCCCTTTAAGCTACGCACATATTTAACTCACTCCAGTGCAAACAGACCTTTACAGTTTAGAAGTAGTTTTACCATTGTCATTAAGCAGACCCTAATCTACCCCACTCACGTGACTGCTAGCTTTAACTTCAGTCCTAATGTGATAAGCAGCTCGCACACAGCAAGCGTCCCCTCGCTCTTCACAGGATGAAGAACAGATGGAAAAAGTCACTGCACAAGCCAAGATGAGGGAAGCACACAGGCACTACCACAGTATACGCATACTTCCATCAAATCTATTTTGACACCACAAACTTCAGATAGGTTTGGTTATCAAAACACAAATAAATATGAACTGTATTCCATCAATAACTTATGCATAACAAAATTTCTTCCCAGTGCTTTCCGGTTCAAAAGAAGTAGGACACTCATAAGTTATCTACAACACATCAAAAGCAAAACAAGATTCCATAGATTTAATGTAGATAAGAAAAATTGGTTGAATTTAGTATGCTTAACATGCTGTAATACATCTCACCTGACATAAAATAATGCTTCATACCTTGCGAAATTGTCCTTTTTGCCTTATTTCAATTTATCTGGCAACTTCTCTTGGCCATTCACCCTCCGCTACATCTATTTGATAGACACATACCTGCATCTAAAACTCTGGGGTTTTGTTTTTTTTTTTTAAAAAAAATGAAAGGTCTATGAAACAATTTAGAAATACAGCTTCTTACTATCAGAGACAGGGAAGTAAGATATATACTGCGGAGTGACAGATTCAGAACAAAAGCAAAACCTCCCAATTCCCTAGGGACATTTTAGGGAGCCATTCAGAAAAAGATCTAGTGTTGTCAAGTCTCGAAAGAAATACAATTTCAGTATGCTCTGGAGTAGGGCAAAACCAATGGAAAGTCAACAGAGAATCTGTCTGGAAGACAAGGCTTCCAAGGAGTTAAACCTACTGACTTGATGGCTCTGATGACTGAAACTCAAACTGTAACTACAAAAGGAGTATGTCACCCTCAAAAAAACAAAAAAAAAACAACAAAAAAAAAACAAGTCAAAATACCTCCAGTAGAGGATGCAAGATCTTAAATGTTTTGTTCAAATCACAGATTTTATAGGACAGCAATAGGTGGAGAGCACCCTAGTTTAATTACCATTGGTCACATCTAACTTAAAATCTGACCTTTGGGGGGGGAGGGGATGGGGCAGCAGGCAGGAAAGATACTTTTGATGATACAGACAGACATGATTTCTGCACACTTTGCACTATTATACCATAAAAGTGATGGGGAAAAAGAAAGGGGATTCGGTTCTGTAAAGGTTTTGCACACAGAATTTGTGCTCTTCACATGTTAAGCACCATAAGTTATTTTCAAAATTAAGTTCTGAATGGAAACAAACAATTTGTACATATGCAAGTGAGGATTTTTACTGCGATGCACCTCACTTGGTAAGTTCTTGTATGATGCAGGCTTAAGCTCCAAAGTTTAAGGCTCTGTGTTCTAGCTAAAGCCCTTTACAGTGTTATAGTAAAAGTACAATGTTACTCCTTACTTCAGTGTATGTTTCTGGTCAGTTGAAAATCAGTGTCCTAGAACAATAAATTCAGTTCATTATTTTTGAAAACTGTACTTCATATTAGATGCACTTTTTCTTTTAATCAGGAAGTTATGTGAGCCTGAAGTTGCAAAATGACACTGGAGATAACACCTGAAACAGTAAAACAAAAGCTGTGTCTTGGTAAATTAAAAACAGAGGCCAACTGCACTTGGCAGAGGAGAGGCAACTTCTGCACCTGTCCAAGCTATTAGGGATAAAACTCAGCTGGGCCAGGGCAGCTCTGTGGCTGACAGACTGGTGCTTCCCCAGCACAGCTGCTCACAGATGGAGACATTTCTTTTAACTCAGGCACTATTTCCAGTTCAGCAGTCAAAATCTCTCCTTGTGAGGCAACAGAAGCCTATTATTACACTATTTTGGAAGCTAATCTTATCTGAAGTAATAAGCTGATTTCCTTAGCTATATGCAAAACAGATTTACAGGGACAGTGCCAAGAAAATGAATCTCAATATCAATCTCTCTCTCATCTCTTTCAAACGCACTCCCTTCCTCTATCTTCTGCAATCTTTTTTTTCTTCCATTTTAAACTGCATCAGTGCCTACAACAAAAATGCATAAATAAAACGAATAAACAAGAGGAGAGCAATTGATATTTCAAAAGCACGCTACAAATTACTACAAGCAAGACTTAATTTCCATTATTATTTTAATTTCATGCAGAGGATTTGCATAGTGAAGTCTTCTGCACTCTCCATATAACTGATGAGTTGTTATAGTAGTGCACATACTCCTAGAAACTAAGCGTACTAATCCATCTTGCACAGCTTTAGAAACTATCCCACCGCGAGGAACATGCTTCTCGTAGATTCTCCTTTAAGAGGTACAAACTCAGCCTCAGCTAGAATATCCTGTAACTAAGAGATACAGTCAACAAACCCACATCACAAGGCCTGATGTGTTACCCTTCCTCGTCCACTCACTGGTATTATCCCTTATCTTTGCTTGTAATTAAGCTCCACAGAGTAAGTACCACGTCTTTAGAAAAACTAAAATTATTCAGGCTCCTCTGAGTTCTCCGACCCCATTCTTACCCGCTACAGATTACAGTTTCTGACAAAAGACATAAATTGGGGCCAGACTAGATGCTTCAGCAGTTCGGGCTATCCCAGCACTCTAGGGGAGCATTTGCATGACACACTACTTAGATTTAGGTTCCAGTGGCAAACGAAGAATTCCACAGGAAATAAACTGATTTTAGAGTTTAATACATAGACGTGCTCTACCCCAAGCGCTACCATTGTGCTCATGGTACAGAAACAAAAAAAACCCCACATTTGCTGAGCGAAAGCATCAACATCCACTCAGGAAATAGGTACAAGGGGACAGACGGTTTGCCTTTACTGATCTCCCACACACGTTTGCAAAGTTTTAACGTAAAAACACCCGGTGTTATCTTTAGTGTATGCATCGACAACAGGAACTCAGAAACAGCCTATAGCAAAAAAACCCAAATAAATCCAGAAAAGCTAGAACATCCAGCACCTGTCCACTTTCTAAGAAACTGAAGAAAAAACAAAATCAAGACACTCAAACCAATGGAGGTGAAGATTTCTTCTCAGTCGATGTCACTATGAAATTATGATTAAGCTCTTCACTGCACTATGAGACAGCAGAAATTACAAGCGTTACTGATGAGGAAGAGACAAGACTCCGGTATTTAAAATCACTGGCAACAATTTAACCCTACGTAGTTTTAAAGGGCACTCCGCGCGTTCGCGTGTCGCAGGTAACTAAAGGAGCAGGGCTGTGAACCACACTGGCGGTTAACCCCCCACAGACACGCGTTCTGCAGGGCGACAAGAGCCTCGAAGCGCTTCTTCAGGCGGCGGCCGGGGAGCGCGGCGGCCTCCCCGCCACCTCAGACTCACCCCGGCCGACCCCTCGTAGCTCCCTCCCCGGTCCCCCGCGCTGGGGGCCCAAGGGCCGCCGCCCGCCAGCCCGGCCCGGCCCGGCGCCCCGGGGCACAGGAGGGCCCCGGCCGGGCCCCTCACCGGAAGAAGGGGTCCTCCTCGAAGCAGCGCCCCAAGCCCCCGAACATGGCTGCGGCTCCCCGCCGGTGTGAGCGCCGCCAGACCCGCCGGCCCCTCACGGCGGCGTCCGCTTGCCCACGTGACACCTCCCAGCGCTGCCACTGGCGGTCGCGGCCGTGACGAGCGAGAGGGGCGGGGCTCGGCGGCCGCCGCCGTTGCCGTGGCAACTGGCGCCGCCGCGCGGCCCCGCTCCAGAAGGTTCGGGCCGGGGCCCAGCGCATGGCCCGGCGGGGAGCGGGGAGCAGCCCCACGCGTGGAGCAGCCCCACGCTGCTCCTCGGGCTGCCTCTCCCGAAGCCCCGTTTTGCCCGCCGAGGCCGCGGAGTCCGGCCCGGCCCGGCTCGGGGGCGTGCAGGCCCCGGCGGGGAGCAGGCCCGGCCTTCACCCCAGCTCCTGTCAGGCGTTTGCGGGTCGGTGCTGTCGGCACGGCTCAGGCCGCTGCCCTGTCCTTAGCAATTTTTAAAATAATTGTATTTTTTCCAGTAGGTGGCAGTAAAATAAAGCGACCGTGTTGTGCGAGGCGGGCTGCGTCCCCTTTCCCAGCGGCTGGAAACCAGGCGTTTGCCTGAGTGGAGCCTTTGGCCGAGCAGTGGCACCCCAGTGGAAAGCATCAATGGCCTGCACTAAAAGCAGCCATAAATAGCTGTTCCAGCAAAATACAGCAATGAGGAAAAACTGAGGCCGGGATGGAGTAAGGATATTGGACCGCAGCTGCTGCTCTGGCTGCGGGTGCCCATCGCAGCCGTTCGTGGATCTGGATTACCCTCCACTCCACACCAGCTAAGCACTCAACGAGGCGTATCCGATTTCTGAGGCTTTACGGTAGTTGCCTTCTGGCCAGCAGTTCATTCTTATTGCTTAACTGTACCGGCTTTGGGAGTGAGACTGGTTAGGATTACTGGTTAAACAGAAAGGGAAAAAGAGCTCTTTGTCTTGGCAGGAAGAAGCAGTCCCGCGGCCGGCTGTAAAGGAGAAACCGCTCAGCAAACCCTGTTGTTGGGCAGGGTCGTCAAAGGAAGGTTTCAGTAAAAGAATGGAGCAAATACATGGGGAGTGTTATCTAGGTTTCCTGAAGAGCAGAGTGGTTGTGAATATTCAGGGGTGTGTATAAGAAATGCGGTTATATATAAACTTACTTCTGAAGGAGGGCAGATTGAAAGAACCAGAGGTATAGGAAACTCACCTTCATTCTTCATAAAATGGGAGAATTGTGGAGAGAAACATTTATGTGTGTGGAAAAATTCTCCTGATCTAGATGGCAAAGTTTCTCAGAGCTGAGAGTCTTGGGGGTTGTTTCTTCACTTGCATCTCCTGTTGAGAGGCAGGTGAAGGCTCTTCCCTCCTCTCCTCACATCTCTTTCAATATCCCAGTTTTTAGGGAAAATATAGAAAATGTGCCCCAGATAACCAGGTGGGATTAGAGAGCATCGGAGTATTTATATGGCAGTCATGAAAGTAGATCCTTCGTTCCACTAAGATCCATCATGCTGCAGAAACAGCTCTGCTGGTATTTGGCCCAAAGTGGAAAACCGACATAAAAGATGAATGAACTGAGCCTGCAATATTTTTGAAAAATATCTGTAATCGGGTGAGCATTGATTTTGCTGTCTACTGATGTAGACTTCTCTTTAGATCCTAGCAAGTGGTGATATTGCAGCCTTAAGATGCACTCCAAGTTTGAGCAGTTGTTGCAGTGAAAATGTTTATACTGACTGACTGGTGGGCAGGGAAGCATGACAGAAAAAGGGTTACCCATTGATTATCCAGGTGAAGTCTGTGAACTGTTTGTACATTTCTGATGAAAGATTAGCAAATAAAACAAATCAGGCCGTAGTCATGGAAGTGAACTCTGCCGCTTTGGGGCTTTTTATAACGAAATCTTGTGCCAGTTATGATGTTATCAAAGAACTTTTTTATTGCTCAGAGACAGAATTCAAGCTTTGTTTCAAACCGCACACAAAAATATTGCAAACGTAGTAATATCATCCTTTGCGCTCTAGTTAGTCTTTCAGTCCACAGATTTTAAAGCTCTTTAAAACTCCTCTGAAGTTAGAGCATATGCATACTAGAAATGTAGCATGCAGTAGCTTTACCACAGTGATTAGGTCATATACAGTGCTCACTTATTAATTACTTGTCATCATTATATTTTGATTAATAGACAGATGCCCTGGATCAGTTTGGTTTTTGCTATTATAGCAGTTCATGAATATCCATGACATGATATGCTAGAATGTTCACTTTTTACTTGCTACAAACCAGCAAGGTGAGTTTTCTTTAACATAATTAGCGTGTCAAATACAAAATCCTGCAAATTCTTATCCTCCTGCAGCTTTACCTTCTCAAAATGTTTGTTTTGGTGTGGTTAACTAGGTTGCAGTATTCTACCAAAACTGGGTATTTTTTTTACAGTATTTATTTACAATTTCTGAACACAGATACAAAACAGACTACAAGCTCAGTTAGTGCAGTGGAGCCTCTGTACGAATACAGCCTTGTAAAAAGAAACCCATTACCTCTTTTGTACAACGACAAAACAGAAATGTGGAGCCTTCCAACGGCTGTTCAGAGTACATCAGATCATCTACAGTTTGCTATTTAATTTTATGCGGACTTCGACTCCAAAAGATGACATTTCTTTCCAAGTCAGCAGATCCAGAGCTGGATTACTGTGCAGATAACTAAGCAATATAAGTTCTAGTTATTGTTAATTTTTCGGCTGCTAGTGAGAAGATGGGCCCCGTTAGAAGTGAGCTCATTATGAGAGGCTCACTAACACGATAAAGTCAGTACTCTATTTGCACAGAGTGATATCTCTAATTGCTCAGGCCTTCTCATGGTTTGTGTCTGCTTGAGTTAGATTTCTTTTGTGTAGATAAAAAGACTTCTGTAAGAAATCACCTCGGTGCTACAGCACTGTCAGTCTGGAGGGCATCTCCAATGAGATTAATGATGTCTGCCTTAATATAAGAAAACTTTGCATAAATGAGATTATGGTTTCTGCTGAAACCTGCCAACTCTTATTCATTTGCAGTAAATATTATCTTTAATTAAAAGTTTTAAGGTATCTTGTTCCTGAACTAATGAGATCTACAGTGATTTCCCTTAGGAATTAATTTACCTTCTTAATTCTTATTCATTTTGGTGATATGACTATTTAAATCTGTTTCAGACTTCAGAGCTTTGTTGAACATATTCATCTAGAACAAAAGGTCATTTTGCCGTATTGACGTTTTGTTGGTATTTATAATTCTCTGTTCTCTCTCGATTCCAAAGATACGTGTTTAGGTTCCTGCCCCAAACATTTTCTGCTAACACGTCTGTTCATCTTAACTCTTCATGCTGAGTGGCTCTTTTCCACAACTGTTTTGCTTTGGCTTATGTTTACTGTTCCATCCAGAGTACAAATCAATTATAGTGACGCTGAAAAAAGATCCTGATTGTGATCAACTTATTTAGAATAACACAGCTATGTAAAATATACTACAATATGTGGAAAACATTTGGTGCAATTGCTGAGAAATACAGAAATATTTCTGCCTTTACATCTTGGTAGTCATCAGGTACAGTTTCTCTACAAGGATTATTTTTAACCAGTAGGGATGCTTAACACTTGGAGGTGAAAATTGCATTGCTGTATACATGTTTAAATAGGCAAAGCGCCAGCCAGCAACTGGTTTGTGAGAAGGAGAGCCAGAACCCATCTTAAGACTGTACACCAAAGGACAATATTGCTAGCGAGATTTTAAAATATGTAAGTGTTATAACTAAAATACAAGTCTCCCTTGTTCTAAAAATAAATACATCAAAATTTAAAAGCACCATTAAAAAGAAATATCCGGTTTGCATACACAAAGAAGACACCAAGAAAAAACAAGAATAAATACTCCTTAGTTCATTAGCAGGGGAGTTTTCTATTGAAATCTAATCTGAGTCATGAGACATCCTCTCAGGCTCTGCATTGGTGCTCGAAGATGCCGGGTCTGACACTGATGAAACGTCAGCTTGTTTAAAAGTGGGGTAATTACTCTAATGAAGTAAATGGAGCCAGACAGAAGTAAAACTATCTCTTGGTGTTAACCAGAGATCTTTTTATTCTTGTCTCTGATGAAATATAGAATATCTCTTCAGAACTATATTGTCAGCGTTAAGTAGATAAGTTGAACCATATTTTATGTAAGAGGCAAACTGGGGAAGATTAATTTCTGCTTTTTATAGGGAGAGATTTTTGTCTTTTACTGTTATTCCAAAATTTTCCATTTTCCCACTTGTGCCGGTTTTGGCTGGGGTAGAGTTAATTTTCCTCACAGTAGCTCGTATGGGGCTATGGTTTGGATTTGTGCTGGAAACTGTTGATAACACAGGGATGTTTTCGTTCCTGCTGAGCAGGGCTTACACAGAGTCAAGGCCTCTTCTGCTCCTCTCCCCACCCCACCAGCGAGGAGGCTGGGGGTGCACAAGACGCTGGGAGGGGACACGGCTGGGACAGCTGATCCCAACGGACCAAAGGGATATTCCATACCATATGACGTCATGCTCAGCATATAAAGCTGGGGGAAGAAAAAGGAAGAGGGGGACATTCAGAGTGATGGCTTTTGTCTTCCCAAGTCACCGTTACGTGAGATGGAGCCCTGCTCTCCTGGAGATGGCTGAACACCTGCCTGCCCATGGGAAGCAGTGAATGAATTCCTTGTTCTGCTTTGCTTGTGTGCGCGGCTTTTGCTTTCCCTATTAAACTGTCTTTATCTCAACCCACGAGTTTTCTCACTTTTACCCTTCTGATTCTCTCCCCCATCCCACAGGGGAGAGTGAGCGAGCGGCTGGGTGCAGCTGAGTTGCCGGCTGGGGTTAAACCACGACACCACCCAAGGATGTGTGATAGAAGACATTTCTGTGTACACTCTGAGACTCTCTTTGGGCTAATGAGGAAATATCCTTAAAATCTGCTGTTCTGTCTTTGAAGTTGTTTTAAAGAAAAAGACTATTCTACGTAGACTGCAGTAGAAGCTTATGGCTGCAGGAGATTCCTAACCCTGTACTTGCACCACCAGCAGGTAAGAAACATGTTTTGCGACATCAGCAGGGCGTGCGCTGGGACTAACTATATATAGAAGAGTCACAGACTTCCACAAGTTGTTGATAACCTTCCGTTTATAACTTACTCGCAGACCAACTTCCTCCCATCACACACAAATTAGAGGATTATCAATAATGTATGAACTAATAAATAATGCTTGCGTGCTGTTGTCAGGGCAACAAATATCATTTAGACTGCAAGAGAGATCCTCATGTTGTGTCAAGTATATTTGAAGTCTTCCATATCTGTAAGGCTTCAGCAAAGTGAAAGAATGAGATTTTTTCATGTTTCTTTGAGGCAGCTGAAAAGAGTGGTGAAGTATATTCTGTTAGATTCACAGAAACGTGAGAGAGTGGCTCCCTTTTAAAAATCAGTATTTTATATAATTTATTTTTTTAATAGATGTTTAGAAAATACCAATATAAGCGATGTAGGAATTGCCAGATTGGATTACCTGGTAAGTCTGCGTGTTGTCCGGTGTCTTATTTACGAGTTACCCCGGCTAGGTGTTTCGTAAGAAACTCCTAGAAGGTGCACAAGAGGTGTGCGACACAGCATGCCCTTGGGCTGTCGCGTCGTAATACAAACTCATTTCCAACACCTGCAGGATGAGCTTTTGTATCTTTCTAAAAGTATTTGGATGTTACTTTTCAAATAATCTATACAAGCAATAATCCATTTGAGAGTTTCTAAGGTTTTGGCTTTAATTACATCTTGTAGCAATGAATTCCCGAGTTTAATTTTTTTTTAATTTTCCATCACGTGAAACAGCATTTCTTGTAATCAGCCCTAATTTTGCGACCTTTCCTTCTATCTTCTGTTCTTTTGTTTAGCAGAGTGAAAACTGAGGCATCTAAATATACATATTTTCATTCTTAAAAAAACCCCCATCATAACAAAAAAACAGTCAAGACCTGGCCCCAGTGGGAGCGTTTATCATTGATTCCAGGATTTGATCCAAAAATAATATTTGTTAAATGGGCTCCGTTGCCATCATGTACAGTAACTATTGATTTATAAAAACTTTGGCAGCACACGTTGAAGTATTAGGGAGCAGAGGGAGTTTTGTTCCTGAGTTACTTCAGTAATTTGCAGCTATCTCATTTTGCCATTCCCAATGGCCGAATGACCAAAAAATAGATGTTGCTGAAGTTGAACAGTCTTCCGTGAGATGACATATTTATTTCTTAAATCCTGGCAACTTCTCTTCATCTGGCTAACAGCAGTACGTGTGGGAGATGACAGACTCCTCTACAAACCTGTGCACCAAGAGAAGAGACCCTGTTCTGCCGGGCTGCCTGTTGGGGCATTTCTCTTACAACCAGAGATAGCAGCAAACTGCTGGCACAGGGAGTAAATGCAGCAAATGTATTCCTGGGGCAAAATCTTTATCAGGTTAGTGGTGAAGATCACCAAAATCGAGCTCAGAATTTGGCCATGGCCTCAAGCTGTAAAATCAGACAAAGAAAAATGCAAAATGTATAGCAACACACCCCCGGGGCTATAAATCAGCCCGCCAGCAAGAGCTGCTTGATTTACCCAGTGCCTGCAAGAGCCAGTTTCCTTAGGAAACCAAAAAACAAGCTTTCCTGCTTCAAGTGGCTTGCACCAGGTGAAGCCAAATTTCTCCACTGTTTAAAATTTGTGACCACAGTTTGGACAGAACTGTGTGTGTTCGAGTGATTGAGCTAATTCTAAAGGTCTTGCCGGCCTTAAGTTGTTTGTCTCTAAAACTAAAAATGAATCTTGCTAGTTGAGCAGCCATTATTAAAGCCATATTTAAATTAGTCCTGTAGAAAACAAGTATATTAAATGCACAAGTTATCACAAATCATGTTTATACAGCTCAGAAATGATCCCAGTATATGACTAGTTTCACAAGTAAGGCAAGAATTAATTGCGAAGAAGAGTTTTCACTGGTCACCTAAGGAAAAAAACCCTGGCTCTTATTACACAATTACTTTTTAATTACATTTGTTGCAGCCCCTAACTTCCAAAAGCATAGGGAAATGTTTAACTCTGTTTACCTAACTATTGAGAACCAGCACAGTACATTAAAATAGGTCCTTTTCCTGAACTATTTTGGAAAAAACTGGTAGCAGAGCACTCGGGGGCTCTGGCCGGCTCTGCGCTGTGCATTTCCATGTACTGCCGAGCAATGTCAGAAGAAGGTTGAAGGTAATTTGAGAGGACTCAGACAATCAGTGCTCAATCCCCAGTCAGTTCTGTAAGGATCAGCAGTTACTATTTAAATTTAAAATGTATTGGCATAAATGAGGTATCCTTACTTCTTACAGTTAGGTTCTTTTACAGGTAGGCTTAAAGATGCAGTGCAATTTCCAGAGGCTCAAGCGCGTTTTTAGTGGAAGTGGCCTTCTGACAGTGTTATTACAAAGCTGATTATGTTCCATCTGTAACGGCGGCCCGGTGCAGAGCCTTTTGCAAAGGCAGTTTGTTATAAATTGTTCGTAAATGTCAGATAAAAGCATCGTTCTACTGCAAGCAACTAGAGGTAGATGTCTAATAACATTTACATTAATATTTTATTTAAATATATATTCGATTCACATAGTCGCCCAGCTCTGTAACTTGTATGAACACTGAAATAAGACAGTAATTTATAAAAAAAATACTCTGAAATTCACTGACAAGGTATCAAAAAATGCAATCCAACATTTTTACAAGTCTTAGCTGTATTTCATTCCATTAATAATAATTAATGAGATTTATTGATGTCTTCCTTTCAGAACTGTAACATGGAAATCCAGCCGCTGCGGAGACCTGCAGCGTCCGGGGAAGGTGCTGTCCCTCCCGCCACCCCTGCGGCTGGGCTTCGGCAGCTGATCTTGCTGACGAGGGAGGGGGAGAGCCCGCTTTTCCCTCCTACAAACCCAGGGACTGCACCACGTTGACAGTAAATATTTGGAGCTTACCTTTTTGAGCGGTATTTTTTATTTGAAAAGATGTAGATTGTAACGGAAAACTATGAAAGAAACTGCTCTGTCTTGTCACCCTAACTCCAGCTGTTTAGGAAGTAAAAAGGCAAATTCAGACTACGTGCATCTCATTTCTATGGCCGTTCTAGACAGCCACTGCTGTTCAGTGCGACAACTGCTCTGGGACGGCAGAGACATCTAGTGGGAATGAGGTTTTTACCGTGGCAGCTCAGCAGAGGCGACACCTTTTAAACTACAGCCTTTTCAAAACAGTGCGCTCAAAAATGATGCCCAAGGGCCGAAAGGCTTCTCGTATCATTACTGTCCCTGCAACCACGCAGCCCCGGTCTATATTGTGTTTCTGAAGAAGCAAAACCGTAGCCAAGTAGCGATTTTCATTTTCACCTGGGTTTAAATCGTGGCATAACCATTTCCAGCTGACGAGGCGCGCGCCTTGCTGGGGGGAGCCCAGCTGGAGGCGAAGCACAGCTCGGCGCTGGTGTTGGCACCGAGCTCCTCTCCCCTCCCGGGGCTGAGCTTCAACTCCTGCTTCCTTCCAGAAAGAGCAGACGTATCGTGTCACATCTCACCCCGGAGTGGCAATTCCAGAGTGACTCAGTGTCTAAGTCTTGCTCCCCGGCGTCACATAATCCGGCCCAGCCACGGCTCCTCTTTTTTCCTAGGTCTTAGCAAAGGAGGGAGACAAGGAGGGAAGGGAACAGCCAGGAAAAAAGAAATTAGGCAATGCTGCACTAAGTCCAAATTACGAATGGTGAATATTTTAAATTCTGGAATAATGGTAGTTCTAGCATTGCTTTTCATTACTGCTGCAAGCTGAAGAGTCGCCACAGCCCGGTGTCGTGTGTGGGTTAAGTCATAGGTTCAAGCTGCTCTCTCCTGAAACGGGTTTCTAGAGTTCAAGGATCTCCACTAAAAATAACTTCCTTCTTGTAACTTGACAAATGGAAAACTGTAATCATCGAGAAGGTTGGTTTTGGGTTACTGATGGAAAAATGGCCTTTGGGATCAGCCAGTCCTGCTCATATCAGAGCGACTGAAGCAGAAGGAGCAAAATTTGATCTCCTGGCTGGCAGTGTTTTCTTACATACCATTATTTTAATAGCAAAAATCTTTCTAAAATGTCATATAATAATTTAAATACTAACTACAGCTCCTTTTCAAGAAATTATCATAATAAAAAATAGTTGTGGAGATGCTGGATGACTCAAGAAATCAGAAAGCGCTAGTGAACATTTTACCTAAAAGTTATCAAATCAAAATCAGCCTGGTTTGATTTTAATAGACGGTGGCTGTTCAGCAGGCTAAGTGAAATGAGTTTGCTAATGTAATTTCTAGGGGTAGAGGTCTTTGCTGACTACCAGAAGTCTGAATGGCTCAAGTTACAGCATTATCTTTTCACTCCTACACACCATTCGTCTGAGTCGCATTTAAGGTAGTTTGGCATTAGGAGGAACTTTGTGCTAGAGCTGGTTGTATCAGAGACACCCCGTCACCAGTCCTGAATGGCAAAACCACGTCCCTGCTGGCTCTACAGACTGCAAAACACAGCTAGAAGTCCTATGTTTTAGTTGGGTAACTAACAAACAGCGCTTTCTTTCCCTTTCTCAATCAGGAATCCATTCCCTTTCACCAGGAGCACGGAGCAAAGTGGAAAATACAACAAAAAACCAAACTTCCCATAGGCAAGAGCCCTAAATGCTAAATGTGAGAACGTCAGAAGACCTCAGAAGCAAAGAAACTAAGAAAGTAGGATTATTGTCGAAAGGTGTCCCTTTTCTGGATCAGGAGAAGCGTGTGTTGAGAGTCAGCAGTGCATTTTTCCAGGTTAGTGTTGATTAATTTGTACACATTGATACGGGTTTCATGTCCGTGTTATGACAGAGTTAATTAAATTTGTATCTGGCTGATTAGGTAACACATGCTGTCTTTTCCTCAAGCAAAAAGGCCCCACACGTGGAATGTGGAGTGCATGCGTATTTGCTTACAATCCATTTATAATGTGTCCAAGTCTTGCAAAATAATTTTAAGCAGTAAGTTTGTCAAAATACTCCTCAGCTGTGCATAGCTGGTTACAGAGTGAACTTTATTTCTGATGTTGCTGCCTTCTTCCATATTTCATTTCTGATACTCAAATATCTGCCTACCTTTGACAGGAAAATGAATAATTTATCACAGGATGCTATTCAAGTAAAAGCAAAATAGTTTACTCAACTTGAATCAAGAGCGCTGCAGTCTAAACATTTACACTTCCAACCCCACGACTGGCCTTGCACAACCTTTATTTTACTCTACAGGAGCAAACGCAGTGGAACAGCGTCTATTTTGCTGAAGGTTTAAGCTGTGGAATCAGCCACGGCAGGTTCTCGGCAAGGCAGAGCACTGACCCAGCGCCCCTTCGACAGGGCTCAGCTTCGCAAAGCGCTGAGCCTCCCTGCAGTGAACCCTGCAAAAGGCCGCTCACATCTCGATCCTCAGTGTTTTGAATATTCAGCTTAGCCGTACCCGACGAGGGATCCGCGTAAGGTTAAACCTCACTTGCCAGACCCAACATCTGGCATTGCCAAGGTCGCTAGTCAGCTCCACGTGAGCTCTCACCTCCCGGACACGCTGGAGCATCGCTGACTCGCTCCAGGCGTCTTTGGAAATCTGTATTGCGTGAACTTGCAGGTGTGCAACAACAAGGATAGTACATCTTCCAATTTGTAACAGATGGTATCTAGGCAAAAACTCCATCCTGACAATTCCTGCATCTCCCAACGCCAATAACTTCATAAACTTCAGGTATGCGTAACGAATGTTGAAAGTGGGAATTGAGACAGGGTGGCAGAATATAGGGCCTAAAACAGAAACCCCCTCTTCTTCGGTGAGCTGTCTCCACACAGACAGACCCCGGGGCAATAAACAAGTTACGTATTTCATGAAAACTACAGAGTTCTGAGTAATTATATATTGGTTATGCCGATCACTGATCTGCAACTGGAACTATAAACATCAACTTTATAATGATTTGCTCCGCGTTTCAAATTATGTTTGGCATATTTCAGTACATATTTCTATTCAGTTCTGATTATCTAAATGCTATTTCCATTTTCATTCCAGATCTTGCTCACAATTCTCTTCCAGCATGGACTTGCTGGACAAGTTTAGTTATTGATTGATAAGCAATAGTAGGTACACCCTATTATCACCACTAAGTCTTATCTACTTATAACAGACCAGTTCGTAGAATTGTTGCGAATTACGTAAAAGGAATCATTTTGCATCCAATAAAAATACCAAAATAATCCAACATAATGTGTGAAAAAGAGGAATTTACACCTGTACCTTACATGGAGATCAAATAGTTTTTATTTACTATGAAGGAAACACAGAAGGAGATTAGAAGACAGAACAATGACAAATATTTACCATTTGAAAATGCTGAAATGAAACAAGAGAAACAACTATTTTTCCACTTTTTGTTGCAGACAAGGTAGTCTTGAAACACAGAGAGCCATTTTAATGCAGGACTAAGTAAAACTAACACTGCTCATAAAGAAAAAGTAAAAATGCGTTAGAATGCAAATTTAATACATTTTGCTTTTACATCAGTGATCTAAAAAAAATAAGACAACCAAAGTACACTTCAGAACTATCCTCTGTTTTTTTTTTCACCACAGATCTGAGAACAAGGAAACGCAGCACTAAATGAATTTCTTCACTCACACGGGAAAGCTGAGGCAGGTAATTTCCAATGAGGTATGTCCAGAGGTGGGGGCTGATTTTAGTCTTCTACTTATTTAATAATTTTCTCACAGCTTTGCTAGAGACCTCAGAAGAAATACTTTTGTATTTTGTTTGGTTGATCTCTGGCAATTTAGTTGGATGGTGGACAGATTTTTTTTGTAAGTATACTCAGGATACATTGGTATGTTCAAATAGGAATAATCTTTTATTATTTTAAAGTCAAACCTGGACAAGCAGAAGCTTCATAGACTGAAGCTCTATACAGAAATAGGTATGCCATTAGTCTTGTTCGACAAAGGTCTGTACCGTTACACACAATAATATTTATATTATTTCCATTAAGAGTTCATAGAAAGCGGTCTTTTCCAGATTATTGAACATTTTAATGTGCTTAAAATTGCTCAGAAAATATATTTCTTGAAACCTGCTGAAAACTTTACAAATTTGTTTAAAAGGGTAACATAACCTTTTCCTTACGTCTCCTCCCAGATGCTAACAGCAGTGGGTAGATGTTCAAGGAAATGTAAAACATTTCTTTCCCCTGGAGCCCACCAGAAGCGAGGAACCGGGCTAAGGCTGGAGCAGGCGGATGAACGCATCAGTTGAGAAGAGCCCCTCGGCAAGGAGACTGTCCACAGATGTGTGGGATTCAAAAGCGGCTACCGCAAGGCAGAGCGGAAGGAAGGGGAGATAACAGCGATGCCCTCCTCCAGCTGCAGAGGAGGTAACGGCCCCGGCTGGTACCGCCTGTACTGCTGCTGTCTGAGCGCCGGTAAATCTGAACTTTGACAGTCTTATTTTTTCATTTATCTTTAAACTGCTACATGGTTATATATTTTTTTTTGATTGGGAGGTATAAAATTACGTCTCCTTGGGCTGTCAGGTTTTTTGCACCCCAGAGGAATTCAGTACAAAAAAAGGAAATTACACTGCTCTGATAGCCTTCCCATCTACCGCAGTAGCTCAGCGATACAAGTCACCCAGCAATGAGTTCGGGAGAAAAACGGAGGATAGAACATTCTCATTTATTCAGATGAAATATTTATTCTCTATACAACTCATACTGAGTATTAAAATCCCCTCAAAAGAGAAAAATAAACCAATTTAATGGTAGGATTTCTTAGCATTCGTGGAGAACTGGTACGTGATGGTCACAGCAGTTCGCTCAGGCCACCGGACTGCCCATCAGCCGTTCTTGCCGAAGAGCAATCAGCCTCTGAAACCACTTCTCTTCTGCTTCTGCCTTCTCGATGAACAGCTGAGAGACAAGGGGGAGAGGAAGAAAAGTCGGCACAACTCATTAACTTCCCCTTTATTTGTCATAATCTGTTGAAATATGTATCGGCTATTTCAGTGCCCAAAGAAGCAGCCCAGCTGCACAGGGGTGTTAAAATACAAAGGTGACATAAATACATCAGTAACGGTAGAGACTTTAATAATTGGAAAGCCAAGACATTCCAGTTTCAGTCTCCTCCTGAAACAGCAAGTTTGCCATATTGTACAGGTCTTGATCTTTGTTAGCGATGTTCATTGTACAGAACTTGCAATAGTTTATTTGCTGCAAGTCATTTTTAACTTGCTAATTCTTAAAACTCTACTGTAAGTACTCCTGTTTCCAATTACAAGCGCTCACAAAGGAATTTGCGTAAGTTTAGCCACAATGATTTAAAATTATCTTAAGTTTGTCATGTATTTAAAGCTTTACGATTTGGCACGGTGGGCAAGTTCTGGGTCTTCCACCAGGTTTCCCACTACACAAACCAAACGCAGTTTTTCCTGAATTTTTGTTGAACAGGAATTTTTATATGAACAGGATCTTAAATTCCCCTGCATTAAATCAGTATGCTACTTTGCTATAAAATTTGTTTGTAACTCTAAAACTACATCACTGGTGAACAACTTCTTTTGTAATTGTTCTCTGCTGGATGATGCAAGGAGCGTGATCCTTTCTGAGCCAATGAGTGGCCCGTTAGTTAATGGACTTCAGACCACAGATTATTTGATGAGCAGCACAGCAAAATGGTTGTTAGGTCACGTGAACCTGCTCTCATTCAATGGGCTGTCTTGTTTTAAAGATAATGTAAATATCGACACACTTACATTTGGATGTGCTAAAGAATTATCATCTTGATACTTGATGGCAGTAGGGATATTGGCAGGTGGTGGTTCTTTTTCAGGAGCAGATGCATCAACGGTTCCCACTCCGATAGTTACAGGTTCGTACTGCAGTTCCGTAGGCTCTATTGACTAAAAAGAAAGAAACACATCTGAGCATTTTATCCTCAAACTCCCAAACGTGGCAGTATCTTTAAGCGAGCATTCAGCTTTCTTCCCATTGCAACACGTGCCCACGGAAGGATCCGCATGCAAATACTTCTCAGCGCGCTCAGCAGGAACACGCCGGACGTGGACTAACGTCAAGATTAAACACACAAAGTGAAAAAAAAGGTATTGCCGACGGCAATGAGAGAGCTTGCAGAACCGTAGCGTTGGGTTTTTGGATCGCTTTCTGAAGAAGCCGCATGAACTTCTCGGAGACTTCTGAAAAGGCAAGAAAATGCATGTTCTGGGGGAAACAAACAGCGATAATCCAAAACACCTCCCCGTTAGATGGAAGCACTGAACCAGCCTTTGCTTGCCTACTTCCAAAGAGAAAAGCATCCAAGTTCCCTAGAAGACTTGGCAGCCAAAATGCAGGTAAAATTCTGAAACCTGGATGTCTCACGTTAGGTTTTTGGAAAGCTGTCTGAAAATAATGCCATTTTGTTTCAGGGAGTAAATATGGTCTCAAAGTCTGGCTTCAGTTAAGCAGAATTAAAAATACTGATCTCTACATTTAAATACAATGTAAATGTCTGATTACTTTTGGATTTTAATTCTTCTGCTTTTCCTAAAAAAAAAAAAACTTTCATGGTTTTATATGATTTTAAAAGAATTTTTAAAAATTGGAGTTGCTCAGCATAGGTAGAATATACTGTCAAAACAGTTGATTTCACTGAAATTCTTACACATTTAAAAGTATTCTTCCTCGAACTCCACACCAGTGAGAGGAGAGTCGTTGGTGGGATTTAGGATTGTCAACACTGATGCTCTTTCATGGATGGAAACTGTATTAATAGCGCAGCTTCCACCTGACTTTGAAAGGATTATGCACCAAGAAAGCATATTGAAAACTTACCTTTTTGACTTCTTTACTTGATCTGAATGTCTGTGGAACAAAGGAGTCACTTTCAATAGCTTCAATTTCTTTTACTCGTTTCACTTGCTCTACTAGGGTGGCTTGGTCTACAAAGAGAAGGTGTAATGTCAGTATACATTAGTGTAAGCCTACGATAAATGCCGTGTCTAAGCAATGCCTTGACTATTCTACAACGTACATACCAGAAAAAAAAAAGCTTGTAATGCCGCCCAACATACTCTGTTACAAAGAAAAACTCTCTCCTTTATTAAAAATAACAACAGTGAGTTGGCTGTTATTGTTCAACGTCTGGTATCATTCAAGATGCTAACTTAAGAATTTGCTAGAGATGTCTTCGCAGGATAACTACGAGATTTATGGTGTGAGGATTTGCTGGAGAAGTTGAAGATTTGGGGACAGCGCAGACAACTCAGTGGAGTACCATCTCTATGTGGCAGTAAAACTACTTCTGCTCATACGGAGGTGAGTTACATTGTTAGGGGAATTTGACTAAAAAAATCTTAGAATCCGGTAATAAAATATTCCTAACATACACACGAAATACTGAGTGCTCATGCGATTCGCAGGTGACAAAATTGCAGCTGTTTAATCAAATGAGCAAAACTGCTTCTTTATTGTACTGTGAGGCCGTACGGTGCCCGTATGTTTCACAAGATATTTTTGAATCCCAGCTTGAGATTTTATTTTGAGGAAGCGAATGCAGCTCCCAGTGACACGGTGCAGGCGGGCAGCCCCTGCCAGCCGAGGTGGGAGCTAACTGGACTCGTAGCTGGGGTGCTGTCAGGTAGTTCTTCCACTGCTCACCAGACGCTCTTCCGGATAGATTACACTGGTAGGAAACGACGAGCGTTCATAATGCAAGACATACTTCTCTCTAAAAATCAAACTACCGATGGATGACAGCGAAGTTTCGTATTACAGCTACGTTGATCTAAGTTGCCAGAGGGATGGTCCGACTTCTCTCTCCCCCGTGGCTCTTCTGCAGCCTGGCGTTACTCCTTTCGCCAGCAGCGGAGTGATCAGGTCAGCTCCCTTGCAGGTGAAAGCTCCTACTTGTGCCGCAGTCCAACAAACAGGACGTTGTCTCTGAAACTCACATTTAAGATGCGGCAGCAACATCGTGCACAGGCTGATCCGGTACAAACTCTCTTCTAATTCAAATTTCTTTTTAAAAGCTTTGGTACTGGTTGGCTTGATGTCAGGGCAGGTATATCGCACCGGCCAGAGTGCAGAGGCCAGCCATCTGCTAACGCTATCGCTACAAACTCCTTCTCTAGAGGGCTTGAAAGAAAGCGCAGCTGTGTCTGGCCAAGCCTCTGCAGGTCCGTGGGATCTGGTACCGAGGAGGTGAGCTCATGAGTCACAGAATCACCGTCTCGAGCGACAAAGTGAAAAGGAGATTGCCAAAAAGATGAGGAAAAAGCAACTTAGGATAACTGTGAAGTTTGATCGAAAATTTCATGAATACACAAGAACACTAAACAGTATATAAAACACAAATTTACATAAAGGAGCAATTATATTATATATTTGTAGTATATACATATGTATGTATAAAAGGTTAAATTTCTTGTTCTAAAGAAACCAAAGCATATTCAAAATCAGGAAAAGTGCTTGCAGACCAAAAGAGCTTGGAGAATTATTCAGAAATTCAGATGTACCAAAATCTTTCTCTGTATACAAAATTCTAAATCCAAATTCACGTAGGTATACACATACACTGCAAAATACGTTCTCTTTTACACAAGAAAAAACTAAATGTAGCTTACATTCTTCTGCAGTGACTAACCACTGAAACTTCTTTGAGTCTACTAATGACAAGTAAGTGGAGCTTCAGATGAGCAAATAAACTAATAGCGGCTCAGAAATATTTCTGGAATGGAGATGCCCACACTAAATGAACAACTTCATTTTTTGTCAACAGGTTGTAGGGCAAAACCGTTTTATTTTCAGTCCTGGGTAGAAGGCTTGTCATTACGGTACACCTGACACAAAAGTATTTGCTTTACTGTCTGTCTCATTTTCTGCTTCTTCAAATTCACAGCTCAGTTAGTCTTCCTTACTGACTCTATGTCTAACTGCACTGACAAGCAAATCTTGAATCCATTCTGCTAACTGCATGCTTTCATTTACAATTTTAACCAATTTGTCTCCACCTTATTTACTTATGAAAACCATTTGCTTTACACACAGTACACTGGGGCAGCCTGAGATGGTCGAGGCACAGTATCAGAGAGGAGGGGACAGTTTTTGCTGTCAGCAGCACCTATAAAACAGGTACGGCAGACAAAAGATAGGAAGAGATCTAACTTTGAAGCAGCAAACAAGAACATGCCCTGTTGCTTAAAAATTGTTTGGGAATGTTGTTTAGTCTCTATGGATATGATGAACAGAAAAATCAGGGAGATGATAACTATTTCTGCATACGTTGAATGTGCAGAAAGTCAAATAGACCGACTGCCGAGTCTGGAAAAGCGCTTACAGCCCCCGACCGCTTCAGGCAGCGAACTCGTACCCGGGGCTTTCCTAACTCCACCGAAGGCAAGCACGAGGTTTGCAGGCTGCGGCAGGCACCAGGGAGCAGCACGCTAGGACCTCCCGGGGAGGGAGGGATCGCAGAGGTGCAGGGGGTCCGCGGCTGGAGAGGGGGTGATAGCCGGGAGGGCCACGGGCGGAGATGCGCCCGTTCCCCCACGGCCGGCCGCGCGCCCCTGGCAGGTTTGTGTGGAAGCCTGGGCAAAGCTTCAGCTTTGGCGAGGCTGAGGACAACAGCCGCACTACAGCCAAGTGCACCGGTACATCTTTAAGCCTGATTCTTTTGAATTTAGAGGGAAAAAATCACTCGCTTACAATTAAGGTTGCGTTTAAAACTTCTGTTGCCTTGCTGCTAACGTCTTCTTTTTTCAAAAAGATTCCTAAGGGTCCCGTAGGAAGTATAAAACCAAATATACTAATGCCCTGCTAGGGAGAGGGAATCACAATTCATCGAGCTCTTGGGTACATCTGGTCTGCAGGTAAATGAAGGAATGGCAAGTGTGCCTGGGATCACCGTGTTAAAGCCAGGTATCAGAGAAAGGCAGGTGAGGGCAGGTTTAAAACCAGTTGCTCAACTCTTATTTCACAAAACCTACAGCCAGTTCCCAGGCCGTTATAGCGTCTTCCATGAATCTTACACAAACCTATGGGAATGACAAATTATTAAGGGGGCAAAAATCACTAAATGTTTAGAATTACATCAGTGACATTAACTTGGGGAAAATGGACTGGAGGAAGCACAACCCATTAGCGCATGATTTTTTTGACAAACACATTATTGGTAGATGAAACGACTTCCATATGTTGTTTGTCAGATGTCAGTAGAAAGGATATGTATTTCATAGTAAAATCAAAAATAATGGAGTCAGAAAGCTAAAAGGCTACAGACAAAAAAAAAATCAATACTAACTCATTGCACAGCAAGTCCTTTTACTGCGTTACAGTGAAAAAAATAAACTAAATCGTGTATTCGGGCTCGTTGAGGCCGTTTTTTGCAAAAAGGCTATTCTAGCAGCAGCCACGATTACCATTCGTGTCACCAGCTCTTCCCTGCTGGCGCTCGCCGCGGCGGCACCGCGCAGCAGCGCGGCTGGGGGACCCCCCGCGGGGAGCCCTGGAGTGCCGGGGCCGTGGGGTGCAGCCCCCCCACCCCCCAGCACACCGCCCGGGTTCATAAACATCGCTACTTATGCCCCTTACCGTAAAATTGTCCTATTAGGGGAACGCTTAGCTAACCTAATTTTATAGTAGTCTAAGGATTTTTGCCCCAGTTACCCCCAGGCCTCCCCAGTTATGGAGGATTTAACTGGAACCACCTTCAGAGGTGACTCGATATTTTACACTTCCCATCTGTATTTACATCTATTTACATCTTCCCAGACATATATAAATATATACACATACACACACGTCTTCTGTAGCTGCTATTTTCATATTGAATTAGTCTGCATTAGCAATAATTTGAAATGTCACTTTAGAAATAAAATGTGTATTAATCCTTTAGATGCAATCCAAAAATTTCACGCACACACTGATTAGAAGCACCAGAGAATCAGATAAAAGAGAAAGGAACTTGCCTGCAAGCTCTGCGTAAGATATTCCCATTTCTTTGCCTATTTCTAAAGACAAAACTGGTGAGGAAGCCTGCTAAGAATTTAACAAGCATTGAAACAGAAGCAGTAAATGACTCATAATGTCTTGTGAATGACCCTTTAAATAAAAACATATTTTAAATATTTGTTGAATAATCTTTAGGTGTAAATCTGTAATGCTTACTGGATTCATTGCTAATCTATAATTCTGACCATGAAGATGAACCCATGCTTTTACCTAGAGAGTTTTCTTTCAAGCGGGTCTAACTTCAGAATCAAAGCAATGACATAAGAAACCTAAAATATTCCTCAGAATATACGTTTCTTCATATTTTACTGATTATATCTAAAGGGATAGAGCTGGTTAATTTAACTGACCCATTTAAAATATAATACATTTTAAGTAATATGCCTTGAAATACTTACAGAAAAAAGTGGCTATTTTCTCTCTTTTGTTTCTGAGTTGAGGATTAAAAGAAGAAAACACAAAGAGATACCAGACTAAACAAACCAGCTAAAGAGGAAAATATTTTCCCCTTCATCATTTTATTAGGGTTAGCTTAGGTGATGCTGTATAATTTTTATACAACTGTATATATACAACTGTATGGATACAGTAACAACTGCATTATAGAACTGTATGTTTTTTCAACAGAACTGTGGTTTTTCACATGCCCGGTGCTTTTTAATTGCTTCCTATTTTTACTTAAGCTGTGCGAACCGACATATTCAAAGAAAAATGAAGTTTTCATCCAGACAATTTGCAGTGTAAGAGACAAAAAACTACATGGCTTTGAGACATATGGTCTTGTACAGTGCACCGAAAATTTATATTAATTTATATTAATGCATTGCACTGAAATATTTATATTAAACAAAATGAAAGCACTAGGAGGAGGAGGGAAAATCCAGCAGGATGGGTGGGATTCACTTCATTTTTGTCACCTCCAGACGTTACAACACTTGGAGCTCTGGAGTTTTGGAGGGGGTCTTCCCCCCCTCAATCCTTTTCCTTGCGCAGGAGACAATTAGCAGCGGCTAACGGGGGCTGTCCCCGTTAGCCCCTCGGTGTCCGGGGGCGCGGGGCAGAGCTGCCTCAGCACCTCGCCGAGCCCCAGCAGCCGCGGCGGCGCTGGCCACCCAAGGGCGAGCCCCCCAGCCCCGCCATCATTTCACGGTCAGCCAAGAAATGGACTGCTCCCGCCAGCCCTCCCGCTAACCCCGCGTCCCCCTCACCCCAAGTCCCTTCTCCGCCTGCCCGCCTTGAGTCCGGGCCAGACCCCCGGGGGCGGCGGCAGCCCCCCGGGATGAAGGCCGCCCCAGCCCTGCTTCCCGGCCGGGGAGCCTCGCCGCCCGGCCGCCGCGGGGCCAGCCGTTAGAGGGAGGCACCGCCACGCGCAACGCCGGCCGCCTGCCGCCTTTGTCTGAGGCGTTGGGAAAAATTGCGGACGACGAGCCCCGAAGACGCGGCGAGGCGAGCATCCCCGCCGGGGCGACCGCCGACGTGCAGCCGACGGGGAACGTGGGGTGAGTTTCACGACTACCTCTTCCCTCCAACAACTTTAAGTCAGGATAAAAACCGCTTGATGCCGCTAACGTCTCCAGATCCCCTCCGCGGTGCCCGAGCGCCGCCTCAACGCTTGGCCACACCATTTCCTAGCTGCTGAGATTTCCAAAGAAAGAACTTTTTCCAGCCAAAGTCGCAGAAACAATAAAACATACTCCACAATGAGCAACTGTGGCCAGAGAAAGTTCTTATTGTTAATTTGTATTCTTCGAACTTAATTGCAAGTACTCTGGTACTACAATTATAATGTATTAAAATAGCATGTTGTAAGTACTCTAGTACTTACTAGAGAGAGTACAGAGCACTTACAATTTGCTATTTCAATACATTGTAATTATAACCTAGCTTCACAGTATTTTAAAACAAGTCTGGACATTAATAGCTTTCTCTTTAAAAAGAATGGAGATATTGGATATAAAATCAAGCAGAAGACACGGTGGGAAACTTTAGCAATTGAGTTCTGAATTTAAGAAGGTTTAATTTAAGCAATTCAGGAACATTTGGATTTCTGCTCTAGCCACACACCTAACCTGCATGCAGGTTACCTTCACCATGGCGCTTTGCATGCACGTGCTAGTTCCTACATTCACTCACATTTGGAGGCATTTTGGGGTATTTCTGAAAATGTTCTGGGAAAAAGTCAAAATAAAGTGGTAGGAAACAGCCCTAATACGCTTAAAATTGCTGGATATTTTCCTTCCCTTCATAGAGGGAGCCAGAGAAACGGCGGACGGGGAGGACGGGCGCAGGCTCGGGGGCCGGGGAGCTGGCTGGCCGTCTGCCGGCCGCCCCCCCCAGCCCCGGACCGCAGGCCAGCAGCCCGCCGGGAGAGCCGGCGCAGCCGGCGCGGGGCACACCGCATTTGTCACTGCGGCTAATATCAGAGATACGCCGCTCTTTTTTCTCAGCACACAAAAGCAAGATATGTAATTCAATGCTCAATTTACCCTTGTCTCGTAGGAGATTTTTCCCCGCTAATTGATAGAAATTAAGCCATTAATCAAGCCACTAGCCATCATTCAAACCAGGGAAGATGAATACAAACTTTCATCATAACCACCTTCCCCATTTTAGTGTTCATTAGCATTAATTTTTAATGCAATTATGCTATTCTTTTACGCTGAGCTCATAAATTACTGCTCTTTTGTTGCTCGCTGGCCTTGTAAAATCCAAGGTAATGCTTTGTGCTCTGATCTTAAAGGCAATTACTGGGTTCTTCTATCTTTTATGTATCTCTATCCTAAATAACCTCTATATTGTGTGTACAAACTAACAAGTGTATATATTACATATACATATAATATATAACAATTTGTCTATGTTAAACCTACACACGTATCTATTATACACATTCAGATAAATAAAAGTATTGCTGCATCTAGCCGCACCCCGCTATATGCAGTGATCTAACTGTATAGAAACAACAGAACCAAAGCCCTTCCACAGTAAAACGCTGTTGTACACTGATGTACAGAAAAAAACCGGCTGTGCCACAGACGAGGCTGGAAACGGGATTAGGAGCTGAGCTGGGGCTGCGGCTGAGGCACGCTGGAAGACGTGTAGGACAGCGGGCTGCAACTTTGCAGGGTGGCGGCTTTTGCATGGACCTTTCTTTGTTTACACCTCAAAAAGCGATGCTGAAGGTGAAGACGGGCAATTGCACGTGCCCAGTGATTTTTTTTTTTTCTTTTGCATGTTATAGTGTGCGGTACCATCCGCAGAGTCTTTCCAAGAGACGGTATTTAATGTGTGTATTTTACCAGTCGCACGGTATCACACGCTGCCGCACGGTGCCACCGTGGTGCGCAGGGTCAGTAACAGTAACTTCAGCTTTTATTCCAGTCCATATATTGATTCTCAGCAACACACCAGCGGAAATGCACAGGAGCTACAACCACCTCTGGTTGCCCTCAAACACTGAATACAATTTAAGTGGCTAAAGGAAAAATGACACGTAGGTTAGCAAATTGTTGTTTGTTTGTTTTTAATTATTTTTCCGCTTCTTTCCTGGGCCAGGCCTTTAGCTGGTACATGAAGTAATGCCATTCACACCAGCTAAACATCTGTCTAGCACCAATAAAATATGATACGTGTATTTAAAATCCCATTTCATCTAGGCCTCAGCCAGCACAAACAAGACAATTCTCAACTAAGTCTCATGCTTATCCCATAGATTCTCTCTGGTCTCTCAGATAAATACCCATCTGACATGCGGTAAGTACACACGCAATGTTGGCACGGCCACCGAGACCAACAAAACCCCATTTTTAACAGAAAATAAGAGACTCCACACAAGGGACTGTAGTTTAAGCAAATGGATACAATTTCTGTTAAATTTAACCAAAGGAACAGTCTCTCCTGGCTTCACCGGCTCCTCAATTTGTCCCTTTCTTTTGGTGAACACAGACACGGGCTCCACGCTGAGATGCTCTAACTGGCTTCTTCACGATGCAGGCAGCCGGCAAAGCACTGAACGGTCTCGGTGCTGGCACAAACGCGGCCCGAAACAGTGTGGGCAGCAAAACGCATACATCCCAGTAAAACCTTCAATACGACGCTCTTTGTCCATACTCTCCCACTCTGAGGTAGGTAGCGCAGAGGTGCGGCTGTGAATATGGATGTGGCTGTCATATGTAAACTGCAGCCGGCCGAATAAATGAATGTATTTTGCAATTTAGACTCTCTCCCTTATCCCCAGTCTATCAATCTGCCTCCGATGGAGCTTGTAACACTACAAATCCCGAAACAGTTTTCAGAGACTCGCTTCTTCAGAAATAACAACCCACAAAGCAAACGCGACCCAAACCGAAGGCAGGCAGCAAGGCAGGGGGATTCCACAGCGGGAATCCTGCACCCAGCCCCGTTACCTTGGCCTACGATGATGCACCAATCCCAAATGCTTTTTCTAGCCAAAAACATTCCTTTTTTTTTTTTCCTCCCACATGTGGGAGAAAATAAGACGTGAAACACCAAAAAGACACTAGCCAAAGTTTTGGAGAGGTCCTGCAGAGCCCACTTGCAAAAGATTATCTTAAATCCGTATTGATGACCCTGTTAGGCCATTGCTTAAGGCTTCTTTTTTATATATAGATCATACGTTGCGCTGGTAGCAATGCTTTTAGTGAAGATTGCCCATCCTGCTATGAGATCCTGCTTTGAGTCGCCTGCAAGTTTGTCAAACCCGAAATGTTTTGGTTAAAGTCTTCTGTGCTCATATCTACCCCACGCTTAACGTTTTGCAGAAGATGTCGGTCCAGCCGGTCCAGCCGTTTCTGGAGATACAGTGAAACGGCATGGATTTGCCTATTATTGGCAAACTTGACTTCTAAAAATTCAGTTACTGCTTCTGCCCTCCTAGTCAAAATCCACCTTCATTTAGTCAAACCATAATACTTGGAAATGATCCTGTTTGCTCCCGCTTTACCAAGGTTTCTCATTTTTCAGCCCCAAAAGACTGAAGATAGCCTTAATATGCACAACGTTGCATGGTTTGTTATGTCCAACACGTACCTACAAGCTTAAAACCCCCCGATTTTATTTTAAATGCTGCTGCTCCAGATGATGGCGAAGAAAGTTTAACAGAGCCTGGCGGCTGTTTCTCCGGAGCTCACCGCTCCTCCTGGAGTGGGGATGAAACCGTAGCAAGTGGGAGTAGAAAAGCCAGGAGGGAACAGGCTGTTGCACAGACAGGAAAATGCACGGCAAAGGGGATCGGGGTGGAGGGAGAGCTGGGAACGTTAACTGCCGTTAATGTGCCCTGAAGAACTGCATCCGACACCAGACTTCTCCTCCATCTCCCGGCAAGAACCGAGCATGGCCATTAACCACCCTGCCCGTTTTCTGCGGGAAATGCCGGGCTCTGACCGGGCTGCCGCACCGAGCGAGTCACGTACGGCAACGGAAGGAAACGGGAGCTGGGCTCGGGCACACAAAACGCAAAATTCAGGATGCTGAAGACAATGTTCTGCTTTTGAAGTTCTCCAAAGCTGAAACCCTGTTATACTTCTGTCTCCGCGCTCTTCTTAAAAACCCAGAATTAATAATGCTGACTGACCTCACCGGGCTGTCGTGAGGATAAAAGCGTTAACGTTCGTGACACGTTCAGACCCCGGAGTGATGAGCCCCCAGAACAGCCCGTGGAGAAATTCATAATGCTGCTTTTAAGAGGAGGTTTGAATAGCTACAGTCAAATGAAGTAAGATCTGCATATTAAATAATGAGAATATAAAATAATTAATAGTTCCTATTAAGTAAAGACTGTCCCAAATAAAACAACACTAACTGAGGCAGAGACCCTGCAGAAAATCTGCAATTAGGCACTTAAAAGTCATAATGCTCGATTCTGTTTTCTTCCTGTTTCCAAGCGTTTGGTTTGCTCCAGTGCAGCGGCGGGGCTGGCGTGTGCGTGCAGGAACGTACACGTGCGCTCCCACACACGCAAGCGCGCTTCCTCCTCGACACAGCTCAGGATAGGGCCACGGAGATAAGGCAGGGGCTCCAACCTCCCCGCTAACGAGGGCATCGCTAAAGGAGATGCCAAAATACAGCAAGAGTGGGAAGGGATTTCACGTTTGGTTAGCCTTTCCTTTTATCTTCTTTAAGAATATCTCTCTGCTCCAAACCTGTAACGGAGCTAACCCCATTCACCCGCTTCGAGGACGGAGCCTTCCCGGGACACAATCAATCTTTTTTTCCTTCGTGTCCTTTTTCCACAGCAGACATCACCACGTCGGTGGGACCCCACATCCCACCAGCCCGCCTAGGTATTGAAGCAGGGTCCGCTTACCCCCCCGCACCACCCATTAGCACTGAGCTATATTTAAGTGTAACTGGAGAAGCACGGGGAGGGATGCTGGCTAACTGGGATGGGCTGGAGGCAAATCAAAGACTAAAAAAAAAGGGGAGAAAAACCCTTTCTTACCATTGTTATTGGAGAAAACAATTATAATACATTCCGACTCTGGGGAGTATGTGTGGCGAAGTAATTTTCCCCACGTCCCAGCACACGGAGCCCCTGAAGGCCTCTTTCCCGACGGAAAAAGGCCTTGGTACCGATCGAGTCGGGGTAACGCGTCCCTCCCGCTTTCTGTTGCTGTTGGCACGAGTACTTGAAGCCAGACTCAGCCCAAGAAAACGTAAAACCTAAGTGGCTGACTGTACCATTCCATTTTTTGTTTTGTTTTTAAGGAGCACGCCTTGGAAGGGCGTGCGGCCGGTCATTTCGGCTGGTCCCTGCCCAGCCCCTGCCTGGGGAAGCCCCGGCACTGGCCGCCCCCCCAGCCCCTGCAGTGCCGGAGCTTGGGCCAGGACTAAACCTTAGACCTAGGGAGGAGGCTCAGCCCATCGCTTCTTTGCACAGGGCTCAGCACGGCTGCACAGCAGCCCGGCTCCTGGGACACGCCATGCGCTCTATTTACACTTTATTTGCCCTTCGCTGTGCAGTTTGGCTTTTCTGTCCCATCTGTTGGCTTCTTTCGTTTTTCACACATTTCTCGCATTTCAAAAATAGTGTTCAATTCATCCTCACTCTTGTAAAATTTATTTCCCCCGTATATTAAATAAATTTTTGTTTAAATCGAAAAAGAACCTGATGATTTGGAGACAAATACAAAGTGGTGTTTCATTGCTGGAAGGAGCCTCTGCATGATGTGGTTTTACTCTCAAAATGCAGATCTGGGAATCTTGCCATGTTAAATTATAGGAACACAGGCCCAGGAATGGGGTAATACCTTAATGCTTCAACGTGAAGGAAAGAAAACATAACTCAATTAAAATATATACTTCGGGGATTTTTCTGACACTCTATATACTTGGGAAAGCTGCCACCTACCCTGACCTTTCTGTTGTAATTATGTATGTCATCTTAAATATCATTAATTTAGTCTGTATTTCACTCATCCTACATGTTTACCGAGTGTCTGGATTTTTCCTTTGACTTCAATAACCTATCTTTTTCCAGTGAAGAAAAATACTTAAATAAAAAGAATGACACAACTTTCTTGCAATTACTTTGGAGAACAGCAATATAGACTTGAAATTAATGACTAGCAAATATTTAGATGCTTGATGCTTTGAATGTCTGTATTTCTTTTAAATTCAGCGTGATGACTTACACATGAACTTAGAGGAAATACATATGTTTCTGTGGGACTGTAGTCTAAATCAAAAAGACAAGGCTCTTCTGACTGCAAATAATTAATTCATCTAAAGTCCACAGAGCCATTTCTCATTTACATTGAGCAATGTATTCAATTACTCCTCTAAGTGTACATTTTAACATAAAATTAGACTACAGTTATGGTATCCTTACTGGTATCTTTGACTATTCCTGCTTTTTAACTCTCTATTTCACAATGGTGAATTACGAAGCGCGTTCCTTATAACTAAATGGCTAAAACAGCTAAATGATCTTTACTGATACACAACTTTAAGAAGTATCCCTTTAACATAGGGATAATTTTTCCACTGTAATTTTTCAGACAGCCTCGCAAACATCCGGAGACAGCACAGCCCAGCAAGCACAGGACCGGAGCAGGAGTCGCCTGGATCCGTTTCCATCACGCTGTATCGACACAGAGAGTGAAAGCAGCTGTTTGTACACTAACGATGTGTATAGTTCAATAAGCACACGAGAGATTATACATGTATGCACATACTTAAGTTAAAATAATCATTTTTTTTAATGGAGTCAGGAGCAGGTTGGATGCTCATTCAGAGGTGCCAGGCTGACGGGGCAGGGCGAGCCTCCGGCACCCGCAGACACACAGCGTCTCCTAAAGCCCTCGCCTGCAGATTATCCTTTTCTTATTTCAGGAGCCTTAAAATATGGACCGTAATCATTTATAGTTCACAAGGCAACTATTTTCAAAATCTCGGAGTTCGCTAATCATGCCCTGATCCCCAGCATACGGTGGTGCAGACAGATCAAAACCTGTATCTGGGCAAGCTGGGGCAGCAGCAGCTACACTACAGCTACAGCTTTTGAGAAGAGAAAAAGCATCCTAAGATTAAAACAAGACATGACAAGTTTTGCCCATTATTAAGACGTATTAAATGGAAAGGAAACCCTCTCCCCAAAATCCACTCAGCATTTAAAAGGCTGTCTACCTTTTACTTAGAAATAGCTTTGCTTTACATTTTCACAACTTACAACCACAAAAGCGTCTATACTATTTAATAATTTTCCAGCTGGTAAATTGATTTCTTTATTTGCTTCTAATGCAGTGGGAGCACCACTCCAGTTTTTAGGCTCTCGGTTTGCATCACAGGCACAAACAATGCAGCCGACGGCTCCAGGAAATTGTCATTACTGCTAGAAGGCAGAAAGCAGAGTCTCTACCTACAAAAATTGTTTATATAAACCACTGTAAGTAGGATAGTTATTTTTAGGTATTATTTCCTAGATATATTTAGATTTTGCAGCCACCTCAAAATTCTTCAACTACGTTTAATTAATTACTTGACAAAGAGTTTTAAACTAAAAATGTAAATACTGTATGTTTTTCTTGAGAAAAAGAAAGAAAATACATATATCCTCTTACACGTATGTAAGCCTGAAATCTCAGAGGCGCACCTTTATTGCTTTGCAATTCCCTCTTTAAGTATAAAAGCAAGAAAGCACAACCACACACTTGGAGAATGGAAAGAAAACGATTGGAATATTTCAGGAAATTGAAGAATAGGCTCTGCTTTCCTCTGCTTTGGTTCATGTTGGGAAGTCGGTGCTTTCTCCCCGGCTGGGAGCCGTGACGTAAACTGATTTCTTTATTTCTTTGTTTGCTTCTAAAGTAAGGGGAGCACCACTCCAGGTTTTAGGTTCTCAGTTTGCAGACACAAACAATACAGCTAACAGCTCTAGGAAATTTTCGTTACTGCTAGAAGCCAAAAAGCCGAGTCTTTACCTAAAAAACCTGTTTATATAAAGACTGTAAACCACGCCAGGACTTGCCACGGGACAGCACGTCACGAGTTTGCCGAGTCTCTGCTGTCCCCACCCGAGCCGTCCCCTACGCCTCTGACTTAATCACTCTACAAGAGACCCAAAAAGAGAGTTATTTTGTGTCTGGAGCCACTGTGGAAGCTCAGGTCAACGATAAACACACCAAAACATGATGAAACCGTTTCTGGCGGTGACGGTGTAATAGTTTTTGACCGAATTGATCGTTCCCTGACAATACGCGACTCAGCCTTGCAAATGCATCAACTCTGTAATGAGGAGCTATTAAGTCTATTGATTTTCTGATTTCAATTGATAGCTAACAGGCCAAAGCTACACATCAATATTTGCGTAACTAATACCCAAGAGCTAACAATTTTGACAAATGAAAACCTCAGTAGACCAAACAGTGCAAATTAATGGAAATTTAAAGACCGAACCTCAGAATTTAAGTGAAATATTTAATGAGTGGATAAATAGGCCTCATATTTCTGGAGAATTCTGTTTTTTTTTATATGGGGGAAATAAGTAAATACATAGAAACTCCCAGAAGGATGCTCTCTTCTTGGTATCCTAAACTGGGCAATTCTGCAATACAGAACAGCAAACTCGAGATGTCAGCTCCTAAAAACAGACTGCTTCAAAATGAATAACTGAAAATTGAATAATTTTTGAATAATTTGCTAAATCAGACAAAATACATGCATATTGCAATGGTACAAACACGTTTCCAGATTGCACATTTCTGTAGATATTATCACAACTGGAAACCAATGTCTCACAACCCCCCCTACCCTTGAGCTTTCTTCTGGTTTTGGGTTTTGGGGTTTTTTTTAAATAAAGTTGTAATATCAAAAAGAAGCAGTAAAAATACAGCTTCCTCCTAAGCAAGATAAATTGTCTTTTTTTTTTTTTTTCTTTTTAATAGACAAAACGAATGCCTAAGGTAGAGGAGGAGATGAGGATTGGTAACGCGTGTGGCGTCCGCATGTCCAGCCACCCTCTTCGGAGCAGCTCTTCACCTATGAGCAGCTGGAAGACACCTCTCTCCTTTCCAATTTCTTTGGACAAAACAAATCCAGTCCCATCAACTGCTGTCCACGACCCGTATTTTCTACATCTCTGACCATTCTCCTCGTGCTCCATCTTTGCTGCCTGGGATCATTCAAGAGGCTTACAAGAGAACTGAAAATCAGATCTTTTAACTTTCCACTTTAACTCCCGTCCCTTTTGCTGCCTGCCCGGGCGGTTTCTCCTGCTCCTCGTTTCATACACCGCTGTTTATTTTCCCTTTTAGAAGCAGCTTTTCAATACGCAGCTATAAATTTTTTTTTTAAAATGACTGAAGTCAGATAACTAATTACGTGATTGCTTTACAATCCCATTACCTTAACTGATGCTTGTCTCAGACTTATCCTTTAGCACAAATAAATGCCATAAAGACGACAGTAAAATACGCAACATTAATGAAGTACAGAAGCCATTTTTGGTTTTCATCTGTCTTAAATTTTGAAGACAATTTCAAGACTTTTAATTTGTAAAAAAAGTCATAAATTGCTTGGTGAGAGAGACTATAAGTTTATCTGTATTTTCACTTTTAGAATATAAGTAATTAAAACCTGAATATTTGATGGTCTTCTGCAATTGGCTTGAGTGTGCCCCACCTCAAACACCTTTTCAAAGACGGCAATGAAACAGAACTAAGGTGCCCATTTTTCATCTAAAAATATGTCTTTGGAAGGATTTGAAATCAAATATTTTTTAACACGATGCTGATGAAATGCACTGCCTCACGGTACATACCCAGGAAGGGAAAATAACTTTCTATTTGTCAGCTGAGGTTGTAGCTTTGAACCGGCACTATCTACCCATGGAGGGGGAACCTGCTCAGCGCTTTACCTGCTTGGATATCTTTACAGATAGTAAAGTAAAGTAAAGAAAGTAAAACTTTAATTATACCTGCTGTATTTCCTAAAATAAAATGACTCAAATACCAGCTTCAAAATTATTTTAATATTTATGCACATCTTGTTGAGGTTGTATCTCTCCGTAAAGGATCCCATGTATTCAGGTTCTCATTCCAGGAGAACATGTATCTGATTTTTTCCCTTCATAAGAAGTGTAGGAAAAGAGACACATGCTGCTTTGTATTTCAATAGAGAGGCAAAGCAAGACACTTCCACAGATGATATAAGGGAAGTTATTATTTTTAATCTACTTTTCCTTCAATTTCCTTACAATTTCCCTGTAACCATCCGCAGGCTTTGTGCATCGCTTCTCTGTGCCATGGATTTTCAGCTAATGTGTGAAATAAAGCCAAATTTTAGACTATTCACATGCAAACAGCAGGATTAAAATAAAACATTCTTCTTTCCAGGTGAAGTACGCGTGTTCGTAACACTGAACGACAGCAGCAATATTTCACGCAGCACCCGCTCACTCCACAAAGTGCAGCTGGCTCAAAGCAAACGCAGGCAGGACCGACCCGTAGGAGCTGTGCCCGTGTTACACCACCAATAGCTGGGTTTCCATCTTTTTCTAGCTTCGAACGGCCATCGTGTAAGTTACATCTTTTTCTTAAGAGGCCACGGTGTTATTCGAAATCCTATCATCTCAGGAGCGGTGAGTTTAAAGAACAGCTTGCTAAACCTCAGCATTTACCCGAATTACGCCTTGTTTTTAAGCTGCCTGCGCCCACGGTTTCACCCCCCGGAGCCCCAGTTCCATACACGGCGGCTCTGGCTCCCACGGATCAGAAGCCCTCTCCCTGCAGGTCCACGTGCCCGTGCACCACCAGAGGCAAGCAATTTGGGAAGCACGATCCCAGCCCCGCGTTCACCATGCAGCACTGGTGAACACTGAAATACACGGCATCTATGAGAAAAAATTCATGGTTTCTTGCCATTTTCTTTGCCATTTCTGTAATCGCTGAGGATAAACCTTTTAAATTGAGAGAGAGATCTGCAGGTTGAACATCTTGCTGATGGTCAGATCACTTCATATTAATTTAAGTAAATCTAATAAAAGGAAATACATATTTTTTTAAGTTTTTCTCCAAAACTGCAGAGTGCAAGTACGCATTAAAAATGTACCTGAAAGAGCCCATCTTCTGCATGCATGAATCACAGTATGCATTCAGGAAGCCTTTACAGTCAAAGGCTATTTCATATCGACACAACCCTATTTTCTGCTCATGAAATTTCCATTCTGGCTCACATTTTTTACATCAACCCAGAGAGCAAGTGGGTAAAAGGCATCCAAGACATTTTGAGGACAGATTGGCCATCTCGCGAAGGAACTCACCGCAGTACATAATGTTCCCTAGTGAGAGATGCTGGGGACCTTTCCTGATCAATAGAGCCCTATATAGCACACTTCTCATTTTTACAACACCTAAACTGGAAAACAGCATTTAATGGCTTGTGTAGGTTTCCTGACAAACAGCCACTCCACCTATTGTATTTGCTTTATTCCCTTTAGAACTTCATCTTCAAAACCGTATTTTACACAGACAACCTGCAGCCGGAAATCCAGTAAACAAAATTTGAAAAGCACAATACAAATGGCAACCTTAGAAAAGCACGCAAACACCCAGGTGCACAAGCACAGGCTTGCTCCAGCAAACATGTAATTTTTGCAACACGTAATATTTTAAGGCCAGTTTTCTCTTCCTCACTTATTCCCCCCCCAAGAAGCCCCAGCCCTTGCAAGAATTTGTTGCTTGTGATAAACCAGTCAGGTTCCAGTGGTGATTTCAGGGTATTAGATTAATGCGCACCACCCCTAACAATCTTTGGCTAATTAAATCACAGTGGCAACACTCCTAATGGCTCCGAATTTTGCTTGATTGCGAATAATCAGGCTTGTTCAGCCGGACAGCAGGTGGAGATGCCACTTGAGGTGCCCTGGGGTGGACATGGACCTTTCCCGTCCCACCGCCCCCAGGGCAGAGCTCGGGGAAGTTCACGGGCACCCCCGCCCCACGGACACCCCCGCCAGCCCAGCCTACCCGCTTCAGCAAGAATTGACTGAAATGTTCTTAAAATAGCGATAGGAAAAAAATCAATCGGTCCCAGTTTTTTCCTAAAACCCTACTACTGTTCTTTTTACAGTTTATGCTTAAAGTATTTTAAGAAACCTATAAATACTGCTTTTTAGGACTTTAAGGGCAGCTGGCCTAGGGCTGCATCCTTTCCTGGGGTTAGGCTGTGAATTTAACAAATCTTTAAGCTGAATACAAAGTTGTTTTTCAATAACTTTGCCACTGTTCCAGGCCTGCCACCAACAAGTGACTATTTCTTGATAAAGGGATATTTTTACCCCAAACACTGTGTATCCTTTGCACGTTATCAACGCTGAACAGCCAAAAATCTCCTTCCTTCTCTGCGTCCTTGCCGTGTCCCCCCTGCCCTTCCCCTCCTGGCACAGGCATTTCTGCTTCTGAAAGATGCCCGTTACATTGCCGTAGCCAAATGGGATATAATTTCCCACGTCTTTAACTTACCAGATCACTGATGACTTGAAACTTTATTAATGTCAACTTTGGATTTAAATGCTGTCACACAACATATATGATGCCCTTCGTGTAAAACTCAAGTCTGATTTTGCCGGTGGGACTTGGCTCTGTCCTTTTAAATGCCTGACCTGAAACCTCAGCTCTGCTAGAGACATCCATAGGCAATTTCCCTCTTTATTTATTCCGTTTATTCCCCCTGTATTTTTTCAGTGCTTCAGGTCACACATTAGCTCAGAGGAGCATTACAGTAGCAGCACCGAGTTTTCTCTAAATCATTTCTTTCTGCACAAACTGAAGAATGGTGATATTTTCAAATTCTTTTACAGCACAGCCTCTGTGCTTCCTGCCGAAATACCTGACAGAAACACCCTGCCCCTTCACGGTGGTGTCAAGGTTGTGTGCCCAGTACAGCAACTGGAATCGGACAGTAAGGAGGTAATTACCATTTCAATTCCTTTTAACTCAGTACACAGCAAAAAATACAAATTGTCATATCATGTGACCAGTGTTCTAAAAACACACGAGTGAACTTAACCTGGCGATGACATGAAGAATGTGCTGTTTCACTACAGTAATGGTTCCCAACCCAAAATTATTCAAGAAAACATACTTTTTAAGAGCAAGAGCATTTTCTTTTCCTTCCCTGCCAAATTTTGTCAATAAAGCAATGTGCTGTTGCAACAGACCTTCCTATCTACTCTTTTTGGGAACTTGGTTGGTGCTACGAAGACATAAATACATTTTTTTAAGTCAAATGCTCATTAAGACCAAGCTGAACCGGGGCTTCCGAATCCAAGCTACCCTGGCCACGTGCACACGCTCAGATTGAGGTGGAGAGTCCCTGACTCCTTCAACCCCCCGGTCAGCGGAGCATCCCGCTCACCACGGCCGACGGCTGCTGGGGGGCACACGGAGTCCCCGGCTCTGGCATGGGGGAAAAACATAGAATCACAGAAGGGTTTGGGTTGGAAGGGACCTTTCAAGGCCATCCAGTCCAAGCCCCTGCCGTGGGCAGGGACATCTTCAACCAGATCAGGGTGCTCAGAGCCCCGTCCAACCTGACCTTCAGTGTTCCCAGGGATGGGGCATCGACCACCTCTCTGGGCAACCTGTGCCAGTGCCTCACCACCCCCAGCATAAAAAATTTCTTCCCTATATCTAGTCTGAATCTCCCCTCCTTTAGTTTAAAACCATCCTTGTCCTGTCGCAACAGGCCCTGCTAAAAAGCTTGTCCCCATCTTACAAGCCCCCTTTAAGTACTGAAAGGCCGCAATAAGGTCTCCCCGGAGCTTCTCTTCTCCAGGCTGAACAACCCCAGCTCTCAGCCTTTCCTCACAGCAGAGACGTTCCAGCCCCCTGACCATTTTGGTGGCCTCCCTGGACCCGCCCCAGCAGGTCCACGTCCTTCTTGTGCCGGGGACCCCCGAGCTGGACGCGGCCCTGCGGGGGGTCTCCCCGGAGCGGAGCAGAGGGGGAGCATCCCCTCCCGCGGCTGCTGGCCCCCGAGGGGTGGCAGAGGAGGGGGAGCACAGCCCTGCGGCCAGGCTGGGGGAGCCTGGAGCACCGGCAGCGCTGGTGGAACCTGGACGGCCTCACAGCTGGCAGCAAATCCCCAGGGAGCGACCCGCGGCAGGACGGGGCGCCGGAGCGGGGCTCCCCGGGGAGAGCAGGGGAAGAAGAGAGGGAGGTACGAAATACAAAGGGGCAGAGGATGATGGGCGGGCACAAAGCAGTCTAAAATTTAAGGAACGCATTTTAAAGTGATTATTAATTACAGAAGCTTTAATAAAAAGCCTGGAATTGATTACTCCAGTAGCCATTATCTGTGGGGGTCTATCGATTCCCTTTCTGATGATCAGCTCTGTTGAGGAAGAATACGGCCACGGAGAGCGGCCAGCAAAGATGCCACACTTCATACTGCAATTCTATCTTCACATTTTTTATTACTATTCAGATGCTTTTCCTAATATGCTGCACTATGCCACTGCAACTGCACAAAACTTCACATTTTTATATTATCCTTCATTTGTTTCTGCTTACTTTTAATTATAAAACGTCAATAAAAAGATTAAACACACATAAAAAAAGATCACAGTGCGCGCCAGATGCTGAAACATCCTCCAGAGACCGGCAGCGCAACACCAGGTGTTTGTGCCGGACTAATGAAGCAACATTCGCACACAAGGGACCCAAAGGGTGGAGCTGCAGAGACTTACACTTTGCTTAAAACCTGCCATTATGAAGGCAAAACTGGAAAGATGTGAAATTACAATTTTGATAAGACAGTGGGAAAAAAAAATCACATATCTATACTGAATATATTATCTATACTAAATAATTTGGAGACTTAACAGACTGAGTTCAGGTCATCGCCATAACAATGAACTTCAATAAAATTTACTGAACATAAACTATGACCTAAGGCAATAACTAATGAACTTAAGGCCATCCTAATATATCTCTGTATCATTGAGTAAAGCACTTTAACTTATTACAGCTACATGGCCTGACCTCATGCAATCAAATCCTTTTGTAGCAGATTCAACCTGTGTTTTTAATATCAATTACATCACGGAACGGTCTTTTAACTTTTACTAAAGGAAGTGTTAAGTAAAATAGCCGCTTTGTCAGGGATAAACTACTGGTTAGACTCTCCATGTGAGAACTCTTGTCCAACAGGTTAAAGATGAGTATAAAAAACCAGAGCTTATAGTTTGGCGTACGTGCAGACTTTATAATTAAGGGAGCTTGTAAAAGTTGAGTCCTCCAGGCTTTCTTGTACGTACTAACTTTTCTTTTGTGACCCCCCATCTCTCAAAATCCATGCAGGCTTTACATCCGCAGCCTCCAAAGTATCTGCTTCAGCCGAGGCAGCGGGATGAATCCATCCTGCTCGTTCAGCAAGGCAGCGCAGGAGGCGGAGGGGAGCACGCCTTGCAGCTCAGCCTTTCTGTGCAGGATTTTTGGTAGGGAATTCTGATCTCGGTTTGTTGCCACTGAGAGTTCCGTAAGCCAGTACGAGCTTAAAGGACAGCACTAATGGCATCACGCCGGTGGAAAACCAGGCAGCACACGCACGCAGAAGGCACAGTGGAAACAATCTTCTGATGCTTTCAATATCTAATTAAACTGTCTTACTTAGTAAACCAGCATTTTATTCACACTATTTAGCAAAACGGGAGTTATCTCAATTTCTTCTTCTTCTGAATTTCTAATAATACTACTGAGAGAAGCTGAAATAGTTGAACAAGAGCCTTCCAAATCAAAAATGTAGCTCCGAGACTATGTGATGTATGGGGTTGATTCAGGACAAGGATCCATACTGTTTTAATGATAACATTTTAGCCAAACCAAATCCAGACTTCGAAGCACTGAAAATCTGGATTCAAATATTGCAACTTGAGCCCATCACTTTTCTATAAAACACATTTAATACATTTCCCATCAGTTAGTTAAACCTTTACCAGTTTAATTTCTCTACCACTCCTTCATGGCAACCCCAAAGTGATGCTGTCCTCCGCAGTTCCGAGTTAAATGGCAGAAGATCATTGGGAAAGTGTTGAGATTCTTCCCAAACTGGTCAAAATGACTCCTTAAGTATGTGCAAGTTATCTTTCTTTTTAAAAAATTTTAAACTAGATTTACATATCTATTTGATATGCAATATAAAGATAGGAGAAAATATACTTTAAAACCACCTACTGTGTGCACTTACACTCTAATTTAACTAAATCCATAAAACATACTGTTTTAAAAGTCCATTTAGGCTCCAGCGATACATTCTATCGGTTGTGCAAAGCACAATTTTCCTGCTCTGATTTAAATCCTAGTAATCCACATGTTCCAAAACCTGCCCTAAAAGGTTAGGCGCGTTCCCTGCCAGGACTGCTGCGAGAACACCTCAGATACAAACCCCATCTTCTTCGGACTTGAAGAGTTTAACTTCCTTGCTAATGCCAGGCTGAACCTGCGACAGAGGTGTCACTAAAGCAGCACGTACATCCGTAAAATCTGTGAATAACACATCAGAGATCTGTTTTATTTCTCTGTTTAAAGGACGATTGTCTCCCAGCACTGAATGCTTTAATGCCTCTCTCGTTTGCATCCCCTCGTTCCTCCCGCCCACGTGGGCTTCATTTCCAAGCCTATTCAAAATGATGTTTTCCAAGCATGTGCCACATGACTTGTTCATATAAATGGAGCAAATTAAACTGTCTCCACATATATCCTATCACATTTGTAGCCCTGATTTCTCTCCTTAACACGTGGCCAAGACACCGTATTATCTGCCTGCAGAGGTTGACCTCAGGATATTAGATTCTGCCACATAGCTCTCTTGTACTAAACCGAGGGGAAACACTTAATCACCCCTGCCTTTTCAGGAAAAAATCAACTTTAAATTTGCCATGATGAAAAATCAATAAACCAGTAATTGCTTGGCTTATCATTGCGTGGAGGAACAAATTGGGAAGCGAAGCTTAGCGTCCACACAGATTTCAGTGAAACACACCGAGTTTCAGGATCACTAAGCCAGAAAAGGAAAAGGTCTCAGAGTGATAATTAAATCTACTCATGCTGATTTTCTGCCAAATTTATTTCCCCAGAGTATATAAAAATGTTTCACTGCTTACTGGGTAGGCATAACTAATCAATTCAACACTGGGCTAACACACATGAGAAACAGAAAATGCAAATTCCAGGATGAAGGCATCAGGACAATACCCGCCCTAGCGCGAGCACCACCGTCACACTGATCTACCTATTGACTGATTTCAAAAGAACAAACCCTATTTCCTTGCATGCCGAAAAACTTCTTTTCCTTGTTACCTGATGTAAACCTCTCCGTACGTGCATCTCCATCGTGGACAGCGCGCTGCGGCGAGCGCCGACCGCGCAGCAGCATCCCCAGTTCCTCCTCCCCACACAACTGCAGAACATGTGCTTCGTGACAAGATGTATTTTAAATGGAAAATTTAAAAATATTATGCATGGTATACGAAGAGAAACGATCCAAAAATCTTACGGTAATTCAATCCAACACATTTGAATTTTTCTCTCGCAGCACATCGCATGCTTTATTTCAACTATTGCTATTACCCGTCCCAGCTACTTTGAATTTGGCTTGCCAGGCCTGGAGTGAAAATCAAGTTTGACAGTAAAATCCCCTTAAGATTTTGATGTCATTTTTTCAGGCAGTCCCGAATGGAAACACGTAAACAAAAACAAAGTAGAAAGAGCCCTTCGTTGAAAATACTCTTGTAAAAGTAGTGCATTTTTTATTAATAGACCTAATTTCATGCAGCAAATTAGCATAGCTCCAATGGAAGTGCAAATGTAATCAAACTGAAAAATTCAAATGAGACGGAGGGAGCCCTTTTTCTGTCCTTCTTTGCTTTTTGTCACAAAAAAATCATTTTGGTGTGTGTCCTTCAACTGGCTATAGGGACTATGGTAATTAAAACACTTAAAACAGCACAAGCCCCCAGTCTCTAATCTGGAGCTCAGGTCAGCTGTCTGTAGATTCTAATTTGTCCTCGATTTGTATTCATGACAGGAAAACGCTGCATATTTAACAGCAAACCAGCAGGAGGGGGCATTGGTGGGCTTGGAGGTCAAATAATTTGATTTCCGAGCAGATTACATGTAACATCCAACATCTAATCTCACACCTGATTTGGCAATAAAATTACAATAAAAGTAATGTTCAGACACCCTCGCTATAGGGTGGGGGGTGAATAACCACTCTTCCCGGGCTGAGGAACAACTGCGTTATTTGCACAGTCGGAGCTGCTTGCTGCAGCAAGGAAGCTCAACTTCTCCTGAGTGAGGTTACAGCGGTGTCGCAGGCGCTGGCTGCCTACACAGGCTGGCAGCTCAGAAATTTCCTTTTGGAGAGTTATATTTAAAACCATAAAATAGTGAATATTGGAGAATTCAAAATTTTTTGAAAATTCAAAATTTAGAATTCTCGAAGGGAAAAAAGTGGTTTTTTTTTTAAAAGACCTTTGAAAATGCTTTACAACAATTTACTGATGAATCTACAGACATTTTAGGCAAACACTCGTGTTTGAAGATGAACAGACAGAATAAGGTTCATCAGGCAACAACTGGCAAAACACAGGGCAACTTTTATAACTGGGCATTCCTTGCAGGAATTACACAATTTCGTTATTAACATTTTAACCAGAAGGGCTTGGGGGACCAGCAGGGAATCACTATGGACAATTATGCACATAATAAAATAGTTGTATGAATTAAAAAAAAAAAAAAACAATCAAACAGAATTGATTTTTCACTTCCCCCCCACTTACGCAATAGAAGCTAATCCAGTGAGAATTTAATGATCAAAAATATACAAAATTGATCTCTACAAAACCAAAAATAGAAAAGAAAACAAAACCTAAATCAGTCTAAAGTGTGCGAAATAATCGCAATACTTCTTGTACAAAGCACGGGAAAGCTGGGAATAGGAGAAAAGAGAAGCGCATCTCTGTCCACCTGAGTGGCACCTCCACGCAGCTACAGGTAAGCTGCGACTTACAAAGAGCAAATCAAAGAGGGTTCAAAACTGGCTACAGAAGCCGTAGGAGGACGTGAGAATGGCGACAAATTGCAAAAAGCTCTTTTTGCAAGGAAAAGATGTCGAGGGTACCCAGCAGATGGAAGCTGCGTGGCTGAGACGGGACAGGGAACACGCTCCAGCACACGCACCACAATGAATGCGAGGAGGACGAGTGTTCTGTTTGTAAATACATACGGGACATAAAAGCACACAAAACTGGCGCTTTCCATTGTGCAATTTCTCTGGATATCTCACATGGTCTTGGTATGCTTACACACTTGATAAACAATTTAATATGACTATTTGTTTTCCAGTGAAAATAAAAGATTTTATTCTTAATTGGTAGCTAACTCCACAGACAAATTGATGAATTTTATTTAACAAGCTTCTCTTCAGGAAACATTTTTTATTCATTTTAGAACAGTATAGCATCCTTGCAACTATTTCAAAGACACCACAGGACAGTTTTTATGGTGCTTATTAATAAATTGAAAAGAAGTTTTCCTCCTGCTTTCGCTGTGAGTTACCATTGTTTCCAATTCACCCACCAACCCTTTTTCTTTCCCCTTCGCCTTTCCACAGTCGCCCTTTATAATCACTGCAGGCAAAGCAATTGCTAGCATATGAGCCACTCACAATGGGACGTAATGAAAAAAACACACATGTATTTTTCCAAACATACGCTGCAAATTTGTGCCAGCGCAGACCCAATCACCTCACCCCGCCGAGCCTCGGGCCCCCCAGCCCCCCGCTGCGAGCCTGTCTCTCCGATTTCTACAGCAAATCTCCCATCGCGGTTTTGAAGGCGGCGGTGCAGAGCTCCCAGCACAGCTGGACGGCCCCGGGGCCCGGGTGCCATCTTGCAGAGGGGGCACATCTGGCTGGTTTGGGCCCTTTTTCATCAGAACTGCGAGTGCCCCTTCCCCTTCCTTCCCCCCTCGGACCACGCACACCCGGGCTATCCCGCTCGTCCATTCGCCTTCTCTTCGCTGTCGTACATACCTTCTCCAGGTGGGATTAACTTCAAGCACGAATTAATTCCTCTTAGCATCCCATAGTCCCAAAGTAAAACACACTAAATGGTCAGAACATTTTGATTTTGAATGAAACTCATTACAGCCAGGGATTCAAAGAATTTTCCCAAGTTACCTTTTGTAGGTCAGTCCTAAGCTAGCATTGGGTAGACATTAATGAAATACTTCCTACCACTTGGAAAACGGTTTTAAATTCTCCTTGCTGATAGATATTATTCCACTAACTCGGAATTTTCAAAATTGCCTTTGAAGCAGTGAGAGCTGCTTTAAAAATGTTTTTTCTCAAAGACAGAAAAGCCAACTTGGGGCATTTTAAGATAAACTTATGACATTTTACCAAGTTGTTTTTCCAGTTCCAAAGAGATTTCAATGCACAGACTCAGAGCTGAAGGGGGATGTCTGGGACCCGGGAAGGATGCTTTATTTTTCCAGCTGTCCCTGTCTCTAGGTGAATAACATCAATTCAGTCGTGATGCAGCCCGCGCCTGGGTCAGCGGGTATAATGCAATTCTGCCGAGGTGAATTAGTCCTGTATGAAGTCGCGAAGGATACACAAAGCTTTAACTCAGCAGAGCTCGTAACTTAATTTTGAGAGGCTTGGTAGAGATCCCCAGACCAGAAACACTAGGCACCTACTCAACACTAGCCTTAGCATTATTTCATAAAATATATTTCTACATACATCCCTGAAGCGCTACATTCTGAATACAGCACCCTGGTAATTTACACCCTGTGAAACACAGCTCAGAACGGGGGTCATTAACGCACCCGGCTTAGGTGACTGTTCCCCTAGTTACCTATTCCAGTCGCAGGGTCAAGCCCCGATCAGTCCCCGATGACGGTTAACGGTCGCCTGTCACACCCCGCACAGCACAGCGGCACAGCCGGATGACGGAGAGGTAAGGATTTGCTGTGGGTTGACCCCGGCCGGCAGATAGGCACCCCCACAGCTCTCGCTCACTGTCCCCAGCGCGACGGGGGACACAACAGGCAGAGAAAATGCAAAAAAAAAAAAAAAAAATTCTTGGGTTGAGATAAACACAGTTTAATAAGTGAAGGAAAGAGGAAAAAAAAGAAAAAACCCCAAGCGATGCTCACCGCCTCCCACCAGCAGCCTGACGCCTGGCCGGTCTCGGAGCAGCGGCCTCCTTGGAGGACAAGTAGAATGATTACTTAGGAAGAAGTTAGGAGAAGCAAAAAAATCCGAAGGAACTTCTACCTCAGCCCTTTCCAAGCACTGTGGCAGAAAAGAGGAGCCCTTCTCATTTGCAGTTCATTTCAATGATCAGAAGGGGAATTAAAAGGATTTCGAGTACCGTCTCGCAGACAAGTCAGAAAAGAGATCACTTGAACTTTGAGCCATCTGGAGCCAAAGGAGACAGAGACTGCTTCTCCCGCAAGAACACAAGCGCACGGGAACAGAAAAACAGTTTATTAATCTGAGTTCCTAGATTTCTAACTCATTTACTAAGAAGATAATCATGTACTCTTGCTCCACCTAATCCTCCTAGAAAGCTAAAGGCTATGCACAGCAGATGGAAGCTGTCTTGCGGAAGAGGGCGAAACAACCGTATTCAGAGCCCTGGTCTTATGAGCGGCCCTTCGCTGCAAGAAAAGAGGGAATTAACATCGGTGAGCCACTGGATGCTAGGAGAGCAGAGTATTGGGAACGTATAGGCATTATTTTTATCATTTCGCTAGGCTAGAAAATTCAGGGGGTTACAGATTTTCACAGCGTTTTATTTTTATATATATAAAATGTATGTTGTGATGCCTTTTTAGTGCAAGGGAATCTTTTTAAAGGCACAGATGGCACTTTGGGGTCTACTCCCTACGGAAAGTCATCATAGATTTCTAAATCCAGTCCCAATCTTATTATATTTATATAAACCCACTCTGCTTACCATGTCCACAAGACAAATTAGAGGAAGTATATTTTATTTTGCAAGTGTTCTGGACACTATATTAGATATGTTGCAACACATTTGAGGGATCGTAACGCTCAGCTGCGTCAGGGCAGCACAGCTCTGAAACACTGTCATTCCACACTTGGGACCTTTTTTTTTTCCCAAGTGTCCTGGATTCCTGTCCTGCAGACAAAAAGACCTCTTTCATACCCAATTGTCTATTTAAAGAGCTACGCTGAGAGCTTAATACACTCCTGATGTAGCTTAAGTAAACCCCATAGACTTCAAAGGCATCGAGCCACCTGCAGCGCGCTGCTGAGCTTGCGGGACAAGCAGTGGGAATAAACACTCTGCTTTGAAGTTGCGGTTGTCTGCGAACCTACGTTATCAACTTTTACTTGAGACACTTCTAAATTGCTCCCAATTTAGCCTTAATCTATAACGCCCCCCAAGCGTGTGCCCCACCGGCAGCAGGACCGTGAGGCTCTCCTGCGGGCACTGCTGGGCTGGGCGAATACGCTGGGGCAGCGGGGGCAACGCGCCTTTCGGGGACGCTCCGGGATCCATCCCATTTAAATGGGATTCAGGAGCATCAATGTGTCTGTTATGATAAGTTCTCGCAGTGTATCCCAGATAATATAATTAGAAAATTAACATAAAAGAAAGTGTTTCCGTCATATGTAACAATTGCCCAATACACTTTGAAGTGAAAAAAGCTTAGCATCCATTTCACTGTTTTTTAAACATCATTAAACTAAAAGTTTATTAAATGTGAACACCTCCAACCTCTTTCAAAGAGAGGAAGAAATGCAATTGATTAGTTCAAATTTTTCAAAGATAATTACATGGTATTTTCCATTTTTGTCAAGCACAGCAGGGGCTTCGGGTACAAGATACTCAGTAAGACCTGAACGTTATTCCTAAAACTGCGCAGGGCCAGCAGCAACAACTTTTCAGGAACAAAATAGGCCTATAATTACCAGGCACTTGGCATGAGTGAAAGCTGACTGCCAAATTAACCAGTCCTCTGAAGCTGAGCCTGACGGGCGGACGGTGGTTAGCAGCGCGCAAAGCACCACCTCACAGAGCCGGTAACCGCGCTGGAAGAGGATGCAGCTGAAGAGCAGAGGTGGCAATTTCAGCTACTGTCACATGTGCGAATCTGGGCATTTCTGGACTGGTTTTTTTAAGCAGTCAGTACCTGCTAGTTGCTTTGGCTTTACCTGATAATGCAAAACAAAATTTTTCAACTATTTTCTGGGGGAAAAAAACCCAACCAAAACCAAAAACAGATGAAGGGAATCAATCACATGAATTTTTAATAAAGATTACATTAGAGATTTGAAATACATACTTAGCATGCTTCACCGTAAGTCCCACACTTTGGAGCTTATTAAAGACATCTAAATCTAGAAACAAACAGGGGGTGGGAAATCATGTAAAAACGTATAAATCCTGTAGGACTGCAACAAGCTGAATTAGACCTGCAAAGTATACTTAATTTTCTCATTCACACATGAGGATTTAAAGAAGCTTGTTTGTATCTGAAGTGCAAATAAGCTTTAAATTGCCTTCAGAAATTATTGAGGCTGGAGTTCCAGCTAAAGAAAACTGGGTAAGGAAGGAAATTGGAGAAATTTGATTGTAACCAAAGAAACGGCACCTGAAGTCAGTACCTAAGAAGAGATGGCAACATGGAAACAGGTAGGATGTATCTTCCTAATCCAAAAATCTTGCTAACAACCTGTTCCAAAATCAAATAAATATGTAAAAGATTTCTACAAAATTCAGAGCCTTTGGAGCCCTAAAAGACTGCAGCAGCTCAGAGCAAACTATGGAATGGGAATTCAGGGAAAGAAATGCAAGCAGGCACCAGCTGTTTGAGATCGCTTGGTCGTTAAGAAGGATTCCTGGAAAATAAGGGTGTCAAAGCAGCATAAGGGGAACCTTGTCGTCAGGAAACTGGTGGGATTCTTAAATAGATGGCAGTGTAGTGGGGGTTAAACCCAGCATGTGCGGAAGGAGAATCAGGCTCTGGTACCTGGAAGGTCCAGGAGAGATGAGAAGAGATGAAGGCACGACAGATGCAAAATTAAAGTTCCTGTCTTTACCTTGAAGTTCAACTTGGTGTGTTCAGGGATAGGAATAGAGAGGGCAGACACAAGGAGACTTTCCAATACGATTAGAGAGATTGGAAAGAAAGATGATGTTTTGGGAAGACTGGAGGAGATGGCATAGTAAAATTGTAAAGATTGCCACCGTCGCCTTTAGGTGTTTTCTTCCATTTGCTACATACTCAAGCAACCTCCTCCCTTTCGCACGACTTTTCCTGTTTTAGTTTAGCCTAATGATTTTGTTATCGTATCACACTGGGAATTAAAAATATCTCAATCTCTTAATTTCTCCTTAAATTTCAAGCTGTCCTAAACAGCTTTACTTCATACCACTCTCCTCCATATATGATGTCCTGGCCCTAACCAAAATATGATTGATATTTGGGCACAACCGATTTTCATAGTAAACAAATCCATCAAAAGGCCAGCTCTGAAAAATACATGATCTCCTCGAACATTGCATCATCTTCAAACCTAGGTCCTGTTTATTGGGTGGTTAAAATATTGAGTGAACTTCCACGCAATCCCAGGTAGGTAGACAAGGGGCACAGGGCAGGGAGAATCAGGAACACATTGACATGGAGATTGTTCAGTGTGTTAAATAACAGTTACAACCTGAAACCTACCATCATTTAAATCAAATATGCTGAAAAGAAAGTTCACCACAGCGACCAATGTGCGACAACATGTATTTCTAGAGTAAAAGCACTGCAAGGAAGACCTTCACTATATTTTTTTAGGTTTAAGTCAATGCAAAAAATAATAGATGTCACAGAGAGTTAAATGATTCATTTTAATTTGAACAACTGAGAGATTTTCTCTGAGACAGGGATGTCTATCATTGCTGAAGTGAGAAACTTTGAGGCTCCATAGATTGTTTACATTGGCTCTGTCACGCTGCTGAAAACGTCTCTTCCCATTACTCACCGACATACAAGCAAAATACATTTGTTTTAATTATCCAGGCGATAATTCCACCTACTGTACTGCAAAGGAAAACTGCTCAGATCCTGCCAGCTTTCAGTGCGCTGAATTCCATCGAGAAACAGATTAGCTCACTTCATGACATCATACAGACCAAATACATGGGCAAAATTAACTGCCGCACTTACTGTTTTAATCAAGCAATATATCCAGCACACAAACCAGTGGTATTGGCTGGTCATAAGGTCTTAATGTATTACTTTGTCTCAAATTATTAGGTTACTTTAATGGCAGCTAAAATATTTTTTAAAATCTGGTGGAAATTGCTGGTGCATTTAGCAGTTCTTGTTACCGTCGCAGGAACGTTACACGGCGCGAGCAGAAAGCTGCGGTGAGCCAAAGGAGTGGCAGACCGGCCGTCTCGGTTTCAGATGCCCTTATAAGAAAATCACGCAGCCCCACTGGAACTTGGTCCCTTAAAAACGGTTTCTGACTTACAGGATTGTAGTTTGTTACTGAAGAAAAAAAATGCATTACCTTCTTCCTTTCTTTTCTTCGCTTCTTCTTCACTTCTCTCTTTAGCCTTTAATGCTTCATCTGCTTTAGCTAAAAAGAAAAGAAAAGAAATATAACAGCAAATTTTATAATTAACTAATTTATCTTGCAAAACAAGATTTCCTGGGGGGTTAAAGCCAATTTCAGATCCCTTTTTGCAGGTCCCACAATGAAGTCGATGCACATGAAAGAACAGAATTTGGTTCTTAATATTACTACAGTTAAGACAACAGCATAAATGGTATTATGGAGGGTAACTTTCGCATGCAATATTAGTTCAATACAAATCTCTGCATTCATTTTTTGTTAAGCAAAACTTTTAAGAGTTTTTTTTCTCAAATACAAATCTCTCCACCCTACTTGCCCCTGAACCGAACTATAAGGAAACAAATGCAGTGCACTTAAAAAAAGATTTGCTACCATAGTGAGTAATCCATAAGACCTCTTTTGAGGATAAAACAGAAACAAAACAATATTTTCAGGGATGCAGAGTTGCAGATAGCATTTAAAACAGGAGTCAAATACCTATTACTTAGTATTAAATTAGGTAGTATACAATTTTCTCTTCACTGCAAATCATAGCAGCAGTACTTTATTCATGTTATGACAGTATTCTTTAAAAAGAATCTTTTTCCCTCTAGAAACCTCTTCCCTTATTACTTAATTATCTACTAGTTGCTCAACTGCAGGGGTTTTCAAACACTTTGCTACAGATGTTAAAGAAGATTAAAAATATACAGCACAGTAACAAGGGACTATCAATATACTCTGTAAATTAATTAAATTTCTGTTCTAGCACATCATTTATTCCAAAGCATTAACGTCTCAAAGGAGCCATTCTCTTTTATTGCCATCTCACTGCCTGATGAGTGAACTAAGTGAGAATAAGTCTCTAATAGCATTATACTTGATGAAATATTAAGTTTTAAAAAGTATCACCATGTCAAAAGGAAAAGAAGCAGAAAGAAACAGGATTCAGAATTTAAACCAGGCCTTCTTATGTAACAAAATGACTGTAAACTGTGGCACAAACAGCAAAGGCTTGCTCAGTTTTGCAAATACTTAGTCCTGCCACCGACTGAATCAGCTAATCGTTCATGAAAACAAAACTCCGCTCCGGAGTGGGGTGTGAAGGGGTCTTTCCGACCCCGGTGCCTTTTTGCAGCCAGTAGCTACACCTTCTTAAAATCTACAACTTCAACAGTGGTGTTACAAAATGATAGAAGTAATTACACAGACATCTGTTTCCATTTACATGCTTTTATACATATTTAGACTACATTTAAAGTCATGAAATATTAAAACTTCTCTGCCAGTGAAGATCATTACAAGAATCTATTAAATTAGATAATAAAAACAAACTGCTAGTAACTCTAAAGACTTTTACTTCATTTACACTTTATTCTCCCTGGTAAAAGGACAAGGATAATAGAAATTCCATTTAAATTCAATTTTGGTTATATGTGTAATTGTAGATATACCCCTTGAGTCATGTAAAATGCTCAGCTTATGTTTCTTTCAAATTATCCCGCTCAGATTCACATTCTACTCCTTACAACTGTCTTCAATATGTATTAGCAGAGCTCATTAGGCTGAAATTTAATAATGCAAACATCAGGTGGATTTCAAGAACCTCCATTATCAGCACAAGATGGATTGCTTATATAGCTCTTGGGCCAACTGGGCACAATTTAGATTCAATAAACTACCATGCCTAAATTTGATTTATCTATTCCACTATGCTATTTTGTTCTTCCTTACCGATTTGTTGCTGCACAGGAACAATTCATTGGATATCTCAGTGGTTATCCAAGGCAAAAAATACTAAAACACACATGAAAGATGTAACTAAATTTCTGTTTTGTATTTGTTAACTTTCAAATGCTAATTTCCAACCCTTGTAAGTATAGTTAAAACTTCTGCCAGCAGAAACAGAGCCGTCCTTTCAAGTCCTGGTTAATTATATGGACAATGTAGCAATTTCGGAAGTATCATGAGCACAATCCTCTACACAGAATTGCTCATTAACAACAATTTAACTTAGCCCATAAATCTGCAGAGCAGTAAGTCTCTGAGCTTACAGGGCACCGTCCATTAGGACCAACAGAAGTCACTGAAGCCATGTGGTGCTTTAAGAATTTAATGCTAACAATTCTCTTAAAATATTTTAATTTCTCTACCACTATTCACTTACAAAGCACCATTAAAAACGCAGATTTATTTTGATCAAATCAAGTTGTGATTAAACAACATTGAAAGATCCTTACAACTTATTCCAACAGGTCACACACCTCAGTTCTGCGGACTGCTATGCCCTTACCCCGAATTTCAGGGTGTGCAAGAACAGATGCTGGCCACTCGCACTTAAAAGCACTTAAAAGACCTGATATTTGGAAGAGAGCTCAGTTCTCCTGCAATGCACTTTCCTGAAGCCGGAGAAGGACAGACAGCTGCTTATCACTCCCAGCAGATCAAAGAAGTCACTTCAGCAAAAGTCTGGTTTTAATTGATCCAGGTAGTTGGAGTGCTGAGATTGCTCCTGAAACTGGGCTTCCTGCATGGATAAACAGCTAGCACGACAAAAGCCCGACTGCTTACAAAGCTTTCTAAAATATAAAATAAATAAATAAAGAGGTGCTCCAGCTTGCAGCATTTAAGAGCTCATCCAACCCCAGATAAAATTACAGTTCTATTGATTTTTTTTTCTTTGAAGGATGGGAAAATGACACACGGAAGATGTTTGAGATGTTTACCTACACTAAAATAATAAAGTTGTGAAATGCAGATATTTGCTACTAGAGAGTGGACTATTAATACAAGTATAACAGGATGAAAGAGAATTTTAGTCATTTCCAGGTGTCCCTGATAGAAGTGCTTGTTCCAGCCTGGCTGGGATCAGCAGCTCATTGTGCTGGATGCAGCACAAAGGAAGAAGAAATAAATCCTATCTTTGCAGTGAGAATAAACTATGAGCAAAGAGTATGAACATGCTACTCAGACAAACAACCACAATGCAGAAGTGGAACAATATTGCTAAGTTACAACAAAGGCACTAACATTTAATTAAACCTAAGCTACATTAAGTACCTTCTGTTATTAAAAAAACCCAAACCAAAACACCCTTCATGTTTCCATACGCACTAATATCCTAAATCTGAATACGCTAATGTGTTCTGAAACTCAGACCAGCTCTTTAATCAGCTTCGTTTCACCTGCTTTCCAAACCTGACAGCCACGTAACTGGAAGCGGCTCGAGCCAGAGCTGGCAAACCCACCCGGCATCACAGCCCTTTCCGAAGGAGCAAACGCAACGGCCGCGGGTCTTGGGGAGCGGCGGAGGCTGATGACAGCCCGAGCGGAGAGCTCCCTAATGGAAATCCAGGTTGCCTGCCAGACCTGCAACTTCGGTTCCAGTTGAGGAGCAGTTATTATGTACAGATCAACAACAGCGGATCAATGAACGCGAGGTAATTCCCCGGGGCCACCATCGGAGGGATGAACCGGGTCTGCTCCTGTGCCTTGCTTAACCCGTTCAACGCAGACCTGCAATGCCAGCTGATCTTTGGCTTAGGCTGAAAAGAGGGGTGACAAGAAAAGAAAAGGAAAGAAGTGGGTAATTCTGCATACTTTCCAGTTTGGGAAAGGGAGAGGGTAGGTGTTTCTGTGTCTCCTCGATATTATCTATAGGCTGACTGTAAACTTTTGGAGATGGAATGAGCTATCAGAGATTAAATACAAGAACAAAGAAGAGCGATTTGGGAGCCACAGAGAAACGCTGGGCCATAATTCCAGCTGGTGTAAATCAGCACAGCTTTACCAACTTCATCTGTAGATCCCACAAATTATCCCACACTCTGTGTTACTGATAATTTTACAGAGATTTTCAGGTTTATGCTTAGACACACTGCCATTCAAGCAGACTCTTCTTGCTTATGCACTAAACATTCACTCAGGCAGAAATTCAGGTTCCTGTCCATTTTCCCATCCAAACTTTATATACTCACCTAGATTTTCCTCTTTAATTCTTTCTTCGTAACTAATTCTATTAATTCAGTCTCCTCTCCCCTCTAAACTGTTACTCCCTTAGAAAACAAAGTCTCCCAAGAATTACCCTCTCACTTAAGAAACTTGATAAAAGTATTTTAATAAACTACAAGCATTTAATAAGCTATACCCCTTCTAAATCATATGACATGTTTTTTGTTCTCCTATAACTTGATCATTTTTTGGTGACAAATAAAAACCAGGAAAGGAAAAAGAAACTGAAAAAAAGAACAAAAAAAAAAAGAATGAGCAATCTTGTAGGTTTTGAAAGGCTTGAAATACTTCACGCTCAAAACATTAAAGATGATCTTATTTCCTTACCAACATGGTACGACATATATTTGACATTTAACAGTTACACTACTACTTGGTGCCTTCTCCCTTCCAGCCAACCATCTCAAGGCATTATCTAATTAGTGTTCTTCATTCAAAGCCTACTCAAATCAACCACACTTCCCTCATAGCTATTTAACTTCACAGATTGCATGAATAGTTACGCAAATAGTCACACTGATGATAACTGATCATGAGAAAATGGAAATACCCGACATGGTGCAGCACCTCGTTACAGTGACAGAGCATGGGAGACTCCTGGGTGCCCAGGACGCATCAGGGAAGCCTCAGAAGAACCTGAGGTTCAATGACAATTTTGTTTAATACCAAGCTCCACTGTACCCTACACAGCTTTGAAGAAGTGACTTGTTCTTAGCCAGTAAGATCATCCCCAGATAACAGATGCATTAGAGAAATTTTTGTCAGGCTTTAATCAAAAGCCCTTGGTACTATGATTAAAGAAAAAGGATGGTCACCAATGAGCCTGACAATTTGCAAGGTGGAGTGAAAACAACCTTTATGAACAGGAACAGAAGTACTTTTTCTACTCCTTTTCAAAATTGAAATGTGCACGCTTATACAACAAAAATGAGATAAATTATTTTAAAATGTCCAGCCTAATGACACTGCACAAAGGAAAACCAAAATACCAGTGGTGAAATGCAAATTAATGTATTAATAATTTGAACAAGTTCCCAAGTGCAACACGTGTACCTTCAGCCAAACTCTGAAATCCTAACAATACCCTTGGGTTTCTTTCCATCCGCTGCATCCAGCATTTTCTAAATAATTTCAGAACCACCTCTTTAAAAGAGTTTTACTCAACCATCTTCCAGCTGCTGTCATGCTGCAACATGGGAGCTTGAAGCACGGGCAGGGTGCCTCAAGCCGTCACAGGGACAACTGCATCGACTTTACGCTGCCCATTTCACTAAGGTAGAAAGACAAACGCGTTATTAGATGAACCGTTAGTGTGGAAATGGTCAGCAGAACTGCAACATGCGTATTTTAAATGGTGGCACAGTATTTCAAGTGGTAGACTGTCCGGGATGATAACCTCGACAGGCTTCTGGCTATTTGAACTCCTGAAGCTCAGCCAAACCAGCGAGGACCCCGCTCAGTGTGGTACCGGGGCATCTCATCCCCAGAGCGTGGTCCCCGGGACGGCCTTTCACCGTGAGCTAACAGGCACAGCGACCCGCTCACGTGGGGGCGGGCACAGCATGGGGCGACGTTGGGAACGGCGCAGTCTTCCCGGTATGAAGAACGGTAACATCCCTCACACTTGTCGGGCTGCGTCCTTGAGCACAGCAAGAGAGCAAGGTGAAGGTAGTTAAGGTCTCAAAATGCCCTGAGTGACAACCAAGAGCAACAAATGAGTGTACTGAGGAGACGCATCATGCCCATGAGCAAGGGAGCAGGCAGAAGCAGACCGGCGCCTGAGCAGCCCCGTGTTTTCAGAACCAAGTATTTCAACCCCTGTTTTCACAAGGTTTTGCAGTAGAGTTCTGTCAGAATCCCTAAAATCACTGCTCTAACAACAGTCTGCATCTAGCAAATAGTTTAAACGGTTAAAATGACAGTGCATGCAGACATGGCTTCGAGCTTTTCCTTCGCCTAACGCTACAACTGAAATAAAAAAAAATAAACCTAAAATATCTTTAAAACGCATATCTCATTGGACAAAAAGTACTGTTTTAACATACTGTTAATTATACTAGTTACACATACGTATTATACTGTTGAATATACTAGTTAATTACACTAATGACACATTTTCTTTGCTGGCCACTTAGCCCTGCTAATACTTTTAACTGTCTAATCAGTTCAGGTGGCACTAGAGCAAACAGCCACCTTTAGCTTACCACGAAGATGTACAAAAACACCCTGCAAAAATCAATACATTCTGCATTAAAATATGCTGTCTTACTGCATGACATTATGCTAACAGGAAACGTTGGAACAATCTCTTTGGAGACTACATCTGATAGAACAAAAAAAGAAAGCAGCTTTTCCAGGAAAAAAAAAAAGAGAGAGAAAACAAATGGTCTTCACAAATAAATCATCTTCTAAATAGCATAAACGATGTGCATCAGCCCATCTCCGCTTGAGAGCCACTAAAACCAGTGGTTTTCAATGCTTTTGTAAAGACTCAATGTATGGATATCATCATTACTGCTACAGTTAGTTCTATGAGAAACATGTCACCAAGCCACAGAGACAAGACAAAGTCCTGTAACATATGTATGATATTATTTTCTCTTAATTATTGAGTATGAGAAAAATGGAAAATTAACAGCAACAAAAACGAACTTTAATTTAAAATCGCAGCAGTTTCTCTTTATGTATTTTGCAATACAGCGAGAGATTATGATTTTCCCCAGGCTTTCACTCTCAATTTCACATCCGTAGATAACCGCAGCGTTCATCTGCATTAATATTTTTATACACGTGAATGCAGACCTGTCCACTGCTTGGGGGTACTGCTTAAAAAGTCACCGGCTATTCGGCCCGGCGGCCTCTGCGCGTGAGCACCCGGCGGGAGCGACCAGGGAAAAGGGAAAGCCCCGACGGCAGCTGGGGTGGGACAGGGACCAGCCTCCCCCTGGCCGTGGGTGCCTCCGGTGCTGCTCCTGGCGAGCGGGACGAGCCGTGCCGCCTTCTGCCTTCGTTAATGAGGCTGGCGAGCAACGTGCACGGCTTCTCGGCCAAAGTCCGTTTGAGGTATTTATATTCTAAAGTAATTTGAATTATTTTTATTTCCTCAAAAGAGCCATGCTGGAGAGTATTGCTGAGCATGGCATTCCCTCTTGTGCTCTGCACGGCTACGCTTCGGTTTTGGTGAAAGCCGTACCTACGCTCGACGTAAATGAGATTGTTTGGGAGCAAGATACGGTGCCGGAGGAGGATGCTGCAGGCAGTCCAGCGGCTCCATCAGCAACAGCCTCCGGGGTGCAGGACCAGCCCGGGGGTGGTGGAATCGCTCGGGGTTCAGGAAGCACAGAGACGTTTCCCGACGGATGGGCACGTCGGAGCGATGCTTTAATCCTGACCAGCCTTGCGCTGTGCCAAGGTAAAATAGTCTCAAGCAAAGATGCTAATTAAAAGAAATCAGAAGAACATGAATTATGTCAAGGTAGAAATAGGGCAGGTGCTGTTTTGGGGGTGCAAAGGGCATTTCAGAAAGTGTGGCCCGGGCTCGTGGAAGAGCCCCCGCACCACAGCCCTCCCACCGCCGCCGGAGCAGGCGTGGAAGGTGTGTGGAAAAGGCTCAGCCCTGTGCCGGGATGTAATTTGTTTTACTGGTAAAATTAAAAAAAGAGGACTGTCAGAACACCCATCAACTGCAAACCGCATGTCGCTTTGGGGGGGGGGGAAATTCAACATAATTGTGGACTTTCCAACTCTTCAAACTTAAAAATACAGGCTATACATTTCAAGATGTATTTGGGGAAAAGAAAGCAGACCAACTCAAAAAACACATATGGACATTACATGTAAAATGTAGCCAAGCCATCCATGATGCTAATCAGAAAGACTTAACTGTTTTTTTTAAACACAAACATTTTTGCACTTATAAAATATTCAGTCAGCTCACATACAAAAATACAAGTATAATCCATTATTAATTTACAAGGCCTTATTTAATTTACATGCTATTTTTCTCTAGTATATTAAATTTATCAAGGCTTGTGGAAATCCTCTCTGCTGAATATTCATATACTGACATGTAAAGTTATCTATTATACATCCGAAAAATTCCAACACAAATTCAAAACAACTGCTTTCTCAGATATTTCCTTAGACAGGAGCAGAAGGAGCAGAGTCCCGTAGCTGCTAGTTCAAAACCAGAAGTGACACCACCACAGGCGTTTTTATCGTACCAGATTTATGCCATTCTTCTACGCTTCTGTCTTTTTAGTCCGTGCTAAAATAACGTTTCCCCAAAATTTAAATAGCACAAACATTCGGGTGCCACTAGTCCATCCAGGGATCAGGGTCACCCTGCCTTCATTTAGCACCGTCCGCTCTAATTACACCTTACGATACGCAGACACGAGAAGTCCCTGCGTTGCTGTCCGAAGCATTACGCACAATTTCGTTATGCCACTGACTGTCACCACAGGTACTGGAGACACCCGAGCGCTCGCCGCTCCCTGCCCCAGCGCTGCGGGTCGCGGTTACAAGCTGCCCGTACGCACGGGTCTCTCTTCTCAGCTCCTCCGCCCTCCCCGGGGAGGACGCCAGCGCTGCCTTCGGCAGGGCAGTTATCCCACCCGCTCCCCCCGCCGCCGGGGCACGTCATTTTTCACCCCGTTAGCGGCGTTCCTGCCCAGTTCCCTTCCCAGGGTGATTCTGGAAAGCATTCCCTTACTTGGGTTTCACGTCTGCCGCCACACGGGTTTTTCAGAATATTGAACATATTTTTGGTGGAAGATATATCCAGTAACGTGGGACTCGCCCCAAAAAACACAAGGAAAACCCAGATGTTTTCTTCCTCTTGTTCTAAGGTTGGGTATAACCAATAGATTTGTGAAGATAAATCCTTTAACGCCAACCAGGCAATTTTTCACGAGTTTCTTTTTCTAATTGTTACCGTTTTCAACACGCCGTTTGCGGCTTGCCTGCTGGAGATAAATGACACAGGGCGATGGGTGAGCACAGCATGAAGGAGAGAATATCCAAAATCATGTAAACCGTCATACCGCAAAATAGCAGAAGTTATTCTTAAGTCAAAACGGGTTAAATATTAAACAAACTTCTCTAGAGAGAGGGAGCACGTACATCCTTGTCCAGAATATTAACATGCCGGTCAGAAATCCATAAGGAAAAAAATACCCTGAAAAGGGACAAGGGGTGTTGGGAAGCGAAAGGTAAGAATTGACAGATAAAATTCAGTACCGGCAAGCGGGGCCGACCTCCCCAAAGACTTTCCATATCCCGGTTACTGCCTACCGTATTAAGACTGCCTTTCTCATCACTTAATGCTTATTTTCATCACTTTGCTTAAAATATTGATAATCAATTAGGGCTACGTCTGTTTTGCCACAGAATCTGTGTCACAGTCTATCAGACTGTCAGGGCCAATTCAATCCTCATTCAAAGTTAATTTTTTCTTCATAAATCTGCCTTTGGAGGAGTCATTAGGCGCAGAACATAGCCCGAGGTGCAATCACCTATTCTCTTTCATTAGCGGCAGGCAGGGAAGGTGAGGGAGATTATTAGAACTTTGGAATGATCACAAAGCAGCGTGCTGCCTGTCAGATCCCCCCAACATTTAATTCATCTCGCCAACTCGCCGGCGCGCGCTGCCAACAGTTTTAAATGGACATTATTCATGAACATCTGTGACATGCTGAATATTCTGAAGCGGGAATGATGAAAAAGCGGTGCCCCCCTTTGACTTGAAAATTAATTCTATGGTCAAAACAATTAGGAATAGAACAAACATGTTTTGTGATGTTATTTTTAGTCCTCCAAGATATTCCACTTAAAAAGCTATTATTTCAGAAATATAGGTATTTAAACACAAACGTGCACACTCTAGACGGGCTAGCACAGTATTTTATGGTACTGAAGAATGACGTGCATTTCCCTTACTATGGAAAAACAAGTCGTCGCTTTTCTTTTTTTAAGCAAGTGCAGAATTAGCTAGCTTCACTCTCTGGTTTGTTGATACGTTCCTAAAATGTAGCCAAATGAGATGACACGTTGGATTTTAAGACGATGCCATATTAAATTACAGCACGCTTTACTCATGGTGGACAATCAGTTGCAGTGATTTCCAAAATCAAGTCTATTTATTGCTGCTTCTCCTGTTAAAATGAGCATGCTATGGCCGTTATAGCATTTTTAAGGTAAGAAAGGCAGAAATGCTGGTACAAGAGACTGGCATCCACAGAAATGAAACAAAAACCCTACAGTCTCTGTGCAGTATCTCTTAATACATGCAAGGGTTTTAAGATATAGATACTTTAAGAAAAGTAATTTACATCTAGTGAAATAACATCAAGTAGTTACTTGAATTTCATTATGAAAGTCAAAAGAATAGTAATTTACATTTTTTTCTGTTATTACTAAGAAAACAGTGTTATCATTATGAAAACAGTGTTATCACTAGCAAACTTCTCACAGCCCCCATCATTCTCCTCCCAAAATATTCTTGTTTTCAGACTACAAAATTAAGAGCCCGATCCTTAGCGAATTCAAGCTGGCGCAATTCCACTGACTTCAATAGAGCTAAGCAAATTTACTCCAGCTGAGGATCTGGCACTAAATATTTATTATAATAATAATAAAGAAGACTTAATAAGCAGATCTTGGCTAGGTACATTCATCTGTTATTTACTGCATTTCTAATATCTTTCTTTCTCACACACCGTTTCCCACACACACGTCTGGTAAAAAATTCAGCTGAAATATGTTTTAACACTAAGGATTAATTGGCTTAAATTGCTTCCGTGGCTCCTGACTCATTGCAGTGGATGCTATTAAATATTGCAAAGATTTGCTTCCATCTCAGCAAAGGCTGTACATTACCAACTTGGACATCTTGATGTCAACTAATGTTTCACCTAAGACCCACACCCCCCAAACCGCAGCTGAGCTCAGGAAAATAGCATAATTGGATGCAATCCTTGTCTTATCAGATATTTAGTCTTGGAGAGAAAATTATTTCTTAGAATAATTCAATAATTTCAATGGAAATGTTTAAATGGCACCTTCTGTCTGAGTTACTTTCTTTTGGGGGAAGGGGGTGGGAGAGGAAGGAAGAGCTTGAGAAAGAAGACAGAGATGAGCTATATATCATGTAAAAAGTAAATAAAGTGTATTACATTAGCATCTTCTCGGATCACAAAGAAAATATGATGTCAATATTGCCAAACGAGTAGTGTAACCGATGAACCCCCGCACACCACCACTGATTTGCCTTCCCAGGTAGAACGGACGTGAGGAGAGGGTTCGAAGGCGTTGCGGCTGGGCACGGCTCCGCCGCCTGCCGTCGGACAGCAGAGCGCAGGGATGGAGTTAGCTCTGACAGGTGGTGAGCACCAAGAGATGGGGACAGCCACGAGGAGAGGACCTCAGGGCTGCTCTCAGCGGCTGACTTTCATCTCCCCTTCTCCCCTCCTCCTCCCTTGTTTAAAATCTTACTTTCTTTTGGAAACCACAGCGGGAAACTGGCGGAACGCACAGGGAATTTTAGTACCACGCTGATGATTTGGTTTGATGCTTGTCATGCAAAATTCAATGAGGCGGCCACGATATCAAAACAGGTTTGCATTTTAAGTTACAGTCTCTTAAATTCAATTGCAGCTATAAAACGGAATATAAAGGAGCTATCTTGAAAAGAAAAGAAACGAACATGTGGTGTTACATTGTGTACTCTTGTGAAAATACGAAAAAATGTATTACACGTATTACCAAATAAATTAATACCTGTTATTTGGATGAGAAGTTTGAAAACCATACGTGAAAATCCTGAAGAGCGCTCTTATTCTTGTTGGTAAGAGGGTGGTTCTTTATGGAAATTTATGGAAATCGGTGAGCTTGCTACCTCACAGAAAAAACCAATAATGAAAGAAAGATAAATAAATCACTTATTTAAAAAAAAAAAACAACTATGGGGGAGATGAAAATCTTAATTATAAAAGTGTTTTTTCCTATAATAAAACTCAAGCCAAATGAGTCAGAAACAAAAAAGCTATAACATTAATTAAAAATGGCTGTGGAACTTACGTATACAAAGCTGCTATCTTCTAACCTTTGTCACTGACAGACTGGTTCTTTTAATAGGATCTGGGTAGATCCTATGTCACTTTTGAATGGTCTGCTTTAAAAATAAACTTTGAGATTCCTCTAAAACTAATTAGAAATAACAAAAGGTAGGCAAGACTGCAAAACATACATCTGAAACTCCATTGCTAAGATATCAGAGATGCCTACAGTCTTGATGCAACAAATGCTTTTACACAGACATTTTTCACACAAATTATGGAAGATTAATTTAGGTTGTTGGTTTTTTCCTCTCGCTGTCTTCAGTGCTACCAGGAACCAGCCCTTTCCTTTGAGGATACAAAGTTTAATTCATTCAAAATTGTAATAAATGCGCATCTTCTCATGAGCTGAGAGGGTGATGTGAAAACCAATTAGAACCAAAAGCCAACACACGCTACTCTCCAAGTTCCACAGCCTAAACCCAGGAATTACTCGTTGCTTTCAAAATACACTACCTTAGCCCTGCACCTTTCAGAAGCTAGATGCTTATGAGGACAATTTCACAGGAACAAACGAGACCTCGGCAAGATCAGCGGGTTCCGCATCCCGCGTGAAGCCCCTTGCACAGCACATCTCAGGCAAGCTCTCCAGCTCCACGGCCTGTGCCCCGTCCTACGTCCCACCCTCCCAAGGAGCACTCATTCCTGATGGAACATGCCAGCCACTCAGGTCCAATTACCTACTCCGTCTGTATGAGAAATTAGCTTTATGTTGTACTAACCTCATACCTTCACAAGAAAAGTGTAACTGCTACTCCATATAATTTCACAAATAGATTGTTACTTTGGAAAAAATACTTGTTTGCTTGAAATATAATCACTAATAAAAATATTTAAATAATTTCTGCAAAAAAACTGGCAATGCGTTTCAAATACAATTGTCATTTTAGTCTGTATATTGAGAACGACAGTCGGCTTTTCTTTCCAGGGTTAATAGCAGAATTCAGCCTGACAGCTTGTCAGCAAACTTGAAAAATTCAGTCACAAAACTTAGATTCAAAATGAGCCCTTCTTTCATCTGCCAATTTTAAAATGTCAGGAATCACCACGTTAAGTGAAAATCAAGTAGATGACAACTAATCTGGCTATCGAAAGGAAGCAATAAACCATGAAGTACTTATAAGTGATTACAAGGAACAACACTGAGCAAAGCCAAACCAACCCAGAGCACCTTGTAAGGGCTCCGAGAATTTCCATCTCATGCTTTCGAGCCAAATAAAAACATAATGAATAGAACTGTGTAAGGGGCTCCCGTTAGCAATGCTGTCAGCAGAGACCCATCTACGCAACGGTGGTAAAAAGTCTTTCTGGCTTGGCAGTTTCACATCAGGGCTTACAGTAGCTCTTGAAAATAAACCTTCATAATATGTGAGTTTAATTTCCCTAATCTACTTTTGGGCACTGGCTCACGGCTACTGCTTAACGACCAATACTCTTTTCCATTAAGAATAATCTTTGGCCACTCCTCTACGCTGGAAACCACCAATAAACATAGTAAGATCTGCTGTACCACACAGTCCAAATAACAACAAATGGCAAAGGTAATTATCCAGAGTCATTTCCCTGGTCTTACTGGTGCACGGTCCAGGTATCAGCTGCAGGCAAATGGGTCACATTGGGAAAAAACATTCCCAGCTGACCCCAGCTAAGGCAGCTGGGGAGCACTCTATGGCATATAGAACTATTCCACGTGACCCCAAACAGGTGATGGAAACAACACCTACTCGTTAGAAAGTGCTTTTGGATACTTCCTAGATGAAAAATGGGCAAGCTTTGCACCTTCTCTGTGTCTTTCTCAACAGAGCCACTTACTAACAGAGTAAGAGTTTTGGGTTTCCTATTAAAGAACAAAAGTACTAATACCTAAAAGACAACATTTGTATCTATCTCAAAGACAACGGCTGATAATGTACAAATCTACAACTTTCTCCATTGCACAAAGATCTAAACTTCAGGATACCTTGTAAGATTATTTACATCATTATTTATCAATTATACAGCATCTTTGCTGAAGGCACAGGCAAAAGGACATTGCTAAAGCTGGCCTAATTTAAATTGCAGTTAACAATGTTGGAGCCCCAAAGCGTACTCAAATTTCCGCCTTCAGAAATAAAATCCTGTAACCAAAGATATAGCTAGAAAGGCTAACGAAGACACAGTAAGGAATTGCTGCTTAACCACGTCTGTTGAAAAACATATCAATTTCTCTCCTCACTCTTTTATTTGCAATGAAGTTCCATTTAAGGAAGAAGTAATAGTTACTAACTGTAAGTTATTAATGGATAGCACTGTAGAAGACTATGCATTTTTTAATGCCAGGCATTGCCACGCACTGCACCTCCTTGTGCTGCCCACCGCTGAAGCCCCGCTTCCCATCGCTTCCCCGCAGCTCCTGCCCCGACGCGCCGAGGCCGGCGAGCCTGGCTCCTCCTGGGCTAAACTGTCCCCCGGGAAGGCTTGACATCTGCCCTGGGGTCACTAGGGGTGCAGGGCTTTTAAGAGACATTTGGACAATGCTCCAAGAAGCCGCCTTGTTGATCTCAATCTGTCACGTACCCCATAATGACAATGCTGGTCCCAGGACACCGTGGGCTACCGGGAAGCGATGGAGCGTTGCCCCTTGCTGTACGAGCTGCCTTGCTGGGATGCTGAGGGACTCCACTGCATCAACAGGAGTGCCGCACAAAATAGCCCCCCGTACCCTCAGTCTTAGGCTCTCAAATGTAGGACACGTGATTTAAAACTACCTGAAGGTGGTACTTACCTCATCCCTGATATTTCCGCAATTGCTGTCACAGACTGGAATGAAAATCTCCTCTTCGGTGCAGGGTCGGTGACGGTGCAGAACATGCACCCCACCTGTCTCAGTTACACATTTGTCTTGGATTTGGAGTGACTGAAGGGTGAAGACATTATCACCTGTGTTTGTGAGAGCTGAACACGATGACTAAAATTACACCAGCTCAAGTGGTTGGTCTGGACTTACAAAGCAGTGTTTTAGAAGAGCAAAACTTCCCCATGCTCATAAACCAACCACAGGGCACTCTTCGCCTTGAAAACTGCCACCACCATTTCTCTGCACGACTCCTCCAGCTTGGCCACCTGGTCACCATCAGAGATGGGGATGCATTTGCTTGGGCAACCCAAGTTTTACTTGCAAGTATAGTTTTACTGTACTTCTGATTGTAAGTGATGGAAAATCAAGTAAAAATTCTGAGTTCCTGAAACACTGTAGACCTGTCGGAAGCCCATTTAAATAAGGAAACTCAAAACTAAGCCTTCACAGAAATTGTATACATTTTTAAAAGGATTAAAATTACTTTTAAAATTTGTTATTTCAACCAGTTAGATAGAAACACTGCCCTAAATGATGAAGATAATGCTTTGTTTAACAGATTCTGGAGCTACAAGATTATTTCAAAAACCAAAGGCTGGAATAAACAAAGATTATTCCTTCTACATAGAGAACACACAGTCTGGCTTCTTTGACTGTGTCTGAACCCTTGCTCCATCAGAGTGCCTAAACTGAAGAATATCAGGAGGCCCTTCGACTTCCCAGAGACTATTCAACCATGCTTAAAACTTGGTCATATTCTCAAATGCCTTGAATAACAGGAAAGGTGTTAGAGGAGAACATCATCTGTAGCAAAAAAGAGGGAGCACAAGTTTCTTGTGATGAAAGTTCTACAGGAAAAAGGGATGTAGTACATCTAGACAGCATTGTATAACAAATGATTTGCACCAAACATGGCCATATCAAATTGAATTAACTTCTAAGCACAAAATGACAATTGTAATTACAGTTATAAAAGCACAATACAATGCAAACTTAATCAAGAATGGACTACAATTAATATACAAATAACGGTGCAAGAACCAGGAAGCATTTTAGAGGATTTTTGAAGCAAGAAGGAACTTTGTTCACCCTACTCATGATAATTTTCCACTTTTACCATGATGTTAATGAAAAAGTCTTTGTGAAGCAAACAAAAAGGATCAAAAATGATTTTTTAAAATTTTTTTAAAAAAAATCTACTCTAAGTCCATAAACACCAAGACATCGTTAAAGAAAAAACTGTTCTCAAACATTACCATAAACAGTGTTAATATGAAAGATTCACAAAGACACTGAATGGGGCATTGGAAAATCAGGAAACGATGAGGTGGAAAACTTCTGGGTGCAGGCACAGAAAACTCGCAGGATTTACTGTGCATTAACTGCAGAATCATAAGACAGGCATCCAAAAGAACTTGACATCTGGCACCAAAAGGGGGAGTGTGTGTCAAGGAAAGATTTGTGGGAAAGACTTATTGCCGATGCCAACACACACTCAATTACACTTCTGATAGCCTTGAAAGCAGGGCGCGCAAAGCCCAGCCGAGCGCGTAGTTCTGCATTAGAGCACGGAACTCATTCTGATGGAAGAAAATTATGGGAAACTATACATTCTCGGCTTGTATCGTTAACTACTATAATCATTTACTGTACACAGCATTATTACATATTCCCCCAGGATAAAAGGGGTAAATATATTGCTTAAATATTCAGTGGCTGACTGTAAAATTTCATTCCAGATTAACCGATGAAGATGAAGAAATGCTGCTGAAAACAAACAATTTATCTTCACTACGCACAGCAGATCGCTCTTGGAATAATGCCAGAGGCTCTGTGGGTTTGAATTCAATAGCTGCATTAAAAGAAAACTACACCCCTACTACACACCGCGCTGAACACCACTGAATAAACAGTTTGCTGCAGCACTGCTTAAATAATTCAAAAAGGAATTTTGAGTATCAATTTTTTTTTTGAAAGTATTGTCTCTCTTAACGTATTTCAAATAAATGCTGTTTTTTAAAACTTGTATTAAAATCCATTAGAGTAAGTGGGAAAACAGAAAAGTCAAAGACTCAAACCCCACAAAGGACTGATTTCTAAGAGAGGATTTAAGAAAGATTTGTCATCAGTGAGAAAGTCACCTCCAAGGGCACGTATCTTATAATATACACATGCATTTACACTTACTCATCTGCAACCTTGAGAGATTCCAACTGGCTCTCGAAGTCTGGACAGCATAATTTTAGTTCAGACATATGTGCATCTATATATTTGTATAGAGCTATAACAAAGTAATAAATAAGCAGCCTTATTCAACATCAGAAATGCCATAAACTTTCTCCAATTAGATTGCATTTCCAGCTAGCTTTAACTTACGATGGGAGTGCCCTGCAAAGTTTGCATTTGCAGTTTACTTTAAGAGTATATTTCTCCCATTCTTGGAAAATGTAAATAATTCAAAATATTAAAACCTCACTAAAAGTTTCATGGCATATTACTACAACGATGAGGAGAGGGAATGCATGTTAAAGATCTTGCTGAATCGTCCGCAGTGCACCTCTGCGGAGGCCCGTCATCCATCATCTGTCGAGAAGAATACCGTTCTGAACTTACATGTGCACCTACATGACGTCTGTATATCCTTTGTATAAAATCGGTTCTTTCCAATGAAGATCTAATGATGGCGTTAATTCATGCCCTTTAATTGCATTCCGCAGGAACCTTATCACAGCTTCCAGTAGGACAGAGGAATCACTCTGGTAAAACTTAGGTGGCCTGTGAAAACTGGTGAGACTAACCCCGTGCCTGCGCTGGCAAACACTGCAGCACAAAAAGCGTGAACCTGTAAGCGAAGAGGCCGGACCCCAGCGCCAGCGCCCACGCCGGGCAGATCTCAGGGGCTGCTGCTCCAGGCAGTTAGAGCAGAACTAGTCCATGTGAACCTCACGCCCAGAACGGCTGTGGTACAGGACGGGGGTGCGGGCAGCATACCTTCTGAATGAGCACCCCTTGAAAGGAGCTCAGTCCGTGTGCTTCAGGGCTGTAACTGAACTCAAATGGGGGTGATCGGAAGAATCACTTTAAAAGCATCCTTCTGGTTCACACGACAGTGCTAATGAACACAGCACGCCCTCACAGAGGAGACGCTTTTCTGCTCCGTGTCCTATATCGGACAGCTCAGGATGTAACCTACAGAGTAAAGCTAAAACTCAGAGAAGGTGGCAAAAGTCAGAGGAAAGAGCATTTACTCATGAAATAGTGCTACAGAAAATCAGAGTGAGGTAATGGCTCTAAGGACTGAAAAGTGGACGTTCAGAGCTGACGCTTAGATATCTCCAGCAACCAGCCACTGAAGTCTGAGGAACCTTGATTCCCAGAACCCTTCTCAAAAACACTTCAGTGACAAAATTATTTAGAAAGAACAGCTCAATTGCCTAAAGACTTCTTGTCTTCCTGTATGCACCGTCCAGCCGCAGCACCAGCTGCTGGATATTTAACAGCAGCATACAACCTAATTTCTTCCCCAGGACAAAAAAAAAAAGTTTACCTATGAAGGGACATAAACAAGGTGTTTAAGGAAGGAATATGTCTCATAAGCATCTCTCAGCCAGAAACAAATCCAAGTACCTAACACGATCTCATCCAAACTCACTCCTTTTCTGGTCTAGGTGTGTGAAGCAAAGCCATTCTTCAGACCTGGATTTTCCTTACCTTTGCAGGGATGATTTGCACTAAAAGATATTTACTATGGACATTTGGAAAGATTAAAGTTCAGACATATAATTAAGCATAATTAAAAGAGAAGTATTTTCTTTTCTCCCAGCAATCACTGGTATTCTAGACTCTTTCTGTAAGCACAGAGTTGCCCTGAAGTCAAGGCAGCACGACGCCAAGTCTTTATTTCGAGCACCCTGAACAGAGATGCCCGGGTGCAGCAGCCTCGAGGGCAGGATTGGTGCCGGTTCCTGCAGGAATTGTTAGGGCACTAAGCACCACGGTGTTTGCTCTTTTGTACCTTCTGCAACGAGGTGACCAAGTCACCAGCGTTAGTGTCAAACAAACTACAGCACTCCTTAAACAACGTGTACGACAGGTCAGTCTCGTGTCCCGTAACACTTTTCGGGAGAGCCTCCCATTGTAAGAATGGGAAGAAAGTTGGGTTTTTTGGTCTTGAACCCTGAAAGCGCATGACAGGTCTCCTCACGGCAGAGATCTGAATTTCATGACAACACCTGAGGATTTATACGGGGTCTGCATGACCTGGCAGAGCGCGTGATCTGCCAGTGGACGTTTTCTGAACAATTCAGGGCTGCTAAATACTTTCACAGAATATGAAGAACATGAAGAATACATCCTACTCTTATCTCTTGTTTTTAGCACCTCTTCTCTTGGTGAGAGGATGGTAAATAATATTCACATGAGATAAACAAGACCGGAACCCTTACTGAAGTATTCCCGAGTCTGATACGGCATCGTTCGGAGTGCAGAAAGTAAGTTTCTTGTGCTTCTCACCGTATACACAGCTTCATATCGTATTCACTCTTCAAGACTATGCTCCAGTAATATGTAATATTTCTCTTTTAGATTATGTCTACCTATACACATTTTTAAAAAATCACAGCTTTTTTCAGGCTAACTTCCATCATGACTTCTTTTGAGATCATATCATTCTAAGACTATTTTTAAAATTTTGTACATACGTTGCAACCAGGGTAATAATAACCATCTCTGAAAAATACATTAACTGCTTTAATCACTATTTTCTTACTATTGTTCTTTGAACAACCCAAGATCAATAACAACCAGGCTTGAGTAGTTTCGAGTCTAGATGATAAAAACAGGTAATAAACCGCTCCCGGTTGAAGGGGATGTGCTGTGCACAGGTCAGCTCAAGGTCCAGGTGAACATCTCATCCCTGTGCCGGAGCCCTGCTCCGGCGTGCCGACTTCTCGCACAGGTCCTCCCGCCCGGCTCCCTACATCGGGCCATTGCACCCTATCGATCTTCTTTAAATCTCCAGGAATAATAAATTTCAAGACAACACAGCGCAAGCTGACTAAAGCTCTTTAATTACATCCCTGCTGAAAGGAAATCATTGATCAACGGCGTTGTGGGAGAATGAGCTGCCCCCAAACCGGATCAAAGCCCATGAAAGGGCTGAGTAGCTGCCCCATTTGGGACCCTTCCCGATTAGTGCCCATGGACAAGCAAAAGAAACTCTGCTAACACATGCTGCTTACCAGGGTTTGAAGCTCTCCCTGGCAGGTGTCATGCTCTAAGCATGGTTTTTGATTACTCTAATTAAATATAATATTATCAACAGATCTTCATATTGATCCCGAAACCCCCCTTCTAAATAGAAAATTAAAAGCTCTGAGGGAGGAACTTAGAGGCTAACAGGTAGGTTTAATGGTTTTAATCTTACACCAGCTTTCTCTACGTTATGTCTCCAAAAAGTACTATTGATTTCTTACTACAGCAAACACAGAATTTTAATATTGTCCTCCATTGGGGTAACATTAGCTGCTCTGTTACCAGCTAAATTAAAAAAAAAAAAAAAAAATCATGAACAGCAGCACACATCCACTTTTTTAACCAAGTCTAACAAAAATATTTAACAAGCTTAAATGAATAGTGAAGTTGGGTTTTGATTTCAGAACAAACTTATCATATAAGCATAAGAAAATATTTATCTTGATATAAAGTTTCTTTTCATCAGCTAGTGACTAAAAATGTTCAAATATTAATATCTGCATATAGCATATTCTCTCATCTACACATTTCATGTACATGATAAATGAGAAAATACTCATGACATTATAATAAAAAGAAAAAGTATTTTGAATTTTTTAATTTTTTTTTTTAAGTTTACAGTGCAATGTGGATGTTTCCTATTACCAGGATCAATTACACATAAATCAAATAATAAATGACTATATAATCCCCCAACTTTGTCCTTTAAAAACTCATTTAGCGTTATTATTTCTCTCTGGCAGGAGTCGGCAGCGCGCTAATAGGCGCGCGCTGCCTCCACGCCACATCTCTCCCATTCATTTCCTATTCCCTCAGGTGGTTCTCCTTGCTAATGCCCAAATGGCATCAACCTGTTGTTTAGCACAGCCATGAAAAGGCGAGCCTGCTGGCTAATTTACCAGGGGATTAAAGCCCTGAAACCGCTTCAATCTGTTACTGTGCCTCAGTGTAAAAGCCCTGCCCCTGCCAGTCAGGCTCCCAGGCCACAGGGAAAAAAAGAAAAAAAATCTCATTTTAAGAAAGAAAATTTCAAAGTGGGAGATATTTAAAGTAAAGCCTGCACACGCCAAATACATCAGGTGTGCAGTTGCACACGTTTGCAGCCTGAAAGCTAAAAACAAAATGGGAAATATCAAGTCTTGTGACCGTGCTACGGGGATTTTTGTGTTTAAATACGCTGACAGTGTGGTCGTTAACAACATCTGACACTTTGATAATGTAAACCATGTTACGTTGACTGCAGTGGATGTCAAAAGTTCTGCACAACTCCAGTTATTTCACCTAATTTTTTAAACATTTTGTACTCGTCTGTGAACACCTTGGCCGTATGTCCACGCTCGTGCCCTGCAGGGACAAGGGAGCAGGCTGCACCACTATTCCTCTGGCGACAGTCGCTAAAGCCCCGTTCCCTAAGGACGTTACGATTGTAAACTGCGATACTGGACACCCAGAGGATTGTTAAACTAACAAAATTAATAGTATTTGTCAGTCTTTGTGGGAGCAGGGCTGTCGGCTGTCTGTACGGCTGTAAAACCAGCTCTAAGGTTGCACCTCGACTTTCTGATGGCGCACCTAGGTAACATCTGCGGTCAGGATCCAGCCCACACCGACTCCAAGTCTTTTCCACTTTCTTCTTCTACCCTCACAAGTTTAATAAACAACTTTCATCATTTTTTAACACTTTAAAAAGCGAGTGCAGTGATTCATAACTATTTCATAATTAAAATTTTATGGCAAATAGATACAGCCATCAGTCATCCAGTCTGCTACGTCCAAAAAAAGTGAGATTTCAATTTATAAGCCCATGCAGTATTGTATGAGCTACACTGTATAAAAACACATTTCAAGGGAGTTATTGAACTGGGGAAAGCAAAAGTTGTTTTTGTTTTTTAAATCAAATACAGTGTAGATTATGAATTTGTTTGCACATCGCAGCAGCTCCATACAGTGACTGATGTTTAAAAAGAAAAAGAAATATTATCCTCTTTCTCCTTCCAGTGCTATACTAATAATGTTAGGTAGCATCTCTGGTACTTCCTAACGCCAAGAATACAGATTTTCTGGAATTACAAAATGCCAGAAAAAAAAATGCACATCAGTGCCAGGGGTTTCACAGACAATGAAAGCCTGTAAATTGGTGTTTGTAAGATATGCATATTCAGAAATATTTAACGTAAGAGCATGATACTCTGGGTCCCATTTCAATAAATTTGATTATAGCGACAACATGGAATTCTCTGACTGGCAATGAAAATAGTGAAATTGGTGGTCTACTATATACACACACATTTATGGATTTCCAAAATTTGTACTGCGCGTCCTGGTTCTCATGAGCTGTAGAATCCATCATTGATACAGACTTAAAAAGAAATACTGTTCAAAACATGAATCAGGACGATCTTACCTATTTAATATACACAGCCAGCTCATTTTAGTTAGAATGTAGGTAAGTGTTTGCAAATCAGTTTTACAAGTACACATTTTCCTCACTTTGTGCGATCTGTAAAACCTACTCTTTCAGTATAATCTTTCTGTGGTTTCTTTTTCTGACTTTATTTAATAGGACATTATTTGTTTAGAAATACAATAAACCCAAGTATTTTAAATAACTGAATGTTTCTCGTACATGTTCTTAAAAGCACTTTTTTCTTAATCTCATAAATATTCTACATCACCTGGGAAATAGCCTTCTGTTGGAACATACCCAGCTATTAAACTAGTTTTGTTCTACAGAATGTTCTGGTTTGAGATGCAGTGCATGCTACATGGCTTTCCAAGAAATATCTATTTTTAAGATAAAAGCTGACATCACATTCCACATGTTTCTGCACGTACCCTAGTGCCAGATGATAGTAATTCTCTGTAAGAATATTTAGGGATGCCCAAAACTCTTTGCAACTATAATACTGGCTGTCAACATTTGAGATTATTATCCACTTCTAAGATGAAAAAATGTCTTGTGACTTGCATGGAAAGGCTGGCATAAGTCTTCCACTGAAAATTTCTACTTGGAAAAAGAATTGGTTTGTATTTTCACAAAAAAAAAAAAAAAAGGAAAAAGGCTAAACACTAGACTTGCTGCTTCAACAAGCTATTATTACATGCTTCACCAGTCCATTAAAGAAAGTAATTTAATCAGTTTGTATTTTCTCAGTAAAATCTCATTCAGAGAAATTTTATTGCCAGCTATCTAAATAGTAAATACTTATTATGCTCTCAAAATGAGTTTTTGCTTGCCAAGGGCAAACCCATTGCTGTTATTGTAGTGCTCTGTCAGAGAAACAAGAAGTTAAAAAGGTTATAAAGATACCATTAACGTCATGGGACTGTCTTGTCAGGACTCAAAAGTGCTTAGTAATTGAGGGTTTTATTCAAAGTGTATTAGCACCCATATAAACGGCACAGCTAATATGATGCTTTAGGCTTTATTTTGTTGCAGCCCTGCATAATCACCTACAAACAGCTGAATACTGTAAATTTATCTGCTGAAGAGCACAGCACATTTTATCATCTGTTTCTAGGCTGAGTCTTTGAATAAAATGTCAATAACGTACAGCTTAAAGGCACAGACGAGGTGCAGCCAGCCAGGGCCACCAAGCAAGCTCTAATGACAACTAATTGGTGCCGGCAACGCGTCCTCTGCGCAGAAACGGCGCAGGGGAAGGGCACGCGTGGCGGCTTCATTCAGAAAAGTCCACTTCTCGCCACTGAAAATGCTAGGAATAAGCCTGTTCGATAAGCTTTTTAAAAGTCTGTCTGCACAGACACTGCAGCAGAAACCTGGAAACGGTACAGCCCAGCAGATAACACCCTTAATTCTCTCGCTCGGTCACTGCGGCGCAGCACAGCACCGCAGTAGCGTCCCGGGGCAGCAGGAACGGTCCCCCGCCGCCTGCAGCCCTGCTCCTGCTGCTTCAGGTCACTCTGCCGCTTGATGCCACCATCTATGGGGTTTGCCATCATCTGAACCTGGAGTTTGATGGCAAACTTGATTATAATTTATCTCAAACAAACACTTGAGAAAGACAGGGATCAATAATAGAAGTAAATAAAAACCTCTCTCCTCCACACTTCTGTTGGTGCACGAATAACTCTAGAAGCTGTACGAATTTTGTGTCCTGGCCCTCACCTCACCTTGGGTAAATCCGCTGCTGAACGTATACATCTATGTGAACACATGAAGAGTTACATTTCTTGCATCAAGGTCTACAATAGGGTTTTCAGAATGTATGTTAATGGCTAAAGGCATTTGATAAAATACATATATTTAATGCATACATTAAAAATGCATATGTTTAATTTTTAATTTTCATACTTTAAGCATAATTTGCTTGAATCAAGTAACATAACGTGAATTTTGTACTTCAACAATAGCTATGAAAAAGATGCTTATTATAATGAAAACTTAAACTGCCTGCAAATTGGAAAATGAATGAGAAAGAGGTCGGGGGGGGAACACAAAACTTTCCAGTTCCAATGTAATCTCTCCTCAAATGCTTATAGCAGTGGTACTATTGTATCCACAACGTCCTTAACCTTCCCACCTTCAACCAGAAAGCATGGTGTAGAAGAAAAGTAAGTTGAGGAGCGAATTTGTTTCTAATGTGCCCACTACAGACAAAAAGAAGTGTGTGGAGGGATTATCCAATGGTCATAGCAACTCAAAGCAGATGTATTGCACAAGCTGAAATTCTAGGCGTGTCCTGGTTTTGGCTGGGATGGAGTTGATTTTCTTCCTATTAACTGGTATAGTGCTGTGTTTTGGATGTAGTGTGAGAATAATGTTGATGACACGCTGATGTTTTGGTTGTTGCTAGGTATTGTTTACTCTAGTCAAGGACTTTTCATCTTCCCATGCCCTGCCAGATGTGCAGGGGGCTGGGAGGGAGTGTGGCCAGGGCGGCTGGCCCAGCTGGCCAATGGGCTATTCCATACCATATGACGTCATGCTCAGCATATAAGGCTGGGTGAAGAAGAAGGAGGGGGGGCGTTCGGAGTGATGGCGTGTGTCTTCCCAAGTAACCGTTACGCGTGATGGAGCCCTGCTTTCCTGGCGATGGCTGAACACCTGCCTGCCGGTGGGAAGTGGTGAATGAATTCCTTGTTTTGCTTTGCTTGTGTGCGCGGCTTTTGCTTTCCCTATTAAACTGTCTTTGTCTCAACCCACGAGTTTTCTCACTTTACCCTTCGGATTCTCTCCCCCATCCCACCCGGCGGGGCGGGTGAGCGAGCGGCTGCGTGGTATTTGGCTGCTGCCAGGTTAAACCACGACAGTCCTTTTTGGCGCCCAACGTGGGGCTCGAAGGGTTCGAGATAACGACAGGTTTGATTGGAATGTGCTAGATTGAATTTATAGCTGTTACTGCTGTTTAGCTATTAATTCGCAGGCTCTTGCGCTTGCCATGGGGCTTGCTTGCCTTAATGTGTATTGGAGTCTTGTGCTCGTTAGTGGCTGCTTTTTTTGCTCTTGCTGCTTGCTGTACTGCTGCACTGCTGATCGTCTTACTGTGCTGTGCCTGGGAACATTCTGATAACAGCAATGGGGATGCGCCTGGGCTGGCAGACGGCCAGGGCATCGCTGCTGCTTCTGTGCTGCTGTGCTGGACAGGCTGGAACTGCAGCGTGAACTCGAATTGAAGGGACTGTGACCTGTGGCTGAGTCCATGCGGGACAGGACACCCCGAGGCGTCTGTGACTGTGGATAAGCCCATGCCCAAGCAGGTACATCTTGAAGCGTCTGTGGCCGTGATTATGTCCGTGCCGCAGCAGATATACCTCTGAAGGGATTGTGGCCTAAGGATAAGTCCACGCTGGAGAAGGTACACCTCGAAGCATCTGTGGCTGTGGATAAGTCCATGCTGCAGCAGGTACACCTTGAAGTGTCAGTGGCTGTACATGAGGCCATGCTGGAGCACCTCAAAGCATGTGGCCGTGGATAAGCCCATGACAGGGGAGGTACCCCCCTGGAGAGATTGCAGCCGTGGGTAAGGCCATGTTAGAGCAGGTTTACTTCTGAAGGGACTGTGGCCCATGGAGAAGGCCACACTGGAACTGGTGCACCTCGAAGCGACTGTGGCTGTGGACAAGCCTGTGCCGCAGCAGGTATACCCCTGGAGAGACTGTGGCTCATAGGTAAGACTCCACTTGGAGCAGGTACACCCTAAGGGACTGCAGTCTGTGGATAAATCCAAGCCGGAGCAGGGGCAAGGGGAGGAGTTCATTGCAATGTTAAACCCTATGGTCTGGCCCAAAGGGACCAGGGGTGGAGATTGTAATGGATATACCTTTAAATTGTTGTAACCCATGATTTGAGTTGCATGTTATAGGAATTGCTATAGCAGGAACCACCTGAACCAACGGAGGACAAACTTTACAAGAAGCAGCGCAAGTGCAGCAGTGACCCGACCTGAGCTGGCTTTGGTGCCCAGTAACTCCATGCAACACACCACCTCTGCTGACCTGAGTGACCACCATAACAGATGGAGCCCGAAGTCATGGACTAAATGAACGCAGTGGACATTTTGTGGACATTTATGGATATTTTATGAACATTTTACAGGGGTGGTCCATAGACTAAGGGAATGATATCTGTGTATTATATCAAAGGATGGGAAGGGGGATGGTGGGTAATGAGAATGTATTGGATAGTGTGGGACCTGAGCATGATGTAAATGGTATGGAATAAGGGGTGGATACTGTCCTGGTTTTGGCTGGGATGGAGTTGATTTTCTTCCTATTAACTGGTATAGTGCTGTGTTTTGGATGTAGTGTGAGAATAATGTTGATGACACGCTGATGTTTTGGTTGTTGCTAGGTATTGTTTACTCTAGTCAAGGACTTTTCATCTTCCCATGCCCTGCCAGATGTGCAGGGGGCTGGGAGGGAGTGTGGCCAGGGCGGCTGGCCGAGCTGGCCAATGGGCTATTCCATACCATATGACGTCATGCTCAGCATATAAGGCTGGGTGAAGAAGAAGGAGGGGGGGCGTTCGGAGTGATGGCGTGTGTCTTCCCAAGTAACCGTTACGCGTGATGGAGCCCTGCTTTCCTGGCGATGGCTGAACACCTGCCTGCCGGTGGGAAGTGGTGAATGAATTCCTTGTTTTGCTTTGCTTGTGTGCGCGGCTTTTGCTTTCCCTATTAAACTGTCTTTGTCTCAACCCACGAGTTTTCTCACTTTACCCTTCGGATTCTCTCCCCCATCCCACCCGGCGGGGCGGGTGAGCGAGCGGCTGCGTGGTATTTGGCTGCTGCCAGGTTAAACCACGACAAGGCGCTAGAAAAAGCAAGAAAAACCAGCACCTCTCATCGTCTGCCATGCTGTAACAACCAAAACATAGTTTGGCACTGCAGGACAGGCTTTAAAAGTACATCCTTTCATGGACTGAGCTCCACCACCTGCCGATCAGAATGGCAAAATGCCCTTTGACTTTTTCTTGCATAAAAGTCCCATCAACAGAAGTACGTATACAGCTACAGCAGGAACAAAAATGTCACCAGGTATGGTGAAAAATACCACCAGGACTGGAATGTGCAAACCAACATTTCAACTCAACATCAAACATCGGGACAAGGTATTTTAAACTGAGACTTGAGACATCGTTAAGTACTAACGGTACTGCCGAAGCAAAGGAGCACAGGCTATTCTCAAGTTCATATTTACAGCGAAAGGAAAAAAATTACATTCCCTTACTGAAACACTTGCCCAACGTCATTGCTGAAGTCTAAGTCGGTCAATCAGAGGTTTTCTAAGAGATGTCATCAGTTTCAAGTGTCATTCATAACAACCTCAACTCTCTCATTGAGGTCTAGAGATTTCCTTTGCCAGGCATACAACGTTGACAGAAAGACAACTGATTTTCAGGTTTTCTTCAGGAGCAGAGGACACTACGTCATTAGCTTCGGCAGATCTAATATGACCAGTATTGAAACAATCATGACAGATTTTGATAAAGGTAGGTGTTTCAGAGAAGTAGGCAGGAAAAGAAAGACGACACATGACATGGAGGTACTGCAGGTTTCCCTACACAGTGAGTGAAAAATTATTCTGGCTAAATTTATGTTTCATGGAGAAGAATTTGACCACCACCCACAGGGAATAATTGCACTTCTATAATATAGCCCAGGATGAACAACTTAATATATTGTAGGATGATGACAGCACGACATCCTATTAGGATTATGTGACTATTAGAACCTGCTTATTGCAAATTCACTGAACTGACTATTTGGGCTAAAATTTTACATGCCTAGTGTCCTTCAGTTGATTTTTCTGGTTTTTGTTTTTCTCTATTTTGCTTTGAGAAGGGAGGTAAATTATCCATGCATAACCGTTTCTGAAGATTGGGATAAGGGCAGATGTTTTGTCTATGTAAAACATATTGGGGATCTTCTCTTTAAGCAGTCCTACAGCCCCGCACATTTGTAAAAGCACCTGGGATGCAACACGTCCCCATGAAATTATACCTACGTTTGCTCAAGCTGCTAACCTACGAAAAAGAGATTACTGGGGACATACGCAAACCGCTGTAGCTAAATTCCCTCAGATTTCTTCTCTGAGGAGGCTTAAGCCCAGAACTGAAAAACAAAGCTGAACTTTCTGAACGAGGCCAGGCCAAAAGCTGCAAGGAAGGGGGATTTCTCCCAACTTTTAACTGCTTTGTACTGTTTCACTCTTCCACAGCTTATTTCCTTTCCCACCTTAGTTTTACCCACTCTTCAAACCAGAAAATCCAGAAACAAAGTGTTACTGCAAGTTAGGAATATACCCGAGCCAAAACCAGAGTTGCAGATGGGTACGTCAATGCAACTGAGAAGAGCAGAAACAATTTCCAGGATGAAATTCTGCTGTGTATTTCCAAAAAGCAACTGCTCATGTTTCATATTTTCTTATTGACACCCTAATTAATAGAAACACTGCTAGGAATACCATTTATAGCACTGCAGTTTCATTGAAATAAGCTAGTAGGCACAGGTTCAACTATTATCAGTTTTCAGTGCAAGTTCTTTCTACTAAAAACCTTGATAACATAAGCAAATATAGACATCGTTGCCTTCCCCCTCTGCTTCAGTGTTGTATAAATACATAACAACATAACGGACACTTTATTTAATGTCCACTGACTATAGTTAATGACCCTCACCCTGGACACGGCTCCATTCCTATGGAGCTCCGCACTCGGCTGCTCAGCTCATGCAGGACCAGTTCAGGGTTTCAAGTACTTGTTCTTTTACAATGTAAATGTGAAAAACCCTTGTTTCATAAAGAACTGAGAAATCCACGACGGAGTCTTCCCTTCATGTTTTCTTGCCTTGAGTTGATAGCAACGGAATCACAATTTCATCTTGCTCAAAGAGGCTCACCATTATAAAATCATTAACGTTTTTCAGAGAAGACTCTCCAAGGGCTTAAGATCAACAGCATAAAATGCTGAAAACCTTTAAGACAATACTCTGATTAAATTGTTGCATTGGGTATTTTAACAACGTGAAGGGATACATGATGGCTTAAACAAAGAAGCCTGCCCAGAAATCTTAAATAATAAATTACACTGTAGCCATAGAGAAGAGCAATGGAAAGGGAACTGAAGGCAGGATCTGACAGAAAAGCATACAACTTCATTGTTCCCATTAGCTGTGTTTTGAAACACTTTTTTTTTCTTGCTAGGGTAATCAATACAAGTGATATGGCAAAGGACACAAGTTTTCATTACTCTTGCCTTTTATTAAAGACATCATTTTGCCCTTTCCCATGTATCACAGTGCAATTCTTTAATAAGGTTGTGGCAACATGGCTGAAATAATTGTCTGCAAATTTAATTCAGTATGAACTTTCCTTGCTTTTGCATATTGATTCGCATTTGGAAGAGTGTTGAATGAACATGTAGCTTTTCATTTAAAAAAAGAAGGCTAGAGAAATATATGTGTGTGTGTACACATACGGTTTACATCTGCCAATACACCGTTCAAGTAAATAATAAACACTGTCTCTACCATTTTATCATGGAGCTATAACTGTTCTTAAAAAGCGTGCAGGGCAATGCTTTAACTCACATCTCAGCCTCCCTCTCCCTTTCACACTCTTTGCTTTAGGATCAAAAGGAGATTGCTGGTGCTTGCTCAGGCCTCCCTACACAGCTAAACGCCAGACAAGGAATTAGGAGTTTTAAATGCTACAGGCAAATATAGCTCTAGGCAGTCAGTGTAAATTTATTCATCATGTATTTGGGAGATTTTTTTTGAATAAACTCTCTGAATGCACTCTTCAATGGTTATTACACGAAGCCCTCAGAGTAGACCATGCAGGTACTTTTTTCAAAGGGGAAAATACGCATTTGTCTTTAGAAAGAATTATTAATACATATAATATACACTTGAAGTAGCTGAGAGACCGGAGCTGTATTCAGTCTCTGAAACAATTCTTTCGAATGAGTTAACTAGGATGCTGCTAGAGGGTAAAAGTGCGTTTCATTGCCAGGACGGGCAATATCTACCACAGCAATACCTACCACTGAACACAGCAACCCCCCCACCCTGTTCTGAGTTCATTCTGTTCTAACTCCTACTATCAGTTTGGTATGATCAGGCATATTACCGCCTAATTTGGCATGTATGGAAGCAATGCCACTTGTCTAAAGAAAGAGACATATTATTTCTTCTGCGAAAAAAATCTTTATGCCTGTTTTTTCTTTTCTCCACGCCTCTGACACATTTTTGTATTTTTCTCCAAGTACATTTGCATGCTTTTCCGTTTAAAATCAAAACCATAAGTAAGTTCTGATATCTACAGGTAGCAGCATCCAATGAACACAGGTAGTGTTAGCTGTGAATTGTGAAGGTCATAGAGCATGGGTTCCCTCCCCCAGCCCCAAAATGAAGTCCTAGAACCAAAGAAGTGAAACATCAGATGAAGTTCCTGGTTGTACTGCAAACATCCAAGTGATCCAGGAAGACCATCATCATTTAAAATAGACATACAACTTGTATGCTTCTTACATCTCAGAAAACAAAATAAATTGTCTTGGTGAGAACAGAAAACAATTTTGTCTCCAAAGACTGCATTTTCATAGTGTCATATTTTCAAAAACAACAGTTTCTCAAAATACTGAGAAAGCATCGACTGTTGAAGATATCTGTTTTCCAAGAAATGAAGGGAATACTTGATCTACCCTTTTGTACAGAGCCCATATTAATTACATTTTAAAAGAGCAAATTAAAAAAAAAATCATTTTAGCTATCTAAAACCGAAAAAACCTCTCAAAATAATAGTATTTATAGCATTTTGGAATATAAAGCCATCTTATTATTACAGAAGTTTACCTTCAAGTCTACTTTTCAAGAGCATTCTTGTAGGCAGAAAATATTGTCATATAAAATCCTGTCAAAATGACCAAAGTAACCAAACACCCCCCCATTTTTTTAAATACAGATATTACAATTTCATAAAACAAAGAAGTATACAAAAGAAAAACAATAATGCCTATTTTTATAGAAATTCTTACTCCTAAGTATGAGAATTTCTCTAAAGTCACAGAAAAGTTCCTATCAAATGATAGGTGGTCATCCTTATAAAAAGCCTTATACAACTGCACCACTGCGGGGGGGGAAACCTTTGCAAAACATCCACTACTATATTTTAAGATTTATTCCATCAACGCCTCATAATCATCTCTAAATCTAATGGGACACAAATGCATTTCATCACAGATGAAAATCTTCAGCGACTGCTAAAATGAAAATCAAAAAATTATTACAATCTACTAGTTTGGCTTGCAGGATGCATTAATCAGAAATCATAATAAATCCACATGCTTCTTCAGACTGCACATTAGTCAAACAGTTTTGTATGATAACGACATTGACTAATGGGCTCAGAGTTAGAAGGGTCAATCATAAACTCATCAAATGCTTCATTTAATTTCTTAATTTGGACAAACACAATTTGTTTATGGGAAAGATATCAGGTGTTCTTGAATGAATAATGGCTATGAAACCAAACTCCATTAATCAGCTGCTGATTACAAATGACTCAGAGATTGTTTGTTCTAATTTCATTCATTTGGGTCAACAAAGAAAACATGAGCAAACGAAACCACTTGGAGAAAATGGCACACTTAGTTCTCCATATTTAATAAAGTTGTGATAAATATTCTTTCAATAACTGTAAACCAAGAATTTTATTACCCACATTAAATACTATTCTTGGTTCAAGTGAAAAAATTAATATATGATTTACAAGAAGATCATGTAGACACGGAACAAGGCCTTCAGGTGCTGGACAACTGTACTCGGAATTCAGAGCAACGTGCTTGTATTTCAGGTTTTCCTGAAAGGATGAATGTGAAAAGCACAAAAATGGCAGGTTTTGATTTCCACTTGCTGTGAAATATTTCAAGAAAATGATGCAATTTAACATCTTCAACAAGTAGGCAAGTGAGCTTAGCAGAACCGACGCTGAACTAAGAGGAGAAAAGGCCCGTGGACCTGCATATACCAAGATTCACAAATTCCTGCTGTCTTTTCCAGGCTTTAAGATTTTTAAACCCAGCCTGTATTTCTGCATGCCATTAACGTTCAGGAATAATTCTGCACTTTGTTACTGTGCAGAGAAACAAAAGAAGTTTTTCAAGGTTTGTTTGCAAGAACTGGGGCTGTATTCAGGAGGAGCCGTCACCGACGTCGTTAAAGACACCACACTCAATTTGAACTGCCCACCAGCTTCGGCCACGCACGTCATGACCAGGTCTCACCTCGCTCCTCTTGCCGAACCCCACCTGGAGCTTGCTGCTCCAGCTGCCCCGTGGTCCCCAGGCGTCGCACGACCGATTCCCCAGCTCAGTCCAGTCCCCGGACCCTTAGGGCTGCACCCGTGTCCCAGTCTGAACCACGGCGTGCAGACCCCTGCAAGCACACAAACTTTCCAGCACCACTTCTAACTGTACCTGACAGCCACCTCGGAGCGGTGCGAGAGGAGGATTTCCTCCGATGGCATCCTACAACCCAAAGATCGTCTCTTGGCGGAGACGCCTTCGTGTTCCTCTGCTCCGTGCAAACCAAACAAGTTGTCTAAACCCTCTAAAACCCACAGAAGTGCCCAGGAGGTTTAGCCGCCAGGCAGCAGGCACCAGTGATACTTGAAGTTGCTTAAAGCAAGACTGGTGGATGTACAGGCATTTCATTTCAACTGGGATTTTGAGACAGAATGGGCTGCACTGTAGAGCATCAACATTAACTCCATCATCCAACTTCTCTTAAACATAGAGCATTTTGTGCAGTAGCACCGAAAAACAGAAATACTCATCTTTGATTAAAAGCCTGCCTTTTTCTATGAGTATATACTTAAATACTATAAAGATAATTAATTCTGTATCTGCAGTTCAGGTACATTTGCTTCACACATAGTAATCTGTATTTCTGGACAACCCTGAAGTTCTCTCCCAGTGAAAAAATAACAGCAGATAGGGCACTAATTACTAATTACAACTTCTCACCTCAGTCTGGAGCTAAGGAGGAAATGAGGATAACATGGTCACGCATGAGACCAAGTTCTGGGACATGGGCTTCATTCCCGCTTGTCGCGAATGAGTGCACCACCACGCTGCTCCGTCACGGACTGCCCGTGACTGTTGGTAAGTCATTGACACTCCCTGAAACCGTTGCTCTACTGCAAAAGGGCACTGTGATCTAAAATCCATTGATAGATAAGGAGTATTTATCTATTAAATTATAGGAGCTGGAGCATGAGCAGGGCCTCCTATAATTACCTCCACACTCGAAAACGCAGGATGCACCGTCATGACGGCGAGAAGGAGCAAGGACATTTTATTTCTTTTCCACCTATTTCTCCCTTCAGCAAGCTGAGTGAGAGATTCCGGCACACTTCACATCTGGAAATGAGACGGAGAGGCACTAAACATTTAAACACGCAATTCCTGCCCACCAGCCAGAGCCAGTGCTGCTGAGCAGATCGAGCACTTTAAAGCCCTTTTCTGGGCATTCATGCTATAAAATCCAGCCAAGTGCTCTCCAGTTTCACTTGTAGAAAATCTAAACTGAAGGGTGGTAAACATCCAAAGATTTCCAGGGTATACTGTCATAACATAGCTAAGGGGCACACATTCTGGCTAATGCTTTAATGACCACATACCACAACAGGCACCTATAGAGAGAAGATGGCGCGACAGATCGGGTAAAACATGAGAAACAAATACTTTGCTATCAATATTAAGACATAACATTTCTCAAAAGGCATGCTTAAACAGAAACTAGCCGCACAACCACATATGGTTTCTGCAGCCAAAACAGTGTGTAATTAAATTAAACTGGGCAAAGTTGCTAAATGTGAATTGATATAAAACTTAAGCTCACTGAAAAATTGTCTTTGACTTAAGATCAATAGCAGGACTGAAAGATTCATCTGCACATAATTAGCACACATATTTGCATCAAAATCGTGTATACCATATGCTACAATATTACTGAAAACCCATTAGTTATAATGTAAGCCTGAGATACTTTTGTGTCTCGGTAGCAAAAAAAAAAAAAAGGTCTCAGATAAAAATCTAACAAAAAATAGAAATTCTAAAAGCTTTAGAATTATTTCTAAAGGTAATAAATGTTCATTAACTAATAAAGTTACTGTAAAGTCTACTTACAGGCTCTGATTTACATTATGGCAACCCTACATTAGCAACTACTCATTGGCTTTTTAAACTAGAAGAAAAATATACATTCTACAAAAACAGTTCAAAGCATATTTTTTTCAAATATCTTGTAAGAACCTAAAAGAGGTTCATGAAGTGAATGGCTTTTAGATACCAAAACAATGGTATTATAAATTGCAAAAGTGAATTATTTTGTTCCAAACACTTTTTATTCTCTACCCAAACTTGTTTAATTAAAATTCTGTATTTTTTCAGCAATCATGAAAATGAAGTTGAATTCATTATTGAAGTAATTATTGAGTAACCAAGTGTTTACTTTGCTCACCAATGACATAAAACAGCTGTACTTCAAAATCACATACTCTGTAAGTACAAGACCATTAATATGTTAAAAAAGTAATTACTTGGAGTAATGACTTTTTTACATAGTTGTCGCTTTACACGCAGAAAGTATTATTTTTTTTAGTACTCTAATGAGATCATGTAGCTTTGCCAACAAATTAGGAGCAAGTAATGTATGAAGAAATGTATTTAACGTCCAGCTGTATAAGCACTTGTGCATGGCTATGAAGCTCCTTGGTATAGACCGTCCAGGTGAGTTCAAATACTTTCTGCATTTTTCTGAAATTCAGTCTTAAAACACCTGCAATTCTCATAAAACACACAATATAAAAATTTATTCCATAAATTTATTCCAATATACATTTTCTTGATTTTTTTTTAAATAATTTAATTTTTATATCGCTCAGTTTGTTTGAAAGTGCTCTTTCTGCCGATGTTGTCAACTAAATGGTTTTTGACACAGAAATCTGCTGAGTAAGAATCAGCAGTTGACCTAGAAACTGGATTTACTAACTCCATAATTAGATGACTTTCCTAAATTAGCTAGTTTTCAAGAATAGGATAAAATCTTCCATCTTCAAATATGTACCTACAGCAGAAGGATATACTATGAAAACTTTTGAGAAATCACTCTAAACTGAGGACGTGCATCTGCCACAGTGATACCGTCTGAGCAGAACTGAGCAGATGAAAACAAAAAAATTAAGCATTTCACCAATCAAGAGTTGTGAACTAATTGTAAACTTATAGATGGAAGAATAAATGTTCAGATCCTTACGGAAAGGATGAGCTCACCCAGCGCCCTGAAGCTATGGAAAGCTACACAACCTTTGACTCCGCAAAGCAAGAAAGACAGAGCATTCAGTACGTCAGACGGCAGCAGAGAAACGGGACCGCTCAGCCCACTTGGATGATTTGGTAGACATTTCCCAGGTGTCATTCCAGTTTATTTACCTTTGAAAGGACTGAGGCAGGGAACAATAACAAACTTCACAGACTGGTGCAGCCTCACTACAGATCAAAATTCCCACCAGGGTTCACGGTTTTGTAGAACTGGAAGAACCACCACCCTTCCTCTTCTTACACTGAGATCTCTTCTTGAATCCTTTAGACATCAAATGTTTTGTTAAGAAATAACCATAAAGGTTACTTATCAAAATAGAGACTGGGACCCTTCATCAATTTTTTCAAACTGTGGTCTTTCATTAGTCTATATATTATGCAAATCATATTCTTGAAAATTAAACCTTCTGTTCATGTCTAGACTTCTGGAATACAAGAAAAAACCCAAGAACATTTTCTGTACTCAAGAACACCTGAACTATTGTGATCTTGCTAGTACAAAGCTTAAAACACTATGATGAAGCTGGGTAGAAAAATCTGTGAATGGGAAATTCAGGTACGTAAACATACTAATGAGCACACAAAATTCTTGGAAAAAGATGAGGATTTCTTAGATTAATTTAGAGGATGAAACTGCAGTTTTATTTATAGTGATCCTGAAGAAGGAAGAGAATAAAAAGATATTCAGAAGACTTTTGGATTGCCTTAAACACCTGATGCCCTCTCTTTAAAATCTGGATGCAACAGAAATCAAGGTTCTTGTCTGCCTATGACAGGTTGGATTTAAGATGTTGTTAATAAACACTTCCAAGCAATAATTTGTGACTATAACAACAAGATGATAACTTTTTTTGTTGAACAATGTCCAAAGGAATTCCATGGTATCAGCTATTTTTAGGAACTCCAGGGGGAAAAAAAAAATCACTCTAGATCAAATTGTTGAAAACACACATTCACTGTAGAAGAGTAAAATGCCCTATGAGCTTCCTGTGGTAAGTTCTTCCTTACGTTTCTGCTTCATCTTCTGGCAGAAAAGTACTTCTGAAGGACTTCAGTTTCACTTTGGGGTTAATGTAGCAACACAAAGGAAGCAAACCATCAGATCAGAAATCCACAGATGGGGTTTCTTGCGTTTATCTCCAATAATGAACTGAGAGAAGCGGGGGGAATATTCAGACCTCCTACCAAAGCCTCTACTAGCTGGCTCTAAGCATTTGGAAAGACAGACAAAACAAGACATTAGGCTGATGAACATAATTCAAATTTGGTACTTGGGGTACCAATAAACAGCACGTTCAGTCTCTCTTTCAGAGCAGTGGGAGAAAATATCACCCGGGTAGATACAGCTGGATAAAAGCAATACTCAGTCATTCAAGAGTAGTCATAAAAGTAGCAGTCCAAGAAACTTGATCGTTATCTCTTTGCATCCTAATTGGTATGCATGAAAGGATCACCATGTAAATTAGAAAGGCTGCAGATGGGGGGAATTCATCTCGTTGAATTAGGTTTTTGCAATTCACAAATGCAAGACACTACGGTTTCATGCATTTATTTATTTCTTATATTAACCAACGACAAAAAAACTCCTGTTCAGTACAAAACACATTTAACCAAACTGATAGTCACTACTGCCAGCCTAAATCTTGATCAGTGCCAAACACTACACCTGTGCCTGTGGTTGCCCATCCCCGTACCAGTCAATTCTCAATGTTATCTAGCATTTGCAAACAAACAGATAATTATCTCAGGATTTGAAAAAAATTACTATTGCAGGTAGATTACGATAAAAATGCCTCGTGTACATTTTCAGAACAATTGTTCTATCTTTTCTCCAGCCATCTTCCCCTTCATTTCCCTCTCAAGTTCTCAGTCTCATTCTCAAGTTTTCTGTATCACTTGCTCACATGAGGAATACAGAGAGGCAAAACAGCAAAACCTTCTGACCAAACCTCAGCCATGACGTGAAGAGATAATATGGGAAGAGTATTACAGTGACAAAGGCATTAAGGAAGAAAAAGCATAAATGGCAATTTCGTGGGGCTACAAGCGATTAAGGCTTGTAGTTGAAGCCACAGCAGCAATGGGAATGGCAGTTTCTCCTCACATTTATTTCTGAGCACATGAAAAAATTTCTGGCCCCCTCAGGACAACCTTGCAAAGTGAACTTCATGAATTCCAACCTAAAATTTCTTTTAATCTGCTTTTTTTTTTTATTGTCTTTCATGTTTTGATAGCTTGTTCTCAGTAAAAGACCATCATACAAATTTAATCTTCAATAATTGCTACATGCTATTTTGTAGGCTGCAGCATAACAAAACCCAGGGTCCTGATCCTGTGCCTGAAAGCCCACTCGGAGTTCGGGAGCAGCAGGCTGTCAACTAGAAATGCTGGCTGGAAGCAGCAAAAGTGACCAAGTTGCCTGCGATGGGATGGGGACAAGCTATTTAAAAAAAGCAGCGATTTGATGCAGGTCTCGGCAACCCCGGTCCAGGTCCCTGTGGCTTCCCTCGTGCTGGAGCCCCGGGAGGACGTCCGGCAGCTCCGCCACCCAGCCCCCTGCGAGCTGCTGCTTCGGGAGGGTGCTCGGACATCGCACGAGCCTGTGCCCGACCCACACACCCAGGCCTTGCTTCTCTGGTGGTGGTTTTCATTAGGAACAGATTCTTACTCGTTCAAATTCTCCTCAGCTCGGGGTTCAAGAAATGCTGCACAAAACACCTTTGAAAACATTTTTAGCGCCTACATCCACGTTTGTCATAGAGAGAAAAGGTAGTTCAGCAAGACATCTCTGCTCACAGAATTGAGATTTTTATACAAATAGAAGCAAAATCCAATTATCCAAAGTGTCGATAAACACTACTCAAAACAACTGTTTGAAATCGATAGAAACAAGAATTTTATGTTAAATGAAGCTGAGCATGCCCACATAATCACTATATTAATCTCTTTTTCAATATTCAACAACTTTTAGGCTTGTTATTGGTTCAAATTCTTACAGTTTCTGGGGAAAGCATTATTTTGAAAGCTATTTTTGAATTTCCATGAAACAGCTAAAATATTTTATGTATCATTTCATCCTTGGTGCACATACACCAACTCATGTGATCCACCCTTCTAAAATTGTTTGCAGAATTAGAAATTCAAACTAACACCATCGAGTTTTCAGTGGAAAGAACACAAATAGCAAAATCAAAAGTAAGAAAATCATAATCAGATAAGAAATCCATAAACATTTTATAAATTTGGCATTTAAAAGTAAGCACCAATAAAACAAAATTTTTCATACTTTTGCCACCTGCCTGCCTTACTACTTTGCATAGCTAGAAAAGAGCAAAATAGAGGCCATCCTATTTAACTAAACAGTTTTTATGAAAGTAAAAGAAAAGCAAGAATCTATAAAGTAGCAAGTGATCCTATTAGTTCCACCAGACTAAAATCATACAGTCTACGTATGTGGTCCTTTCAGCCACATCTGTTATGAGCCATTTTGATACCAGAAAGTAGAGAATATTTGACTATTTATTTATAGGGCACTGAGTGCAAATTAGGATTTTTCTCCCCAATAACATGTGTTATAATGGGTAGATTTTAAAAAAATGCAGTAAGTGTTATAAAACACTTGCATTTTTACAACAGCTAAGGCCAAAGTACTTGTATATTCAATGATTTTCTCTTTAAGGAATATGTAAAATGTAATAAAGATGCATGGTACAAAATTAAAGGGAGCAATCTGATAGTATAATTCGAAGATAATGAGTTAAATATCCAATATCCAGAATGGCTGCCAAACAGAGCTGATAAATGTTAAATGCTTATGATTTGTATTCATCAATTTCTACCGCATATTGCTAATGTCATGTTAGTCCCAGTTCTGAAGTTTCCTTTAAATAAACTGTCAAGAATTCTTTGCGCAAAAATGCTCTATTCCTGAACACTCTTTCAGCGATAGATTGAAATGCAGATTCCAAAAATAGATCAGTCAGTTATTTCAACTCTAGACCTTTGAAAATCCAGATCAATTGCCTTTTGTCATCGTCTTTACGTGGAGAGTAAGAAATTTCTGCTTATCACCATAGAAGAACTTTCAGACTACTTTGGTACAGGCAGCCAGACTGACAGTTTGAACTGCCCACACGCCATTTCTTATCAATACATTTACGTTTCGGAATATTCATCCACATTTTAATCTTTACGAGAAAGCACGGCTGCCACACAACAATTTTCGGCACAAATTAACCGCCTTTAAAGCCTTGAGGTTGTCTGTTAAGCTTATGGGTTTTAGGAAGGCAGGATTCGACGCAGGGCAGACTTTTTCCCTAAAATTAGCGATAGGAGCAGGCGAACGTTTGACACAAAACCCCGGCTCAAATCTTCTGTGCTTCTCCGTCTCTCGGTAATGAAGTCTGGGAAAGAAATCACAGACACCCAAGTGGTTTGGCAACTGTAAGTGACAGAAGCTCAGCTAAATCCTCTGTTTACACTGGGGATTAGCCGGGTAGATTGTGCGCCGCAAACGGAGCTGTCGATGGTCAAGGGAACCTGCTCCCTGTCAGCCCGTGGGGCAGCGGCACAAAGCCCGGTCCTGGTAGGAAGTGACCCATAAACGTATCCCCACGAAGGATTTACACAAAGCCAGTCTGCCTCACAGAAACTCCATATGACCATTAACTGGCCGGCAAGGCCTGCCAGGAGGCCTAATTACAGGTCTACAGAGCCCAATAACAAAAGCTGAAGAGCTTTAGCCTAGGGATGATCTGCTTTATACTGACTTGAGAGAGTCCATATAGAGTGACAAAAAGAAAGAGGTTTAGCTTTAAAATTCTCCCAAGAGACAAAGCATTGTAGCTAAGTCTGGAAGGCCCACATGCAACATACTTCAGATAGGCTTAAACATACCACCCTCTCAAAATTAACATTCAACTATTGCCTGCTCAACATCTGCTCAAACATGGCAAGTTGCTGTGATATTGTTAGAGGATGCTGAAAAGGCTTTCCTGCATCTCGATACTAAGAAGGGTAAGTAAATAAAGTCCTGCCAATATAAATTTATAGCGGAGACCAACAACTTCCACTGAATGACAGTTTTTATGAAGCAAAAATCAGTTGCCTTAAAAATTAAAGTGGAGCGCTTCAGTATCTTCGAGTACCGGCCTGCTTAATGAGAACAAAGATACTGACGTTAATCTACACCAACAAAGAAAAAAAATCATTTCACAAAGTGCACAGCAAAGTCAGCATGAACCAAGGACTTGGAGACAGAACTTCCTGACAGCACTGTGTTACCTGCACATAAAAATGGCCATCTTCCCCTCCGCCCCCCACAAATAAGGTGAATACTTTGTATTTTACCAGCTCTCCCACAAAGAGAGACCAGAAATCACAATTCCAATCCCCAAATCGCACCAGCAAAAAAAAAAAAAAATCCAATTAAAAAGAGTCTGGCTTATTATTTGCTATCCTTTGGCTTTCAGAGAAATCAGTTATTTCCTAAATTAATATCTAAGTTAGGTTCTAGAAGCAGATTTTCCCAAAACACTAAACATCTACAACTCCTGCCGAGGCTGCAGCTGATCAGCTGGCCACTGGACCCACCTTCCCTAAAATCAAGCATCTCTGGTGATGAAGAAAGCAGTGAAGGGAACACAATAACGCATAATTAACTTTTCAAAACTGCGGCCATTGTACTAGAACAGGACTTGGAAAAGCTGACATACTGAAAGCACTTTCAAAACCTATGTTCTGTAAATCCGTAACATTATCAGTGTATTTCAATATACCACTTTCTCTTGCTTAAAAAGCCACAGGGATAAAGCCACATAATTTCCATGTCAATAGGCTGATGTGAAGCAAAAAAAAAAATTATACACACAAACATCTTCCGATTGAGAAGACAACTCTAACAGGTAAATACTTCACTGAAAGACCAGAAGAAGAATAAAGCAAAGCAAGGTCAATCTAAACCCTTTTGCACCTGAATTCTTTTGGAAATCACACCCCTTATAAAGCGCCTCTGGCCTGTGGCTAATGCGCTGCCGGCAGCTCTCGGCAGGAAAGCAGGGTGAGCTGTTTTACTGGCCTAACTCACATGAACAGAGTGCAACCAGCTCTTGGACTGACATTTCCTATGCTTGGAGGAAGGCTGGAAGTCCTGCTTCTAGATTTGAACCAAATATCCTCAGGCGTCCTGAACTCTGATAAAGCAACAGCCCAGATGCCTTCTCTTAAACAATACGCACGTGTATTGCATACAAACACGTACTTGTTCCTAAGCCCAATTTGAAGAAAGCACCTGACCATAAACCCTGACATCAAAACAGTTTCCCTGAATTCTACATATGTGCCAGGTACTGAGAGAAGTTTCAAACGCCACAGTTACCAACGATGAAGAATTGCTCCTGGACAAGCTCAGGCGGCACGACGCTTCGCGTTCACACACCGGCCGGAGGAGAGGGCGGGCAGCGCCGGTGGGACGCTATTCCCAGCCCACGGCAGTTAACTGCCACCTCTCCTTATCTGTGTTTAATTAGTCAAGATAAGTCATTAAAGCTACATTCTAATACCATTTCTAGCACAGACAAATGTGATAAAAACTAACTTCTCCAGTTCAGCAGGGAACGTTGCAAAGTTGCATCACTACTTACAGGCAATTTCTTTTCTCAAAATCAACGTCCAACAGCACACACGTTCAATTCTTCCACGCGTACGCAACAAACTTACGTCCCGGCCTCTCTTCCCTTTTTCAGTGCACTGCTTTAATCTACAGCGGCAGCACTGCCAAAGGATACATTGGAATTTAGACCGTTCAACGGGGCTAAACATCGGAATTTAGACTGCTTGACGGGGCTAAACAAAAGGGAAATTCAGATAGTAAAATAAAGAAATTAAATTTGAAACGTCATGATGTTATGGTGAAGAGCAAATTATAAACTCAAGTATTAGATAAATGTATTGCTGAGAAAGGCTGTAAGCAAACTTCAAAACCCACCATCAACTTGAACTTAAAGTCAGACTGCTCTTACAGCAAACACTGGTATTTTATAGACAAACTAGCTTCAGTTTATGCACATTAACATTTAATGTATGTTGTCCTCTTACACAGTTAGGTAGTTTGCTATATTTGTGTTATGTTTATCCAAAGGCATTTCCAGTATATTAAGAACAAAAAAAATTTGCTAAGTAAGCAAAACAAATTTTCTCTAGATTAATTCAAAGTATAGTAAGATATGGAAATCTTCAGAATGAAATGAGCAAATGTATTTGAATCCAGACAATATAAGAAAATGTTAGATTATCGTGGGAGATGGGATACTAACGGCATGGAAATGGCAGGGAAAGGGGAATGGAATAGCATGTCAATAGAGATGAACAACGAAGGGACCTTCCCAAATGCCTCTCCAACGCTTGTTGGTAACTTTGAGCGGTGGCAGAAGGTAAGACTTTTTGTCTGTCCAAACCATAGAGGAAGAGAGTGTCATTAACAACCATTAAAATGTAGATAATACATTTTGAATAAAGCACAGCTTTCTTCCCCACTTAGAGGGATTGGAGCAATTCCTATAACGTGTACAGCCAGATACTCTACAAGTTAATTCACAAGTTTGGGGTGGATCCTGTATTGAGCACTACATGCACAAACAGCAGCTTTGTTCATCACTACTAAAGCACAGATTTAAATTTACATTCTATTCAATTAAATCATACATGCCATGCTACAACAGCAACAACAATTAACCTGTTGATTGTGAACCCCTTGAAAAGCTGCTCAGTAACGATCTAACAAAGATTTCTTTTTATTTTTTTAAACTTAAAGGTGAAAAAAGTGCTCATTTTGCCATGAGTAAACACACAAAGATATTGAAACAACATTATTAACATTTCCAACACTCCTCTCACACCAATTTAATAAAAATTCAATTTAATTGATTGAATACAGGACTGGGGGAAGAAGGTGGGGGGATGATCTCATAAATGCCTGGGCTTACCAAGACTTAAATAAAGCCAGGAAAGAACTCCTTTCTGTATTTTGGATGGTAAGACAAACAAACAGATCAACACTCTCGAGTTATTTATGAACAGCTTGCAGCTTCAATCTAAGTTTCAGACTTCAATTGTGAATATTTAAATTTAACAATGCCATAGACCTTTTATATATTTTTGGAAATTTTTGGGACCCAGGTCATGATGATATACAACCCATAGGTATCTTTTATACATTTCCCAGGTGTTAAATTAAAAAATGAGGTGTGATAGATGTGAGTAGTATACGCAAATTGTGCTTTTTAGGTCAGTGCTGTCACATCTATTTTATAATTATATGCTTCAAACATTTATTAAAAGTTATGGAGAACAATGAATGCATTTGAAGTGATACAATACAAAAGGCTAAATGCATTTTTGGAAGGAAAAAAAAAAAATCAGCAATGTGAGAAGATGGGTATTCCTTAAAACAGAATGTTTCCATAAGGGGAAAAAATAAAAAATGGTATTTCTTGGAAATTGCTGTTTATAATTTAAAAATACACATATGAGAGATGAAAGCTTAACTAAAGACAAATATGTATTTATTACAATGCACATGAAATACTGAAAATTTGCCTTTTTGTGTGACAAACTGACGTTTTAATGGGAAAATTAAAATAAGATATAGAAATTAATTAGGATTACAAACCTTAACACAGACTACCACTTTAGAGCATTAAATTGTTATTTTAATAATCTGGAGACAAATAAAGTACCTGAAGACCATCCAGTATGTTATATCTAAGTATCATTATCCATTTATAAATTTATTACCATTACCACGATTCTACTACAGTGTGAGGTTCTTGGGTAATATTTTCACATACATAGTGTAAGTGCATCAAAACGCATGCAGCTCTCCTAAATAACCATTTGGAGACTGGGTGAAGAGAGGACAAAAACCTCCGCGCCCAGCCCAGCGAAGCGCGGGGTGTCCTGCCACGCCATGCCACCCTCGGGGCGTGCCACCTGCAAGGTGGCAAGGAGCAAAACGGGCCCCGGTCTAAGTTACACCACAGGCCAAATCCACAGGGGAAAACCCGCGAAGTGCGTGTCAAAGCCGTGTACTGAACACTACTGGGTTAGTAAAAAACTAAACAAAAACAAACCAAAGAAATGGAACTCCTGTCCGTTTGGGAAGACCTACATCTCTGAGCTTTCATGTGGACTTAGGTACAACCTTTGCAAAAAAGGCAGGATAAAAGGAATGATCTTCTCATCTTTGGTACAAGAGGACGATTATTTCCTTAAAGTTTTAGACCTGCCGTGCAACTACAGGATTTTTCCAGTTTTTATTGAAATTAAAGGTTCCAAAATTAAAAATAGTTACCAAGATAGGCATCTTGCCTTCCTTCTTACTAGTACCAGACTAAATAGGAATGTTTCTCTCTGTAGAGAACTAGTATGTAGATCAGCCTCTTGATCTGAGCCTTTTGGAAACCTTGCTACATATTTCTGCTACCACTTCAAATAAATAAATAAAAATATATACACACACTAATTCAGTTCAGTGCTAAAAAATAAAGAAACAAAAACAAATTTTTGAGAGCACAGAATAAAGTCAGTAGCAGCAGCAGCAAGAGGACAAACACATGAAGTCTAAGTGCTGGTTCTCCAACAGCAAACAAAACACACTTATTTTTGTCTCCTTAAAGGGATTTACTAAGTGCCAATGATGATGCACACCAGTTTCATCTTAACCAGAAACTGAAGTGAGCTACAGAGAAAGGGACTTAGCATTTGCCAAACAGAAAAGCATAAAATTACTGTCCTGATAGGTTTCATTTTTTTGATATTACAAAAGTTAAATACATTTTTGAAGAGTATAATTTTACTTATAATAGCAACACTTACCAGCTGCCTCAAGAACCAGCTGTAATCTAGCTTTGGCCTGTTCAGCAGGAGTCTGAAAAGAGAGGATTTATAAATCTTCATAACCGCACATTCAACACGCAAGGTCACACGTTACCGACCACGCTCTGCCCTCACCAGCGGTGAGCTCCCACCTCTGCGAGGGACGCAGTGCTACACCCGTCCAAAGAAACTTCCCGACTGAAATGAGTACTATCATATCTGAGTCAGAAACCGTCAGGTAAATTTTCAGAGTTGACAGAAAATACAATCCCAATTCAGCAGCGCTGCGGCACCCTGCCCAACCCGAGCACCCACAGCCATGGCCAGGCTGAAGCCCACCTCCAGCTCCTTTCTCAGTCCTCCAACAGCAAACCCTCCCCAGCTCCTCGGTGACCCCATTACACAAGGATACATGGCTACACAAGCATGCTCAAAATCTGGTTTTAATATGATTAATACGGCAAGTTTTTCACACTTCCGCTGTTATCTGTTTTGATTTTTCCCTCTCCTTAAGGTATTTCTTCACATCTGTTGGGTTGAGGAACATATTGTTGGCTGTGTACCCACTATGCTAATTATTCCAAGTGATGTTTTACTGTGTCCAATGTGCTTGCCATCCCTCTAATTTTGAAGCCACTCAAACATTTTCACAGTTAAATTTATACACAAACCACATTTGTCATGGAGTTCAGAAGTCGATTATTTCTGTAAGCATCCGAAAAGTTTGGGAGGTTTCTGCTCTGCACTAAAACCAAAACATGACAGAAATTTTTGGTGTCATTGTTCAGCTTTGAAAACTCTTCTCGGCAGATATTGCTACTGGAACATTTTTTCCGATAACCAGTCTAACTTTGCACCCTTCCAGTTTCACTCCATTAGCCATACAAATATTAATCAAGATAATCAGGCAAAGCTTTTCGCTATGAATGTCCCAACTGATGATGCTCTGTAGGGCAAAGGAGTTAGCTTTTCTCAAAACCTCTTTCAAGCAAAGGCATCTCAGATTGCATTATGCGTGATATCACAGATTACAGCACGATTGATACCGTATTACTATAAAATATAATCTGTATAAAATGGCCTCGTATTCTGGAAATGCGCTGTCACAATTTGAGATTGAAAGCTTAGAAAGTTTCTAGTTTGAATATCTGTAACACTGTGCAGAAGCACTCACATTTTTCTACTGAGAAAACCATTTTCTCCTTTTTAGGGGTTTATTTCTTTTTATTTATTTATTAATCCTTTGTTTTACATTATATCTACACCTATTAGGAGAGGCTAACTGATGGCAAAGAACAATTCAATTTCTACTACAAGAATTTGCAGACTGCTCCTTCCATTAGCATGCAGTATGAAAGATGTTACATTAATCCACAGATTAATTCCTGAAAATAGAAATTTAAATGAAGATCCAGATTTTAGCTGTATAGAGGTCTAATATTTTTTAGGTTAGAATTTTGCTAGCTGTTTGTACAAACCCAAAATTATTGGGCAAAATTTATTATTATAACTACTATACCAATGCTACCATTAGTGTTGACCACTAATCTTGGTGGCAGCAAGAAAAATCTTGAAATTTATTGTAAAAATATCTTCAAATTTCTTCCTCTTGCAATGAACTAATTATTACAATATGTTTTGGCATATCAAATACATCACTAGAGGAAAGAAAGGAGAGGAAGAAAAGGATCCGCTTTCCTTCCAGAACAAACTTGCCCAACTTACTAAGTTTCAGAAAAGCTGTACTTGGGTTTGCGGTTTTTCCATTCCTATGACAACTTTAGATATAAAAGAAAAAAATCTCCAGGGTTACTTTAGTATGGCAAAATATTGCAGTACATTTTTGCAGAGAAGGAAAAGTGTTTGGTGTAAAAATACTACCTGCGCTCACGTCTTCACGTGAACAGTCCAAGTGTTTGTGCAGCCCCACCCACCAGCTGGATTCTGGCATCCAGTTACGCTTACAGTATATTAAACCAGTTAACAAAGGGTTTGGTTAACTTAACTGATCCACCACCCCGTCTGGGCCACAGCATCCCCACAGCCCCAGCAGTTTGCACGAGCATCCTCCCAGGCTGCGACTCACTCCTTCGGGCTGCCCAAGGCAGGCAGCAGCACCAGCCCACGGTTTGTAAAGCAGCTTTTTTCTGTAAGACTCAAGTGTGTCTGAAACGCTATGGGACTGGTTGTGTTGAGAGAGATAATTTTGTATTCTTACAGCAGTTATCCAGTTCGATATTTGACAAAAATGCCTGGATCTCTCAAAGAAAAGGATGTCTTCCTTTTGGCCGTGGAACAGTCTGTTTAGCACTACAGACTGGAGAAAGAGATGTTTCACCGATATTATTTCACTGACATTATTTCCCTATTCAGAGGCTAAAGTGGCAACACCTAGCAGCGCCACACCAACATCCATTCCCTGAAAGAGCAAATATTAAACCAGGCTCCAGACGGAGGAGAAGGGAAAGCAACGAGCAGCAGGACAAGTGACTCCTCCCAGCACTGACCATGAAGCTCCACCAATACTCACACAACTGCTCCCCCTGCCCTGAAATGCTGCACACAGCTCAACGTGCCTTTTCCCAGTCCTCTCGTGTAGATATGAAGGTAGCCTGTCGGCAGAAGGTAGGCTAGACTAAAATAATTCTTTTACTCAGCAATATCCCTTTGGAAACTGCACATGCAGTTGTTCTGCAGGCGTCTTCCGCTCTGCCATGACCGCAGCCCTAGCACTAACCGATACCCAGTTGCTTCACGGACATTGGTATACCCACGGGAGAACTTGGTATAGATGCCTTTCTATTACCAATCGATATGCCCTGAACAACGAATGGATGAAGGGTTCTTAAATAAAGGTTACTAGCCTGGCTCCGGAAAGCATTTGTCCAGCTGGTGGATGAAGCCAACCCTCTGAGAAAATGGACAAAGATGAATTCACCTGAAAATCACAATTAGAGCCCCCAACAAGCCGTTAGCAATGTGTGAGAAAGACCGGCTACTGGAGGTTAGTATTGATTTAGAAGACCATTAAATGACAAAATTCAGAAAGGCCCTCAGGAAACTTAAAAATAGTGAAATGACTGGTGTAGGAAACATTCTCAGAGTGATGTCTACTACAGTGATGCCTCCTTAAGGTCTTAAGCATAACACAGAAGGAAAAGAACTCAAAACAGTGTCAAAAAAACCCAGTACTAAGTATTTAGAGTACCAACTGATGAAGGTATCAACTAACTGTAAAAGCAGGAAAAGAATTCCCTAACAGGCATATCGTAGAATACCATGAGGTGTGTCAAGCATCCCTAACGATGAATTGTACGTATGTCAAAAAGTGTCTGGTAACACTGGAATTATGCTTTAGAAAACAATGGTATTTTACAGGATACCATAAAACAGAAATATCCATGTGATTAATAATTGTTATTAATATCTCACACAAAAATTTGATTATATGTATTCAATTTTTAATGCAAGCTTTTTTAGGAAGATGGGGCACATCCTTCTTCACTTGTATTTCTTTGTAGTATGTCTACTGCATTACATCGCTACTGCTTTCATAAATAGTATGGTTTTTATTAAAACTGCACTAAAACCAGTGTCTCATAACTTTAAATTTGCGGCTTATTGTGCAAAAAAAACCACACACAAGTTGCTTGCCACTAGTAGCTACAGGGAGCAAGTGACGTGCTTGATGGACAGCTTCAGACATGCCATCAGTGTAATGTTTTGCTTTCAAAATATTCAATTGCAAGAGGGATTCAGTTTTTGAATTTTACCAAAATAATTAATAGGTTTGAAACAAACACTTCAATTCAGCTACTAGATCTTATTTTTAAAAATCTTCCTGCTGTTCGTGATGCATGATAAAAATTTTTGACTGAGAAAACAATATTAAAGTGAAAATAAACTTGAGAAATTTGAGGAAAAATTTTGAGAACAATTAAGCTTAAAAAGAGAGTCCAAATTTCCATTTGAACTCATGACTGTGAATATTGTCAAGTAGTGCATGTGGCTGATGTCAGTACTGGAAAACATCACATTATCACAAGATTCAAGCAGTTAATGATGCTGAAGTATTTTGAGTTGCAACGCTCTCTTACCTGATTTTTATGACTATGGAAGTTTTGTATAGAATGTCACTGATGTTTATTGTTTCTGCTAAAACTGGACATGCTCAATTCCTCCTATTTATCACTAATGACATTGGTTGCGTATAATTTAACTACAGGACTTTTCTCTCTGATAACGTCTCTATAAAAGCCTAATAAACCTTAGTGTGATAGTGATCAATTTTCGTGTTTTTTTACACAAACGTTTTATCTTTGCATTTGATAAAGACAAAAATAGCAGTCCTTAAGCCCTCTACATCTCTGCTAACAGAGATGAGTGACAGCCCCTAAGTGCCATGCTTCCCACAGCAAACATGATCGACATTCCTTAGCTGTCTTAAGATACACGCGCTGCCTGAAATTATAATTCAATGTTCTACTTGCAGAGAGGACGTAGGATATCAAATTTGTTTAACAAAAATAATCAAGTTCGTCGTTTAAAAAGATTTTCCACTTACTGATAAAACCAGAATTTCCTATGGGCATTATATTACATTAGAAAACAATGAAGCTATAGATCTCCTAACTGTGCAAGCTAGTTTGTTTACATCATTCGAAATGTCTTAATGTTACTTCTCCCCCCGCCCCTGAAGAAAAGCAAACCCAAAGAAAAGGTTTGTGTCCAGGTTTCTTCCTGAAGACTACTCACGGCCTCATGGCCAAATGCCGTTATAACAGTGGCAATATAGTATGTTCCTGCTCGTATTTGGGGGATGATATCAGCACAACCACACATTGCAATAGAAAATAGAATATGAATTGTAGTTGTGTCAAATACCGATTTCCTCAGCAAGATGTCATTTCCCCATGTTCAAATTGCCCTTGATGCAAATGTATACAGTAAAATTCCAGTTTAAAAAACAAAATCAAAACAATACCCAAAGGACTAAGCAAATAAACACTAATTAAGTAACCTTATATATGATTTTGAAAGCTCAAATCCATCTTCCCAGTTTAACTCCAGCCTATCATGAGCTACCTGGGGACATTTATCTAGCCTTTCCCAATGCCTGACGAGCTCAAAAAAAGGTTAAGAAAAAGTGTAACAAGAAAAAGAAAGAACAAAACATAAGTTTCCTAGTTGTCTGAAGAGACGGCTATCCAAAACTACTGGGAATACTTCCAAAGTGGGTCAGAAACCTAAAGGAAATGTAGTTTGCAATGAATTCCAGAAAAAGAAAAGTTGGCAAGGCTGAGAATATAAGAGAAATTCCCCAGTTTTACTGCAACCACGACTCTCCTAGAGGCTTTATCAGGTGATTCTGTTCGTACATTCTTCTCAGGCTTGCTTTTCACTCAAAACCAGAGGAACCGTACAGAAAAAAAAAAAAATAATGAAGCTAATCAACTCTTCCTGCAATTCAGGAAATGCCTGGGAATGCAGTCATCTTACCTGCAAATCCTGAATCGTTCCTGACTCTAGACTGCAGGTGGTAGGCAGCCACGCGCCTGGATGGTGGGAAAAGGCAGGAGGCAGCAGCCACGGCGGGCTGGCAGGGCAACGGAGAACTGCATGGGAGGGGAGTTGGGTTGGGATGTCCGGGGCTCGGTGGCCTAAAGTCACAGAAGCAGACTGGAGTCCAGCGGAGCAAAGCGTAAGACAACGTTGTGGTTAGTCGGGATGAAGAGGAGAATTGTTTTGCAGGGATGAAACGGATGGAGTTCGTACAGATAAAGGAGAGGCTCCATTCAGAGCAAAAGGAAGAGCGATCATGTTAATATACTGCCTAAAGGGTGTCTTCACTGAAAAAAAAAACAAATCTCACGGGTCTACCTCCATCTCCTCAAATACACTGATACAGTAGCTTGGAAAGACAAGCTGATGTTTTCGGTGAAGTGCCAAAAGCTTTAATTAAAAAGTCCTGCATAAGAAAAGAAAAGAAGTAATCAAGGCACAAAATAACCAAAGACCACTTCTCGCAGGTATTAGCCATTTCTACTTATTCTGTATTAAAATGCAGACTGGTTTTACAGCTTCAGTGGGGATCTGGGAAAGACGTTGAATGATGGCATTCCATAACGTTTACAAGTAAATACAGTATTTAGGGGTCCAGGAGACTGACAGGCTTAACCAGATCAAGTGGTAATAGCAGCACAGAATGGGATAAAATGTAATGCTGACAAATACAGGGTAATGCACATCGGGGAGAACTTCTCATCTACCTTCCTGCGGTCTCAAAGAACAGTATTAATTCAGGAAAAAACAGTTCAGCAGCATTGTGGACAGCTAAAAGGAGGCCTCAACATATATCAGTAATGAGAAAAGACAAGGAAGAAATGACAAAAATTAAACAAAGAGGATAGAGATATAATTTCATTCTAATATATTCTGTAAGTCAGTGGCCTGCCTTCACCTGAAATATTATACATCCCAATCCTAGTAAATCTATCTCAACAGGAAAAGAGCAACAAAGAACTCTAACCCCAGCTATCTTTCAAATGGAGTTTGATCAAATTATGGAAAAGATTATGTGACATGTTTGTTTAGCATAGGAATGGTTGGATTCTTTTTCAGTCATTTATTCCTCATTAGGAGATTAAAAAAAAAAAAAGAAAATAATTACCAAAGAAACTGAAAATAAAGAACTTATTTGTATTAGAGAATGCCTCATAGGAGCATACAATATTAAAAAAAAAAAAAATCAACCAACCAAAGAAGATTGAGAACTTGTAATTGTCGTCATCTTCCTACATGAGCCAGAGCAGACAGAATGAATTTGAGAGTGACAAATTCAAAATTGACAGAGGAACATTTTTTCACATTAAATAAAAAAACCCTAGAGAAGAATTCATAATATGAATTAATAACATAGAAACGTAATGAGCATATCTGGCATTATTTGAATTAAACCCCTACATTTTCAGACATAAATCAGCTTAAATGATTGGATGTTGAAATGATATTTATGTTTAATTCAGTGTATCTTCTCTGATACAATCAACCAGTAATACACTCAGGACCAGTGCCCTGACTTAATATAGAGCTACCTATTCCAAAAAACCTGAATGTTTGAGAAACCGTGGGAATGTATAAATTGGGAAAATGTACTCACTGAGAGATGGTACTGATTCTGTTCACTTTACAAACAAGTAAGATTTTTCCCAGTTTGCTTCCTGCCCAGAACTATCTTTCTATTATATACAATGGAGAAAGGAGAATTTGTTTTTACTACTATCCAGCTGATATACTAGCCATATAAACATGTTCAGCAGCTAAAAATGAAAAACACAAAAATTATATTATATTGACATAGCAGTACTACTACTATGGAGGATGAAATTGGGGAAAGAAAAGGGAAAAAAATAATATCTGAGGAATTGTCAGGCTGTTTACAGTCTCCAAGAAGCACAGTAGACAACTATAGATACTAATAAGCAGAAATATTTTTTTAATTGCAAAATCCCTGGTATTTTCTTACATTAGATAAATAGCCTGAACAGGAACAGAAAACATTTTAAGCTCAAGAAACAGTTCATACTCCATTTCCTAAGAATTTTACACTTTTTGTGGACCTCCCATCAACACATACTAGTTACAGTTTAATGCAAATTACTACAATGTTCCATTACAACATTGAAATAGAATGGAGCATAACAAAAATTTTGATCTTAAATGTTGTCAGACCTATACAATTATCAAAGCACGATACACATGAATTAGAAGTCAAAAAAAATCACGTAAAGCATGGAATAATAGCGATATCTGTCCATCAAACACACAGATGCTTTTGGCACTTCCATACAA